>NC_060140.1:602858304-603458304 GCF_021461385.2 Schistocerca piceifrons
ATGCTGAAGGAGATCGGCTGTCTCCTCATCCCGGCGTTCGCTTTGACCGATCGAGGCAAACAGCGGAAAACCTAAATCTATAGGTTTGTTTATAAATGACTCATCTGCTAGGCTTTTATGTGCTCTGTGTACCTGGTGTTGAAATTTCGGCCTGTTTGTCCTAGGTAGAACATGGAACATTAATGCTCCACAAAAGCAAAATGCCAAAGTACTCCACCGACTAAATAAAGGACATAAAATGGATTTGCTAGAAGAGCTAGAAATATATTCACATTACAGAAAATATGAAGATAAAATATTAAACGAAAAATTTGAAAATGTATAAGTGAATTTCTTCAGATGCTTCCATAGTATACTTAAATAAAAATAGTAACACAGAAATAAGCACAATTGTAAAATAGACATAAGTCAATTATGATCCAAATTTTTGAGGTAAATAACGTCTGTACAAAAGCATATCATACTCTGTGGAAGACCTATCATGTCATCTGTGTTGACAACTTCTAAGAACATCTGTGACACTGCTTTCTTTATGTAAAATGTTTTCGATGTTTAAAAGTGTACATCAAGTTGTGTGTGATGTTTAGTGTATGTGAGACTCTGCACAAATGGACCATAAGGAAATTGTAAGTACAAATTCTTCTAAATTTGGCCACTAACTTCACAAAAACATTGACAACCAACTAAAAATCGCGTATTTTCTTATATATCGCGGTAAAGTCAACGAAATGAAGCAGAATCACACACATCGACATCACATGGGAATGACATGACAAACAAAAAAAACGCACTTGAAGATGGGAATCATTTCCCGAAACGCGTCATGCGAAAAATAAAATAAAGAAAATCGTGACTGGTAGCAGATGAGTTATTTATAAACAAACCTATTGTTTTCACAGCCGCAGGGTTTCAGAACCATTTATAATGGATAAAATCAGACACCTAAATCTACTTAACCGGACGGGAGTCTGTACGTCGTTCCTGTCGAAAGCGAGTACAGTGCGCTAACAGCTGTGCCAACCTCGCCGGTTTCTGCGCTTCGTGAGCGGCCGCAAACTCCCTGAAGTACATGCCGTGCGATATGGGAACGGAAAGCGCGTCTGCTCGACGGCCGGGTGGCTCTCTCATGGCGGTCCTGCCGGGTGGCAAGTGGCCTTTCGGCGTCTGTCCACCTCCCCTGTCCCTCGGAGTGTCGCAACGTGTCGCCCCGTGGCCGGCGGGCGAAAGTGGGCCGTCCGGCGACCTTGCCACCAGCAGGGGTTCGCCGACAGGGGTTACGGCACATCCTGCCACCTGCCACACGCCGAAACGCTCGTGTAGTCGCGAGAGTTTGTTGTGAACGACCAGAAAGGCACAGCATTTTCTACAGGTTCTACCAAATGTTAACACCGTATTACGACATCCTTAGTGAAAAGGAAGGGTCTCAGGCATTGTCGGCCGGGACACCGTGAGGGGTAGGTCCATATGGCGATCTTCATACTGACAGCGTGCGTAGGGCACGACGAGCACTTCACGTATCGCACCCCGGCAACTGAATGTCGGTAAGGCTGCTGGCCCTGACAACATCTATAATGAATTTATTAAGAAAATGGGCCCACACTGCATACGGTGGCTCACTTCGCTTATTACTTACATACTCAAAGAGAACAAACTTCCCAGACAATTCAAACTGTCGAAAGTTATAGCCACTCTCAAACCTGGCAAGCCTGAAGACAGCCCTGAAAGCTACCGCCCTATAGCACTGCTCAGTTGTACATTCAAACTTTTGGAACGAGTTCTCCTAACGAGAATAGCACCGTTCATCGAGGCTGCTACCCCTCCTGAACAAGTTGGCTTCAGACAAGGACGTAGCTGCACCGATCAAGCTCTTGCCCTAACTACCCATATTGAAGCAGGTTTTCAAGGCCATCTGAAATCAACAGCTGTCTTCATCGACCTTACAGCCGCGTATGACTCTGTCTGGTGACAGGGACTTGTACCTTGTCGAGTAATTGTGGATCTAATATCCAGCATGCTTAGTGAAAGGCAATTTGAAGTGTTTCTAGGCAGTTTTAAAAGCCACAAACGGAAACTAAATAATGGACTGCCACAGGGATCTGTTTTAGACCCATCACTATTCAATTTATACATTAATGATTTACCAACCACAATACCAACTAAATTCATCTATGCTGATGACATCGCACTGGTAGCACAGAGAAGTAATTTCGAAGGTGGTGAACGAATTCTTATGGAGGATCTGGAGAAGATGTCAACTTTCTTTAAGACCTGGAGATTGATCCCAAGCACATAAAAAACTGAAGTCTCTTGTTTCCATCCAGCGAATCGTGCTGCTACAAACCAAGAGTTCTGCTCAATGGACAAACGTTGAGGTAATATCCTTTCCCAAAATATCTCGGAATCACTCTAGATAGAACCCTGAGCTACAAAGAGCACATCACCAAGCTTTCTCATAAAGTTGCTGCAAGGAACAACGTACTACATAAGCTCAGTGGTACAACCTGGGGAACCTCTGCTGACTGTCTGCGTTTAACTGGCATCAGTCTTGCTGAGTACTATGCACCTGTCTGGTTGGATAGTGTTCATGTGAAGAAGGTAGAAACAAAACTTAACGACACAATGCGCTGTATTACTGGTTCCGTCAAATCAACCCCATGCCACTGGTTACATGTACTGAGTCACATCCCTCCACCTCACTTAAGGTGGAAACAAGCTCTACTGAGGGAGGCCAAGAAAATCTCTGCATCACCCTCTCTACCACTGCACAAGGAATTCTGCCATCCGCCACAGCAACGATTGCGATCGAGAAGACCAACAAGTGTTACTACAGGACAACTCATTGCGGATGGTTTTGATCTAAATGAAAGCTGGAAGCATGAATGGACAAAAATACATTGAGAACAAGAGCCCATCACCTTGATCCCACAAAGAAGCCAAAAGGTTTTGACCTACCGAGGAACCTCTGGTGCCGCCTCAACAGGTTAAGGACTGGACCTGGTTGTTGTAGCTACTTCAGGTACAAATGGGGCTGGATCAGTTCACCAATGCGTGAATGTAATCAAGAAGGGCAGATAATTGAACATTTAGTCCAACGCTGTCCACTTCATTCATACCCTGGAATTCCCGACGACTTGTTCACTCTCACACCCAGCTTAATTAATTGGTTGAAAAACACGGACTTTAAGGTTTAATCTTGTCTTATATCATATGTATATTATATAAAATCACTTGCCTTGTATCAACTGTGTATTGTCTAAAATCAACATACGATTAAATAAATAAAACCCCGACCATAACAGAGACACGGCTCAAAAACGCAATATTTGAGAAAAATCGACTTAAATAATTCTATAGAAATAGAAACTAGAAATAGTATAAACTCATTTAAATTTGAATTACATATTTTTGCCAGTAATTCTTGTATATCTATACGGCAGTTATACGAATATGTGGTTCTGTTCTCGTCGAATGTGAGGTCTTATCCGGTAATTATTAATTCGTTCTTTGAAACGTGTCATTATTTTTGTCTTTCTAAAAACTGTTTGGTTCTGTTACGTCTCTCGCGTAATACTTTTGCCACAGTGACAAATCGGCGTAGTTCAAAACAATGCGAATGTCGTTGAACAAAATGTCCTTTTATTCAGTTTTGGTCAAGATTACAAAAATTATGACCTTCGATAGTTAATTTACGAGAGCGTGCTGAAAAGTAATACCTCCAAATTTTTTATACTGGTCTCAGTATCGGTTGAGTTATTATATGTCATGCATATTACTCCGTCAACTTTCCCGCGTAGCTGATGCAGGTTGCAGTCCTCCGCCACCAGATGGTTCCGAACTGTAGCGTGTAACATGATTGCGTGTAATGTAACTATATCGGTGCCTGAGAAACAGCGCACTGTAGTCGAGTTATCGAGTTTCGAATTGGAAGTGTTCGTCCACACATGGAGCACCGTCTCTTTCAGCATGACGATGCCACACCACACACGAGCGATGTGACATCTGTAACGGTCAGACGCCTCGGGTCCACTGTCATCGATCATCCTCCATACAATCTCTACTTGGTCCCGTCCGACCTACATCTCTTCCCAAAACTTAAATATCACCTTCGAGGACTTCACTTTTATAGTGATGAAGTGTTGCGAGCAGAGGTGAGGTTGTAGTTCCGATAACAGTCAAACATTCTACAAAAAAATGGCTCTGAGCACTATGGGACTTAACTTCTGAGGTCATCAGTCCCTTAGAACTTAGAACTACTTAAACTTAACTAACCTAAGGACATCACAAACATCCACGCCCGAGGCAGGATTCGAACCTGCGACCGTAGCGGTCACGCGGTTCCAGACTGCAGCGCCTAGAACCGCTCGGTCACTCCGGCCGGCCACACATTTTACAGTGACGGTATCAGCGAACTGGTCCCTCGTTGGGAAATAAATATTTAGATATGAAGAATGAATATGTAGAATGTTCTTAAAGTTCAAAAGCCTTAAGAGTATTCACTTTCAAAATAGGAGGCCTTATTTTTCAGCATGCCCTCGTATTATTCAAAACGTAACTCACAGCTTTTAGTAATACGCTTGGTATTTGCGTTATTTCATAGACATTTAATCACCGAATCGTCCAACAGTTCGAAACGTTCTTTCTCGGCGTTTTGATCTGCGGTTCAGTTTGCACATGTCTTAACTGAAATAGCAGATTTCTTACTAGCTTTGAAAAGCAACGAACGAATTTGGCATTTAACTATCAGAAACGAAGTGTTTTATGACGGTACGGCTTTCAAGTTCATCTATTTGAAAGGAACGCTTACAACACTATTTTTAACAACGATACAAACAAAAGTATTGGTCTACTCTAATTATGCTATTACACATAACGCAGCATATAACAAAAGAATCATTTTATCAACTCCATCTCCGTGCCATGCAGAGTACATACTACGAATTGTACCACTCTTAACTTCCGCACCACACGAAGTCATCGGCTGTAACTCCAGAAAAGGAGAACAAAATTAAAGTGACACAGTAGATATTGGAAGGAACATGCTATTTCGTAAGTTGTGGAATCAGAATCTGGAATTGAAAAATATAATCTTCTTGGCAGAAAAGTCTTATTTTCCCAGCTTGCAATAAATGCGTGTATAGATAAGTAGTTTCGACAATTTAAATTGCCATGTTCAGATCATCTACATACATCACCAATTATTGCGCCACTCAGTATAGTGCGCTGTTACCTAGTCACTACTCTGAGTGGCACAATGGTTGATGTATCTAGATGATCTGAACATGGCAGTTTAAATTGCCGAAACTACTTGTCTATATACGTATTTATTGCCATCTGGAGAAAGAAAACTTCTGTTGTAAGAATATCACATTTTGTAAATTCAGATATGGCTCCCGTGCTGGCAACATCAGGTAACCAGAATCTGGAATGCCAATGGGCAGCACAATTCATGAAGAGATCTCACCGCAAAGAAACAAGAAGTAGAATGAGTGGTCCACGAAGAAAAATTGAGAATGTGTGGACACTGAAAAAAATACCATGAGCTCAGAATACGTGGAGAGCCGAGATGCAACTTCGGAAAACAAACAGTACTCGTCGTCATAGAGTGCTTTACTTACTTGCAATAGAGTTGTATCGTGTTCCTGGCTTTACTCACGGTGCTACAGCATGGCGTTGACAGGAGCAGCGCGCGTGAAGTGGGTTGACAGAATCAATTGTCGATGGCGTAGCCGCAACCGCAGACGCGGCCGCGGTTGGCCAGCGTCGTGGCGTCCCTTGGTGTACGAAGTGCCGCGGCCTCCATTGATGTGTCAGTGGCACTTCACTCACGTGGCAGTAGCAGCACAGCACTTCTTGCCGCGATGAAACAGTCTGTGTCCTGAAAGAAGAACAGGTTTTGCCACGCCATAGGAAGGAGGTATGCCCTTTACACAGACGTTGAAATTTTCACTGTTCGTTCACGACACAGCGACATTAGGCCCTCAACACTACCTCTCTCAAATTTCATAGAGTGGCCAACAGACGACTTAAGCGCTCCTTGCGGCAGCCAGTGTTAACTCGGCCGCCATACTGACGGTGGCCACAACAATGACGGGTGCCAGTCCACCTTTTGTATGTGTGGAAAGTGAACTGCTTTATTTGGTGAATCGTTCGATTTTTCTTTGCAATTTGTGTAGCAAAATATGAATTATATATGCTAAAAACGGATTTAGGATTCAGCTGTACGAATAGAAGTGACAGGAGCTGACGTAGAGATGGACAGTAATTATGAAACGAGATTGTTACGAACTACGACGAGCTACATCTGCTTAAATCACTTTGCAGCGAAATATACGTACGGCACAAAATATCAGGGGTGTCTTTTGTCCCAGATGACTCAACTATCTTTAGTTTTCCACAAAATTCACAAAAAAGTGAAATTTCGAGAATTTTCTCAATCTAATGAGTTATCAATAGCACATAGTAAATCTATAATTTAGTAACTATTCTGCTTCTACATATTTTCAAACAAACATACATACTGTCTCTATTAGCTAACCAGGACGCATTTCGAAGTTTACCCCATAATCTTCAGGTGGACGTGCTCATTTTGCACTGATTTACGTTCAGTTTACGAGCAACTGGAGGTTATCGTGGGTGGACGACAATATTTTGAATCGTCTTTCAGTTTTATCTGAATTGAAAGGTATATCCACATTTCGACTAACACTTTCCTTGTTCCTGCCAGTTAACGCAGAAATCACAATTGTTTGCTGTTTTTGCGAAATAAATACAGCTAACATAAGCAATTTAAAATTAGTCAAAGGTGGTTTCAAGAGGGATGACACAGCAGTCGACGCCTTTGATTATAAACAAAGTGTCGGACGGGTATACTATTTGCTTTTAACATGGCGGACGTATAGGCACTCTATGAATCTCGTTGGTCTTCACACACCCGACTGCACTGTGCTGAGTACCTGGCTTCACACAGTTTTCATTTTGTTCATAACTATACCTTTTACGGACATGCAATTGCACAAAAACACAAACAAAAATTCACATTCGCTTTTGCACCTCACGGAAAGTCTATCTTATTATTATCTAATGTCGGGTAGGCAGTAGCTTGACGACATACGAACGTGAACACGAATGGGGATAAATAATTACGTTTGCACGTACCTCAAATGTTTTGTTGTGGTGTTACTCCTTCCGATTATAAGAAATTATCATTTAATATTTTTGTAAATGACACTGTTTATTCATATATGTTTTTAACAAATGAGCCCTGTCAACTAAGCTTGCTATAGTTTGCTTTATGCAGAATAAAGCATCAAAATACTTTAAAAGTTTGTTGGTAACGTCACGTAGCGCTCTGTATGAAAATCACTGGCTGTGCTGTGTGCAGTCTGTGGCCGGTTGGCATTGTTGGAATATTCGCTATTGTAGTGTTGGGCAGTTGGATGTGAACAGCGCGTAGCGTTACGCAGTTGGAGGTGAGCCGCCAGCAGTGGTGGTGGATGGGGGCAGAGAGATGACAGAATTCTGAGAACGGACGATCTGGATGTATGTCCATCAGAAAGAGTAAATTTGTAATACTGTATATCATGAACTGATATATATATATATATATATATATATATATATATATATATATATATATATATGTTGACTTTTGAATATTATTAAGGTAAATACATTGTTTGTTCTCTACCAGTAGTTAGTGCCTTCAGTAGTTAGAATCTTTTATTTAGCTGGCAGTATTGGAGCTCGCTGTATTGCAGTAGTTCGAGTAACGAAGATTTTTGTGAGGTGAGTGATTCATGAAAGCTATAGGTTATTGTTAGTCAGGGCCATTCTTTTGTAGGGATTATTGAAAGTCAGATTGCGTTGCGCTAAAAATATTGTGTGTCAGTTTAGTGTTGATCAGAATAAGTAAAGGGAGAAATGTCTGAGTACGTTCAATTCTGATCAGCTGTTTGAAAATCAAATAACGTAAGGGATTTACCAGCACAGTAATTCATTAATTTTTCTAAGGGGAGGTTTCAAGTCCTATTTTTGACAGATGGGCTTCGGCAGGCATCTTTCCACCACTTTTGATTTCCTGTTTATTTCAAACTTCGAGTTTTCTCACTATATTTTATAGCTATATATCACAAGAACTGCTACCGAACAGTGTGCGTCGTTGGTCCTAGGAGTCTTTGGTGGCGGCGTGTTTGAATAAGATTTCAGTTTTCAAACTGCGTCATTTCGATTTAAACACTCCGCCATCGTTGTCAGGAGTAAAAAACCACGGGCTGCCCGTGCTGGCCCGGTTTCCCGCTTATATACGCAGCTCAGAAGGAAATGACAGTGCAATGTTGACTCGCTTTCTTGTCTGGGATGTGGCGGAGAGTACTGCGTGTCATTGGAATTACCTCCTTTTCTGTTCCAGTCGCGACTGCTGGAAAGCCTCAGTCTGAACTCTAATACGTCTAAATTTTACCTTCACGGTCTTTTCGCCAGATACATGCAGGAGGAAACAATATCCGGGTTGACTCAGTTGACGTTAAACTGAAATAAACCTGAAATTTACCTCACGTCTCCGTTGTACTCTCATCACTATGTTTGAAGTCGATTAAAAAATTCGACACACACACACACTCACACACACACACACACACACACACACACACACACAGAAGAGTGAAAAGCAAAAAATAATTACATAATAAAAATTCATTTTTAATGTACCACGTTTTTAAATCGATGTAAAACTTATAAATAATTTCTCTTATCCCCATACAGATATCTAACACCATACGGATACTGTTGAAAATTTCTGATCGTCAATTTTTAATAGCTGCGAAAATACTAGCAAGACTTCAAACGGAAAGCGTTGGGCGTATGCAGTATGTAATACTTAAGAGGTGAATTATTCATGCATCAGTTATGTAGTGTAGTGTCCAACGTTTTAAATCATGCAAGTATTTTCACAGCTATTACAAATTTTGAGCACACTCTGTATGGGGTTAGGAATCTGCATGGAGCTGAGAGAAATAGCTTATACTTTTCAGTCGGATTTAATACGTGGTATACTATTTTTTTAAATAATTATTCTAACTCTGAACCGAATATACTTAACAACAACATGCACTTTTAATAATGGTATTTATGATTCCTTCGGATTTACACTGATTAAATGCGATTGTAAAAAAAATCTTCCGTGTGTTGCACATAATCACATAATATGTTTACTTACTTAGTGGCAGTAATTCGTCTTTCATCTGTAACAATATCAAAAATTTCTAAATATCCACAGAAATCAGTACAGGATACCTTCAAACCTGGACTGTAAACAGCTTTCCTCTGTACGCAAATTTTTTATTTACAAGAACAAAAAAAAAAAAAAAAAAAAAACAACGAACCACATTCCATTTTTTCCAGTGAATAACAATTATCAATTTTAACGTTAGGCTAGTCTTCAAAAGTACGGTCATCGCAGTCGGAGCTCAAGGTCGAACTGATTTTATGCTCTCGCCTGACTGTTTTCACAGAGACAAGGTCTTCTTGATGTTCTTTGAGTTGCATTGCTCTTTTCACCATACTGTGCAATCCACTCATTTGTTTGACGTGAGATATTCGTAAGGAACAACCTTTTAATGTTAATCTTCTTAGTCATTAATATCTTGCCTTGATACCACAAATCGCTGTTAAACTCAATGAATGAGTCTCGTGAACATTAAAATAGTCAACACTACAGTCCTTGGAACAGCTATTCCACATGAACAATCAACTGCCTTCGCACTTGTCATTTAAGATGACTTGCAGCACAAAAATGAAAACGTCATTACTGCATACTCTCAGATACAGTTGTTTACATTTCAAAGATTGACTGGTAAGGTAAAAGTTATCTCAGTTAGTAAGACAGCACGTCCACTAAAATACAATCTTATATATAAGCATATTTTGTCATGCCACTTAAATATGGGATGATTATTTAGTTTTTTTTGTTATTCAATATTCTTAACAGTTTCTTTTGGGATAGCTAAGTCTCTTTATATTAATAAAACAAGTATGCCACTTTGGGGAAACGTTTCAAGAAATTTATACTATTACTCTCTAGATTATCTTTTAGCATTTTTGTTAACCTGCACTGTACCAAAAAATGAAAATTACTATTTTGTCATGTTAGTTTTGAGTCCCTTATTCGTTTTATACAATATTATGTAGATATTTTGCGATATCCTTGAATGTGTGGCTAAGGTCCTTAATGTTTGGTGATTTAGCAAAATTCTGTTAAAAGTTTTGTATATTTAACCTCACTGACACAGCCAGCAAATAGGTCACATCGCTCTCCAAACCAATCTGTGATTATAAGATAATGTACATGTATCCAAAGGCACATTGTGGAAGCAGCTTGCTGCCGAAACGCTTCGGGTCAATAAATATCTCTGAAATAAAAGGGATTAAGCAGAAAAAAATATTTTGTAAATGTTTTGTTCAAGCCACTGACCTGAACAAATTTTACACAACATGGATAATTTTAAGTAAGTAACGTTGTTTACAAGAGGTGGTAGTTGAGATATGCATTTTTGAGCAATTATTGCTTAACCAGAAATCTTTATCGCATGTACAGAGTAACTATTCACAGATGTTTTTATTTTAGAATATAACTCAGACATACTGCCGAGCTGTGTAGATATTATTTAGGTAGCGATTAGCAGCAACAAAGTTCTCTCAAAGTCTCATTCTCAGCGTGAGAAGGTAGTTCAATCTAATGCGAGAGATTAAAGCTTGTCCAACACCGTTGGATTCCCCGTGAGCGGCGGGGTCGTTGGGAACAATGCTTTGTTTTCTTTAATGCGGTGTTACGGGTCGTCATTAAGACATAATTACATCGCAGCGTGTAGTTTAACGTTATGCGATAAGACATCGACATTGCGGCTTAATTATAATTATCGGACGACGTGCACTGGCCGTGATGTGGCCGACGCGAGATGTAGCAGTAGAACGTGTACGCCCCACGAGTCGAGGGACTCCGGATTTCTCCTCGGAAAAACAGCCGGCACGCCTCCTCCACGTCCCGTAATAAGCCGCGCGCCGCGCAAGAACAGAAGTTGCCTTGCTTCCATTATGGGGGGTAATGTTGTTTGAGGTTAGATGTCGAAAAGAGGCAACAAGGAGCTGCGCGGCACGCCCGCGAGTTGCTGGGCGCGCACCTGCTGTAATGGCGGGAGGCCGACCGCGCCAATGCGGCCCTAACACGACTCGGGCGCTTCCAGGCTTCTTCCCGATGTCGTTTTCGAACGTTCAGAAACGTACTGATGGCTCAATGGCGGCAATGTGATGTGCGACGTCAGCGTTCTCCGGCAGCAGTTGTCCCTTGCATCAGGTGCTCAACACGTGCAGAACTGATGCCAGGAAATGAAAGACGTGACATTACTGCGTTAACTTACAAGAAACTCGTGATGTACAGAAACATCGACAGCAGTTAGGCGATCCTTTATTGAACACTATCTCTACCCAGCGGTGTTACCCGCAGTTTGACAGTTATTAATAGAAAAATGCACAGGTATGTAATTATTCCAATCTTCTATTAGTCAATCTCTTCCTTGTCCATCTCTCCGTCCATCTCCTCCTTCCCGCCTCCTCTCTGTACCTCCCCCCCCCCCCCCCCCGTCTCTGTTCATGTCTTCCAACTCCTCTAGCTCCCACTGTCTGTCGAGTCCCTCCACCTCCCCCCTCCTCTCACTGTCCATCTCCTCCACCCCCTCTCTCTGTCCAACTCCTCCTCCCCCACATTTGCGTCCATCTCCTCCTACCCCTCATTCTGCCCACCTCCTCCTTTTCCCTTTCTCTGACCATCTCCTCCTCCCCCTCTCTCTGTACAACTCCTCACCCCACTGTGTCCATCTCCTCTTATCCCCTCACTGTCTGTGCATCTCCTCCTCCCCCTTTTTTGTCTACATTATTATTCCCACCTTAATAAGAGGCTGGTGATTCTTATCCCATAGTATTTCTTTCCAGATCATAGACAGTATGTTTTGGATGAGCTTTTTTACTCATGGGTTGGCCCACGTATGAACATGTCAGATATATTTCACATGTATTTAACGTATTTCACATGTATTTCTACAAATGTTTAACCCGTATCTCTAGCGAATTTTGAACTGCAGTTTCGTTTTAATAAATTTAAACGTCGTACATGACGCGGCAGTTGTTCACATTTCTCATTGTTTACGATGTCATATATGCTGAACTGCGTGTGGTACAGTGATACAGCATAATTTTGCCTTTACAATCAGTGGTATATGTGAATACTGGCTGCAAAATGTGTCACGAGATGCAGTCAGTAGTAAAGCAGCAATAAACTGCAACGAAATTCTTCATTCGGCAGTTTTAGTCCATGAACAGCGAAAATGTAGTAAGCGATAAACTTTTTTTCTTTCATCGTTTTGTAGCGGCTGTCAG
Source organism: Schistocerca piceifrons (assembly GCF_021461385.2). Classification (NCBI taxonomy): domain Eukaryota; kingdom Metazoa; phylum Arthropoda; class Insecta; order Orthoptera; family Acrididae; genus Schistocerca; species Schistocerca piceifrons. The sequence goes on from NC_060140.1 coordinate 602,870,731, forward strand.
CGAGAAATGTTTCGTATTTTGTGTGACGCTTTTACAAGCCTCTAAGTGCTCTCATTCCAAAATATTGGATGAATAAAGTATGGATATTCGCGCATCGTGGGCTACATTTCTTGTTCACCCCTACACCCACCCACCTTTATAGGTAGATATATACTGTTAAAGGTAGCCTATTTCAGGATATCAGCTACCTCCATTCCAAATTTCATCCAGATCCATCCTGCCGTTTCAGCGTGAATGATTAACAAACTTTCTCTCTCTCTCTCTCTCTCTCTCTCTCTCTCTCTCTCTCTCTTTCTCTCTCTGACACACACACACACACACACACACACACACACACACACACACACATTTCAGATACGTTCATCACCAGTCTACCAGTTTACTCACCTTCACATTACGATTTCCTAATATATTTGAGAAATAATTTTATCAATAATCTAGCAGTAGCAGCTGTGTCTCGTACTTACAGGTCGCTGGAGGGGTGCAACGTTCCCGTTGATTGAAAACAATATCGAAAACATGCTATACAAAATTTAGCCGTTAATCTTACAGTCCTATTGCATTGAGGTCACGAGGCTGTTTTGCGTCATTTGCGTCTCTGATGGGAACTTGAAGCTTGGAAACTTCTCGGCACTATTTGCCAGCACCGGTTTGCATCATTTTCGTTCTCTTCCTCATCTTCGGCGAGATAAACTGGACGATACACTGCAAACTCAATCATCACAATGAGCTACTTCTACCACGTGGCCAGGTGAGCATGACGGAGGATTCATAGCCGGCTTTTAGATGAGACATTTACGTTTTCTCGAAGGGGCTACACAGGAACTCAACGTATGAGCAACTTTGTGGTCGCACAGAAAACCGTTTGCAGGTGACACGTCCATCGGTCGCGCGCTGTTGTGTGCCAGCCGTGTGCCTGTTGCCAGCAACGCTTCCGCAGTCTGGCCGCGTAACTGCAGTATAACCAGCTTTCGGTTTCGCTTGGCTACACCAGTTACGCACTTTCAGCAAAGGTGCCGTAATTTCACAGAGTGTTCCTAGAATGCTGTAGTTTGTCTCGTCGACGTTGTGGTCATTAAGGACGAAGCGTTAGTTCTACTGGAAAACGGTGAGGGAAAGCAGCAGGCGTTCCTTCTGATTGAGAATGCCGTTTGTACATTCACTCGCCAATATTACAAGCCTTACGCAATAAAATATCGCCAGTTGGTATTTTTTGTTATCTTTCCTAGGCGTTTGATTGAGCGGATTATGTTACACTTTTAGAAAAACCCAAGTTTTATGGAATTGATGGCTTTACACACAACTGGTTGTGCTGAATAATTTTGACAACGTTAGAAGGATAGGGGAGAGATACAAAGGGAGCCCCACAGGGCTCAATTTTGGATCCACTCTTCTTACTTATAAACGTAAGCGATCATCCACTTAACATTCAACAAGAAGAATTGATACTTCTTCAGACGATACTAGTTTTACAACAAATCCCATTAGAGAGAAAGCAACAGGAGATATGGTAAATGATTTTTCTAAATAATTGTAAAGCGATTCTCAGAAAATGTACTTTCCTAAAATTTTGAAAACCTCACTATATCCAGTTCTATACAACAAACAGAGGCATACCAACAACTGATATAGCACATGAGTAGGAGTCAGTAAATAGGACAGTATGCTCCAAATTTTAGGGTGTATATACTTGAAATGGAAGCAGCATATTACTGACCATCTCAAATAACCCAGTCAGTAACTTTTGCTCTTGATATAATTGCCAGTCTTGGAAACAAATGAGCCAACCTCCCGACATATTTTGCATATTTCCACTCAGTAGTGTCCCATTTTAATTTTATGGGGCATCTCACCACTTGGAAAGGAAGTACTGATCTAATCTCAAATCATTTCTCCGGGACAGCTCCTTCTGTTCCATGGTCGAATTTCTATTTTAAAACTAAAAGCCCTAAAAAAGCTTGTAGCTACATGAGTAGGACAAAAAAATAATGTGTTCATTAACGTTAACGCTAATCATGTATACGTATCGTGTAAACTGACTACCTACACACCATTTGGGTAAAAGAATCTTGAAAACTTGTAACTAGCCAAGGAATCATACTGCCACTTGCCTAAATCGAATTAAAATAAAGAGGAAAATCTGAACCACGATCGGATGGGACGCCAAATCCAGTGCCTGAGTGTGAGCACAGTGCCTTAAGGTGCATAGCACCCTGTTTGGTACACGTCCTTGAGTCAGGAGAAGCACGTTTTGAGGCACATTATAAGAACATTTGTACCATGAAGAAAAAACAAAACAATGTTTTAAAAAGGACACATTTTCTTGCAGCACTGCGCTTTAGGAAATTGTTTCAAAAGATTGTTTTGTTACAGAAAAACAGTCCTATTATGCAGGAGCAGCATCATAGCTGTAGCGAGGCTGCAGCTGAAACAGCTCAAAAAGTGGCAACCTATTACATGCAGTACTTGAACTTCGAAAGCGGAAGAGAAACAGTGGCAAAAATTTTTATGTCAATACACAATGCATTTCTAAACATGTAGGATTAACTTCAGGCGCCGCTTGCAGTCACAGCAAATTCTTGGTCAGTTTAGTCATTTTTGTGACTAATGCGAGGCTACTCTTAAATGACCACATTATTCACGTTATTTTAAAATATACCTTAATTGTATTTCATGGTACGGCTGGAAATACACTTAACGGCTATCATAAGCAAATTGCTATGTAATTTTAAATGGCTATTTCCATCTATAAAAAGAAAAATCTTCAAGAAACTTCTTAAATTCAAATATAAGATGCAGTAATTTGAGAAAATTTTCCGAGCACATAGAAAAAGAGCCAAAAACTATTGTAAGAGTGCATGGTAACTAGCGACACGAAACGAGCCTACAGATTTCGAAATGCATTCTACACTGATAACAAAAAGTATATTGTTACCGGAGACTGCTTTTAGTGATAATATACTTATAATATTTGACAATTTCGTGTAAATTTTTTGAAAGAAATGACAGTCCATTGTCCAACGTTGAATCGCTTTTGCTTTGCTTTCATTTCACTTACCGTTACGTAAACGATACTGCAACAGTTCAACCGATACTTCGTTCATGTTAATGTTGTGAGTGATAGAATGTAAAATCACAGACCTCTTCAACTAAAAATTGAATTTCTCATAAATTCATAGAATACTGAAAGTTGAATAAAACAGTACGAAAGACGAGACGTTATATTATGACTTATTATCAGAACCTTCTCTTTAGCCTTTAAATAATTAAATGTCTTCCATCGGCCATTTTAAATTAAAAATAGAGAGTAGAGATCACTAGATGTCTAACAGCAGACAACGTTCCCTTGGTAACAGTCTGCAACGAAGCGCAACACATTGTGTGTTCATAGCGTTGCTTGCTTAGTCCATAGCCATTGTGCGAAACAATAATTTTCCAATAACTGATCAGCGGAATGATGCGCTTTGAAACTAGAACAATTAGTCACTCAACCTACATACGCGAGCAAATCATACAATCTGAAATAATCTCAAAGGAATGTCGTGCACAGTTTCACCTCAAGAATTAATCTTACCATACAATGATAGTTTAAACGTATATAGAACATGAGAAACACAGCAACTGATAATGTTTTGAGAATAAAGGAGCTAGATAGCTTATTATATTTTCATTTATTATAACGTATCCGCTATTGCCACCATCAGATCAAAACTTAGAACTCGTAATACAGAGTTCAGCGTTAGTCCAAACTAACACAGAACTTTATTTTAAGAGTTCAAAGTTTTGATCTGATGGTGGCAATACGCGACAAATTATAATAAATGAAAATATAATAAGCAAACTAGACAGCTTTATTCTCAACAGCCGTCGATGATTCGTAGATTCTTTTACGGATTTCATTTCCTTGTTAATGAATAGTTGATAAGTTACAGCTGGAAATTATCTATTTTCAAAAAAATAACGACCAAACAGAGTCTAATCCAATCTTTCAGTATGTAGTACGACAATGAACTTTGTCGTCTCATAAACGCTGGTGTGCAAGACTTAACGACGAAAGTGACTTTCGCATTATGTGTGACTGCCAAGTAACGTACTTCGGTAAAACTTGAGTCATACATACAACGAACTACTACAGTATAATAGAGAAGGTAAATGAAAAAAAAAAAAAATTGGCAATGAGACAAACATAAATGCCATTTTTATTCAAAGAAGCAATTACGCTGAAGTAACCGCGATTAATGGTGGTCCCCTGGACGTAACAAGTGCTTGGAGATACTTTGTTGTTCAATAGTGGACACATTTGTTTTTATTTCAGTCCAGTTGATGTGCAACATCCTGCTCCAGCACTGCATCGACGCATTATTTGTCTCTGGCTTTAAGGGTCCATGTCTCGCAACTGCAAAAGAAGACGAAAAACACGAGTGTCTCAACAAGCCGGACGTTTGTGGTGTACGTTATTGCTCTGTTCTGCCAGATCTTGGGGAGGTGTTTGATCGTCTTATCACGTCTTCACGGCTTCCCGCGTTGCAGATGGTTGACCAAAGCTTGATGGAATATAGTGTCACAATCATGTTGACCGGCGAGTGTACCATATTCATTGGTTAGGAGGTAAGTACGGCCGACCAACATTATTGTTCTTCACACCGTAACACCTGAATCACCAAAACGATTATTTTCGACAATGCTGGCCGTACCGTAATATGGCGTTTGGTGGAACAGGTAATGGAGCCAGGAACATCGTGGGACATGATTGTTCTGGTGGTACAGATGTTCTGGTGTGGCGACGCGTAATGCTGCAAGAGTTCAGTTATGCATTCATCCCGGAGCTCTTTGTTATGTATGAATTGCGCGATCGCATCGAACTGCGCCGGTGGAGGAGCTCTTGGAATATTTGGTGAATGGACTGGCCTGCAAGTCCACCGCCACACATTTAAATCTCATCAGGTACGTGTGGAATGCATTAGGGAGTCGTTCTGCAGCACGTCCATACCACCAACGACCGTTCAGCAGATGGCAACCTCGACATTGAAAGAATGGAACGCCATTCCACAAGAATCCATTGCCACCCTTGTGGTCAGCACGAAGCAGAGCATCCTTCGCCATCAGTGATGATCACTGATTCCGTACGCTACTAAGAACCTCTCTCGCCGTTTGTAACGTCCAGATGACCATTATAAATCGCGATGACTTCCGTGTAATTATTGTTTTTTAATAAAACCGTCTTTCCTATTCGTTTCATCGCACATTCCTTTCAGCTCCTGTCTGTTCTACACTGTAGCAGATCTTTGTATACACGGCCCATGTTTCACTGTAGTAGGGTTACTTGGCGGTAACACATCACGTGAAAGATACTTTTGCCTTAATCTGTACACACCAGGCTATCCCACGGTTGAAGCTGACGTTCTAATCATTACTCTCGCTTGATGTGGTACCTCCGTCCACGGTTCTCCCCTACACACGAGCATATTGTTGCGTGTTCTTATTCAGAACTCCAGTTACTCCTTGAAAATATAATTACGTATTTTGTGGTGTAAAGGAGACTAAATTGATTTATTTATACTATTCTCTTTAAAGCAAAAGTAACTAATAGATATTGCTTAACGCCACACACTTACACAAGTTTCGCTACTAGTCGTATATAAATCAAACTGGTGACTTCTCAACAGGTAACGCCCGTTATATTGATTCTTAGTTGAAAATAATTGCATAGCTACGCCATCGTTATAAATTGTTGTCGCTACTTTAGCAGTCACTGCAATTTGCATTTCAGACCTGTAAGGGTTCGGAAAACTGTTACTGAGTAAGTGATTCACCGTGGCTGAGCGGAAGACTTGATTTGTAGTTCGACATCATAATTCAACACGGAGGATTTCGTGTCCAGACATTTGCAATTCGTAATGGGCGTCTGTAGTACGTACAAACACGTATGCAAAAGCAAGTACCGAAGCGATCGTAGCAGCAGACACGGTTCCACTTCTCTCGGGAAGACGACGCAAGACGATCTTCTGTGTTGCGCGGCCGTAACTTGCATCACATGCTCTGTGTCATTGGCTCTGCGTGCAGCATCCCTAAGGTCATCCGTGGCCACAAACCCTAGGACGGCATAACTTTCCTCGAAATAGTTGCACGAAAGAGCAGGCAGCACTTCGTGAAAGGTCGCTGATAACAACCTTTGGCCTCTCGCATTTTGGCTGACACGGGAACACGTGGCGCGGCCGCCCCGGCGCGTGGACCTCCTCCGTGTCTCACCTCACACGTAAAGCTGCCGCCGCGCTGTGGTACTGTGCGGCTGACAGCGCTTTCGTAGATCGGACAAACCACCGAGGTAAGAGCATATTTGAGCCTATGGGTGGTCTTTCGTATTTTCTTTACTCCAATTTCCTGCAAGGACATTTCACCTGCCGCTATGATTCTACATCCGAACTATCAGTTTAATAAGTCACAGCTGCAAAATATTAACGCGAATTATTTACAGACGAATGGAAAAACTGGTAGAAGCCGACCTCGCGGGTGATCAGTTTGGATTCCGTAGAAATGTTGGAACACGTGAGGCAAGACTGACCCTACGACTTATCTTAGAAGAAAGATTAAGGAAAGGCAAACCTACGTTTCTAGCATTTGTAGACTTAGAGAAAGATTTTGACAATGTTGACTGGAACACTCTCTTTCAAATTCTGAAGGTGGCAGGGGTAAAATACAGGGAGCGAAAGGCTACTTACAATATGTACAGAAACCAGATGGCAGTTATAAGAGCCGAGGGACATGAAAGGGAAGCAGCGGTTGGGAAGGGAGTGAGACAGGGTTGTAGCCTTTCCCCGATGCTATTCAATCTGTATATTGGGCAAGCAATAAAGGAAACAAAAGAAGAGTTCGGAGTAGGTATTAAAATCCACGGAGAAGAAATAAAAACTTTGAGGTTCGCCGATGACATTGTAATTCTGTCAGAGACAGCAAAGGACTTGGAAGAGCAGTTGAACGGAATGGACAGTGTCTTGAAAGGAGGGTATAAGATGAACATCAACAAAAGCAAAACGAGGATAATGGAATGTCGTCGAATTAAGTCGGGTGTTGCTGAGAGAATTAGATTAGGAAATGAGACACTAAAAGTAGTAAAGGCGTTCTGCTATTTCGGGAGCAAAATAACTGATGATGGTCGAAGTAGAGAGGATATAAAATGTAGACTGGCAATGGCAAGGAAAGCGTTTCTTGAAGAAGAGAAATTTGTTAACATCGAGTATAGATTTAAGTGTCAGGAAGTCGTTTCTGAAAGTATTTGTATGGAGTGTGGCCATGTATGGAAGTGAAACATGAACAATACTTAGTTCGGACAAGAAGAGAACAGAAGTTTTCGAAATGTGGTGCTACAGAAGAATGCTGAAGATTAGATGGGTAGATCACATAACTAATGAGGAGGTACTGAATAGAATTGGGGAGAAGAGGAGTTTGTGGCACAACTTGACAAGAAGAAGGGATCGGTTGGTAGGACATGTTCTGAGGCATCAAGGGATCACCAGTTAAGTACTGGAGGGCAGCGTGGAGGGTAAAAACCGTAGAGGGAGACCAAGAGATGAATACACTAAGCAGATTCAGAAGGATGTAGGCTACAATAGGTAATGGGAGACGAAGAAGCTTGCACAGGATAGAGTAGCATGGGAAGTTGCATCAAACCAGTCTCAGGGTGAAGACCACAACAACAACATACATGCAAACCCACCTTATGGTGGTACTTCCGGTACCACTCGCTGTTCCATTTACAAACCGCTTATGGGATAACGACTGTCGGTAAAGCTCTGTGGTTTGTGGGATTAAAGGGACCAGACTGCAACGGTCATCGGTCGGTAAATCTCTGTACGAGGTCTAATTAAATTCTCTAATTTTTCCGTCTAAGTCATTTCGCGAGAATTTTGGAAGTGATATATTGTCCGAGTCTTCTCTAAATGTATGCGCTCAGAATTCCAAAAGTAAATCTCGTTGATGCACGACGCCTGTTTTGTAACGTCCACCACTGAAGTTAGTCGAGTATCTCCATAGTAATCGAATGAAACTATATGGTTCCTGAGTCCTTTTCAAGTCTGGAAAATATATATGATGTATATATGCAGACTGAAGGGACGAGTGAAAATTTGTACTAACGCCGGGATTTGAACGAAGGTCTCTTGCTCACTTCGCAGATGCGCTAGACACTATGCTGTAGCAGAACTGCACGGAGTACTGTGACGTGTCTGCCCCCCCCCCCCCCCCCTGCCGCTGCACCAGGGCGGCGTAGTGGTTAGCGCATCTGCCTAGTGAGCAGGAGACCCGGGTTCGAATCCTGTTGGTACAAATTTTCATTCGTCGCTTCAGTCTGCACATATAAATCATCTCTATGATTCTCTAGCGATGGATAAACGATCCCGTGAGTAAACGCACCGCTCTTCGTAGCATCTTCTCTATCTCTTTATTAATCCAACCCGGTAAGTTACGCACAGTAGTGAGGAATACTGACGAATCGGTGTCACAAATGTTTTGTAAGCCATTCCTCTCGCGGATGAACTACATTTCTTTACCGTTCTTCCAGTGAACCTCAGCCTGGCGTATGCTTTTCCTACAGTTGTTTTCTGTGGTCCTTACTCATTTAGATAACTCTGGTTGGTTATTCCTGGGTTTTTACGGTGATTTCTTTTTCCATTGATGTCGCAAATAGTGTAATCTAACAGTAGTAGATTTCTTCATCTATTAATACGAAATACGTTACATTTGTTTATGATCAGCGTCAACTGCCAGTATGTACACCAGTTATCGGTCCTCTGCAGGTCCCACTGCAATTCGTTACTGTCTTAAGGTGTTGTTGCCTCCCTGTACACAACTGCATTGTCTGAGAAGAGTCTTATAGAGATACCGACATTATTTATCATATCATTTATATTTATTGTAAACAGTAATGGTGCTCTCACACTTCCTTGGGGCACTGCTGAAGTTACCTTAAAGTTCGTTAAGAACGACGTGTTAATTTTTCTGGGGAGGAAATCCTGAACCCGATCACAAACTGTCCGATAATCGGTAAGCTCGCATTTTTGCCTACGAGACACGTACAGGCACTACTGTTTTGATAGTAATCATCTGGCTCCCAGAGATCTGGTTCACAGTTAGCATTTTTGTCAGCGCACGTTGTTCACAGATCCTCGTATGCTGGAAGGAAGAAAGGAAAGAATGGGAAAAAAAGATGATCACGTTCGTTGACGAATGGATAATTAGAAACGGAGTACAACCGGGTGTAAGACAAGTGTGAGAAAGGTAGTTGGTAGTCTCCTTCTCAAAGGTGCCGTGCCAACATTCGGTGTAGCCGATTTAGAAAGAGCCTCTGAAACCGTAAATGTGTATAGTAAGACGTGAATTTAACCCCGTTTCCCTCGAAATACGAGTTACAGCCTTGACCGCAACGTCATTTTGCTGGACGCGTTGAAATTTAAGTTGCCAGTAGAACGGCGCCTTTAGGTAAGAAATTCCCACATTACTAAAAGAAAAGACAGTAATGTCATATACGTCTCCTCATCAACGATGACATTACACATGCAGAAATGGTTTAAGGAAATCACTGAATATCTGCAGCATGATGGCCGAAAATCCCGTTCTTCTAGAATTAATTTTCTGCTTGTTAACCGCTATAATATGTTTCTCTCTACGGCATTACGTTTTGATACGTTCGGTGCCCCCGCTCCGCCAAACGTGGTATCTCGGGGCCGACGCCACGCCCGCCTAGCGTATTGACTATCGGTGCCGTCTAGTCTATGTTTTTTTTTTTTTTTTTTTTTTTTTTTTACTGTGTGGGTCGTATTTGCTTCAGTCCGCCCCCGGGCACTCTGCAGTGAACGTCGGTTACGATTTAGCTGTTGGTTTATCTTCCTTGTGCAGGCGAAATACATTTTAATTTATGTTTATTACAAATTTACTTTCAACAGGAAATAATTTCCTCTTACGCCCACTCCTGTTTTGAGGCACGTCTATAAAAATTAAATTTGTGTGTAATTACGCTGAAAATAATTACTTTGCAGATAAAGAACGATTCACTGGGAACAAATGCACTTATTTGCACAAGTTCCAGCACAGACTGGTAGAAAGATAAACGAACAGCTAAATCGTAACAGACATTCACTGCAGTGTGCCCAGTACAGACTGGGACAAATTCGACAGGCACAGTAACGAAACACAGACTAAAAGCGCTGATAGTCAGAACACGCTAGGTGTGGCAGGAGCTATCACGGTTGGAGAGGTGGGGGCACCGAAGGTGTTAGTAAGCGTTCCGGACTAAAGCTTCGCCTCGCTCATACCGTGTAACAACGCCTCTGGCCTTGATGATTTCTCAATTCGGCAAGGAAGAGAGTACACACAAATTTCTTCAGGTATGTTATATCCGGCTGAAGAAACACATTGATGATTTGATCCCATAGAGTTTGCAGAACTCCGTGCATGAGAGAGAAATGTGACATTTATCTGAATCTGAGATTAATCGAGAATCAGGCACACTCTTGAGACCCAGTGCTATATATGGTGTGCATGAGGAATTTACTAACGCTTAGGTGATTGGCCCCAGCAGTGTTCCACAAGGTGGGGAACTGACGTAGTATTATAACTTCAAAGAACTTGTTATGATAATGAACTCGAGATTTAAAAAAACAGAATATGCATATTAAGGCAGTAAAAAACATGATGACAAGAATGTAAGAAAGATGTTCCCTACGGTACATGTTACTGACTAACTCTCTAAGTTGCCATAGTTATTGAAAAAGGTGGAATTCCTTCAAATCTATAACCTAATTTTGTGAGATAGGCACAGTAGACAGTTTGTCTGGAACAAGCACCCAAAGAACTTCAGAACTGAGGAAGCGCTGATAAATGAGCCAGTGACAGCTATCTTGCGACTGAAACGCAACACACTCGGTTTTCCTAAAATGCCAGAGCTGTAAACGACGCTTACCATAGCAACACTGTGACTTGAGAGCGCAGACACAGCCTAGCCTCCTCGTCTCTCAATCGACTCCTCTCTTCCACATCTTGGACACGACTCTCCTCGCCCTCGTTTTCTCATCACTCCTTTCTTCGCGTCTCTATAAACGTAGCTTGCTGCTGTCTTTCCACCAAAACTACGCGTCCACCAATCCTCTAAAAAGTTTCCAGGGCCGCCCCATGGCATTAGCTTAGAGAATCCCCTCCCTAGGCCCGACAAGACGCCTCCTGAGACGCAGCAAGGTAGGAGTAGGCAAAATGCAACAGGGAATAACAATATTAATGTGCTAATAGTAAACTGCAGGAGCGTCTACAGAAAGGTCCCAGAACTGCTCTCATTAATAAACGGTCACAACGCTCATATAGTACTATGGACAGAAAGTTGGCTGAAACCAGACGTAAATAGTAATTAAATCCTAAACTCAGATTGGAATGTATACCGCAGAGACAGGCTGGACAGTGATGGGGGAGGCGTGTTTATAGCGATAAGAAGTGCAATAGTATCGAAGGAAATTGACGGAGATCCGAAATGTGAAATGATTTGGGTGAAGGTCACGGTTAAAGCAGGCTCAGACATGGTAATTGGATGTCTCTATAGGCCCCCTGGCTCAGCAGCTGTTGTGGCTGAGCACCTGAAGGATAATTTGGAAAATATTTCGAGTAGATTTCCCCACCATGTTATAGTTCTGGGTGGAGATTTTAATTTGCCGGATATAGACTGGGAGACTCAGACGTTCATAACGGGTGGCAGGGACAAAGAATCCAGTGAAATTTTTTTAGGTGCTTTATCTGAAAACTACCTTGAGAAGTTAAACAGAGAACCGACTCGTGGCGATAACATATTAGATCTTCTGGTGACAAACAGACCCGAACTATTTGAAAAAGTTAACGCAGAACAGGGAATCAGCGATCATAAAGCGGTTACGGCATCGATGATTTCAGCCGTAAATAGGAATACTAAAGAGGGTAGGAAGATTTTTCTGTTTAGAAAAAGTGACAAAAAGCAGATTTCAGAGTACCTGTTGGCTCAACACAAAAGTTTTGTCTCAAGTACAGATAGTGTTGAGGATCAGTGGACAAAGTTCAAAACCGTCGTACATAATGCGTTAGATGAGTATGTGCCAAGCAAGATTGTAAGAGATGGAAAAGAGCCACCGTGGTACAACAACCGAGTTAGAAAACTGCTGCGGAAGCAAAGGGAACTTCACAGCAAACATAAACACAGCCAAAGCCTTGCACACAAACAAAAATTACGCGAAGCGAAATGTAGTGTGAGGAAGGCTATGCGAGAGGCGTTCAATGAATTCGAAAGTAAAGTTCTATGTACTGACTTGGCAGAAAATCCTAAGAAATTTTGGTCTTATGTCAAAGCGGTAGGTGGATCAAAACAAAATGTCCAGACACTCTGTGACCAAAATGGTACTGAAACAGAGGATGACAGACTAAAGGCCGAAATACTAAATGTCTTTTTCCAAAGTTGTTTAACAGAGGAAGATTGCGCTGTAGTTCCTTCTCTAGATTGTCGCACAGATGACAAAATGGTAGATATCGAAATAGACGACAGAGGGATAGAGAAACAATTAAAACCGCTCAAAAGAGGAAAGGCCTCTGGACCTGATGGGATACCAGTTCAATTTTACACAGAGTACGCGAAGGAACTTGCCCCCTTCTTGCAGCGGTGTACCGTAGGTCTCTAGAAGAGCGTAGCGTTCCAAAGGATTGGAAAAGGGCACAGGTCATCCCCGTTTTCAAGAAGGGACGTCGAGCAGATGTGCAGAACTATAGACCTATATCTCTAACGTCGATCAGTTGTAGAATTTTGGAACACGTATTGTGTTCGAGTATAATGACTTTTCTGGAGACTAGAAATCTACTCTGTAGGAATCAGCATGGGTTTCGAAAAAGACGATCGTGTGAAACCCAGCTCGCGCTATTCGTCCACGAGACTCAGAGGGCCATAGACACGGGTTCACAGGTAGATGCCGTGTTTCTTGACTTCCGCAAGGCGTTCGATACAGTTCCCCACAGTCGTTTAATGAACAAAGTAAGAGCATATGGACTATCAGACCAATTGTGTGATTGGATTGAGGAGTTCCTAGATAACAGGACGCAGCATGTCATTCTCAATGGAGAGAAGTCTTCCGAAGTAAGAGTGATTTCAGGTGTGCCGCAGGGGAGTGTCATAGGACCGTTGCTATTCACAATATACATAAATGACCTTGTGGATGACATCGGAAGTTCACTGAGGCTTTTTGCAGATGATGCTGTGGTGTATCGAGAGGTTGTAACAATAGAAAATTGTACTGAAATGCAGAAGGATCTGCAGCGAATTGACGCATGGTGCAGGGAATGGCAATTGAATCTCAATGTAGACAAGTGTAATGTGCTGCGAATACACAGAAAGATAGATCCTTTATCATTTAGCTACAAAATAGCAGGTCAGCAACTGGAAGCAGTTAATACCATAAATTATCTGGGAGTACGCATTAGGAGCGATTTAAAATGGAATGATCATATAATGTTGATTGTCGGTAAAGCATATGCCAGACTGAGATTCATTGGAAGAATCCTAAGGAAATGCAATCCGAAAACAAAGGAAGTAGGTTACAGTACGCTTGTTCGCCCACTGCTTGAATACTGCTCAGCAGTGTGGGATCCGTACCAGATAGGGTTGATAGAAGATATAGAGAAGATCCAACGGAGAGCAGCGCGCTTCTTTACAGGATCATTTAGTAATCACGAAAGCGTTACGGAGATGATAGATAAACTCCAGTGGAAGACTCTGCAGGAGAGACGCTCAGTAGCTCGGTACGGGCTTTTGTCAAAGTTTCGAGAACATACCTTCACCGAAGAGTCAAGCAGTATATTGCTCCCTCCTACGTATATCTCGCGAAGAAACCATGAGGATAAAATCAGAAAGATTAGAGCCCACACAGAGGCATACCGACAATCCTTCTTTCCACGAACAATACGAGACTGGAATAGAAGGGAGAACCGATAGAGGTACTCAAGGTACCCTCCGCCACACACCGTCAGGTGGCTTGCGGAGTATGGATGTAGATGTAGATGTAGATGTAGAACTGTTTCATAAGCAAGATTTTGCAACGACAACAGGCCAATGAACCACATTTACTCCCCTCGTTTTGGAAGATCTTGCTGCCGTATTTTACGTACAAATGCCCTCACAATTAAAACAGTTAGCACACTAATTGGTGATGCAGACATCAATGAGCCACATATTACAGATTTTGCGAAAATGTTAAAGGCTCTCTGCTACAGCGCCTGTCCTTAAAATAGGTCAGAGCTGTTTTCTAAGTTCTTAGGAACGCCAGGAGATGTTTATCTCCCCAGTATATCATTTCCGAAATTCCCAGCACCTGTTGCCCATTGACAGAGTTCCGTTTTTTTATTTTTTGAATTAAGGCCTTTTTATCTACGCCGCCCGCAGACTGTCATAAATGGACAGTGGCTTGCCGCCAGAGGTCTGTCCGCCCAATCGACTTGCATCACCTAGGCAGGAGGTGGGCACCCCGCCTATCATTCTCACCTGTTCCTAAGAGAGGCCGGAGCGCGGCTGCCCTTGGCTCATTTCGCCAGGCCTCGCAACGTGACGCCAGTCTCATGTTTACAGCACTCTCGCTTCTAAAGTAAGCTCAGAAAGCAATTGAAAATACCCAGCACGAAGTCAGTTTACCAGAAAAATAAGAAGAGGAAGTGAACACGTCACATGCTGTCACTGTGATAATACATATCCTATCACGCTAATTCAACTCCCTTCAATTTGCTTGATTTAAGATGAGCAAAGAATGAAAAGAGGCTCAAAGAAGATCTTGCCAGCTTGTGAGAATTTTAACTGCGAATGCTAACTGCTGTTTCACCCGCTGTTCCAAACAGCCCTAGCCATTTTCTACGTGAATAAGATCGTGTGTTTTAGCCGGTTAGTCTAGATGCCATAGGGTAGCCCAGTGTTCATAAAACCAGGAACGTATGTACGCAGCCCTATTCTGTTGACGTCTTTGAAGGCGGGATTGTTCACAGATGTATCCTGTCGGACAGGATGTTTTAGTGTCGCTGTTCCTTTCCCGTATTGAATGGCTGTGAGTGGCAGACCATTCCTTGTAAACATGTTCGACTAAAAAATCGAGCAACTTCATTCACGGTAACTCCTTCCTGCTGTTCTGACACGTCGAGCCATATTTCTGTGTTGATTCCACTTTACCGTCTGACATATGCATCAGGGGTAGAGAGTGCCATAAGTCAAGATAAGAATTTTATGTAACGGTAGTATCACGGAGCATCCCGTACAGTACATTCCAGTGGTGACTCGCTGTGAGGTGTTGCCATAGGACGGTACTGTTCCCTGTGACAAAAGCCGTGGGATACAAATGGTTGAAATGGCTCTGAATGCTATGGGACTTAACATCTAAGGTCGTCAGTCCACTAGAACTTAGAACTACTTAAACCTAACTAAGCTAAGCACATCACACACATCCATGCGCGAGGCAGGATTTGAATATGCGTCCGTAGCAGTCAGGCGGTTCCGCGCTGAAGCGCCTAGAACCGCTCGGTCACACGGCCGGCCGGTGTGATACATTCGACATCATTTATTCTTTATTGTCCCAGGTATCTTTGCCCTTGCACAATGTCTCACAGGCGAGACGTACAATCACACATTTCCGGACATATCCAAATAAGTAAATAAATTAGAAATAAGAAAGACGCTCCACGAAGGAATTATTCGAATGGGACGGAGATTGGTAGATGTGGCGCACATGTAAAGACAAACAAATAATAACAATTTCGGAAAGATTGTATGATATACTCAGGAGAAAGTGCTTCACAAATTGAGCACTTCAACAGCGCCTTGGTCAGCCTTTGGCCCCTATGAAGCTGTTATTCGGCTTGGTATTCACTGACAGAGCTGTTGGATGTGCTCCTAAGGGATATAGTGCCAGATTCTGTCAAACTGGCGTGTTGAATAATCAAAATCCTAGCTGGTTGGAAGACACTGTCCACAATGCTCCAAACGATCTCAAGTGGGGTGAGATCCAGTGACCTTGCAGGTCAACGTAGAAACGTTTGAGTAAGCAGGTAGACTAGGAGTAAAAACTCTCGCCGCTTGCGGGCGGGCATTATCTGGCTGAAATGTAAACCGAGGATGGCTTGCCATGAAGGGCCTCGGGCATGGATGTGTGTGATGTCCTTGGGTTAATTAGGTTTAAGTAGTTCTAAGTTCTAGGGGACTGATGACCTCAGAAGTTAAGTCCCGTAGTGCTCAGAGCCATTTGAAACATTTGAACCATGAAGGGCAACAAAACGGGGCGTAGAATGTCGTCGCCGTACCACTGTAGTATAAGGGTGCTACGAATGACAACCAAAGAGGTCCTGCTATGAAATGAAATGGCGCACCATGTTGTCACTCCTGGTTGTCGGACCGTACGAAAAAAAAAAAAGGTTCAAATGTGTGTGAAATCTTATGGGACTTAACAGCTAAGGTCATCAGTCCCTAAGCTTACACACTACTTAACCTAAATTACCCTAAGGACGAACACACACACTCATGCCCGAGGGAGGACTCGAAGCTCCTCCGCGACCAGACACACAGTCCACGGCTGCAGCGCCCCAGACTGCTCGGCTAATTCCGCGCGGCTGTCGGACTGTGCAGTGGATGATAGTCATATTTCAGGGAGATACCGCAAAGCTGTCCGCCACGTCTCCAGACACTTCTTCTCTGGTCAACAGGGTGTAGAGTCTCATTGACTGGACCAGAATTTTCTTCACTGATAAGTCCCGCTTTGAACTGACCCCCGATGATCAGCGAAGACGTGTCCAGACAACGTTGGAATACCTAGCTGTCTGTCAACCGCCATGCGGCCCAACAGACAGGAGATAATAATAAGAAATCGCATTCATTGCAATTAATCTGTTACGAGCTACTGGAGACTGCGAGTCTCTTGTGACTGAATATGCAGGTAAAATCACAAAACTAGCTCCAGCATCCCGTCGTTTCTGTTTTGTTCTGCTCTGCTCTGTTTCACTCCGTATTTAGCGCAGCTGTTGTCTCCCGCCCAAAGGAAGCCCGACGAGTTGATTTGAATTAGAATAGCCTCTCTGCGCAGTTAAGTTGTTGTGTGATAACGGTCAGTGAGGGTGCCTCGTTAGCATTCTGTGAGCCGACCGCCTCGGAGGCTGCCGGCTGGCGCTATGCTGGCCACGTCGCCGGCGAAACGGGCCAAGGCGAGGACGCCCGGCGGAGGACAGCCCGCGGTGTTTGCGCAGCCCGCACGCGTCTGCCCACCACGGACACCAGCCCGCGGCCCTCCTAATTGGTCGCCGCTGTCCCCACACGAAAACTCATACACACGCTACTTAAAGCGCCTAAAAGAGTCACTGCTTACTCTGGGATGTTTCAGGACGAACAGTAAATATTATAGGAGGTTGTAGAACAAATGGTTCAAATGGCTCTGAGCACTATGGGACTTAACAGCTGAGGCCATCAGTCCCCTAGAACTTAGAACTACTTAAACCTAACTAACCTAAGGACATCACACACATCCATGCCCGAGGCAGGATTCGAACCTGCGTCCGTAGCGGTCGCGCGGTTCCAGACTGAAGCGCCTAGAACCTCTCGGCCACACCGGCCGGCGGTTGTAGAACAGACTAATTCGAATGAAACATCCAAATTATACGACGTGCAATTATTATTGGTTACTGAGATACAGCTGTTCGAATGTAACCCAAACAGGACGAGTTAAACAAAGGCAAATGATCGACTTCAAAGTTGATTTTCACAAATTCCATCTCAAACTTCAATGCACTTTCGAATTCTCTTGACGACATCACATATAGCTTCCGAGATAGTTTTGTGGCCTTTAATGGATAAGCACTATTAGTAAATCTAGCGATCAGTTCGTCTCTTGTGTTTACTTCCTCTCTTTTGACCATCCCCCCCCCTCCCCCACATAAAAATCTAAAGGGGTAATGTCCGGGGACCATGGTGGTCAAGAACGTGACCGTTTATGACAATACATTTTCCGCAATATCTTAGTTGCAGATGACGTGTCGCCTGACGACTAGAATAGCAAAGGTCTTGCATTGAGCCGGCCGCGGTGGTCTCGCGGTTAAGGCGCTCAGTCCAGAACCGCGCGACTGCTACGGTCGCAGGTTCGAATCCTGCCTCGGGCATGGATGTGTGTGATGTCCTTAGGTTAGTTAGGTTTAAGTAGTTCTAAGTTCCAGGGGACTGATGACCACAGATGTTAAGACCCATAGTGCTCAGAGCCATTTGAACCATTTTGTGAATAAAAAGGTACTGATAGCTAATTAAACTATTTCTAGAAATTAACTGAAACAGTTTTTGGACGTCAATTCCTTACTCACCTTGGATAAATTTCAAAGTGACACTTTTAAAAAGTTTAATAAAGATTGAAATTAATCAGAAGGCCAATTATGTTATGGGTCAGTATGTAGCCGTGTTTTCACCGAGAAAATGCTCGGCATGGAAGGATCATAATATCGGGAAAGCGTACGGCATGACATTGGACAATCGGACATTAACAGAGGTTCAATTGCTTGAAGCTATTAGCCTATCAGAAGAAAGAATACAGTGCATTTCACATGAAAGAACCTTGTGTGTTACGACTTGCAAATTTCTTGAATGATCAGTAAAAAAGAACCTGACACGAAATTTTCAGTAATGTTTAATCACTCTAAAATAATTTGGTAGGTTTTGTCTACCGATTGAAATTGTCGATTATATGTCCGTAACCAAGTTCAAGGCAAAACGAAACAGAAGTGAGTACACTGAGTGTTGTTGTTTGTGTGATGGAAAATAAATTGTTTCAAACATAAAACAATATCTTGTGAATAACTACCACGTCATTTCAACCACCTCGGTGAAAAGGCGTGACTAAACCTAAATAACAGACATGGCTATTTAGCCCCGTATTCAGCTGCTTTACATTTTAGACTGTATGCACACTTCTTCTCTTTTTATTTTCAGAAATGACAGACCCTGCAGACCACGCGCTGCATCAACGATCTGCTTCCACTTCTTCTATCTCTCTCTGTCTCTCTCCACACTGGCGAGATTCACCATGCTGCGACGTCCTTTGATTTCACCTTTTCGCCGTTTGCGAGGTCGGCCTAATAGTCTTGTTGCCTGGAGAGCGCCCTAAAAATCTTTTGTAGGGATGCTATTGGTTTCCATTCTAGCCACATGCCCAGGCCACTGCAGTCTGTTACCTTTTAATTTCTGGACGATAGTGTGTTACTTCATTAACTAATAAATTCCAGTGTTCTTTTCAACTCTCCAGACTCATTCTCCAACACAGGTCCTCAGATTCTTCTTATCACTTTTCTTTCGAATACATTCAATTTTTCTCCTTTTTTTCTTTGTAAACGTCCAGTTTTCCGAACCATGTAGTACTACTGGGCAGTCATGGTGTAATATATCCTCTTGTTTGTGGAGATTGCAAAGCTTTTCTTTTGAGTGGGCTGCTTATAGCATACAGACATCTCGATCCTGAGGCTATTCTCTCATTTATATCCAGTGTTACGATATTTTTACTTCTGAAGCGCGATCCAAGGTATTTAAACTAACGAACTTTTCTGAATCTTGAATGGTGATTAGTTTTGAAGTGTGGAATTGTGTTTGTGACTGATATCTGTACGTTGTGTTTGAGATACCCTGCAGCTTTTCTAAATGTTTCTCAAGGAGAGATTCTTTTATCTTTGCTGTTCATTTCAGCCCTGTCTACTCGATCTGACTGGCAGCTTCTTTATTATTATTTCTCTGTTTGCAAAATGTGGAAACTAGAGTTTACCAATTAAAAAGTCTAAAACACACACACACACACACACACACACACACACACACTCTCTCTCTCTCTCTCTCTCTCTCTCTCTCTCTCTCTCTCACACACAAACACACACACACACACACACACACACATACACACACATGTGTGTGCGCGCACTAGTCACAACCCACAGTAAAAGCAAATAAAAAGGCATGAACACAGTGCTGAATGCATCACAGACGAAAGCATAGTAAAATTTCTATGAAGACAACTTGTGCGACGTTTTTCAGAAGTAACGTTCAAAATGGCTCTGAGCACTATGGGACTTAACATCTGAGGTCATCAGTCCCCTAGAACTTAGAACTACTGAAACCTAACTAACCTAAGGACATCACACATATCCATGCCCGAGGCAGGATTCGAACCTGCGACCGTAGCGGTCGCGCGGTTTCAGACTGATGCGCCTAGAACCGCTCGATCACAGCGGCCGGCTCAGAAGTACGATCAAAAGAAAAGCGGGTTTTTCAAAGCTGAAAAATCACGAAGCGTGAAATTGCAAATAAGTTTTTTCGACTTCAGCTTCTGCTAACAATGAAGTAAGGGCCTGTCGGGTTCATAATACGTAGAGAAGAGCAGTAAACACCGAAAGTACACCAATTTCATAAAGGGAAACTGGACTAGTATGAGTAGGACTCGCCCATCTGAGTGTTCCGTACAAGCTCAAATTTGTGTATAGATCGTTCATCTATAGATTTTGATGAGTAAGTTTGCAACCATTAAAATATGTGGCATAAATGGCCCTAACTTTTGACTGCATGGACGTAGAACCTCAATTGTTTTACACCGTGAAGGGACCATAGACCTAAGAATTTGACGTAAATTTCAACTTGATACCCTTAGCCATTCCTGAAAACACTGGTCTTAACAGAAGAACAGACAGGTGGAAAACAAAGTTATTGTATACCGATTCAGGTAGGGATCTGTAAAAATGGTTTGTAATCTATCAACAGCAAAATATAGGAACGTATTGTGTATAGGCTACTATATTTACAGGACACCGCTGACCATGTAAAAGCGAAACGCCTCGTGTAAGACTACCTGACATTGCATTACGCGGAAAACAAGATATTATAATTCGTAGAATAAAATATTATTTATGATGGTAGTTTCTGTGTGGTAAAAAATTTTGGTCACAATGATTCGGGATGATTCACTTTTGGTGTGATGTCCTTGCGTCATTCTTGTGGCGTTGTTGCGATGTGGATGATGAAATTTGCTGGCGAGAGGTGGCGTTGTTATGGCCGGCGGCCTAAGAGAGTAAGTTGGAGGCCCGAGGAGCTACGGTCTGATATTTACGGATCAGTACGCTGTGGGAGTGGTTGTTGCGTGTTGAGAATTGTGTGAATGGGATGAAAAAAGCTGGTCTTGGATATTGCAAGTGGTCTAAACAAGACTGGTGCTCCTCAAAACATTGTGAGCTTCAACAAGATGAACCACCTGTAGTTAAGCTAACATCGAAGCGCTAATAGACTTTAAAGCAAAGCGTCATCAGTGCACGTGTCGAGAAAAGCGAGCCGCTCAGCAGTTCACGATTCCCTTCACTAATGACTTCCAGGCCGCTGGGCAAACTGCAAACCAACCGCTGAGAGAGGATGCTGCAGCTCTTGTTTGTTCCGCAAACAGACTGACGCAGGCCCAAAGAACGTCGCTAAGAAACGCCGGCGATCGGCGGGCAAGCTGCTGACACCGTCGCAAGCCGAACCTCCCGGCGGAGCTGACGAGGCCGCCACGGCTGTTGCTCTGACCTCTCAACTGTTCAGCGTTTTTACGGCGGGTCACTTATTTCCATCTAATAACGACAAGAAAAAAAACTGCTCAACACGTTGCTTGTTATAGTTCTCTTTCGCTGAAAAACAAAACTTTCTTTCTAAATTTGTGTAACTTCTGTGGCACATTCAGACTGAAAACTTCGTCTCTCAATGAAGTTGGGCTTCCCCTTACACTTCTGTCCATGGCTCTCTATAATTCTCTGTACGGTTAACTTCTGGAGATTGTGTTTCAACAAATTTAGGACATTTATAAAATCACTGCTCTTACTGTATGCACTTAATGCAAAGGATATTTATCTTTTTACAATATGAACCTCGACCAGAGCTCTAGATTACAAACTTTTTGATGAAATATTTTTTTCCCAAAATTGATAACTATTTTTCAAAATAATGTCGTCAATGAATGCAAGTGCGCCCACCCAAGTCGAAGACCCAGGGCATCTCACCGTCGCACAGCTTCTGCTGTTTCTACTGCCGTCTGAAAATTATCCTTTTGTAATTCTTCCTCGGTCTTGCAGCACTCAGTCGTCCTACGATCCAATTTGTCGACATTAAATTTACTTTTTTGCGCAATTACTATAGCTTCCAACACTGAATATCTCTAACAACGTATTTTTTTCGCCAGTTCGAAAAACTTATCTTGTTGACACAGTTTGATCCTCTTGTTAATCTTCCAACGTAGAATTTGATTGGACCACCCCTGTCGTGTGGTATCGTTTCCAATTGCTCTCCTGAAACATTAGCGTTTTTTATTAGCCTTAGCGCAATGTTTTTCATTTACTTCAAGTACGGAGAGACACATTTCGCTGCCATTATTCGTTCTTTGCTGACCGATTCATGACCGTGAGACGAATGCATCTTCATATTTGTATCGCTGCGTTGAGTCGGCAACATGTTTTCAACACGCTCACTATTTTCCAGTTTGAATCAACCTCTCTCTGATGACAAATCACGAACTGCCACTTAATGAAAAAATTTTTGATACTACTTTACTCTATTTCACGTCTAGTACTTCTATAGACGTGCAATGTTTGGCATTTGCGGGCAATTTCTCATTTCTCAGCAGAAACAGAGAGGAAGTCAAAACATCATTAAAACTGTAAAAAAATTGCAGGGAAAATTATGCTCTAATTTGAAAAAAGAAATACGCAGAGAGATTGCCACAGGATAGTTTTCATATAGCAACAACCTCAGGAAATTCGCACAGACCACGAATTTGCGGTACTTGAAGAAATTATTGAACCATCAGCCCTTTTCTTGTAGGGGCAGACAAGAAAAAAATCAGATAACTCCAAGACTCATATATCCTCTAGTGGTATCACAATGAAAATGTCCACGTACACCAATGGAAAATCAACGCTGCGAAACAGACACATTTGTTGAAGCACCGTAGAACGCAACGCAAACTGACTAATGATGATGATGATGTTTGGTTTGTGGGACGCTCAACTGCGCAGTCATCAGCGTCCATACAAAGTCCCAGTTTTTATACACTCCAATTTTTTTCGGATTCCAATCTAGTCACTGTCACGATTGATGAGGATAATGATGAAACGATGAGGATAAAACAAACACCCAGGCCCCGGGCAGAGAAAATCCCCAACCTGGCCAGGAACCGAACCCGGGACCCGTTGATCTAGAGGAAGCAACGGTAGCCACTTTTTTTTAATTCTTCTTATAAATGATGAGAAGTAGGGAACAGAAGTTTAAAAAGAGAAAAAAAAATGAACCTGACAAGCATTCTAACCATGGTTCTGTGGTAGATGGTAGATTCGGTTTTGATGTGCCAGCAATCTACTTTTTTTTAATTTCTTTTTTTTTTTTTTTTTTTGGCTAGGAACCTTCGTGCGCGTACGGAGAACAAATCACCAAAATTTCATCGCAATCGGATGAACGGTTTTGGAACTCACAGAGGGCAGACATACATACATTCATTTTTATATATAGAGGTTGACAGTTACGTTATACTATATGACCTGTTTAAGTACATTAAATTTTACAATTATTAGTTTAACATTGCGGGGAATGAAATAAAATGAAAAAAAATTGCGAGTAGTGGGAATCGAATCCGGGTCCGCTGCATAACAAGCCTTTACCTATTCTTTTTTTTAAATGTATTTTTTTATTTTTTTACATGATTACATTTAGGAAACGTGTACAAGGAGACTTCTAGTAACTAAGTGTTACAAGTAAGTGTTACAACAACAAAGGTGGCATAAAAGAATAATCAAAAAAATAAAAATGTAAATCACTGATGCAATTCCAACTAAAAGATTCTTCAATAAATGTAACTGGTTCCACTTGGTGCTTTGCCATCGTTGTCTGATATCTCCAACAGCGCCTTTGAAGGGCATCTGCAACGGAGCCATTCTGCTTCGCTAGTGCCTCAAGGAAAACAGCATCCTTGCAGCAGCCTGTCTCTTCCTTCGCTCATGGCTGACAAGGCAGAACGTTGAGCCGTTAGTGTGATGCGGCACAGAACATTAACCGCAGCTTGGCACTCCTCACCTGAGTGGGGGGTTAACGAAAACGCTGCGTAAATAATTTGCGAAGAGCTTATGGTATTTCGGTGTGTGTTCGAGGGCATTGTGAGCATTTTGTAGGAACCACCAGTAATCAAGCTGCTCTTTCTCTCCGTCACTAAAGATATAGGCGACGGTAAGTCCTTTGAACCATGTAAGCGCATGATATTTTGCAGCCGGAAAGTAAGTTTCATCTGGACAGAGTAAGGTCTGAGGGTCAATCATATCAGGTGTGACCCGGAGGTAACAAGCCAATATCTTCTGTGTTAGTCGCCACACTCCGGACGATGATGCGCAAGTAAAACGATGTTCATCGGTATCCAAGAGGTGACAATCTGGGCAATAAGGTGAGTCTGCCAGTCCAATAGTGTGAAGTCGCTGTCGTGTGGCATATTTTTTGTTGGCGATCTGATACGATTTCGAACCCACCGTGGATGACAGAAAGTTGTGGTGTATCGTTTTCCACACTCTTGGCCAGTGAACCGAAGGGTACTTGTTTTCCACCACGTTATGGGGAACAGCCCGCAGGAGGTTGGTATAAAAATCTTTCGCCTTTGGTGGACGTGTGGCGGAGAGGTTCGAGCTGACGTAGCTGTAATCAAGAATGAAGGTCGACACATGGGAGAGCTGTGGCGCGACGTGCGCAACCGACACCGGCGGGACGTTAGAGACTGGCATCAGAACCTGTAGTAAACGACCCGTGAGAGGGGTATATTGACTTTTCCATCGTTTCCTCATGTTGCTCATGTAAAGGGCAGCTGCTCTCGCCCTGACGTTGACCAATCCCAGCCCCCCTTTGTGCACTGGGAGGGTAAGAGTGTCGTATCGTACTTTAAATATATGACCTGCGGAAACGTAGTAACTGAAGGCCGCCTGAAGTCGGCGACCTATTTGCAGCGGTAGTGGGAGGACCTGTGCCACGTGGTTGAGTTTTGATGCCACGTAGAGGTTCAGGTATTCAACACGTTGTAGCTGATTCAAGTCCCGGAGCAGTTTCTGTCGCACCATTGCGCGTATAATCTGTAATAACCGTCGGTAGTTTGCTGCAGCTGTTTTACGTACATCTTTCTTGAACGTGATTCCCAAATATCCCAGATCAGAAACTGGTGGGAGGGGAGCGAGGGCTTCCGGTCCGAGACCACGCCCAATATCCAACGCCGCCGACTTGTTGATGTTCAGAATACTGCCTGCGGCCTGTCCGTATCGCTCAATCCAGGTTAGTACGCTTTGAACTTCGTCATTGGAACGAACCAACAGTAGTAGGTCGTCAGCGTATGTCCTATAGCGAAAGGTGACGTCCCGCAGCGTGATGCCAGATAGGCGGTGGTTAAAGCCCCCTAGGAGTGGCTCCAGTGCGATTGCATAAAGGTGGGTAGAAAGGGGACAACCCTGTCGTAGAGACATCTGTCTCCTACTGTCCTTCCATTGACCTGGACGTGTGAGCTGGCTGCGGTCCAAAGACGCCGTAGGGTGTCGATGAGGCCCGGGGTGAATCCCATACAGTCCATCACTCGTAGGAGGAACTTGTGGTGCACTCTATCAAAGGAGCGGTTGAAATCGATAGAGACGATCGCCGCTCTCAGACGGCACGCAGAAGCGATCGCTATTAAGTCCCTGCAGTCGCCGGTTGCCATGTGTATGTTGGCTTCTCCCCCCTGCGACGTCTGTTCTGGAGCGAGAATCATCGGCAAAGTCGTCTTAATACGGCTCGCCATAATCCTGGCGAAAATCTTGTAATCGGCGTTCAACATTGTAAACGGCCTTTAGTCGTTAATCGGTAGCCCTCCACCTGGCTTGTGTACCGGTATGAGAAGTCCTTCTACAAACGCTGGCGGCACAACACAGTCTGGAGACATAAGTTCGCGGAACATTATAACCCAGCGAGGCATCATGATGTCACGGAACGTCCGGTAGAATTCGATGGGCAATCCATCAGGTTCAGGAGACTTATTGGCCGCACCTTTGTCCACGGCGTCTTTGACTTCTTCGAGTGAGATTTCCTCTGTTAGTGCATTCACGGTAGCCTCGTCGATAGTACGTGTTACCTGTTGTAACACTTCAGTAGTGGCCTCGTCATCGACGGTTCTTTCCTTGTAAAGATGACGAAAATGATCCTCCACTGCCTTTACTATGGTTGCTTGGGTCGTACATAAGCGACCGTCGTGTGTCCTGAGTTGTGTGATTAAATGTTGGCGTTGTCGGCGCTTATCCGCCACAACGTGGTGCATAGTGGGTTCCTCTGCAACCGTTCGGTCGTGCCGTCGCGAGCGGACTACTGCACCTTCTAGTCGGCGCTTCGTCAATGATAGTAAGTGAACCTTAATTCTGCTTTGGTCATGTTGTCTCTCCGGGGAAGGGGGGAAGGCGTCGAGGTCCCTGAGTGCCGCGTAGTAAAAATCGAGGGTCTGTTGATGCCACGGAGTCACGTCCTTGCCATATTGCATAAGTGTCCTACGGATTGCTGGTTTGGCACAGAGGAGCCACCACTCCAGGGTCGAGGTGTATCGTGGGTGGCGGCGTTCACAGACAGTCCACGTTGCTGCAACTTGCCGACGCCAATCCAGGTCCTGGAGATGAGTTATGTTGAGCTTCCAAAAGCCATTGCTGCTCCAGACTTGTTGGGAGCGTAGGTGTATAGTACAGATATAGGCACTATGATCGGAATAGGCCTGAGGCCATAGTTCGGCGTCCACCACACCTTGTGTGAGATCTTGTGACACATATATGCGCTCAAGTTGGCTGGCCGAATGACTGGTAAGATGAGTGTGGCCAGAGCGGTTACCGTGGACTTTCTCCCACGTGTCGCACAAGTAAAGTTCTTGGATCATCGCACCCAGTTCCGGACAGTGCATGTAATGTGGGATTTGGTCCTTGGGGTGAAGTACGCAGTTAAAATCGCCGGCGAAGACGCTGTGGTCGTATCGTCCAAGGAAAAAGGGAGCGACATCTGTGGAGTAGAATCTGGCGCGGTCGTGACGCCTTGTGGTACCCGACGGCGCGTAAACATGAATGAATCGGGTGTTGAGCGCCGTAAATGCTATTCCTCGCGCAGAGGGAAGATACGTGACGTCGGTAACTTCAATACCATCACGCACTAATATTGCCACTCCGGTGTCTGCAGGGCTACCGGGCGTCACATGTGTGGCGTAGCCGTAAAAGTTGGGGAGTGCAGTCGTTTTCACTTCTTGTAGGAAAGCAAAGTCAACTCCCATGGCTCGTATTGTGTCTTTCAAAAGTTGGATCTTGACAGGAGAACTTATCATGTTGATGTTCATTGTCGCCAGGCGGTAAGCCTGGCAACGCGTTGTTTGGGCGAGGTTATCCATGTTGATGTTGGAGAGAAGCTAACATCGAAAGTGATGTCACCCCCCGCCGAACGCGGTCCGCCTTGGGCTGCTTATGCTGCATGATCCGGCGGCGCCTCAGATGGCCGCGGATCGGGATCTTGTGTCTCGATGTCATCGGCCCGCGAATCGGGCGCGGATGTCTGTTCATGTTCCATAGCCTCGGAATGTTTGATAGTAAGGGACCGGGCGACTTCGGTGCCTGCACTGGTACCTTCCCGCTGCTCACTGTTTATGTCAATGGGCTGATGGTCGAAAGCTGCATGTTTTTCTGTCTGTTCTGCAAGGTTCGAGTCAGTGGAAACAGCCTCGGCTTCGCGGCTGGCTTCTTGAGTGGTCAGTTGTTCTTCCCCGGCCGAATGTGAACCGCTGTGCTCCGACACGGTCCGACGACGGCGCTTCGGAGTTTCCGTGTTCGCTGTTTCCGTACATAGCCTTCATTGTCAGAAGACGGCACTGACTCACGCTCTGCCGGGACAAACGGTTCGGTCGGTACAATAAGGGAATGAATTGCCATCTTGCTGTCGTCAATGTCTGACGCGTTCGGTAGCTCCAGAGTCGTAGTACTATTTTCCACCCGTGGCCAGGTCGGCGGGTCAGCCAGGTTTTTGTCCGTGGAAAGTGATGCTTGTACCGCTGAAACCGTCGGCCGTGGCTGTTGTGTGGAGAACGTCGTGAGCGCCGCCGCGTAAGTCACGGGTAGAATAGTCTTCGCCGCTGGTGGTGCAACGTCCTTCGGTGGGAGTTGTGTGATCCGACGCTGGAAGCACTCGGAACGAAGGTGACCTTCCTTGCCGCATCCGGAACACGTCTTCGGCTGGCCGTCATAAATAACTATGGCCCGGCATCCTCCTATCTGTAGATAGGATGGCACGTGTCGTTGGAGATCAATGCGCACTTGGCGTACTCCATTGAGTACTGGATACGTCTTAAAATGGGTCCATTTTTCAGCCACGTGTTCGTGTACCGTGCCGTAGGGGCGGAGCGCCTCTACAACTTCTGCCGCCGGGAGTTCAAATGGAAGTTCGAATATGCGTATAGTCCGCAGTCCCATTGCGGCATGGCCGACCTCGACGTTGCCAACATTTCCATCTGCGTGACAGAAGCGGAGTTCTTGTTTCATCTCACGAAGCACCTTGTCGCATGTAGTTTCGTTTATGAGCTTTACATAGACCGTGCTACTGACGATCGAAAAGTGAATGCCGACAATGTCGGCAGCCGGGATCTTGGCTTCCTCTTTTAAAAAGCGTTCGACTTCGAGCGCCTTTGGTCGGGTAAAGTCGTTCCGAAATGTGAATTTCAAGGTTGATCTTCTGTATTGGTTTGCCATGGTCTTGTAGCGCTACGGCGTCACGTTAGTGTCGGCCGAAGAAAGTAAACAAGGCGCGCGGGCTCTCGCTGGCGGCGGAGAGCGCACACTGCACGTCTGCTTCGCTCGCCTGCGAGAGCCGCACTGACCACTAGACCACGAGCTACTGACAAAAACTGACTGACAGACAGAAATTATGGATATAGAGAAAGAAGAATAGAAAACACATAGCAAAAGTTTCGGAACAATGAATAGACGAGGAATTTGGATGAAGAAAACAACGTCAGAATATACAAAGAAACAAGTCAAAATCATACTTCAGAAATGGAATAATGACATATTAAGAGCATGTTCATGGGATGAATAGGAGCAGAATCGCATGGATAATTCTCGAAATGAAGCATTCAGGCAGGGGAAAAATAAATTGGATAAGGGAGTTGAAGATTATTAGTTCGGACTACTATGTGTGACAGCAGATTACGTGTAAGATCGGGAAAAGTTCTGGAAGACCACCAACAAACACCAGTTAGATTCCACAGGAGAAAAGAACAAGACAGGATGATGCAAGTGGGCAGAAGAGCGAAAGAAACAACACAGCGAACATCTGAATAGAATTTGGGAAGGGAGAAGAAACCCATACAAATAATAAGGGAATTAACGTTCAGACATTGACTTTATCAGGGAATGATCGTACATAACAGTAGTGATAATACCATTTGGGCAACGGCCTTGCCGCTGTGGATACACCTGTTCCCGTCAGATCACCGAAGTTAAGCGCTGTCGGCAGTGGCCGGCACTTGAATGGGTGACCATCCGGGCCGCCATGCGTTGTTGCCATTTTTCGGGGTGCACTCAGCCTCGTGATGCCAATTGAGGATCTACTCGACCAAAAAGTAGTGGCTCCGGTCACAGAAAACCGCCGTAACGACCGGGAGAGCGGTGTGCTGACCACACGCCCCTGCTATCCGCATCCTCAGCCGAGGATGACACGGCGATCGGATGGTCCCGATGGGCCACTTCTGGCCTGAAGACAGAGTGCTGCTGCTGATAATACCATGTCACTGATAAGAATAGAAATGTTATCTTCAGTGGTAACTCAACATTACTGAATTAAGTGTTCGAAAACGTACTTTTATGCCTCATGTATTCACTTCCTGAATTATTCCGAAGAAACTTAGACTTAATAGGGACGAATAAATTAGAGCGAGACTCTAGCTTATTTTCAGTCTCACCTGTTAAGAACAGTGTTGCGTCAGAGTGTAAAGTATTCGTTCTGTTCTGGATACTTTTTTTTCGGAAAATCATGAGTAAAGCGGACAGACTTGAAATTGTCCTGAGCTCAGAGGGATGATATTTGACGTCAACGTATGCAGAGCGCAGACGGTGATTCACCCGCTGTTTTTCCGGGCAGCACTTGTTTCAGTTTAGTCCGTTCGGGTAGCAGGATGAGCAGAGCGCGGCGCGCGGCGGCCCAGTGAAACGCGAGTCAGACGCGTCGCATTCCTGTCCCGCGGCCGCGGCTTAAGTCAGCAACAGCGCCAGCGCCGGTGGCGCCGCGTTATGAGAAAGCGGCTCTCAGTAGAGGCGACGGAGAAATCCCTGCGTCTGCCTGCGTGTGCGAGCCGGGACCGCGGAAGTGTCGGAATCGCCGCCTCGGCACGAGACGGACGCAAGTCGTACAAGCGCATCTGCAGTCTGTTACTTCAGGGCTGAATCTCTAAAAAAAGTAGCAAAAACAGGCCCTATCCGTTCTTATGTACAATCCAACAAATTGAAATTTTTACAAAGAGACACTGTCACGTAAGATCACAGAGTCATCGTGAGAATTTATTACGTAAAACTTCTCGGTAAATGGGTTAAGTTGCAATTTTCTGCGGTGTGTAAGACTGTGAAACCTATCAGAGTAATGGACCCACTCCACTTGAGACTCCATGTTAACTGCAAATGACGCAACGGAATCGCTACTTGAAATGCCGTTACGTTGAAACGTAAGGTGGGAAATTGCTACAACCCTACTATATAACTATCCATTAAATCAGTAGAATAAATCACTGAATTGAAGGGACCACGCGGTCCTTCAAATAAAAATGAAAATGAAACATAAACGGATTATTTGTTATATTAACCAATTACAAAATATTCGCATCAACATTCTATGAAAAAACAAAGTTAATTGCTGACGACAGCTAACAAGATAGGCAAGCGGAGGTATGGCTGCCGTATCCTATCTCCACATTCAATCATTAGTCCACTAAAACCCAACGATTTAGTTAGAAACTCCAGTGGTCGATTGAATACGGCATCAAACAATACTAAAGCTTGAATCGGGCTTAGCGGGGCTGTGGCAACGGTAAGCTTCCAACCTAAATGTTAACCTCCACCTATTGAGCCGTGCTGCTTTATAACCTCCCCAGTCTGCTGCGGCGGTAAGTCGCCGTGCGGCTGGTCCCGGCGGAGGTTCGAGTCCTCCCTTGGGCATGGGTGTGTGTTGCTCTTAACATAAGTTAGGATAAGTTAGGTTAAGTAGTGTGTAAGTCTAGGGACCGATGACCTCAGCAGTTTGGTTCCTTAGGAATTCACGCATATTTAAACATCTTAAGCGTAAGTCGACGGACCGCGGTCGTAGTGGAGAATCTGAATCTCGCTCTTTCAGGACTCGGGCTCCTCCAAGCGCCACGACTTCTCGAACCACCGATCTGTCTCCATTCAAATCAAACCATGAGTAACCCTTTTTGTATCACCAGCTCTCGACACGGGTATTAGCGCCAATCTGGCCTCGAACCCCAATCAGGGAAAACATTACTGATTTCCACCAGTAGCTTGTCAGTGCCACGTTTTACAAATTCCCATCTCGGAATGTCGTCAGTCACGGGCCAGTCAGAACATATCTTCCTCGCTAGATTGTCCCACAAATTCCCATCTGACGTCAAACGGCGATGGGCGAATCGGAGCGTTTATAAACATTTCTGAATTTTCCGATGTCCCTGTCCTCGCCGTGGTTTGCCTCAACATTACAAGACGTGTACATTTTCGACGTAAATGGAGGTGTCCCAGTAAGCACTTGAAACTGTTGACCTCGGCCATCTCAAGAGGCTAGTCGTGCCACAGCCCGCTAAACTCGACTTCGTGAAAAGGATCGGTAGGTTCTGTAAGCTTCCGTCGGTGGCTACTTGGATCACGGAAGCCAGCGCGAAGATCTCCATGCCCACGACACACCTACCGCATTCAGATCAGTGTTCGAGCTGTGCATTTCTCACGTATTCACAAAAAAGTGCCTCTGAGCACTATGGGACTGAACATCTGAGGTCATCAGTCCCTTAGACTTAGAACTACTTAAACCTGACTAAGCTAAGGACATCACACACATCCATGCCCGAGGCAGGATTCGAACCTGCGACCGTACCACCAGTGCGATTCCGGACTGAAGCACCTAGAACCACTCGGCCACAGTGGCCGGTTAAAGTTGAAGTACACGGATCAGTACGATTATTGTGGGTAAAACGTCTAAATTGCACAAAGTTTCACTGCGAAATTCTGGTGTTGTGTGAACCAAAAACAATATCGAATCCAGCCGTAGCGAAATATGGTCAACTATTGGACCACTGTCGCATAGACGTGGGCGATGCTGATGGGAGAGAAGGTAGTTCTTGTACCAAGCGATATCCATTTTTTCGGCAATCTGAAACAATACACGGGGAAAAAGAGAGGACGTTCGCACAGCGGTTCTCAAATTGCTCGTGACCAAGGAAAGGATTTCTATCGTCGAGGAACTAGACGACTGTTAGAACGTTCCAATTGTTGTTTACAAAGACTTTGTGATAACATCAAAAAATAGTATCATGTATCTGTGCCACTCTGAAGTGTAGTGCAGCACTCGATAAATGTTCCTTGGACTGCCATAATAATGTTTAGCCTTCCGTTTGAAGTCCCTTCGTGCAAAGGTACTGTTGTGTTCTCGTCATTTACTGATTTGAAGCTTTCAGCGTCATATATTTCATTTTCAAATGAAACTATTGCCGTTGCCTTCCATTTGACTGTCTTTCCTTTCAAGTCCCAGGTCTCACTATTCATCACTACGTTCGTCGAAATTGTGAGGATGCAAAATTGGAACTGTTTCACGTGAAACGTAACATGTTCAATTCCAGTTATTGTTGACGCCCAACTCGATAACTTCGCGGTCAGCGCCGCTGCTTGCTAATCGAGAGGCCCGGGTTCGAGTCCCGTTACGTTCGGAGATTTTTCTCAGTTCAGGGACGTTTGTATTGATGTAAATAACATTTCAATGTTGACATTGCTGTACGGTCGCGTCTGGAAAGCCAAAAAATAAAAATAAAATTTGGCTTCATCAGTCCCGTTTTATGTTTGTTTCTGTGAATATGACCAATACGTTCCTCTTTACTTAACTTTTTGTAATTTATTCTCACTTCAGCCGCAGTAGAGGGACGTATTACTAAGTCATACTTTCGCAGAAGCAGATTTTTTATCGCAACTCTCATAAGATCTAATGATACCGTAGCAGACACTGTAAACGTACTTGTAGTCCGCCCTGAGGGCTTTGTGATGTGTTTAGTTTAACACATATTTCGCCTAATTCTTCGTAACACCTCGTGCTCTTCTTTTATGTTATGCGTGTCCCATAATCGTGTATACGCAGTTTATTGTAAACATAGTGTTTCAAATCCAAGTCTGGAGCAGCTACATTCTATTGCTCTTGGAGCACGTCTATATGCAGACTCAAGCGACGAGTGAATATTTGTACCAAGGCCTGGATTCGAACCAAAGTCGCTTGCTCCCTAGGAAGGCGCGCTAACCACAGCGCCACGGGTGCGCTGACTTTGTACTACTGCACGGACTATCTTAACATGCCCCCCTCCTCAATCCAAATTCACATTCAGGTCTCAGCCGTCTTGGTATTTCTTATTTCTCCTGAACTCGAAAAGTATTGCAGAGGCTCTCTAACCATATTGGGTATTCTGCCTGAAACCCAGCATAGGTGCTTTAATCAAATGAAACTATGGTTCTAGTGACCTTTTCGAATGTCTAACATCTAAAATGTGTATGTGGAGTCTACATATAATAGATATTTGAGACTTCAATAGGTCTCTGGAACCTTATAATTTCATTTGACTGTCGGAGCATGTTTCAGTCATCGTTACTTATATACTTATTGCTGTTATTTCCCTATACCAGTTTAAAATATTTCTTGTCTTGTTTTGAAAAATTCTGCGTCTATTAGTATTCGTTCATTTCGACTCATAAAATATATCACGTTCCGAAATTGGAAATTATGGTTCCCTATTTAACTCAGTCTCGCTGTTTCTCTTTTTTTAAAGGGCTTTCATATACTTTTTCCTACTACTGATGTCCTAATTGCAAGACCTTCTTTATGAGTAGGCCTCGTGGTTCAGTTTATCAAAAGAATTTGTAAGCAGTATCAAACGCAAATCACCTGGATTAATCTGCTTGAACATATCCTTATAAATCTCCGCGTTCGTTTGGCAAGGAGAGAGCCTATTCACGGAAGTGCTGTGAGCTTCAGTGTAACAGCAACAGGAAAAAGTCGTGGAAGAGCCATTAGTCACCCAAAATATTTCTTCGTTGCGTCTGCTGCGTCCGTCTCACCCCTGCGCAGTCGTGCTTGTTGACGCAACCCACCTCCGCGGGTCTGTCATCGCAGCCGCAACGGCCGCTTACTCAGCTGTTGGTCACGCACGTCTCGCGGTGAACGAGGCAGCATTTACTGAGTGCCGACTCCTTCCGCCGATCTGCCGGGCGGCGCCGCCAACTGGCAAAGTGCTTGTTTCAGTGCGTGGCTGCGAGCGCGACGAGGCGCTTGGGAGAGCGCAGCCACACACACGCAAGTCAACAAGCGTGGGAAGGAATTGTTTATACTTCACTTCAGTCCCCTTATTTGTCTTGTGGATGGCGCTGTTTGACTCGTCAGCTATCCGGGACGTAATGAAAACAGTTTCTCAAAATTACCTACTGAAGCCCTTCTTTCATGTGTGCAACGACTGTGTGAAGAATAATATTTAAGTTGTATTCGCTGCTGTTACACAGTCATGTGGAAGTTACGCAAAAAATGAGCTATACTACCCAAAATCTTAAAGATATTCTAATCCAATGTTGCAAACTTTAAATGTTTCAAAAGTGATATTTTTTATGTGCTGGAGTTAATGAATCTATTAAGAAGAGGAGCAGGAAACAATGCATAATAACAATTGTGGGAACATAAAGCTGTGTGCTTGACTGGGCTCAAACTCAGACATCTGCCCTCCGCAACAGATTACATTTGCCGAATACCCTTATGAACCTACTCAAAGCTTCAGCCTATGTGGGGCATTCAGCAAGTAATGTAACACCTTTTTTTGAAAGCGGGTTGATTTTATTCAGGATTCCAATACATTATATTATTCCCCACTCTCTTCCCTACTAAACCCTATTTTTTAAAATAATCTCCGTTAAAGGCTAGGCCTTACGCCAGCTTATTGGAAGGGCCTGTATGCCCTCATGGTACCACTCTACTAGTCGACGTCATAGCTAACGTCTTGCTATGTCAATAACCTCCCCATTATCCACGTACTGCTTCCCACGGAGTGCATTCTTCATTAGACCCAACAGACTGATGTCGGAAGATGCGAGATCCGCACTGTAGGCTATGAGGAAGAACAGTCCAATGGAGTTCTGTGAGCTCCCCTCGGATGCGCAGACTTGAGACCTTGCGTTGTCATGGAGAAGGAGGAATTCATTTGTACTTTTGTGGCAACGAACATACTGCAGTCGTTTCTTCGATTTCCTGGGGGCATGCGGGTGATCGGATAGGTCTGCGCGACCATTCTGCGATGACGACAGACGCCTCACCCAGCGACTCATCGCGCTTTTGTTCACTTCAAGGTCTCCATAGATAGTCAGCAATCACTCATGAATATCTGGTTTTCCGCCAAAAGAAACTCGATGACAGCTCTTTGTCCGAAACGGATCTCTTTTACAGACGTCATTTTTATGGTTACGTTTAGCCGCCACATATTGGAACTTCATGAAATTATAGTGGCTGAAGCGGGAATATTCCTCGATGTCCCACAACAAATTCCACATATTTTCAACAAGAAATGGGAGAGACAAAAATGTATTGCATTGATTATTAAACACCTCTCCTATATGTAGTTCTTCTCCATACTTCAGAACTAAGTGCCGGCCGAAGTGGCCGTGCGGTTAAAGGCGCTGCAGTCTGGAACCGCGAGACCGCTACGGTCGCAGGTTCGAATCCTGCCTCGGGCATGGATGTTTGTGATGTCCTTAGGTTAGTTAGGTTTAACTAGTTCTAAGTTCTAGGGGACTAATGACCTCAGCAGTTGAGTCCCATAGTGCTCAGAGCCATTTGAGCCAAGAATCAATCAGAACTAAGTTACACTTACTTGTAACACTTAGTTACTAGAATTATCCTTGTACACGTTTCCTAAATGTAATCATGTAAAAAAATAAAAAAATACATTTAAAAAAAAGAATAGGTAAAGGCTTATTATGCGCTGCCTCACAAAAATAAGTAAATAAATCCAGAAGAGGAGGAGAAAAATAAATTAAACCTCTTGGAGTGAGAAGGCATTTGATGTTCTTTCAGTGATTTTAATATCGAGTCAAATTTACAAAGGATTTATCAGTACGAGCCCACGTGTCAATATGACGCTGCATTGATTCTGTTGAAAATGGTCTTCTCCTGAGGCAAGATGGCATATAGGTGTTGTAAGTGATCCCTTATATCATGGCTCCTGGCACTGGGGCAGCTTTGACGTCCGAGCTGGTCCCTCACGTGTTCTGTCGGGGGAGGATCTGGGGCTCTTACTGACCTCGGGAGTACCTCAACATCACAAATATCTGCCCTCTGTGGAAAAAGCATTGTCCTGTTGAAAAATGTCATCACGATACTGTTGCGTGAGAGATAACACCATGAGGACGCAGGATGTTCGCGGAGAACAACTGGACACTGAAGTCGTACCCGATGTCTCTAACAGAAGGATAGAGCAGTGCCTCTCCATAACATTGGAAGAATGGGATATTTCCCCACGTCGTCGACATACCCGCTGACGATGGTTGTCCAGGATAGCGCGAACCGCGACTCATCGCTGAAAACAATGTGACATCCATTCGTGAGCAGTCCTTGCTTCTCGGCCGCGGCACCACGTCAGACGGAGCCATTTGTGTTGTGGTGTTAACGGCAGCCCTACACATGGGACGGCGATTCCCATAGTCTCCGACCAGAGATGCAGGTTGACTCAGAGTACTGCAGGCATTCCATTACTTGTTCTCGGATGGCAGGCGCATATGCGAGAGGTTTATAATGTGCTTGTGCTGGTCAGACGTGATCATCCGGAATCCTGAAGACGAATGAGACTGCCCTCACGTTTCCATGCAATGGAACGTTCGAATGACACAAAAACAAGAATATTGCACCATTCGAAATGCCAGCCAAGGGCACACAATAAAACGCGAGCCAATATGTTTCTTAAAGAAAGTCAATTGAAAATTTATGTTTAGCTCCCAGATGAGGTTAATACCAATGGAATGTACGTACGTATTGAACAGTAACACACGTCGAGCATCAACGTAATCTGCTTTAGTATTCCTGATATGACTCTTTAAAGAAGTCGTGTTTTGTTCATATGATTAGCTACAACACCGTACTGTCGAGAGATTCTTTGTTTTGGGCGGTTTATTGCCAACGGAAAGTCATATAAAGTTAAGAGATGAGAAATGTGTACCTGCATTCGAACGCGACCGTAAGATGGAAATATGGAGACAATGTGAAAACGCTGTTTATTCATAAGCCGTATATGAAATAACAGACGTTGTGAGCCTATCAGGCAGAAGAACAGAAGAGACCAATATATCTGACCCGAAAAACTTACGATAGGAATGCTTTGTGCATGACGGATACCACATTGGTTGAATGCTGACGAAGTTACTTACGAAAACGAATTCCCTAGTTCTCAAGGTTACAGATAAGAGCAGACTAAACTACTGAATTACAACTTTTATTTCGTTCTTTACCACAATCGCTATAATGTTATAGTCGGATGACTGTTTCATGTAAGGACTCTAACATTCTGCGTGGTGTCTGATGTTCTATATCGTGTCTCCCTACCACTTTCGCGCAACGACGCTCTGAGCGTGTTTTTTAGGGACTTGACTAGTTTGAACCTGGGACTTGTTGCTGGTAAGGAGACGCCGGACCACACATGACATGTAGAATTCAGAAGAGTTCAGTGAGACTAGCGATGATATAACCAAATACTTAATGATTTCAGCGTCAGCTCCACTGCACTCCCTGTAAAAGAATCGTAATTCTAACTAAATTTAGTGGAAGGGGTTCAAGGCTTTCCTATTTTTAGTTAGCTGGTAAAATAAGTCGAAAAAGCAGTTAACTTTACCATTGGAAATTTTATTCTACTCACAAAACATTGTTTATAAATTGCACTATCGATGAAAGGAAATGTTTTAATACAGGATGGTAAAAACCAACTGCGTTCAACAAAAATGTGAACGAATATTTCCTGAATGGGTTTCCAAGTTCTACAATGGATCGAAGGATGACCTATGCCGTATCACATCTAAAATCTAGGTTTAAAGTAAGTTTCGTAAAAGAGAAAACTATCAAAATGGTCTACAGTGACCCTCAATTATCTTTAATTACTTGTCTAACTTGTCGTAAATTACAGTGGCTGATGTGGCTTCTCAATAACTATATAACAGAAAAATCATCGCGTTTCAGATTTTTACTTCAACTGGCAAATGTGAACACCATGAGCTTTAATTGACGATCGACACTAGTATTACACAAAAAGGGGGTGTAACAGATGAGACTTCTGCATTTCTGAGTGAAGCTTTATGCACTGTTATGCGGCATCGCGTGCGTTCATTACCTTGTCGGTGTTCGTCAGGGGGCGGCGAACAGCACAGCTCCGCTCACCTCGCCGTCTCGGAAGCAACTCTCCTCTAACTTCTCCTTACTACAATTTACCGAAGTTGGTTTAAAAAAACTATCTGGCTGTGTTTTCATCTGACCAATCAGGGTCTCAATGTTAACCTTAAGCTCCGCCTGCAAAAATTCTGTCTATCCAATGAGAAACGTTATACTTTTCGTGGTGGGGCAATGTTTTCAAAGTTTGGAACGTAACAGAGACGCGAAAAAGTCTCACGCTAAAACTTGCAGCTGGTGTGGTCCTTTTAGCGTTATCGTAAGATCTATACTGTTCTTCTGGAGGGCTCTATCTTTTAACATGGGCTGGGGGGTGGTCCTGACGTAACAGAGACGCGAAAAAGTCTCACGCTAAAACTTGCGGGTGGTGTGGCCCTTTTTGGTGTTATCATAAGATCTATACTGTTCTTCTGGACGGCTATAGCTTTATCATGGGCTGGGGGTGGTCCTGACGTAGCAGAGACGCGAAAAAGTCTCACGCTAAGGCTCTAGCTTTTAACATGGGCTGGGGGGTGGTCCTAACGGTTAGCTGGCCACGTGGGTGTCCGTCCCTTATCGTAGGGCCTTCTAACTTAACACGGTTCTGCTCTCGGCTTCTGTTCTCGTTTCTCCCCTCGGAACTGCGTCTGTCTCACGGTGGAAAGGTATGACATGCATTTAGGTATTCTTGTGTTAGTCTGTGGTATTCCATTTGCTCACTCGTTACTCGTATTACTTTGGTTAATTTAATGTCACGATTCATTCGGAGCTATGTGACTTACTACTGGATTTGCTTATCATGTCAGGGTTTTCATGGAAGGTGTTGGATTTGCCTGACACCTTACAGGACTATTAATCACATGGGTACACATGGTTCACTGTGACTGATTACGTATCTGTAACTGCGTGAATACTCGAAACGGGTCATTTACTTGTGGTATTAAAGCGTCTTTCACGGAAAATAAATGTGAAAATTACAACTTACTTTACGGGCCATTTTAAAATTAATACAACTGATTTTGTGCAGTGATGTGGTACCGTGGATGAGATATGGGTCCGTCACCACTTCACAGTAGAATTAAAATGTTTTTGCACATACTTGGTGGAATGCTGTTTCCTTGACTTTCTTTTTAAAATATCAATAATCCCACAGCGTAACCAGTCACTAAATTTAAATTGTGTAAACAGTTGTGTGTTAAGTTCACCCTAGAGTGAAGTACACTACGAAGAAACACAGACTGGAGACATTTGTACATGGTTGCTTTCCCATGAGCAATGCAAATGAACTAGATATCTAAACTGCCCCCTGACAATGAAGCAAAGCATCTTATACGAACCTTTAATAAGCAAGTATCGAAATACCAATCATAACAGCGAATGACAGAGGAAGTACATTACACCTACTGGAAAGACTATGGCCAGTATAGCCTGGAAGAAAAAGAAATTCTTGTCGTTGATATTACGCAAGATGTCTGTACCAACTGGTATAAAAAAGCGAAAAGATATCTGTATAAAAAAAAATCCT
This sequence comes from Schistocerca piceifrons, assembly GCF_021461385.2. NCBI lineage: Eukaryota > Metazoa > Arthropoda > Insecta > Orthoptera > Acrididae > Schistocerca > Schistocerca piceifrons. Next base: position 602,910,996 of record NC_060140.1, read on the forward strand.
CACGAGAACTCATCTACCCAATAATCGACTTCACCATTGCAAAAACTGAGGAATAAAAAGTACGCATTGGAGCTCTTGCGCCAGTCACCAAATATAGAACTTCGTGTTATAAAACATTTTACAGCTTTCGTCAATGGCATTTAAAGGAAACAGTCTCCTCACTGAAAAACAAATTGCAATCAACTTAACAGGAACTACATCAAAAAATAAGCCAGTTTTTAACCTATAACATCCATTTTTTACTGCGTATTAATAATTTTTCTCATTTTCCTCGTCTATTCCAGAAAATTTACGAACGTCCAGTAGTATAAGAGATTAGGCTTTCCCCTGCTGGAATCTATTTCAATAAAAATCTTATAGGTGTTTGTCCGCCTTACGTGCGATAAAATTGCAGCACTCATCCGATTATGGCTGTCTGCTGCAGCGGCCAAAACGTTGGCACTTTTATCATATAGAACCCAGTCACACACGAGAATAATTTGATTTAAACTTCCAAGTGAGTCGATTTCCAAATGACTGTTGACTGAGAGGCAGTTGAAAAGACAGCGGAAACACGACCTCACTAGCCGTCAGCTGTCAGCCAACCAGCCAAGAGATCTTTCCTGGGTTACTTTTGTACAGCGTGTGGTGGAGGGCAAGCCTTTCTAGTGTTCTCCCCATCTTACAGTCGTCCTTTATTTCACTTTACGTATGGTAGTCATTTAGTTTCTCATCTTCTTTTGTTCTATCCGATACTTGCCACCACTTTAAGCGCGCTGCAGATCTGGCCAACGTTTACTCATCGGCAGGTGTGTTTATTCTGGAAGTCTTCTGTCTGCTGGAAGAGCACGCTTGACATTGTGCGGAAGTGCTGTCGTAGGTATGTGATGCCTGCCATCCAGTTAACCGATTCCATTGGACGTCGGATAGAAGGTGGAGCGCCAGTTCAACCTCGTCAGTCCTGAACTTACATTTTATGAATAAAAGTTTATGTCGGTGGCCAGTGCGTTTTTCTGGTGCAAAATGAGACTAATACATAAAATTCTAAAAAATTTGAGTAATTCATCAAAATTTTAGGACACGTTTAAAGTGAATTTTATTTATGTTAGAAAACAAGTGAAAGATGCGCAGTGTTTAGAAAACTCAATGCAAAATACGTAAAGATTATGAAAACAGTGCCACTGGAATGCGAAAGTAAAGTTTTTTGCCAAATGTAGACTCAGAGGTACATCGAATACATAGCTTTGTTGTTGTGAACGAAATAAACACTGACTTGTTAATTGCAGTAAGATATACTATCGTATTACAGCATATACTAAACCAGTAGCTCCCAACATTTCTGAGACTCTTACGTTTGTGTGCAATAAGATATTAACTACTGTTCCACCCACCCTCTCCCACCATCACCATCCTTAAAATTAGCGTCTAACTAAAGTTTAGAATGAAAAATAATTTCCTTTGACTACTTCCATATCTAAACTGATGAAAGCTAAACGATATTTAGTATTTGTACGTGTTTTATTAAACCACAAAATGATGAGACAATGAGAAAATTTGTACTGCGTATTTCTAACAACCTTTTCTTATGGAATGACGAAGCAACTTTTAAGAAAAGAAAGGTGATTATCCACATTGATGGCAGATATTTGATACAAAACTTACTTCCTCTGCACCAGTCTTCTCCTCTGAGGCACTACCTTCAAAATCAACTAAAGTAAAACATTGGCACTGCAGATGGCCTACTGCTTGTAAATCACTTGGTTTCTTAAACCTTCACTTCTGAACTGACAAAAATTAAAGGACTTCAGACTGCCAATGCTTTGTGTCTGACCGCTGCCACTAATAATAATAATAAAATAATAATAATAATAAATGTACTGGAGAATGATGAATACAAATTATACTGGAACAGAACCATTATAACAGATAAAACAACATCACATAACAAACCTGACATCATACTCACCAATAAAAGAAGAAATTAACACAACTAATCGAAATATCCATACCGAATACAACAAATATACAAAAGAAAACAGGAGAAAAAATTGAAAAATACATCCAATTGGCTGAGGAAGTCAAGGATATGTGGCATCAGGATAAAGTTGACATTATACCAATTATACTATCAACTACAGGAGTCATACCACATAATATCCACCAGTACATCAACGCAACACAGATACATCCAAACTTATAAATACAACTACAGAAATCTGTAATCATTGATACATGTTCAGTTACCCGAAAGTTCCTAAATGCAATGTAACATATACCGTACAGTTAAAAGGAAGTCACGCTTGATCAAGGTCCGCGTCACTTTCCATTTTTAAGCAGACATAACGTCTGAGAAAGGAAAGAGTTATAATAATAATATTTTGTAGGCCCTATAGCGGTGTAGTAGGCGTTACGTAATTATCGTTGTGTTGTTCTGTCAATTAGTTCGATCTGTTGCGAACTGAATAAGTAAGCAATTTCTGGTGTTCTGTAGGAACTATGTATAACTTGGACAGGATAGTTTCCTGAGATATTTAAGCGCGTGTGACGTCCGTGGCTCAATTTTGTTGTCGTAGTACATGGTCCAAAGTCAAAGAGCAAAGTGTACGTGTGTTTGTGAGGAAGAAGTTGTATTTTCAAAAAATGCGTTTATTGGTACTGGTAGCTTACGTAATCAGTAGTATTACAGTTTTTACAGTTTACGAAATAGTGATAGTAGTAATGATCTTTGGAAAAAATTTAATTTCGTGACCGAAACGCAAGTCTACTCTTACTGTATACCCCTCAGAGAATTACATTTTACCCCTTAGGGGTAATAACCTCCAGGTTCTACTGTTTTAAATACATTCTAATCCAAAAGTACTGAAAAGAAAAAAAAATCAATTTTATTTTTCGGAGACCTGCTGACATTGCGAAAAGAGCTTTTTTCAGAATATGATACGATCCACAGTGAACATGCAGAACGAAAAAATGATACACTGAAGCACGTGGTGTAAAGTAAACGCTAGAATAAAGTATACCGAGATTAGTTCGTTTCCTGGACTGGAAAAAAAAAAAAACGTTGGCCTTAGCATATGTGGTACATAAGGACTGACGAGGTCAAGCGTCCGGTTTTGGACACAGTGGAGCCGAGTGATGTGTAGTTTCGCCACTTTGTCCCAGGTGACAGCTGCATAAACAATGCGCAGCCGCAGAAGCTTCTTGTTCATAGTGAGACCAACACCTGTTGGCAAAGTTGATCGTGGATTGAGAACTTGGTATAGGTGGCGCATAGCCAGGTAGCGAAAGCCCTCGACGTATCGCGCTATGTGAGACGAGTGTCCAACATAACGCACAAGTACTTGTTTGTCTTCGTCAATCATCACGGTACTGGTGGCAGCGCTACTGGGATGGCAGTCAGATGTCGGTAGGACGCCGTTGTAGACCTACGCAGAGGCGCGAGTGCGGGCAGCGTGCAGGCGTCCCGCGGCGTCGTGGCGCCCATTAGCATGTTGCAGCAGCGGCAGCAGCAGCAGCAGCAGCAGGAAGAAAGCCGGGCGGCTCGGCGCGGTTCGACCGGAGAGAGTTGGTGACCCAGTGGCTCACTTGCCTCGTCCTCCGCCACCTGGCCGGCCGGACAGCCCGGCTTTCCGCGTTCCCTCGCGCAGACACTGCTGGCCGCCACTCCACTCTGCGTGGCCGTCCCGACTTCAGAAAAAATCGTCAATAGTCACAGATAACTCATTGCGTCCTATGAGCACTTCGTACTGATCCTATCAGTAAAGTCAAAATACATACTAACTGACGAGTGGCCAGACAGAAGTGATATCTGACGTCCTCCATGGAAATGTTGTAGGCCCTCTGCTGCTTCTGAGCTACGCACAGACCAGTCACATTAATGTGATCTCCTGTCAATAGTCCGAATAACCATCTTTTGCATGGCGGACTTGTAGGAAGAGAGTCAGCGAGGTTCTGGAAAGTAACGACAGAAATGTGGAGCCATGTCGACTCCAGTACCGTGGCCAGCTATGCTCGGTTTCTCGACTAAGGTTTCATGGCGCGAACAACCCGTTCGACGTGGCCGCACAGATTCTCGATTGGGTTTAGGAAGCTGAAGAGTGTGTGGCCAGGCGAGTATGGTAAACTCACCATAATGCTCTTAGAATCACTAATGTACACTGGGAGCTGTGTGACACGTTGCACTCTTCTGCTGGTAAATGTCATCATACCGAGGAAGAAACAGACTGTGTGAAGGGGTGGAGATGCCCCACAAGTGTGTTGATCCATTGTGCCTTCCGGAATGACGAGATCACCCAGGGAAAGCCACCAAAAAAATTCCCCAGACCATAATGCGTGCAAGGTGTTTGCTTTCAGACCTTCCACGCCGTACGCGCCAACGGCCGTCTCTCCAAAGGAGCATAAAAATTGATTCATCAGAAAATGCCACGTGTCGCCACGTGTTGCGGTATTTGCGTGCAAATTCCAGCCTGTCTCCGATGAACAGCAGTCAGAAAGGCTGCATAAACGAGGCAACGTTCGTTGTACGGTCGTCGTGGAGACGTTGTTGGTAGCTACTTGGTTCATCTGGGCGGTAAGTTACTCGTACCATCTCCGCAGCTGTCGCTCACACCTGTCACCGTTTCCATCTGGCTCGGCTCCACTGTTATTGGTGCCATCTGCCGTTTGTGAGCGGTTATTGCTCATTAATGTCGAACACACGCGGTTGTCACATTAATGTGACTGGACCGTGTATAAGCAATTTAGGAGATAGTCTGAGCATCTCTCTTAGATTTACTGTACATGATCCTGTCACTTATCGTCTAGTAGAGTCGTCAGATGATCAAAACCAATCGAAAATTACTTAGATAAGGTGTAAGGTGTGAAAAGTGGCAATTGATTCTAGGTAAAGTAAAGAGTACGAAACGAGTACCGAAAAAAAACGCTAAATTTTGGTTACGAGATGAATCACACAAATCCAAAGACTGTGAATTCAACTAAATATTTAGGGAGTTCAGTTACGGATAACTCAAAGTGGAGCGGTTATGTAGGTAATGTTGTGAGGAAAGCGAACCAAACACTGCAAAAAAATGGTTCAAATGGCTCTGAGCACTATGGGACTTAACATCTGAGGTCATCAGTCCCCTAGAACTACTTAAACCTAACTAAACTAAGGACATCACACACATCCATGCCCGAGGCAGGATTCGAACCTGCGACCGTAGCGGCCGCGCGGTTCCAGACTGTAGCGCCTAGAACCGCACGGCCACGCAGGCCGGCCCAAACACTGCAACTTATTGGCGGAACACCTAGGAGATGCATCGAGTCTACGAAAGGAACTGCCTACACATCGAGTGTCTGTCTTTTTCTGGAGTACTGCTGCCCAGTGTGGGGTCCGCATCGGGTAGCACTGACAAAGGATTTAGAAAAATTCAAAAAAGGGCAGCTCTTTTGTACTATCGCAAAACAGGGGAGAGCGTATCACGGATATTATACGCGAATTGGGGTGGAAATCACTGAAACAAAGATGTTTTTCGTTGCGGCAGTGCCTTCTCATGGAATTTCAATCACCTACTTCCTCCCTGGAATGCGAAAATACTTTGTTGACACCCTCTTACAAGGGGGGCAAATCATCACTGTAATAAAATAAGGCAAATGAGAGCTCCCACGGAAAGATTTAAGTATTCGTTATTGTCGCGCTTTGCTCGAGAGTAGAACGTTAGGGAAATTGTCTGAAGTTGGTTCGCTGAACTCTCTGCCAAGTAGTTAATTGTGAATTGCAGAGTAGTTATCTAGATGTAGATGTAGATCACTACATACTGTGCCATCACAAGTTCAAGGTTCCTTACATATTCAGGACGTATTGATTTTTGGAACAGCAATCAACACAAGCAGAAAAAAAATTGCTGTAGCCTATAGTCGCATTTTGACTTTGTCAAATGACTGTCAGTTTCGGTAACCAGTACCATCATCATGCCATCCACTGGCGCGCAGGTGTCAGACACTTACTTGCGCAAGCGAGTTTGACGACTGCGCGCTACAGCGTGTTTTAATGGTACTTGTTACCGGCAGTCATTTGACAAAATAAAAGTGCAGCTTAAAGCAAAAACAAATTTCTCAAGAGTTTTTGTTAGTAATCTAGTTGCCTGTGATGTCAGTAGCAATTACGAATGAAATTAGCACGCTCGGAAAAAAATACCAGAAACCAGATGTATCCTTCAGATAATATATGTCACCAGCAAAACAGTTTACTCTTTGAAGTTTACACTCTGTCTCGCATACTGAGCAGTATGGCCATCCGTTTATGCAGTTTGTTTATTTATCATGCAACCCGTATTTCGCTTTATTTGTGAAAGCAGTCTTCAGTTTTTATTTTTTTTCCTTTGTCCACAGTTTCCCTTTTATACTCATCAATTACGAATTTAAAGCAGTTCCGCCTCAACCTTTACGTACAGTGAAACGGTATCCCCAGTTACTTTATGTGTCCTGGTGATTTCTGCGTTTTTCACCATGTGGACACGGAAGGAAAGTCGTGTCTGCGCTTTATTTGGAAGCACCTTCGTCATATTCACGCTGAAAGCAATCGTGTCTTTTCCAGACCTTGTTGTGTGTGTATTGTGTAATTCAAGCATTTGTCTGAAGACGTAGTAACCAATTAAAATATTTAACAAGGGAACTGTTGTAATTCCGCACGCAAAGTTATTAGTTTGCTTGGTATCAATTTGTTTTATTTCTGTGTAGACGTATTGCCTTCCTACTCTCGTCCCCCCACCTCCCTCTGTGTGTGTGTGTGTGTGTGTGTGTGTGTGTGTGTGTGTGCGGCCAACAAAACTGTAAGTAAAACAAATTTGATATGAACTATCAAAAATTGTAGTTGTCCTGTTTTCGGCGTGATCGGGAGGGGGATTTCGTTAGCTGTGCGGTAAATAGAGCGTTGAGCACTAAAATACAGTAGAATGCCCCAAATTTTTGGGTGTACATATTGATGAAAACTCGAACTGGAAGAAGCATATTGCTGAGCTTCTGAAACAATTAAGATGATCTACCTTTGCTCTTGGTGTGATTGCTAGCGCTGGAAACAAACGCATCAACTTTCTCACATATTTTGCATATATCTACTCAGTAATGCCTTATACAACAATTTTCTGAGGTAACTCATCACCTAGAAAGGAAGTACTGATTTAACAAAAGCGAACACTAAGAATACTGTGTTGTTGACCAACAGAAGTCATGTAGGTAGCTGTTCAAGGAGTTGGGCGTTTTAACTGCGCCATCACAATGCATATATTCGCTAATGAAATTCGATACAAGTAATCTTTCACAATTTGAGGACAACAGTGATGTCCATACCTACAACACTAGAGGGGAAAATGACCCTTATTACCAATTGTTAAAGCTATCGTTGTCTCAGAAAGGAGTTCAATATGCAGCAATAATAATTTGTGATAATTTACGCAATGACATAAAATGCCTGTCAGGAAGCTAAGCAAGTTTTTAATGTAACTTAAGGCCATTTCTCCTGGACAACTCTGTCTGTTCCATTCAATAATTTCTACTTAAAAAGTGGAATCCAGTAAAGACGAAAGAAAAAAAAAAATATGTTTTTAAGTGTAGATGTGGGAATAGAACAAGAACAATGATGTGTTCAGTAATTTTATCACTAATAATGTGCACATACACGGTGTGTCCCAGTACCATTAGAACTATTTGTGTGGAACTCCAAACTGCAATGCTATCTCATGACGAGATGTGGCGTTGCGGTATTTGAAGTTTCAACAACAGCCTTGCAGAAGATCAAACTGCTGTCTTCGTTGCATCAGGCGTCCTAATTGAAAATGTCTGACACTTGCCGAAAAATGGCGGTAGAACAGCGAGGCAGCGTCAAGTTTTTTTGAGTTCTCCATCGATTGTGAGCGAGAATTCATCGAATTCGATCCAAATATCGAGAGGCAGGTTGCTGGTAGCTCCTCCACGACAATGGCCGAGGCGACAAGGCGAACACTGTGTGCGAGTTTTTGGCCAGCAAAAGGATCACAGGACTGGATCACCCACCGTATTCGCCGGATTTGACCCCAGCGAACATCTTGTTTCCCAAATTGAAGTTCGCAATGAAAGGGCATAGTTACTGCAATTGAGGGCATCCAAGAAAATTGTACTGCAGTTCTAAGTGCAATTCCAAAAAAGGGCTGAAGTATATTTTTCAAAACACTTTTAAAACGATTTTAGCTTTGTACTGAATCAGGTGGAGGCCATTTTGAAGAAATACAGTGATTTTGTAAACACGATCCATGATTTTTACTTTTCGTAGCCACAGTCCTGCACGAACTGGGACGCACTACGTAACATATAAACTTACTCGTTCAACATCATTTCGACAAATGATCTATGGGTTGTGTAACTAGCTAACTATCAGCCACTCGTCAGTTGAGTTGTTTTGTTGCCTTATGGTGATGGGAAATGATACTTGAACAGTGACCTCTAAAGTGATACGAGGATGTCGGTCGTTCTGTGTGCGAGCCGCGGAATCTGCAACAATGGGAGGCGGAAGGGACAGAGTCTGAGACGCGGTCAGCTGATGTGTTGCGGAGAGCGGCTAAACGGCCGAGCAGGCGTGGACTCGCGGCCTTGCTCGGCGCGCCGTCCACTCACCGCCGCCGCCGGCGCTGCTATCTGTCGAGGTCACACGCAGGCGCACACGCATCTGCTCTCCTCTCACCTCTGCAACAGCCGCGTCGCGCTCTCCACAGGAGGAAAAGGCAGCCTGCGGTTAACGGGCTGTCAGCGTCGACATCATTAGGGGCGGAGCCATTGTTCATTATAGCTTTCCGTTCTGGGGGAGGGGAGGAGACGTGACAGTTTGTTACTGGCACTCTCTCCCTCGCTCCCAAACACAGCTTCTTCATCAACATATACACTAAGAGATCAAAAATATCCGGACACCTGGCTGAAAATGACTTACAAGTTCGTGGCGTCCTCCATCGGTAACGCTGGAATTCAGTATGGTGTTGGCCCACCCTTAGCCTTAATGGCAGCTTCCACTCTCGCAGGCAATCAGGTGCTGGAAGGTTTCTTGGGGAATGGCAGCCCATTCTTCACGGACTGCTGCACTGGGGAGAGGTATCAATGTCGGACGGTGTGGCCTGGAACGAAGTCGGCGTTCCAAAACATCCCAAAGGTGTTCTGCAAGATTCAGGTCAGGAATCTGTGAACGCCAGCCTATTACAGGAATATTATTGTCGTGTAACCACTCCGCCACAGGCCGTGCATTATGAACAGGTGCTCGATCGTGTTGAAAGATGAAATCGCCGTCCCCGAATTGCTCTTCAACAGTGGAAGCAAGAAGGTGCTTAAAGCCGGCCGTTGTGACCGAGCGGTTCTAGGCGCCTCGGTCTGGAACCGCGCGACTGCTACGGTTGCAGGTTCGAATCCTGCTTCGGGCATGGACGTGTGTGATGTCCTTAGGTTAGTTAGGTTTAAGTAGTTCTAAGTTCTAGGGGACTGATGACCTCAGATGTTAAGTCCCATAGTGCTCAGAGCCATTTGAACCATTTGAAGGTGCTTAAAGCATCAATGTAGGCCTGTGCTGTGATAGGGCCACGCAAAGCAACAAGGGGTAAAAGCCCCACCCATGTAAAACGCGCCTGCCGGAGTGGCCGAGCGGTTCTAGGTGCTACAGTCTGGAACCGGGAGACCGCTACGGTCGCAGGTTCGAATCCTGCCTCGGGCATGGATGTGTGTGATGTCCTTAAGTTAGTTAGGTTTAAGTAGTTCTAAGTTCTAGGGGACTGATGACTTCGGGAGAAGTTAAGTCCCATAGTGCCCAGAGCCATTTGAACCATTTTTTGAAAAACGCGACTACACCATAACACCACCGCTTCCGAATTTTACTGTTGGCCCGTTCACGGGGCATTCGCCATAACCCCACCCTGCTATCAGATCGCCACATTCGTCCCTCCACATAACGTTTTTCCACTGTTCAATCGTCCAATGTTTACGCTCCTCACACCAAGCAGTTACCGATTTACCGGTGTGATATGTGGCTTATGAGCAGCCGCTCGACCATAAAATCCAAGTATTCCCACTTCCCGCCTAACTCTCATAGTACTTGCAGTGGATCCTGATGCAGTTTGGAATTGGGGGTGGAGGGGGGGGGGTGATGGTCTGGATAGATGTATGTCTATTACACATTACGACCCTCTTCAACTGTCGGTGGTCTCTGCCAGTCAACAGACGAGGTTGGCCTGTACGCTTTTGTGCTGTACGTGTCCCTTCACGTTCCCACTTCACTATCACATCGGAAACAGTGGACCTAGGGATGTTTATGAGTGTGCAAATCTCGCGTACAGTCTTATGCGTCCGCGGAGCGCCCTACTCTGCTCTCTCACGATGTCTAATGACTACTGAGATCGCCGATATGGAGTACCTGGCAGTAAGTGGCAGCACAATGCACCTAATATGAAAAAACGTATGTTTTGGGGGTGTCCGGATACTTCTGATCGCATAGTGTATACTCTGCAAGCCACCAAACGGTGCGTAATGAGGGTACCTTATACCACCGTTAGACATTGCATTTCTATTCCACTCGCAAATGGAGCGAGGGAAAAACTGGTGGACTGTGGGGAAACCGGAAAAGAAGAAAACCGAGGTGGGCTCTTCTTACATCTATGTCTACATGATTACTCTGCGATTCGCAATGTAGTGCCTGTAGAGGGCCCCTCGAACCACCTTCAAGCTATTTCTTTTAAAATTTTATTTTAGTGGGTGAATAGAAACATAGTCTAAGTAAGCTGTATCCTGTTTATTATCTGTGCAATTAGCTGATTTCAACCGTGCGACATTTTCAAGGAGAATGGTGACATTGGTTTACACATTGTCTACAGTTCTCGCATACATGTACTTTATAACCCAAGTAACTAACATATCTTAAGCTTCCTGTTTCTTTTCACGTTCTAATACATCGCTGTTACATGAGGATAGATAGGCCTATACACTTGTGTGTGTGTAGCAGAAAGAGACTACAACCATGTACCTGACTACGTACATTAGCCACCACAAACAGAAATCTGCCATATCATTGTATACGCACAGCTGCAGAATACTGAGCATTATTTCGGTTTATTTGTAGTGTAAGATATTTTAGTTAGGGATTCGAATCCACGATCTTCAGACTGTAGTTTTTACTTTTTCCGCTGCGGCAACCGCTGCTTGGAAGCCACGCTAACGTAAACGACTCATGCGTCGCCCGACAAGTGCCAAAATTGCTACTTTTTAAAATCTATGGCCATCTGGAGCTTCCACTTCCGGCAGTAGCTTTTCTGGGCAAGCCTTGCACATTCCACAATTGTGGCGGAATCAGTGATGTTGAGTAAGCACGGTCCCGCTGTAAGTTAAGACCGTCTCAACATGGCGCTCTAGAAGCAGGACGTTGGCATCTGGGGCACTGCAACAAACAGGGGAACGCGTCTTGACGGCAGGAGAACTCGAGTCCCAGTGCGACAGATCTCCTCTGTGAAGATTATTTAACACCTCGGGTTTCGAAGAAAATGGCAGACTGACGACTACATTTCGTAGCCAACTTAACCGTATTCATATGCACTGTTTTCGGCAGAATGCTTAGATACGTTCCGTTGCGAGACACTGGCTTCTTGTAACGGTCAGAACCACTTCTCTGACGCCTTTCCAGTGTATTCAAACTTAACAGAAAAGGACCCTTTACAACGGAAAACGCCAATCACTATCTTCTAAATTACTTACAGCTACATTCCGCCAAGTTATGGGACAATATCTCAATAATGGGACATAATTACTACATGGAGATTATCAAAAAGTTTCGGTTTGAGTCCGTTACTACAGCATATATGAATGAGTCCGACTCCGATGCCTGTATATAAGCACTGACATGTAGGACATGTTCGTTACCTTCGAACGGAAATTTTTTGATCGCCCCTTATGTTTATTATCTCTCGTCCTCCCTCGCAAATCACTTAAAATCGCAAATAAAATTACAGTCAAAATTAATTCATATATCGTAATTTCACTGGTAGCTACAAAGGCCTATTAATCTCTTAACTGATGTGTTGATAACAGTTTAATCCCCCCCCCCCCCTTCGCACCATGCAGAATGTGGCATTACAACGCACCACACTGGAAAAACTTATTTCGAGAACAACGAGCGCGTTAAGCGCATGCACACAGTCGGGAAGACGCAACAAGCGTGCACGCGTGTTTGGAAGTGAAATCTGCGCAGATATCGCTACGAGTTTTACGACCTCCTCGTGAGCAGCCCATAAAAAAATAAAGAGGCGATATTTGCTGTTGGCTATGGACTGAACGCTTAGCCGAAAATCCAGGCTCATTTATCATTCATGAATACACGTGGGTTTTGCATTAAACATAATGACTTTGTTATTGCGCAGCGGCCAGCAACCAGGCAGGGAAGTGTCATTTCCAGGGGTCCGGTTCGTACGCTAGCAAGAGACCTGCCATGGCGGGGATTCTCGCCTCGCTGTTTGCAAATTCGCAGAAGAGCCTCATTACATAAAAATGGCACAATACGCAGATAAAACTGACTTGAAAATGGGAAACATTTCTCGAAACGCTTCGTGTAAAATATACACTACTAGCCATTAAAATTGCTACACCAAGAAGAAATGCAGATGATGAACGGGTATTCATTGGTCAAATATACTAGAACTGACATGTGATTACATTTTCATGCAATTTGGGTGCATATATCCTGAGAAATCAGTACCCAAAGAGCCACCTGTAGCCGTAATAACGGCCTTGATACGCCTGGGCATTGAGTCAAACAGAGCTTGGATGGCGTGTGCAGGTACAGCTGCCCATGCAGCTTCAACACGATACCGTAATTCATCAAGAGTAGTGACTGGCGTATTGTGACCAGCCAGTTGCTCGGCCACCATTGACCAGACGTTTTCAATTGGTGAGGGATCTGGAGAATGTGCTGGCTACGGCAGCAGTCGAACATTTTCTGTATCCAGAAAGGCCCGTAGAGGACCTGCAACATGCGGTCGTGCATTATCATGCTGAAATGTAGGGTTTCGCAGGGATCGAATAAAGGGTAGAGCCACGGGTCGTAACACATCTGAAATGTAACGTCCACTGTTCAAAGTGCCGTCAATGCGAACAAGAGGTGACCGAGACGTGTAACCAATGGCACCCCATACCATCGCGCCGGGTGTTACGACAGTATGGCGATGACGAATACACACTTCCAATGTGCGTTCACCGCGATTTCGCCAAACATGGATGCGACAATCATGATGCTGTAAACAGAACCTGGATTTATCCGAAAAAATTACGTTTTGCCATCGCACCCAGGTTCGTCGTTGAGTACACCATGCAGGCGATCCTGTCTGTGATGCAGCGTCAAGGGTAACCGCAGCCATGGTCTCCGAACTGATAGTCCATGTTGCTGCAAACGTCGTCGAGCTGTTCGTGCAGATGGTTGTTGTCTTGCAAACGTCCCCATCTGTTGACTCAGGGATCGAGACGTGGCTGCACGATCCGTTACAGCCATGCGGATAAGATGCCTGTCACCTCGACTGCAGATGGTTGTTGTCTTGCAAACGTCCCCATCTGTTGACTCAGGGATCGAGACGTGGCTGCACGATCCGTTACAGCCATGCGGATAAGATGCCTGTCACCTCGACTGCTAGTGATACGAGGCCATTGGGATCCAGTACGGCGTTCCGTATTACCCTCCTGAACCCACCGATTCCATATTCTGCTAACAGTCGTTGGATCTCGACCAACGCGAGCAGCAATGTCGCGAAACTATAAACAGCAATCGCAATTGGCTACAATCCGACCTTTATCAAAGTCGGAAACGTTATGGTACGCATTTTGCCTCCTTACACGAGGCATCACAACAACGTTCCACCAGGCAACTCCGGTGAACTGGTGTTTGTGTATGAGAAATCGGTTGGAAACGTCCCTCATGTCAGTACGTTGTAGGTGTCGCCACCTGCGCCAACCTTGTGTGAATGCTCTGAAAAGCTAATCATTTGCATATCACAGCATCTTCTTCCTGTCGGTTAAATTTCGCGTCTGTAGCACGCCATCTTCGTGGTGTAGTAATTTTAATGGCCAGTAGTGTGAATAAAAGAAAATTGTCACAGGTAGCAGAAAAGTTATTTATAAACAAACCCATAAGTACAGAGGAATGTCAGCGTTTAGGGCAACAAGTAATCACTGTAATCACGTTCTATTTGTGAGGGGCAGCATTAAAAGCACCACCTACCACGCGCTCTGTTCAGTGCAGATGCAGATAACGCTTCCGAGATTGCGTATATCTGTCAAAAATGCGTGTAAAGTAGCACCGCTACAGTTTGAGACGGGAGCGCTGCGGCGGGGAGTGACATGGACTGCGCGATACGGCATGCCCCTAAACGGTGCTATTCCTCAGGAAGGGCCAGCGCCACCTGCGGCGAGAGGCCGGAATGCCGCCGGCGCGGCCGCTAATTAAGTTGCCATTGCGGGGGAGGGTGCGGAGGGAGAGGGGGGGGGGAAGGAGTGCTTTCTCTGCAGATGCTGGCGGCCGATACGGCGCTAATACCCACAGCAGCCGGGGCCCAGGGCAGGCCAGCATCGGCTGCCCCCACGGTGGGCCACGGCACGCCTGTTGATTTAAGGCGAGGACTGGCGTGGCGTGGCGGAGCGGGAGCGCACACTCCCCCCACCACCTCATAGCATTGCAGATTGCATGCCGCTGATACCGCCGGCGTTTTTCGCACCGACACATAAATTTCTCTGTCAGTTGCAACTACTGACAGGTTTGTGGGATTTATGACCATTAGCGAGAACGCTGCCTCAAACTGTTATCAGATTCATTCAGTGCAGCAGCGATACCTGATGACCCTAGAACACCTAGCACAATCGTGTATGTTCTGTAACGTGTCGCTGTGCTTGCCACACTCGTCGATCCTATTTCAGCCTGGTATTCATTACATTTGAAAACGTTCTTTAATTCTGATAATGTCTATGGAACTACTTAAATTGCATTTTTGTTACCATACATATGTCTAGCTTGTTTGAAACCGTCTGAAGTTGTAGGGCCGGCCGGGGTGGCCGAGAGGTTCTAGGCGCTACAGTCTGGAACCGCGCAACCGCTACGGTCGCAGGTTCGAATCCTGCCTCGGGCATGGATGTGTGTGATGTCCTTGGGTTAGTTAGGTTTAAGTAGTTCTAAGTTCTAAGGGGCTGATGACCTCAGAAGTTAAGTCCCATAGTGCTCAGAGCCATTTGAACGATTTTGCAGTACTGCAGCAGAATATGAATGACTATCAATGAGGACTGGAAGGAGTTTGGACTAATAGAAAAGTTTACTTGAAACTTCCTGGCAGATTGCCTTTCGCAGGCAAGAACTCTACCGTGTGAGCTACACAAGCACAACTCACAACTCGTCCTCACAGCTTTACTTCCACCAAAGTAGGAGACGTGGAACTGGCGGAAATAAAGCTGTGAGGACGAGTCATGTTTGGGTACCTCAGATAGTAGAGCACTTGCGCGCAAAAGGCAAAGGTCCCGAGTTTGAGTCTCGGTCCGGTACATCGTCTTAATCTGTCAGAATATTTCATATCACCGCACACTTCACTGCAGAGCGAAGATTTCACTCTGGAGAAGCTAACTTATTTGGGAAACAGGGCCGCAAGGGATGATAGAAGCCGCGAGGTAATTGTGAACCGAATACAGCAGGTCAAAAGTGCCTTTAGGTTGAGAAAGAACTTACTCACTGAGCAAATTTATATTAAAAAATATAATATAATTAATTAAAAAATTGATTTTTTCACACTTTTATCGTTTTGATTCCTTATAAATGTTTAAGCGAATGCAAGGTCTTTCACTTTTAACTTACATCGACTGCTGTATTCGCTTTGCTGTTGAATTTACACGAGTTGGTAAAATGGTTCTCCTTCCTCCATAACTAGTTCTCATTCGTGACCTTTTGTTCAATATTGATTCTTAAGCAGACTTCCTCTTCTGATGCAGGCAGCTACAGTGACATGACATTCGTACAATGCGCGGAAGAAAAAAAAAACTTTCATCGTTTTGCACAAAACGAACTCTTAGACTTCATATTTTCATAAAATTATTATTCAGACGCCGTACTGTATCACAAGAAATACGTCTTCCCGCCACGAGAACTAAAGACAGAGGTTCTCTAATAATTGCAAAAAAAATTGAAAAATGTTTCCATCATTTGTCTTTCGCCTTCCCGCGTAGCAAAATATCTCTTTGCCGACGCTTACAGTGGGCGCGCTTGTGTTTATTGTCATTGGTAATAACTTTTATCGCAGCGTGTTGGAGCTTTTCCTTTGTGTACAAATACATCACCAGCAAGAAAATCAGCCTGGAAATACGGGCGTGGGCCATGAAGCAGAAGAGACGTTGGCTAGGGCCTCAGGAAATTTGGCGCTATAGAAGTATCTTGAAAATCAGCTGGAGATACAGTTACCAATGAAAAGATGCTAAGCAGATTACAGGCCACCACATCTCTATGAGTACACACCCGAAAAAATTAGAGAGAAACTAGTTGGATAAATTTTACGACACAATAATACCACTGGTACAATAGGAGATTTGAGCTGTTGGGAGAAGGAATCGCCGGGGACGACCAAGGATGTCGAACATGCAGTAGATTAAAGTGTGATGCAGGTTGTACGAGGTATATGGAAACGGAGAAGAACGCAGACAGAAGAGTGAACTGGCGTACTGCTGGAAACCAACCTCAGGGTTCAACACCAAAAGAGAAGAAGTTTTAACACCAAGAGTTGCTGATAAACTTTCATTTGCTGTTAGTTTTCACCGAAGCGATCAGCATTAGTTAGCCTTTACTGCAGTGGAACTCTGCGTTATCAGCAGCTATTGGTTTCACATCAAAAATGACTCTTTAAATACACTGGCCTGCTAAACTTAAGAACGAAAATATCTTTCGCATGGTATGTCAATGCCAAGCAACATGCCATGATGAAACTTGGACCATACACAGAAAGAACTGCTACTGTGCAGTACCGACGTAACTGAAATAAACACGAATGAGAGGAACAGAAATAACACGTTTATTCAAAGACAGTACTTACACTGAAGTCGTCGCGATTTATGATGGTCTCCTGTATATTAAAAAAAGACAGGACATGGGTCGTAATAAGGTGTGTGATCAGTACGAACGCCGATGCATGTTCCGCAACGTGTTACCATGCTGACCGCAAATCTAATACAGAGTTCTTGTGATTAGGCGTTCCATTCCAAGTGTACTGTTGACAGTTGCTGGATGGTCGTTGGTGCACGTGGACGTGCCGCAACGCATCCCAAACGTGCTCGATGGGATTTTACTCGGAAGAACTGGCTGACCAGTCCATTCCCGAAATATTCTCTCGCTGCAAGATCTTCTATACCTGCACTGTTCGATAAGATCCCGCATTTTCATCCATAAAAATTACGTCAGGACCGAATGTACCTAGCAATTATGCACTTGGGGAAGGAGTAAAGTGTCACAGTAACGTTAACAGGTAAATGCACCGCATTCAGGAGGTCAGAAAGTGCATGCTACAATATGCTTCCCGGCACCATAAAACCTAGACCACCAAAATGATCATGTTCGACATGATTCTGGACGTATCCGCAAATGGCGAGAGGTGGGAAGAAAAATGGTTCAAATGGCTCTGAGCACTAGGGGACTTAAGATCTGAGGTCATCAGTCCCCTAGAACTTAGAACTACTTAAACCGAAGTAACCTAAGGACATCACACACATCCATGCCCGAGGCAGGATTCGAACCTGCGACCGTAGCGGTCAAGCGGTTCCAGAATGAAGCACCTAGAACCGCTCGGCCACAACGGCCGGCAAGTGGGAAGACGAAATGCACCCAGGAACTGAAATCCCGATTTCATTGGGGGTCTCCCGAATACCAGTTGTGTTTCTTAACCTATGTGTTACCTTCCTAGGTCACACAGAATTGAGGAAGATGTCTGCGAAACAAAAAGCCAGGAACACAGCATTCTTCGGAAGGGAACTTGGACTATGGGAAAGCAGGAGAAGGAGAAACTGTGTTAGAGATGTGATGATACAGAAGAACAACAGGAACTGAGTGGATAATAATGGCACAAAAAGGTACTATGAAGAAAAAGCGTGGATAGATACTGGAAAACATCTACCGGAAAGACTATCAGGCAACCAGGAGTATTCAACTTGAGGCTGCAAGGAGTAGGAAATAGGAATAAATGTGGTAGTCTATTATCTGGGTTGTTAGATATATTACACAGAGAGTTTCATGGCACAGTAAAGGAAGAGATGAAGCAGAGAATCAAACCAGATTGCAAAAAATGGATAAAAACAGCATTCTCATGTTTCTGGATCGCCAACGGCGGCTCTCAACGAGCAGAGTGTAACTGTGAATGATACATACGTAGTACGCCAACCTTCCCGCAAAACCGTAACTCTCACACAAAAAGGAAAACCTCGCAGAGGATTCGAACGCTATCCTCTTTCCCAAACTGCAATTTCGTCTGCAACTTTTCTTCGTTAAAAGCAGGTAGCGTTGGAAGTTTTCACTTTAATTTGGCGTTCAATAACCAGTTCCAATTACTCAGCATCAGCGGTTATTTTACATACAGTAATTACACACGCCATACCGGTATACCAGGCGGCCCGCAAGTAGACTGGGATGCAAAGCAGTACATGCATACGTTCGCTCACCGTGGTTGTGGTTAATTGATTCGGCGTCAATTATGGGATCCGCAGCATATGAACATCACTCTTAGTATAATAGCGCGTATATAGCGCGTTTGCTCATTAACAGCTTCAGGAATATAGAATTTAGTATTAGTGGTTCAGGATAACAGCTTTATCTTTATGAGGTAATGAGTTTTTCTTTGAGGTACCGCAACGCACAGCGCCATCGTTGCTATGAGGCCATCAGTGGCATCCCTCGCTGTGCAGGGCACAACGTCTTAAAATCTCATTTACTGAATATTCGAAACTAATTTTGTTTAGTTTTAAAAATGATTATATAATACTTAACGATATTTCATTAGTACAAATTCTGTTCAGCACATGAGTTGACAGTGAAATGCAGAAACGGTGTAAGTAGTTTAAGACTTGAAGTATCTGTTCAGGCAACCGCAGATGGTTACCATCTGCAAATATAACTCGGTTCTCTTCGTTTTGATTCCTCAGGATAAGGTCCAAATTCATTACCGACGGGGTAGTGCTGCATTTACTTCTCAAAAATGGGGTTTGATGTGCACATGCTCTTCATTTATCCGGTACGATATCAGATGATTGTTATAAAGGATGTCCTATTAATCTTGATCACCCCAAATGAAGCAAAATGAAAAAAATGCATCACGCAAATATTGTTTAGCCACCAGTTGGAGATTAATTAGCATGACTGCCTGTCTTGTGACAATATTCTTTACGAAGACATGAACAGCAGTAGGTCTTTTTTTAAAAAGCATAGCATATTTTTTATTATTTTTTTGTTAATCCACTTCCTCCCCTGAAGACCTGTGAAAAAACTTACCACAGCATATCATTCACATAAACGACGTAATTAAAGACGTACCACAGAACTGTCATGCTAACGTAATTCCCCCACTTGGTGGAGCTGACAGCAGACAAATAGAAACACAAGGAAAATGTCATACTGTTCATTAAGTTAAGCGTGTTTAGCTAACGTTTGTGTGACTGCAATGTACACGAAAGAAGGCAAGTAGAAATTCTGCTCGCCTACGGAGAACGTAAGTTGCCAGAACAGTAATTGCATTAATATTTTTTGGTTTACAACACTGGTACATTTAGTACATTAGTATAGCCCTTTTAAATGATATGTTGTCTACGACAAAGGCAGTTCGTGATTTAAAACGGTGTTGTCACTACTTCACTTTTATTGTGATTGAATGTTGGCGTGATGCTTTTCAGTCAGAGGAAGCTCTACGGAGAATGATATCCTGACAAGAACCTACATTGTCTATGGATGTTTTCTCGTCTCGTGACGCTTCAAGAAACGTGAAGTTTTAACAAAAAGCATAAAACTCACGTAGACGAAGCAGCCCAAATTAATGTTCTCGTTTCTGTTGCAATAAATCCATACTTGAGCATACGAAAGTTTGAACAGGAAAGATAACTATTTAATAGTGACAAGGCAATATTTGATTTACTTATAGAATTCTTGTAATTAGTTGTATGGCTACCGACATTTAATTCACAAGCCTGCTACTTTTATCAAATCTAACGTACTGAAGATCATTTAAACGTTGTCTAAGATTATTCTATTGCAGTTGATTAAATTTTTGTTGTATGGACCTGTTCAAGTTCCTATAGTGAATTGAGAAAAAAATGGATTAAGGAAACAGATCTTCTTTGATGGCAGTTTTTGTTTGTTGGAGAAGCTACTCGGTATCTCTTAGAGCTGAAAACTGTCAAGATGGCTGCCGTAGAAATCTTTATGCTTCACACCGCTGCAGCTGGCATTTCTTGCGAAGTTGGAACTTGAGCAAACACTCAGCGGAGCTCTTCAGACAGGCTGGAGACTACAATGCAATGTAGCGCTCTCCATCGAGTAATGATCACTGGTCTGCGTAAGGAGAAAATTTATATTTGATGTAACGACTTTAACGGCGAAAATTCTTCCATATATATAGCCGAACCTCAAGCAGGCTCGAACCAACTATCATTCATCACTGATTCCACTCTCTGAACTCCGTCTATCTGTAGCGTTAATCGTCTCAGTAGCCTTTGTGGAAGAAAAGTATTGTACCTCGCTAAATACGAGGGTTGGAACTTAAATAGTGGCAACTATTTATTCACAACCGATACGAAAGATACATGATTGCACCTGTTACTGTCCTTCAAAGTAGTCACCAGCGTTGTATAGAACCCGTTGCCAGCGATGTGGAAGGCGTAGTATACCGTTAGCAAAGCCACTTCTTTCGAAAAGCTGGTCGCAAGTGATGCTCCAAAAACGAACAGTAATACTGTGCATTGACGGTCTGCCGTGGAGGAACGTAATGCGTTAGGATAACACCATCACAGACGTACTCGAGAATCACCATACCTTTCACCATACTGGGACTCTGACACACTTTCGACTTTCGCTACGACCCATAATGACGCTTTCGTTGGATTGGCGTTTCAATTGTGGCTCGTACGATGTGGCCCATGTCTCATCCAGTGTTACGATAAAGCGTAGCTAAGCGTGCTAAGGTCATCAGTCCTCAAGCTTACACACTACTTAACCTAAAGTATACTAAGGACAGCCGGCCGGGGTGGCCGAGCGGTTCTAGGTGCCTCATTCCAGAACGGCGTGACTGCTACGGTCTCAGGTTCGAATCCTACCTCCGGCATGGATGTGTGTGATGTCCTTAGGTTAGTTAGGTTTAAGTAGTTCTAAGTTCTAGAGGTCCCATAGTGCTCAGAGCCATTTGAACCATTTGATACGGCGTAAGAAAGTGTCTCCTTAGCGCTCATAGCGATCCAAGTGCGTTACATTAGACCGCCCGCTCATAAGTGACTGTGTTTTTCTCGATTGTGCGCACGCCGGTGACGTGGGACGGACGAGTCCATTTGTTCGGAGATAAGGTAGGTATGTCAGCAACGTGTGTTATCGGTGACAATAGTAGATTCCATTGCATAGTCTCCACAGCAGTGTTGCCACTATTGAAGTTCCAGTCTAAGTATCTAGAATTTATAAACAGAAAAACGTTTCCTTGCTAACTGAACACTTTTACACGTATAGAACGCCGTAGCCCGTCCAGATAAAAATAAATTAGTAACTAATCTTCTCTTTACACACAATGATTCAGAGATAACCTAGCATCCTTGATTACGCAACACTCGTAAGAGTTTATAATCGTTATCGTTGCTTGCTACTAACTCACAGTAGGAAAAGAAGTTCATTTACAATTGTTGACTGAAAGACGTCGTGAATAATATTTAAATAAATTGTCTGTCAAGTCTGCGACCTATATTAAATATTAATACTGTTTCATGCCAATACGTTTTAATTTATGACAAATGAATACACGCACATAGCGTAATTGCACTTGAACCATTATATGGAGTTTGGCATTATTAAAACCAGTATACATCTCATTCTAATACATTTCTTAAATCTTTATTACGTTCTCTATAGATCAATAATATATCAACCTTTTCATATTTGGCGTACATTGTACTCACGCAAACCTTCAACTGAAAACGTTTGACTGATTTATCGGTGTGCATTTTCCTTGTATTTCCATTTGTTAACTACCAGATGCAGAAAGTGGACGACTTACGCTACTCTGGGTACCTAGCTTGTGTGCCGGCCGAAGTGGCCGTGCGGTTAAAGGCGCTGCAGTCTGGAACCGCAAGACCGCTAGGGTCACAGGTTCGAATCCTGCCTCGGGCATGGATGTTTGTGATGTCCTTAGGTTAGTTAGGTTTAACTAGTTCTAAGTTCTAGGGGACTACTGACCTCAGAAGTTGAGTCCCATAGTGCTCAGAGCCATTTGAACCTAGCTTGTGTGCTAGTACAGGGGACTAAGAGTCAAAGTTGTGTTACGTTTTTGAAACGTCATGTTTACATGAATGGTACATTGCGATACATTCTGGAACAGTTATTGAGCTGTGTGAGCGGATTACCGAATAAAAAGTACGGGTATAGAATGCTATTGAAAAAAGACGCAGGGCTGTCGATATATTTCTAGTGAATAGAGTTACAAGATGGGCGATCGTGCTGGTTATTGCCGTCCTGGCAGCTACAGATCTGCTTCATACAATTTTTATTTGGCTCCTGGATATAAAGTTATTTTGGGACGTCAAGATAAATGGGACGCCCTGCATAAATGATATTGATCAGAACTAGAGGGAACAATTGTAGAAACATATATATATGGAAACAGTTTCTCGTTGAGATATTGGCCATCTAATTGTGTCTCATACGGTTATTGGTTGAATTATTTTGTTATTCAAAACGGTTATTGTTTGTATTACTTTATTATTCTCGTCAACGGTAAATAAAATGCAAAATGCCAGCTGTGATTTCGGCCCTCCCACGCTTGGAATCTATTGGCAGAAATGTGGTCTGGTATGATGGTTATCAGGAGAAAGAAAACTGGCGTTCTACGGATCGGAGCGTGGAATGTTAGATCCCTTAATCGGGCAGGTAGGTTAGAAAATTTAAAGAGGGAAATGGATAGGTTAAAGTTAGATATAGTGGGAATTAGTGAAGTTCGGTGGCAGGAGGAACAAGACTTCTGGTCAGGCGAATACAGGATCATAAATACAAAATCAAATAGGGGTAATGCAGGAGTAGCTATAATAATGATTAGGAAAATGGAAGTGCGGGTCAGCTACTAC
The DNA here is from genome assembly GCF_021461385.2 of Schistocerca piceifrons. Taxonomy (NCBI): domain Eukaryota; kingdom Metazoa; phylum Arthropoda; class Insecta; order Orthoptera; family Acrididae; genus Schistocerca; species Schistocerca piceifrons. Next base: position 602,934,309 of record NC_060140.1, read on the forward strand.
AAACAGCATAGTGAACGCATTATTGTGGCCAAGATAGACAAGAAGCCCACGCCTACTACAGTAGCACAAGTTTATATGCCAACTAGCTCTGCAGATGACGAAGAAATTGAAGAAATGTATGATGAAATCAAAGAAATTATTCAGATAGTGGAGGGAGACGAAAATTTAATAGTGATGGGTGACTGGAATTCGGTAGTAGGAAAAGGGAAAGAAGGAAACATAGTAGGTGAATATGGATTGGGGCTAAAAATGAAAGAGGAAGCCGCTTGGTAGAATTTTGCACAGAGCACAACTTAATCATAGCTAACACTTGGTTCAAGAATCATGAAAGAAGGTTGTATACATGGAGGAACCCTGGAGATACTGACAGGTTTCAGAGAGATTATATAATGGTAAGACAGAAATTTAGGAACCAGGTTTTAAATTATAAGACATTTCCAGGGGCAGATGTGGACTCTGACCACAATCTATTGGTTATGAACTGTAGATTAAAACTGAAGAAACTGCAAAGAGGTGGAAATTTAAGGAGATGGGACCTGGATAAACTGATTAAACCAGAGGTTATACAGAGTTTCAGGGAGACCATGACGGAACAATTGACAGGAATGGGGGAAAGAAATACAGTAGAAGAAGAATGGGTAGCTTTGAGGGATGAAGTAGTGAAAGCAGCAGAGGGTCAAGTAGCTAAAAAGACAAGGGCTAGTAAACTCCTTGGGTAACAGAAGAAATATTGAATTTAATTGGTGAAAGGAGAAAATATAAAAATGCAGTAAATGAAGCAGGCAAAAAGGAATACAAACGTCTAAAAAATGAGATTGACAGGAAGTGCAAAATGGCTAAGCAGGGATGGCTAGAGGACAAATGTAAGGATGTAGAGGCTTATCTCACTAGAGGTAAGATAGATACTGCTTACAGGAAAATTAAAGAGACCTTTGGAGAGAAGAGAACCACTTGTATGAATATCAAGAGCTCAGATGGAAACCCAGTTCTAAGCAAAGAAGGGAAAGCAGAAAGGTGGAAGGAGTATATAGAGGGTCTATACAAGGGCGATGTACTTGAGGACAATATTATGGAAATGGAAGAGGATGTAGATGAAGATGAAATGGGAGATATAATACTGCGTGAAGAGTTTGACAGAGCACTGAAAGACCTGAGTCGAAACAAGGCCCCGGGAGTAGACAACATTCCATTAGAACTACTGACAGCCTTGGGAGAGCCAGTCCTGACGAAACTCTACCATCTGGTGAGCAAGATGTATGAGACAGGCGAAATACCCTCAGACTTCAAGGAGAATATAACAATTCCAGTCCCAAAGAAAGCAGAAGTTGGCAGATGGGAAAATTACCGAACAATCAGTTTAATAAGCCACAGCTGCAAGATACTAACGCGAATTCTTTACAGACGAATGGAAAAACTAGTAGAAGCCGACCTCGGGGAAGATCAGTTTGGATTCCGTAGAAATATTGGAACACGTGAGGTAATACTGAGCCTACGACTTATCTTAGAAGCTAGATTAAGGGAAGGCAAACCTACGTTTATAGCATTTGTAGACTTAGAGAAAGCGTTTGACAATGTTGACTGGAATACTCTCTTTGAAATTCTGAAGGTGGCAGGGGTAAAATACAGGGAGCGAAAGGCTATTTACAATTTGTACAGAAACCAGATGGCAGTCATAAGAGTCGAGGGGCATGAAAGGGAAGCAGTGGTTGGGAAGGGAGTGAGACAGGGTTGCAGCCTATCCCCGATGTTATTCAATCTTTATATTGAGCAAGCAGTGAAGGAAACAAAAGAAAAATTCGGAGTAGGTATTAAAATCCATGGAGAAGAAATAAAAACTTTGAGGTTCGCCGATGACATTGTAATTCTGTCAGACACATCAAAGGACTTGGAAGAGCAGTGGAACGGAATGGATAGTGTTTTGAAAGGAGGGTATAAGATGAACATCAACAAAAGCAAAACAAGGATAATGGAATGTAGCCGAATTAAGTCGGGTGATGCTGAGGGAATTAGATTAGGAAATGATAGACTTAAAGTAGTAAAGGAGTTTTGCTATTTAGGGATCAAAATAACTGATGATGGTCGAAGTAGAGAGGATATAAAATGTAGACTGGCAATGGGAAGGAAAGCGTTTCTGAAGAAGAGAAATTTGTTAACATCGAATATAGATTTAAGTGTCAGGAAGTCATTTCTGAAAGTATTTGTATGGAGTGTGGCCATGTATGGAAGTGAAACATGGACGATAAATAGTTTGGACAAGAAGAGAATAGAAGCTTTCGAAATGTGGTGCTACAGAAGAATGCTGAAGATTAGATAGGTAGATTACATAACTGATGAGGAGGTATCGAATAGGATTGGGGAGAAGTTTGTGGCAAAACTTGACTAGAAGAAGTGATCGGTTGGTAGGACATGTTCTGAGGCATCAAGGGAGCCAAGGATTAGTACTGGAGGGCAGCGTGGAAGGTAAAAATCGTAGAGAGAAACTAAGAGATGAATACACTAAGCAGATTCAGAAGGATGTAGGTTGCAATAGGTACTGGGAGATGAAGAAGCGTGCACAGGATAGAGTAGCGTGGAGAGCTGCATCAAACCAGTCTCAGGACTGAAGACCACAACAACAACAACAACAACAACAACAACATGGTGGTGTTGTGGCCTGAGAGGTACCACACACTATAGGACATGTGGTATATACGTGCTCACGCAGTGCAGTGATTTTGAGGCAAAAAATAAAAACCATTTTCTGCTTTATTAAGTTTTACGCAAGTTCGATGCAAGACAAATTATCTATCCACAGCAGTTTCCGAGTGGACAGATATTACGACGGCGTACTGAAAAGTAATGCTCCCGGATTTTTAAGTGAAAACACTTAAAGCTTCTTCAATAAAACAAGTGCTATTAACATTCTACATCTTTGTGGTTCACGTGTACGTATTTATTGATTACCATAGTCACCCTGCTGACGAACATATTTCTCGCAACGAAATATCAGTTTGTTGATACCGACAGTGTAGAATGTTTGAGTTTGTTGGCGGGGCCGTAGTCTTACCTCTGCTTCCACCGCTTCTTCAGTGTCAAAGTGAAGTCATCGAAGGTGTTATAATTAAGTTCTGGAAACATGTGAATAACAGATGGAGTCAAGTCGCGCGTGTGTGGAGGATGATCGATGACAATGAACTCAAGACGTCGGATTGCTTCCAGATGTCGCAGCGCTCGTGTGTAGTCTGCCATTGCCATGCTGAAAAAGAGGGTTTTCCATGTGTGGATGAACACTACGAATTCGAAACTCGATTACAGCACTCTGTTTCTCACGCACCGACGTAGTGGCGTTACACACTGCCATTGTTACACGTTACGATTCGGTGCTCTCTAGCGGCGGACAATTGTAAACTGCGTCAGCGGAGCGGAAAGTCTGCCGAATAATATGTGTGGCATGTAATCCTTCAACCGATATTGAGAAAGGAATAAAAAATTCGGAGGCACTTCTGTTCAGTATGCCATCGTACATATGAACCCGTTTTCACTCTTTCCAATACAAGTGTGACTGAGACGGTGTGCACGAACCTTTGAAAACCATAGTTATGCTAGCTATTGTGACCAACTCGTCGACATCTGCCAGAGAAAACTAAGAGTCCGTCGTCTTCGTATCTGAGAAAGAATAGGGGTTAAGATTTTAGACGTTTACGCGCTTGTACTAGGAAGACGGGAGGTGGTGTTGGAACGGGTGTGGATGAGGTTCGTCCTCAGCTCCCAGACATGTATACCAACGTGTAAAAGTAATGAACGGGATATCAGCAGCAAAATACCCGTGATAAGGTTTTGGATACGAGCCAACGTAGGAAATGATCTTGCCAGTCTCCAGAATTCAGCATGATTCAGTTCTTACGAGGTACAAATATTACGAACTTCACATCGAAAACACGCATTGCTTTGAACCTGCATGGAGTTTATGGCTGACTAACATATGTAATCGGTGATGATGTTACAAAAATTGATAAAAGAAAGTGAAGCATAAAGTTAGACCCCACAACCTCAAATTACTGTTATGTACGCTTTACGCTGCGCCAACCGCTTCCCGAAAACCACGCTGGCATTAATGACTGACACTTTGCCCGACTCATGCCTAAAATGTTACTTTTCCTAAACGCGTGGCCATTTGGACCTTCTGCTCCTGTTGTAACACTACGCTCGGGCGCACGATACTCTTTAAAGTCTGTACTATGGTAAGTTGACGGGCTTCACCTTATAAGAAAGGATTTTGGTATATATGTTGACCGCGTGTACCTGAATGGAGGCAAAATCAGACTTACACCCACTCAATAACAACAATGATACGTCAAGCAAGTCTGAAGTGCAACTACATGTTAGGACGGACATGAAACAACACAGCAGATGCTACCAATTGTTAATAATACGGTCGCCAGCCTAATTAGGCATTAACTGAGTTTCTTCCCTGTACAAGTTGATGTACGTGCATGCAAAACAACACGTAATAACACTACGTAATATGGTAAATTTTAGAACCAGAAAATCTACTGAACTAATAATTTCACTTTCTGTACTAATATGGACAAGCCATAAATTCACAACATTACACTATAATGTTTACTACAAACTTCGTACTGTCTATTGATCTGATTAAATTCGGGCATAGGTTACCCTAAAAATAGCACTTTCGAAACACACATACAATGTCAATTTTGAAAAGGGTAAAACACTGATAAATTTAGGTTTTATATTGACTTTAACTTTGCTGGTCAAATCAGTTCAGTACACTTCAAAATTGAAACGAATAGAAAAAAAGGGGGGGAGGAGACCCTGAAACTGTTATGATCACTGTATTGAAAATTTTGATTGTTGGAAGCATTAAGCATTCAAGATTTCCAATATATGAGTTACTACTCTTTTAGTCTTATTTCCTGCTCATTTAACTACCATTATTTTTGTCTCAAATTAATTAAACTTCACTACTAAACCAATTTCAACATTGTCTTCCAACTTTGTCAGACCTATGTTATTTACTTATATATTCATTAACAACAAAGTTCTTTAGACATCATTCTAACATAGATAGGTCTGCAGGTAATTATTATTAACATAAACTTAAAACTTCATCTCGGGACACTCGGATTGCACAACATGTGGAAAGGACCCTGTCTAGGTTAGTTGTGAGGATAATTAAATGATAGGACAGTTCTGGTAAAATTTAAGTTGTTATTGAACAGTATGGAACAAAAGTAACACTGGTCCACACGAATACAGTACTAAAAGTTTCAACCTGTTCGTATCGATGCGGCGGTCGGCAGGCGGCGAGATGGCGAGGCACAGAGCACACATACAATCACAGCAATGGCTCTTGATGTATCGGCACTTTGCTTCTTCTTAGCGTCGCAATACTTTTCCGTTTAGTGCCTATGGAATATTGCCATGCTGTATAGGCGTCGAATACGGCACATCCGAGGCTCAACGAAATCACGTTTTCCAGGAGAGCCTCCTCGATCCAGAACGTGTTTCTCAGACCGATGCCCAACTCCGACTACTACTGCTGAGCCCGTTATGCCGTGCAGCGCCCGTGTGCATTTTCCCGCGCTCGCCTGCCATCCACCTTTTACCGCTCCCCTACAGACAGGGTATTCACCAGAGGTTTTGCATTCTACATGTCCTAATACATTGCCTACGTATGGACCAGACGCACAATTACAAAATTAACATCTTACAATAGTTTCAACGTTTCTTACATTTCAATTCTGTTATAATATTGCTTGAAATTTGACATAAACATTAATATTCACATCGAAAATTGTTTATAGTTTTCTTAACACAATGACATGAAAAGAAAAAGGAATGAAATCAGAATATCGATTACACTAATTTATCGAAAATCAGAAGAAAAAATTATTATATGTACAATAGTATAACGTTGATGTTGTTACACTGTCACTTCCACTTCTGGCCAAGGTCCACATATACCATAAATTAGGACGAAATTGGCGATCGCCTTATTACTCGCATATGTTACCACCGAGGCGAATAGATTACGTCCCGTTATTGTCAGACGGGAGAGGAAGCTTTCTCTGGCAGAAACGTGCTAGCCTCTTCAACTGCTTGTCTGCGACAAAATTTACAGGCTAGAAGCGGACGTAAATAAAGGCGCCAGTTTCGTGAGCGGTGGCCGGCTCCGCAGTGGGGTAACCGCCGAGCGGTGGGCAGCCGTGACTGTCGGCGCGAGGCGTGCGGCGAACCGCAGACGGCCGCCGGCGGCCGGTGAGAGCTGTACGGCGCGCCACGTCGTGTCGCGATCCTTCCCGTGCCTGCGCGGGGCGCCGGCGTCGCGCATTGTAGCTGAAGCGCGCGGCGACCTGCGTCGCTCACAGCCGTGCTGACCAGCCCGCGAGGCCAGGGGAAAGCACACGAGGCGCCGATTTGCCTCCGGCGCCTGTCTGCTGAAGCTCCGAGCGCTTTGGCTACAAAGACACGCTCTGATAAGCTGCGCAGCTTATCGCGTGTGATGTCGCACTCGTACAGCGAACCGCTCTGTATCAACTTGTGGCGACGCAGTTCCTTTCATTCATACGTCGTATCTGTAAATCCCATCACGAATGAAAAGCTTTAATAATGTACACTACTGGCCATTAAAATTGCTACACCAAGAAGACATGCAGATGGTAAACGGATATTCATTGGACAAATATATTATACTAGAACTGACATGTGATTACATTTTCATGCAATTTGGGTGTAAAGATCCTGAGAAATCAGTACCCAGAACAACCACCACCACGCCCTAGATACGCCTGGGCACTGAGTCAAACAGAGCTTGGATGGCGTATATAGGTACAGCTGGCCATGCATCTTCAACACGATACCACAGTTCATCAAGAGTAGTGACTGGCGTATTGTGACGAGCCAGTTGCTCGGCCACCATTGACCAGACGTTTACAATTGGTGAGAGATCTGAAGAATGTGCTGGCCAGGGCATCAGTCGAACATTTTCTGTATCCAGAAAGGCCCGTAGAGGACCTGCAACATGCGGTCGTGCATTATCTTGCTGAAATGTAGGGTTTCACAGGGATCGAATGAAGGGTAGAGCCACGGGTCGTAACGCATCTGAAATGTAACGTCCACTGTTCAAAGAGCCGTCAATGCGAACAAGAGGTGACCGAGACGTGTAACCAATGGCACCCCATACCATCACGCCGGGTGATACGCCAGTATGGCGATGACGAATACACGCTTCCAATGTGCGTTCACCGCGATGTCGCCAAACACGGAAGCGACCATCATGATGCTGTAAACAGAACCTGGATTCATCCGAAAAAACGACGTTTTGCCATTCGTGCACCCAGATTCGTCGTTGAGTACACCATCGCAGGCGCTCCTGTCTGTGATGCAGCGTCAAGGGTAACCGCAGCCACGGTCTCCGAATTGATAGTCCATGCTGCTGAAAACGTCGTCGAACTGTTCGTGCAGATGGTTGTTGTCTTGCAAACGTCCCCATCTGTTGACTCAGGGATCGAGACGTGTCTGCACGATCCGTTACAGCCATGCGGATAAGATGCCTGTCACCTCGACTGCTAGTGATACGAGGCCATTGGGATCAAGCACGGCGTTCCTTATTACCCTCCTGAACCCACCGATTCCATATTCTGCTAACAGTCGTTGGATCTCGACCAACGCGAGCAGCAATGTCGCGAAACTATAAACAGCAATCGCAATTGGCTACAATCCGACCTTTATCAAAGTCGGAAACGTTATGGTACGCATTTTGCCTCCTTACACGAGGCATCACAACAACGTTTCACCAGGCAACGCCTGTCAACTGCTGTTTGTGTATGAGAAATCGATTGGAAACGTTTACTCATGTCAGCACGTTGTAGGCGTCGCCACTGGCGCCAACCTTGTGTGAATGCTCTGAAAAGCTAATCATTTGCATACCACAGCATCGTCTTCCTGTCGGTTAAATTTCGCCGCGTCTGTAGCATGACATCTTCATGGTGTAGCAATTTTAATGGCCACTAGCGTAAAACATTACGAAGTTCAATATGGTTCAAACGGCTCTAAGCACTATGGGACTTAGCATCTGAGGTCATCAGACCCCTAGACTTAGAAATACTTAAACCTAACTAACCTAAGGACATCACACACATCCATGCCCGAGGCAGGATTCGAACCTGCGGCGATAGCGGCAGCGCGGTTCCGAACTGAAGCGCCTAGAAACCGCTGGGCCACAGCGGCCGGCACTACGAAGTACCCGGACCCGTAGTCGTAATGCGGGAAAAGAGCGTTTTACCTGACATCTAAAGGAGCATGATCATTCGTTCAGAATCTTGGTTGCGAAATAATCTAATGTTAATGACGCGTTTCACCCTTTGTGTAAACGTAGCTGGATACCTAACCAATCCGTCATAAAGCCATATAAAATGGAAAACAGACGCAACAGTACCTGGATACGTTTTTATGACGGATGGGTTACATATCCAGTTATTGTTACATCCACTTTCCATTTTATCTGGCTTTATGACGGATGGGTTACGTATCTAGCTACTTTTACACGATATGATGATACTAAACGCGTCAATGATATTAAATAATTTAGCAACCAAGACTGTGCGAGGTGCTGGGGTGGAGAAGAGTTTGTACCTCTTGAATTCAGACGGATCTTGCATGAGAACGAGACATGCCCTCGACCCCCTCCTTATGCACCAGCTAATTAATTATGCGCACAAAGGTAACGGAAGGAAATGATGGTGGACCCTGCTAGTTGGTAAAATAAGGAGTGCACACTCACAATAATTTAATAAAAATCGTAATCCACTCAAAAAAGAGAACTTTATCATAATAATTAACAGGAAATGGGATTCTGCCTATATCTACGAAATGATAATCGGATGAAATATCACAATGAGATTTATTATATATCAGAACATAAATGCAGTAGGTTAAGGTATAGGTATACTGAAATATTATGAGAATAAGAGCTGGCTCGAGAATAAGGGGCTCCTACTCTCTGTCATGCAATAGATTGACGATAATTACTGGAGGTCCTGATGAATCAAATATTAATCTCCCGACTATATAGCAGTATTGCAATTAGTAGTGAGAGCTCAAATGGGATCACATGGAGAAACAAGGAAGGTGGGCTTGTAGCAAAGTCAACGCGCGTGCTGCTGAGGGATTCAATATAAAATTGATAAGGTCCTACAATGCCAGAGCTGCAAAATACTGTACCAGTACTGAAATCTGCAGCACGTCTTCGGTAGGCAGCGTCCTGATGATTTAGGCGCCGACTTCTGCCGTGCAGCAACTCTGTGTCAACCCCTGGCCGCGAAGGCTGTCCGAGAATTCTAAGTTCTTCCGAAAACGATCGACTAAGTTGCAAGACCGTCCGACTCAGAGGAAATCAGATCCCGAAACCTCTGCCCGCGCAACGCAAGAGCGAAGCCAACATTGCTCTACTGCCTACACTCCTCGAAAACCGCGTATCATCATTCAGTGCTGATTCCAAAATACCCCCACATTGTCTCTCAACATCATTCACGCCAATAGCCACCGGTCCATCCAATTTCGAGCAGGGCTTTATGACGTCAACTAGCCTCAGTTTAAGTTGACCAATCATGCCTCTACTGTTCAGCTGAGGACACTGAACTTGCCGTTTGACCGGCTACAAAAACAATCAGCCTAGACGACCGGCCATCCGGTGCCAGACAGTCTCACCTAGCAGTTCACAGTCCACAAGTATACTCAGAATCAAGAGGAGATGCAGTCAGTTGGTGCCAGGAATCTTCGTTCCGGACGCGCCGGAACGGTAAACACACAAACTGCGTCGACGCTCAAACGTCTCACAGGTCCTTTCGCCCTGCATACAATAGGCAAAACTCGACTGTCGTCAGTCGTTCCGCCAGGCGTTTAAGCCTGTTGTACGAACAAAAATGTTCAAATGTGTGTGAAACCTTATGGGACTTAACTGCTAAGGTCATCAGTCCCCAAGCTTACACACTACTTAACCTGAAGTATACTAAGGACAGCCGGCCGGGGTGGCCGAGCGGTTCTAGGCGTTACAGTCTGGAACCGCGCGACCGCTACGGTCGCAGGTTCGAATCCTGCCTCGGGCATGGATGTGCGTGATGTCCTTAGGTTAGTTAGGTTTAAGTAGTTCTAAGTTCTAGGGGACTGATGACCTCCAGAGTTAAGTCCCATAGTGCTCAGAGCCATTTGAACCATTTTTTATCCTAAGGACAAACACATACACCCATGCCCGAGGGAGGACTCGAACCTCCGCCGGAACCAGCCGCCCAGTCCATGACTGCAGTGCCCAAGACCGCTCGGCTAATCCCGCGCAGCTATTGTACGAACCCCACAGAATTCAGGGAAGTGCAGCCCCCAACCGGAAATGTAGTGTGCCGCGTCCTCCGATGCTCGCCCTGCACAGGCCACCCAGGGAAGTAAAACCACATGTTTATGAATCAAGTGAAAAGTATTTTTTGAGCTCTCAGTACAAATACTGTCATTACAATAACCTTATTCGGTCTGTTACTACCGTGCAATGACATAAAACAATTGATGAAAATGAGAGGATACATGCAAAAGAGGGCATGGAACCTCTCAAATGTTTTTATTTTGGAATAATTCGTAACTGGTTGCTGTAGTACCCTGCCACAATGGAATGGAATAATTTTTACATGATCATTACCTCTCGAGGTAAGGCTGGATGCATTTCCGAAACGACAGTGGTTGAAGAATACTGTGGCAACTGTGGTGCACTGCGGGCATTAGATCACTGGGGTGAACGGCGGCTGCGGAAATGTGTATGGAGGAACAGACACGCAAATGTTGAGCAGGTGGTCGCCCAGATGTAGTAACGGGCTACCAACACTGTCTCCTCAACACCTGTGTATGAATTTCCATAGCAGGTGCCTGATTTATGCACCCATGCTGAATGCTGTTCGTCGGCGACGAAGGTTGGAATTTGTACGCCAATATCGCAACTGGAAACCCACTGAGTGGCAACAGGTGACCTTTTCAGATGAATCACGTTTTATGCTCCATCGTAGAGATGGCTGTTGGCATGTGCAGCCCTGCATCAATCATCACAAAGGTCCAGGGCGGAGGAAAAAAATGGTTCAAATGGCTCTAAGCACTACGGGACTTAACATCTGAGGTCATCAGTCCCCTAGAATTTAGAACTACTTAAACCTAACACATCCATGCCCGAGGCAGGATTCGAACCTGCGACCGTAGCGGTCGCGCTGTTCCAGACTGAAGCGCCTAGAACCGCTCGACCACTGTGGCCGGCCCAGGCCGGAGGAGGGAGCGCTATGATCTGGGCAATGTTTTCATAGCATTCCCTGGGTGATCTCGTTATTTTGGAAAGCACAGTCGATCAACACATCTATCCTTGGAGACCATGTACCCTGCTACACTCAGTGTGTATTTCCTCGTTACGACGACGTCTGCCAGGACAATGCAACGTGAGACATAACTCGCAGTGTTCGTGCGACTTTCGAAGAGCACCAGGATAAGTTTACCATACTCCCAGGCCATCAAACTTTCCGGGTTTAAACCCAATCGGGAATCCGTGGGACCACTTCGATCGGGCTTTTAGCGCCATGGATCCTCAATCGGGAAGCCTAACGCAGCTGGCCACGGTTCTGGAGTTGATACCTACCAAGATCTCATTGACACTGTTCCTGCACGTCCGCACCCGGGGCAAAAGATGGCTATATAGCCCTTTGGCGGACGACTGGATCGTGAAGAAGTGTTTAGAAATTACACCTATCAGCAGTATTAGCAAGTAATTATCATTAATCTACTACAGTCGAGCTTAACAGGAGTGTTTAATTATTTTGCATATAGCTGCATCACTGAAATTAATTTCACGATTCTTACAAATTAATATGTACGCCACAAAATTAGTCTACTGACTTCTCCCTCACCACCAGAAACTATGCTGGAATGTTCTCAGATGACGTTGTTGAATTACACTCATGATCATAAATTAAGGATACTGCTGATACATGGTGAAACAACGCTCTGGTGGGCGGTTTGCGTGTTTAAATAACCTCGTGGTATGACGATGCGGTGCATTTGTCTTGCAGTCGTCACATGGTGGCGCTGGCAGCAGTCCACATACGCAGATGTGTGTTGGTGCATGTCAGAGTATGGTGCAGCGAGTAAGTGTGCAGACGTTTTCAGACGTGTTAATGGTGACTGTGTGTTAAAAATGGCTCAATGAACACATATTGATGACGTTATGAGGGGTACAATACTAGGGCGACTGGAGGCTGGTCAAACACAGCAGGTCGTAGCACAGACCCTCCGTGTGCCACAAAGTATGGTCTCAATATTATGGCAACGATTCCAGCAGACAGGAGACGTGTCCAGGCGCTACAGTACGGGACGTCCACAATGTACAACATTACAAGAAGACCGATATCTGACCATCAGTGCCCGCAGACGGCCACGCAAAACTGCAGCTAGCCTTGCTCGGGGCCTTACCGGAGCCACTGGAACAGTTGTCTCGAGACACAAAGTCTACAGAAGACTGAACTGACATGGTTTATTCGCCCGGAGACGTGCAAGGTGCATTCCCCTGACCCCTGGTCACAGGAGAGCCCATAAAGCCTGGTGTCAAGAACACAGTACATTGTCATTGGAACAGTGGTCCCAGGTTATGTTCACGGACGAGTCCAAGTATAGTCTGAACAGTGATTCTCACTGGGTTTTCATCTGGAGTGAACCACGAACCAGATACCAACCCCTTAATGTCCTTGAAAGGGACTTGTATGGTGGTCGTGGTTTGGTGGTGTGGGATGGGATTATGATTGGTACACGTACACCCCTGCATGTCTTTGACAGAGGAACTTTAACAGGTCAGGTGTATCGGGACGTCATTTTGCACCAGTATGTCCGCCTTTTCAGGGGTGCAGAGGGTCCTACGTTCCTCCTGATGGATGATAACGCACGACCCCACCGAGCTGCCACGATGGAGGTGTACCTTGAAACAGAAGATACCAGGCGAATGGTGTAGCCTCCTGTTCTCCAGACATAAACCCCATCGAGCACGTCTGGGATGCCCTCGGTCGACGTACCACTGCACGTGCTCAAACCCCTAAGACACTTCAGGAGCTCCGACAGACACTGGTGCAAGAATGGGAGGCTATACCCCAGCAGCTGCTCGTCCACCTGATCCAGAGTATGCCCACCCGTTGTGCGGCTTGTGTACGTGTGTTTGGTGATCATATCCCATATTGATGTCGGGGTACATGCGCAGGAAACAGTGGCGTTTTGTAGCACATGTGTTTCGGGACGGTTTTCTTAACTTGTCACCAATACCGTGCAATTACTGATCTGTGTCGTGTGTGTTCCCTATGTGCCTATGCTATTAGCGCCTGTTTTGTGTAGTGCCACGTTGTGTGGCACCACATTCTGCAATTATCCTTAATTTATGATCACGAATGTACTTGGTGAACAGTCTGTTTTTCAGCGCCACATTCACGACTTGAAAAAGTTACGTTCTTCCACTTCTACAGAAACTCGGCACACTTGCTGGTGTTGGTCCTTATTTGTCATGAACCGGGCAAATCTTGCATGTCAGTTCAAAGATAGATGGCTTGTTCGATATGCACGCCATGTTAAGTCTTTCCATCGTAAAAATAATCGGCCTTAGTGAAAGTCGTCGTCAACTAACACTCTTGCAGCTTCCAGGGGTGGACGACGAGAGCGAGGCCTTCCTTCACTAATGGTTGTAATATTTTTGTGGAGAGGAAGTTTAGGATTTTTCTGTAGTTTCTTTGTACTCCCGTACTGTGCACTTTCCTGCCGCAGAAGTGGAGGTGGTATTTGGCTAAATATGGGTAGGCAGAAAGTAGGTGCAGGTCTGATTGTACCAGCTGTAAGATGCATGGTTTGGTTGAGCTGTGCGTCAACGAATCTCGTGTATATACCGTTCTTCTAAGCTGGGTAGCAATACTCCGCAACAGGGCAGACCAATCCCAGAGTTGAAGTACGGTATGCCATGTATCCCCATGGTCTGCCATAGAGTTCCAGGAGACTGTAATTTCGATTTTCGATTTTGGTGGCTGTTCTTAATGGACGTTGTTCGGAACTGGGCGTTGTATTAAGCGTGAGCACTAGATATTTCTGGTTTCTATTATGTCTGAGTTGTATTCCTTCAAAGTAGACTGTGAGCTCCTTGTTTGCCAACTTGTTGTTCAGGGGAAACGTTGAGACTTCTGTCTTAGCGGCACTTCACTGCGGCCTCCACCTGCCGAAATACCTGTCAATAATTGATAAATCATTGGTCAATACAGAGTCGGTAACTTCAAGATCTCTACGTCTCATTGCGACTGCTCAGTTACCAGCATACCCGAACATTTCCTGGTGTGATTTGAACCATACCTGATATGTACAAACTGAACAGGAGAGGGGTTGCTTCGTCTGTGAACCCATGTTGTTGCCCATTCGTTCTTGGAAACATTTGTTTGAGCTTTTGATTGATGATATTGCCGATATTTGGGCTTGGGGTGACTTGTAGAAGTTTCAGTATGACGTCTTGCTTCCAGGCGGCATCATATGCAACTTTGGAAAGAAAGCTGATGCTTTCTAGCTACGCTGTGCGGCTCCTTACTGTCAACTACACAGTGATCAATATTTACATGAATATAATACTATTTAAAAACAATAAGAACACCAACAATGACACTATTTAAGGGTTAAAGGTTACAAATTCTGTAACAATGGCTGCTTTATGTTTTACATTACTGATGCGTATTTTCAATGCGAGACTGCTCATCATTCGTAATTTATAGTTAAGACGATATGTCTTCAAATTATTGTGGACTTTTTTTTTAAAGTTTCTCAGAGTCTTGCCTTACGTCACCGAGAGAGATGGCGCAGTAGTTAACACAAGACACCGGACCTGCATTCCAGATGACGGAGTTTCAAACCGTCGTGCAGTCATCCGCACTTCCGGTCGATTCCCTAAAGAGCTTATGGGAATTGCCGCGACGTTCGCTTTGAAAATTAAGGGGTCGATATCTTCCTCCAGCCTTTTGTAATTCGAGCTTCAGTTCCTTGACGACATCATCGTTGACGGGATTTTGTACGCTATTCTTTCTCCCTTCCTTTTATCGTATATCTGCAGGCTGCCTTTTGAAGACCTTCAAAGCAATATAAAGCACTCTAAACTCGAAACTATCGCGGAAGACAACGTGGTTATAATAGTTTTTATGTAACACATTTCGTTTTACAAGCGCCGCACGGAGTGGCCGCGCGGTTTGAGGCGCCATGTCACGGATTAAGCGATACCTCTCACCGGAGGTTCGAGTCCTCCCTAGGTCATGGGTGCGTGTGTTTTCTTAGCATAAGTTAGTTTAAGTAGTGTGTAAGTCTAGGAACCGATGACCTAGCAGTTTGGTCCCTTTGGAATTCACACACGACATTCGTTTTAGAAGCCCTTAAAGTGTTACTACACCGAAGGTATCCCACTTTTCTCTCTGTTCACAATTACACCCACAAGTAATGTAGTTTCCATGGCCTGTATTCAGATATATAACACGTATTTTTTTTCTGTTTCTTCCAGAGATTCACCACTTTCACCAGCGTGACGCTCAGTCTGTTCGTCGGGACTGTCATCCTAGGTGAGTCGTTTGGTTATTAATTTGTTAGTAATTATGTGTACAGACTGAAGGAAACAACAGTAAATAGTTATCAATCTATATAAATACTAAAAACGTAAATGGTCGCTTGTTCAAAATCTTAAATCTCCGACAGTTCTTCGCCGATTGCTTTGAAATTTTGACAGAACGCTGAATTCGAACACGTGCGCTGTTTCATATACATTCTGCAGCCATTATATATCACTCTTTTAATATTTGAATATATATGTAATATATAAATGGAAATGTTGTTACCAAAAATCCCGAAAGTTATTGACTGGTATGTCCCACATTTTCATACTTTAGTCTAATGACAATATGGACGGACATAGGCTACATATTTTAATGTGTATAGAATAGAAATATCTATGTATTATATAATAGATTACGTCGCAAGCAAAACTCTCGAAAAGTTCTTGACCGTTTTACTTCACATTTTTGCACGTTGCTCTAATTAACATTCAGTCAGACCATATCGCAAGTTTAATGTCGTGAAGATTACGAAACGGGTTGTTAACCAAAATAATTTACAAGAGCAACCAAGCTATTATTATTCAGGAATGCACAGTTTTTCTATTAAAATTGACTGGGGGAAGATAATGCTGTGTTGTGCCCTGCTTTGAAAGCGCGCAGTTTTTTTCGCATTCATTTTTTAACTACGGTACCATGTCACGGAGAACAGGAAGGAGGAGACGGACAGAGAGGAGAAGGAGGTGGTGGGAACAGAAGGAGAGGGGCGAAGAGGAGGAGGAGAGAGATGGGAATCACAAGCAGATTAGGACGTATACCTAATTTCCATACACATTTAGCAATTGCGAGGGTTGGGTTGTTTAGGGGGAAGAGACCAAACAGCGAGGTCATCGGTCTCATTGGATTAGGGAAGGACGGGGAAGGAAGTCGGCCGTGCCCTTTGAAAGGAACCATCCCAGCATTTGCCTGGTGCGATTTAGGGAAATCACGGAAAACCTAAATCAGGATGGCCGGACGCGGGATTGAACCGTCGTCCTTCCGAATGCGAGTCCAGTGTGCTAACCACTACGCCACCTCGCTCGGTAGCAATTGCGAGCATTGCTGGGTTCGCATAGCTGTACATAGAGAGGAGGAAGGAGGAGATAGAAAGATGGGGGGGGGGGGGGGGGGCGGAGCGGGACATGGACAAAGAGAAGGGGAGGAGATTGGCGAAGAGATGGGGAGGGGGTAAGGAGATCCACAGAGAGAGAGAGGGAGGGATTAGGAGATGAACACAGAGAGGGAGAGTAGATTAGAACGTATATTCAGTTAGCCAGAGTGAGCCACAGCGGCGCGTGACCGGTTACAGCTAGTAAGGGAAGCAAATTTTCTATATGAGTCTGCAATCATTGTGGAGGAGGAGGAGGAGGATATTAGTGTTTAACGTCCCGTCGACAACGAGGTCATTAGAGACGGAGCGCAAGCTCGGGTGAGGGAAGGATGGGGAAGGAAATCGGCCGTGCCCTTTCAAAGGAACCATCCCGGCATTTGCCTGAAGCGATTTAGGGAAATCACGGAAAACCTAAATCAGGATGGCCGGAGACGGGATTGAACCGTCGTCCTCCCGAATGCGAGTCCAGTGTGCTAACCACTGCGCCACCTCGCTCGGTGCAATCATTGTGGAGTTTTGTGAATCTGGACGTCTAGAGCACTTAATATGTTTCTTTATTTACAACGACGTTTCGGCTCCTACCATCATAAGATCAAAATTTAGACCTTATAAAACGAAGTTCTGTTTAAGCTGCAACAGAACCTTCGCGTAAGCGGTGCGTCTGCTTGGCTATTCACAAAACAGTAAATAAACCCGCATCTTACTAAAAGGTCGCTTATTGAGAAAACTTTGATTACGTAGTGGCACTGTAAGAGACTGGTGGCTCGAGGCGGATGGGTGGGGCTGAGGTGGCGGTATATTCGATGAGAAAGCAAGTTTTAGTTGCCGCTGGGAATGCAGTAAATTCAAAGTTCAATTTCTTATGAGCCACACACACCATGAACAATCGTATTGCAATATAATGTCTGTGTCCGACATGTAATTTGCATCTTATTTGTGTTTCTTATCTGTGAATCTATGAAGCCGTAACAGTTTTGTGTGTGTGTTTCTTTTTTTTCTACTGTTCTACATATTTCTTCGAAATGCAGACGTAAATCACGCTATGTTAAATATGAGAGGAAGACTTAAGATAACGTGCTCCGGAGCGGGCTAAGAAATCCTTTAGTACCTTTAGTAGTTCCTCAGTTGGCGTCACGACTCTGAGTGTAAACCGTTCCAGTCGTCCCATGAAGGATATAATGCAGAAAAGTTGAGTTAGGTTTAATACTCTTTTAAATCTCTTTACCTTTTGATTTTCGTAAGTCAATTTTACTTTCTGACAGCCATCGTATGTAATGAAGGTAATGAACGAAACACGATCCGTATAGAACAGCTTCTGTCCCTTGTACAGTTAATAATCGGTAAATAAACTCTACTCTGAGTGCTATATAAATGTTAATTTAGCACTCAGCGAACAAAAAGGCGGAATTGTAAGAAGCTCTCGCGGCTCACCGACAGGTTTGCCGTGAATAGGGGCGAGTGTCAACTGTAGAAGCAACATTAACAGCTGACAAATGTCCAGGTGACGATTACAATTCAAAAGATAATAACATGGTTGTACCTCAAGGCAGTCAGATCTATGCTGCGGAAAAGAAGTCTCGAATCGCTTTGTCGTAGATACGGTGGGCGAACGACTTAAGGAGACCTGTGTGTGTGTGTGTGTGTTTGGGTGGGGCGGCTAAGCGTTATTTAGCACCCGGCGTTCCGCACCAATTGAGAACTGTGACAAAGCCATGTGAGGCACGGCGATTCGGTGAGTGTGTGGACACCGTCTGCCGTGCCGTGTGAGTCGTAGCGTCCACAGACGACGGATCGGCCGAATGCTGAAACTGTCATTTGCGGCACAGAATTGGGAATAGTGCGCGCCGGTCACGCGCCGCCGGCAACTGGACTTGCGACGTCAGCGGAGTTAATGCCGACCGAGGCAGTAGGTGGAAGAAGTGAATTAACTGCTGGACACACCCGCCGCTACAGTTGCTACTCCGTTAAAACTCTATGACTAACGACCCGGCAAATGCTATCAGTCAGTGCAACTCTTGCAATACGCGCACACATGTACACCGTCTTTCCGACACACTTGCTAGCACTCTCTCCTTATCTCCCTTCGTCGATCACTGCCATCATCTCTCTCTTCCTTGTCTCATTTCCCTCCTACTTCAAATCACTTTCTCTCTTTTCCCTCCTACTTCAAATCACTTTCTCTCTTTCTATTTCTGGGATATGGAGCTACATACACAGCTTGTACTACAAGTAATAGTAAAACGTTACATATCTGAATGTAATGGATAGTAAGAGAAAACACATTCCAGTAAACATAGGTGTGCAAGATAACTGGGAGTATGTGTATATGAGGCACCTCTGACATCAGTATGAAGAATTGTCGAAGTCCTCACTGAATTTGAAGTAAAAACTCTTCTATTAAGTCCCCCATGACTGTGCTCAAATTTCACCCATGACCTACCTTAATGAAAAATACTGTACTACTTTGGTAAGTTAAATGTTACTGTTTGCTGTATGCTCGTACCTGTTAAAGATGTTCCACACTTCGTCCTAGCATTTGGATGGTGTCTTGCTCTCTCCTCTCCAGTGATACGTCGGTTCTTTCAAACATACGCCAGACCCTCTCGTACAACTTGACAACACTGCATAGTTCAGAGCCCCAGTTCTTCAACCAAGTCATTGAAAGTATCGTAAACTCCAGTTCTGAGGCGATCCCAGACAAACAGACCCAAAGGTAAGATGTTTTGGAAGCCACCTATAGACCATGTTCGACATATCCATTTTAATCTTACATCTGCAGCAAAATGTGTTGGTCCCATTATGCATGCACCACTTTCCCAAACTATGGTCCATGGGTCAAATTACGGCTTATTGGAATGTTTACATTCAGGTACATTTGTACCAACTAGGGCACTATTTTATGCAATTATCTAGCAGAGATCTTGTTTGTAAACCCGTATTTACTGGAGGGTAACTACAGCTATTGTCATTTGTCTTATATGCGTCACTTTTTAGTACCAATTATGAAACATCCTGTAGAATGCAGCGTGTCATATTACGAAACTAGCCTTTCTATCATGGCTTCACCTGCATCTGTATTTCACCCACATATATGGAACACACCTTATCCTGCATCTCTATGACCGACTATTTGTGCCTCTGTCTGTCCACCTCATTCACCCACCTCTGTCTGTCTCCTCTTATCCACTCTCTCTATCTATTCATCTCCTCTTCCCCTTCTCATTGTCCATATCCTCCTCCACCTCTCTCAGACCAATCTTCCTGGCCCCTCCCTCCAACCATATCCTCCTCCCCCTCTCTCTTTATTCCTCCAATTCTCCCTCATTCTTTTCCACCTGCCACTACCTCTCTACATCTTCCACTGGCCTCTTGCATCTCCTCCTCCTTCCCTCTTTCTGGCCATTTCCTCTTCTCTCTCACTTTGTCGATCCTCTCCTCTATCCATCTCAACCTTTCCCCAGCCAAGCTCATCATCACAGGTAGTCCCTGCCATACAGTTCAACAAAGCAGGATGATACTGCTCCCCCCACACGCTTGTCAGGCAGGGCAGGCTAAATGTCAGGACCTAAAAAAATCGTCGGTTTCTTGCCCTCACGAATAGGCTGCTCAGAAAAAGAAGTAGATTTGGCAGGCTGATACTGCTCCCACACAACATGTTTGGCCTGTTGTGCAGGGTGGGCTATATGCCAGGGGATAGAAGAAAAAGGCTTTTTGCCTGTGTCTCTGCTCCTAGGAGATTATAAACCCCACAGTGCTGATACTCATGAGACCTGCTGTTTCAGTGTCAGATTTGGCTGAAATCTATCCAGAGGTTTGGGGGGAAATCCCAGACATAATCATATACACATATATACTCATTTCTAGACCACTCTTTGTAGTCATTAGATGCCGTTTCTCTTCTGTTGCTGACAATAGTTTCAATTTTCTTTTGTATTTAGTATGTCAGCACAAACATAAAGAAACTACTTGTGATACCTAGCGACAGCACATAAACAGTGTTTGTTTCTGATTGTCTGTCTGGAATAATAAGCTTTTAAAGTATATCAGTAGAACAGCCTCATGTTAGCGCCATGTGACATTTATTTCAAGGACATTTATTGAGAGTAACTGCAAAATAGGGAGAATAATTATTGTTTCTAACAATGATGTAGCACTGATGCTTCTATGCAATACCACATTTTCATAGGCTCTTTGTTACAGCAGCCATACTCATTTTCTTCTCAGAATACTGATTATTCTTTGTGTTCTGCTTATCCTTCTACTGAATATGGCAGAATAGCTATTCGATTTGAATAAAGACATTTTCCTCTTTGGGATGTAAATTTCTTTATTTGAAATTCAACATTTCTCGGCATATATGGTACACAGCATTAGTACAGTGTGTAGAACACATTGATATATGATGTGAAACTGATCAAACGTACACAAAGAATTTTACGAGCCGCAAAAGATAAAAATCTCTTCATTCAGCACTGCGTCATGTATGTGTAACGACTTGTAAAGAAAATATAGTCGCCTACAGCTGCTCTTTCGACTGGATACATAAAAATTTTGTAGACAATATTTTGGTTACAATGAAAAGTAAAATCGTTTCCTGTTAGCACGAGGGCCATAAAAACATCCACACATCTAATTTAATTTGAGCAGACTTGTACTATAGGTCACAGAAATTAAACTCAAAGTATCGGAAGAAATACTACCAGACTGCTGTTAGGTGGAACACGCGGTATGTTTATAAAATCTGCAATTTTCTTTTCCTAACTTCTTTGTCTTATACCACTGATTCCCTTCTGGAGCTTTTTTTGTGTGTCTAGTAATGAAAGTCTTCATACCGGCTTCTAAATGAAACTTCTCGCTGCTTTTTCACTGGGGCTATCCGCTTCTATACTTTTTCTGGCCACCGAGGATTAGTTTCATTCAGTCTTTCGATATGTACATACCAATATAGATATTTGTTTTACATCTGTGTCTCTAATTGCAACATACTAACACACTACATCCATTCGTATGAATACGTAAATTCTGAGAAAATTCCCTTTCACGCTTTCTCAACGTTAATACAGCTCGTGCAGGACTGATTCACAGTTGTAATGTAGTTATTTGACAAAAAATTTCACACAAAACCGGTTCACAGCTTATTCTAAAGAAATATGCCCTAGTCATTTTGCATGTTCATGAAGAGGACATTATGTAGACATCACCATCGTTACTTTTTTCTCTGCGAGATTTCTTAATGCTAGTATTCTACCTATTCAATGAAACATTTCAATCCTTTTTAATCTTCACTGATCATAGGCTAGAAATGTGATGACGTTATGGTAAAGTTAGGATTCCAGGGCTCTTCGACAATGAACTCTTGACCTGTATGATGTTTAAGAACTGACAGTCTTTCCCTGGACTCTGAAAACCTTTTGTCAGTCTACAAAATTGGCCAAAAAATTGGTTCCAATCTATTTTCACTCCCATCCTGTCTTAGATTTTGTCTAACACTCTCCTGCTCTTCCTCTTCCCTCCAGCGTTACTCCTCCTCCACACACACACACACACACACACACACACACACACACACACACGCACGCATACACAGATCATAGTACGCCAGACACCTAGTAGATTTCTCCTGTGCAATTCTCTATCCAGTGACTGGCACAAATATAGATCAGTCACTCCTTGGCTCCAGACGTAGATGGTAATTGATATTATGTTTTAACAGCTGCCAAGCGCACGGTGCCTCGACATTAATTAGGCCATAATCACACGTAGGCTGTGTATAGCTAGGTCTACTGCTGCTGCGACGCAGTCGAGTGACTTCTTGCTGCTGATCAATGCAGTTGTTCTCGGCGAACGTATACTCATTCAAATTAATGATTCTAAAGCGGATGATTGCAATAATAGCACGAGCAAAGTACCTCCAACACTTCTACTGTTACACGCCTCCGCAGCCGAGATTAATGGCATGAATCTCGACTTCGAGATGATTCTTAGAATTCTAGCGAATTCTTAGAATTCTAATCACCACCATTTGGCCGGCAGGGGAGATGAAGTGGTGGTGTACGCTTTATGATCATCAGACTACGTGGCATTTTCTTGAGTTAAGTTCAAAACTTCGTAATAACGTCTCACAGACTTAAATACAACGTTGCTGATAAACATCCCGTCAAATTGAGCTATAAGCTCTGTACCTTCTTTGCTGCCACTTCCTACCTTTTATTTGTATAATAATCCAGGCGTCACATACACTTCATTCTCTACGTTCATCACAACAAGTTATTACTGAAACAAAGCTCAGATTTCGAAGTTCTGCCCGACACTTTTTTTTCAATTAGAGTTTTCAAAACTGAGCATTTAGCCTCACTGCATGGAAAGACAGACGAAACTCTAATGACAGTAATACGGAGAAAAGCAGACTTATGAAATTGCTAAAACTCGTCAAAAACTAAAAACGAGTTATGAAACCTTATATCTTTCTGTATTTACAAACGCGTACTCTTGGGTACAATAGCGGATCGTAGTAACCAGTAATGACATCAATGCATTTGTTTGCCATGTTACGGAAGTGCGCTGCTTAGAAAACAAAATGGTTGAACATAAATCCATACATATTATCTAATCCACTGGACGTATTTAACCAAAGTTAGTACACGTATACTGTTAGGCAACAAGCGATGTGGCATTAAGAACCTCCTTCCTATCATAGTTCGGGAGATATGACGTCATAAACAATGAGATGCGTGAAAAACTGCCACATCATGCATGACATTTATTTTATTCCTTCTGTGCTACTAATTCTACTCGCAATAAATGTAGCAGACAATACTCACATTTACCGAGAAATGTATCTACAAAATTATATCCTGGTGCCACACATAGTTGAGCAGATGTGACGTCATAGATAATGAGTCGCGTAAAAAGTGCCGCATCAGGCACGAAGTTTTAATACATTTATTCTTTACTACTAAGAGTTTTCTATGTTCGAGACAACTTAAGAAAATTCTTGGTATCTGGCAGAACTTTTGACAGCTTTCCACTGCGAAGCACAAACGGTTGTAGGCGAAGTCAATAGCTGTCCATAGAGGTATGAAGAGGCGTTGCCGTAGAGACGTTTACTAAACAGTGTTGTACGTATGCGAAGCAGCTGCGCCCAGCGTATAGAAAGACCGAGCCTACTACAGGAGTACGTATAAGGTTTCGTTTCTGACAGAGAATTCGCAAAATGTATACCCGGGCAATGCCAGGTCCGTCAGCTAGTAAAATTATAAATAAAGTCACATGGAAATAGACCGAAATAATAAAATAAAGATACGCTTCTGGAAAGTAGGAAAAGACAGTAACCAAATGATATACACGATCACAAACCAACTTTCCAAAAAAATTGATGTTGCATACTATTATGTAACGTAGGAAACTAAAAAATAGTATAAGAGACGAAGAAAAAGAATGTACTAATGCTGTGTTGGTCAATTAGCAGATACGGGAGACCCTCGAGTTAGTTTTTTACCGCCTTGTTAGGATTGACAAATTTCTTAGACCTTTCCAGCGATGGAATAATCATGTTGTTCCTCATAGTATGTGATCGCATTGTTCCCAGTTACGCTCACAACAGTCATACTCGGAGTTATGAAGTGATAACGGTGTGCTGCTACCGCGCAGTCGCCGCGGCATTGCCAGAGAATCACGGCGCCGTCGAGGCTGTGAGTGTCAAACAACACACATTTCCGATGTCGAGAAGGAGCATCAAACATCTGCTTTATTCGAGCTTCTTGACAGCTGCGACGTTAATTTCTATTTGTGTGACTATCTTATAGTCGAGCCGAGTAGGAAGTATTGTGGAGTGGTAATGCGAAGGCGAGGCATACGGAAAGAACGTGCACGCTGAGCACGTTTAGCAATGCCGGGAAGGTGATAAGCAGTTCAGCTCATTGCAGACCGCAGCGCGTTGCCGTTTGTTGTCCAGCGACGAAAGACTCCTCGCGTTGTCCTCCGCCACTGCAATGTCAGCTGAATGACGTCCCTCACAGTGTCTGTTAGTAAATCATATCGTCGAAAGCCGTGTTGCGTTTTCTGCGTCACGGTCACCTTGCGGTGCGGATGAGCACAGGGTGTACCATTTATCTTGACCAACCTAAATTACTGTTTGTCCAGAAGCGAAATAAAAGATGTATCAAACAAATGTTGCTTAGCTCCCATGGGGACATTACCTCCATCATTATCGTCTTTGTTGTATCTTTGTTCCCTACGAAGGTACGAACAGCAATATGTCTTTTTCAAATAGCAATTTACACTTTTTATCTGCTAATCCCATTCCGCTTCTCCAGACCTATGCAAATGTGTCACAGAATACTATCCACTTAAACATGACGTTATCAAAAACGGAACACAAAATTAACTTTATAAGCATGTTGCATAAACGCTTTTGACCACAGTTTTTATTGTCTGAGTTACACGTTACTCGTGAGTATAACTTCTGTGTCGTCCTGTCGTCCTGGCGCTGTGGTTGCTGTTCCTACGCTCCCAAGCTTTTGACTGACTTGGGTGTGAACCTCTCTAGGACTGACCGTCCCGACCACCACACGTTTATGTTCCCATAATTATTTGGTGGCAACTGAAGATGAAACTTTATGCTACGAGACCGGTAGTGGAATAAATTAAGAAATTACTGGCCACTGAAGCAAATTTTTATTCTATAAATACGTTCTTCAGTTGGGGATGTTCACTTGATCAGATGTGAAGGAGGTTGTAGAAACAAGATTTTTTACGTAGGACATCCGGCAACGGAAATTAATCATCGTGCTTTAATTGTAAAATGAAAACTGCGGTTTAGGCACTAATAGTTTTTTTAGATTAAAATTGTTATTCAATAGTGTTATTTTTGTTATTTATTGGTCCATAAGACATAATGTCCTTTAATATCTATTTATTACATACTTCGTTGGCATTCTTTCTCGTGCCTGCACACCGGTCATGATAAACCACAGAGGCATACTCGTATACTGTCGATGTGATAGACGTTTAAGGTTAGTTGTTAATGTCTCAGTCAGACGATTATCAAGTTTCCGTTTTACTTTAATGTATCCCAGTACATCCATAATTGGTGAAGTAAGTGCGTTCACTGTATAATGTCACCACAGCTGAAATATGCCCATCGCGAATTCCATGTTCCGTGCAGAGAATTTTTAATTTAATTGTATATACTTTTGGGTGGGGGAATGCGTTGCATTAAGTCGGAAAGTCGATGAGTAAACTAATGGCGTAAAAAATTTCCATCGTAATAATTGACAGATATGTTGTTTTAAACAAACAGTTCCAAATGATGTGTAAAACGATATGTTTTTTCTAACTTGCTGATTCTTCTTCATCACCTCATTTTCAGTTTGCATGAGGAGGAAATGACCGAGTGACCATTCATCAGTTTTCTTTCATAAATCTCTTTTATTGTATGCCCTTTAATTAACATATAATGATAGGAATTATTTATGAGATATGATTACTTACACATGACACCTGGATACTTGATAACGACCCATGACTGTGAAATAATATACTCGCGCTTGCACAGTAGGCCGATGGTCACCACTTGTTTCTGGGGATAAAGCTCTGACTGCTTCGAAATCGATAACGATTAATGAACAACATTAAATACAGCTTTGTAAAGCATGAAGAAGGCAAGGAAGTATTTTTGCTAGAAAGAGCGGATAAGCAGTTGTTAGGATCCCACTTATAAAATGAATGGACATAATTTAGTTCCAGTATTAAGAGCAAAGTCTGAACGGACTGGAAATCGAACGCTGAAGAAGTATGTGCTGAGTAAATGGATTAAGGACGGAAAAGACACCCCGTGGTTTAATAACAAAAATCAGAAACTGCAGAGGAAACAGATACTGTTGCAGTCTCGCTTCGAAAAAGAACCGCGCGAATGACGGCATGCAACAGTTAGCAGAAATTAGTGAGTTAGTAAAGAGATCGACCCGCGAAACATGCAACTGCTGTCGCCATCGTTCCTTAGCAAAAGATCTTGCCCGGACCCCGGAAAGATTCTGGTCCTATGTAAATTCGCTAAGCGGGTCTAAGGCTTCTGTCCAGTCACTCGTTGACCAGTCTGGTGTTGCAACAGAAGACAGCAAAAGAAAAGCCGAAGTCTTAAATCTCGCGTTTAAGGCATCATTCACGCATGAGTATCGAACCAACATACCATCGTTTAACCGTCTTACAGATTCCCGCATGTAGGACATAGTAAGAAGTATCCCTGGCGTGGAGAAACAACTGAAAGGTTTGAAAACAAATACGTCAAGAGGTGCGAATGGAATCCCAATTTGATTTTACAGACAGTACTCTACGGCAGTGGCCCTTTACTTAGCTTGCATTTACAGCGAATCTCTCGCCCAGCGCAAAGTTGCGGGGGAATGAAAAAAAAAAAAAAAACAAGGTGCCGTTGACTTTTGTATACGAGAAGGGTAAAATATCGGACAAAATTACGAACCAATATCCTTAAAATCTGATGTAGAATTCTTGAACATATTATCTGTTCGAATATAATAAATTTCCTTGAAAAAAACAGCGTCTGTCCACAAATCAGGAGGTATTTAGAAAGCATCGCTCGTGCTAAACTCAGCATGCTGTTTTTCTCGCATGATATCCTGCGAACCATGGGCGAAGCACAACAGGCAGGTTCCATGTTCCTAGATATCAGCAAAGCATTTGATACGTCGCGCCACTGCAGACTGTTAACGAATGTACGAACATAAGGAACAGATTGTCTGGTATGTGAAGAACTCGAAGACTTCTTCAGTAATAGAATGCAATACGTTGTCCTCGACGGCGAATGTTCATCAGAGACAAGTTTATCGTCAGGAGTGCTCCATGGAAGTGTAATGGGACCACTCTTATTCTCTACATCTAAATGATCTGAAGGACAGAATGAGCACCAATCTGCTGCTGTTTGCTAATGACGCTGTTGTGTATGGTTCAAATGGTTCAAATGGC
Source organism: Schistocerca piceifrons (assembly GCF_021461385.2). Lineage (NCBI taxonomy): Eukaryota > Metazoa > Arthropoda > Insecta > Orthoptera > Acrididae > Schistocerca > Schistocerca piceifrons. Next base: position 602,962,062 of record NC_060140.1, read on the forward strand.
TCTGAGCACTATGGGACTCAACTGCTGAGATCATTAGTCCCCTAGAACTTAGAACTAGTTAACCCTAACTAACCTAAGGACATCGCAAACATCCATGCCTGAGGCAGGATTCGAACCTGCGACCGTAGCGGTCTTCCGGTTCCAGACTGCAGCGCCTTTAACCGCACGGCCACTTCGGCCGGCTGTTGTGTATGGGAAGGTGTCGTCGTTGAGTGGCTGTACGAGGGTACAAGATGATTTAGACACAATATCTAATTGGTATGATGAATGGCTGCTAGCTTTAAACGTAGAAAAAGATAAGTTAATGCAGATGAGTAGGAAACACAATCCCATAATTGGCGAATACTGCATTAGTAGTGTGCTACAATACACAGTCATCTCGATGAAATATCTGGGCGTGACGTCTCAGAGTGGTGTGAAATGGAAGAGCATGTAAAGATTGTTGAGGGGAAAGCGAATGATGGACTTCAGTGTATTGGGAGCGTTTTAGGAAATTATGATTCATCTGTAAAGGAGGTCGCATATGGAACACTAGTGTGACCCATTGTCGAGGACTGCTCGAGTGTTTGGGATCTCCATCAGGTCGGATTAAAGGAAGGCATCGGAGCACTTCAAAGGTTGACTGCTAGGCTTGTTACTGGTAGGTTCGATTAACACGCGAGTATTGCGGAGAAGCTTCGTGAACTCAAGTGGAGGGAAGACGATGTTCTTTTCACGGAACACTATTGAGAAAATTCAGGAAAGTGGCAATTGAAGCAGACTGCAGAACGATTCTCTTGTCTTCAACATACATTACGCGTTAGGACCACAAAGGTAAAGTGAGAGAAATTAGGGCTCGCACGGAGGCATATAGATAGTCGCTTATCCTTCACTCTGTTTGCCAGAAAGAGGAAATGAAAAGGCTGATAGCTGTACAAGGTAGCCTACACCATGCACCATTAGGTTGCCTGTGGTATATGGATGTAGATATCGATGAAGATGATATCATAATAAAGGAAATGAGTAGTTGGTTATTTGCTGCAGTAAGATGAGAGGGATAATGGGGAGGCGGGAGTGTAAGTACTAGAGCTGTCATTATTTGATAGTCATTATGTGCGCGATTAATGTAGGAATGGCTAAACTGGTACCAACCACCCTCCACCACGCACTTTCAGTGCCTTGAGAGTCGCAACTACGCCAGTATTACTACTTTTTCGTTGTACACAACGTAGATACACATCTCTAATGAGCTCCCTGTCGGCTTGGTGTTGATAACAAGAAGTAGATTTGAATGTAGAGAAATAAACAAGGGAGACACAGGAAAAAAGCCTAATTGTAATAGGCACCGCACGTCCTTTTGTGCAGAGGCCGACGTCGGCTACCTTGAAGCGCAGTTACTAATGGCACGAGCAGACAGAGGCGCTTGTGTTTTCCTTCGAAATAAACTTGTCAGCAGCAGGCTGGCGAGTCGTTAGGCTGCGTAGTTTTCATACGCGCTGGAAATGAGGTGTAACAGCGGGCGTACGGCGCCGTCTGACGGCAACTGCTTTAGCGCTGCCGCGTCCCGTCCGCGCTGGCTTCTCGTTTTTCTGTCACGTGATACACAAGGCCGAAAACAGATAGGTTCCTCGGCGCGCTAATAGCACCATAAACATGTTTGTGCTCTCGACGACTGTCCGCAGTTAGAGTCGTAGAAGGGAAAGTGCGGTGTAGCGGGCGCACGCGAGTCTTTGTTCCCTGGGAAACGTCTCCTCTCCTGTTCCGGAGGCAGTACGCAAGCGTCTGACTCACTTTCGAGGAATATCAAGTTCATAATCAGATGAGTTACCGGCTAAAAATCTGTCACTGGATACCTTTCAGGAACATAGACAAAAACGCAATGCTGAATTTTTAATTTCTCCTGTTATCTGTAACTATACTCTGCAAGTCATCTTAGGTACGGTTTGCGGTGAAAGGGTACCCCTGGGATCATTATCTGATCCCCGTTTAAGCGGGAGACGAGGTCGTCGCTGTTATAGAGTGTTTTAGGGTTATAACTCCAGATATTGCGATCGTTGCTAGGTTGATATGTACACACCTCAGTGTGTTAATTTTTTTTTTTCTGTATCTAACAGTCTTCCTGCCGATACATCATGTAAGTTACTACCTGATGTCTTCAGCACGGTCGTAACTGCACCACTATGTCTAGTGCGCCTGTCAGTATAGACTAACCGCATTGCGTTCACGCATCTTCATTTCATCATCTGACCTATGCCCAGTGGAAAATAAGCGTTAATGACTTGCTCTTGATACATACTTGGAGATACTAACAAACCTAAAACCCTAACACACCTATTAGTTATAATTATTAGTTTGCAAATGGAGTAAATGCTGGTGTAATGTTGTTTAGTACAATGTCCATAGTCACCAATACAAGTAGTTGTCCTTAAACCTTTAACACCCTGTGTAAATAGTGGAACATTAAACGTAGGTTGAGCCATATGTAGATAATGATACATCACATGTCGAACGGTCGCATCCGCAGATTAAGTACAGAAGAATATTCATGGCGTAGGCATCCACAAGGAACCAGGAATGCAGAGATTCTAGTCATTCTCTGGAATATAAGTGTTTAGTGTAACCTACAAAATTATAGTATGACAGATCTCGAAAGTGATCAACTCATTTATATCAAAATGGCAATTAAACACTCTCCATCCTTTAAGTTCTTCCCACCCGCTTCTTCTGAACACATTTTATTGATCGTCGAGTGAAGAATGTAATTCACACTATTCCGAAGACGGGAAATGTGAGCACTGTTGCACAATCAGCTTGACAGCCCATACATTTAAGCTACTAATAAGATTAATGTACAGAACAATGTGAAAGAAAACTGAGGGCCTATTAGATGAAGATGAGTTTGGATTTAGGGAAGTTAAAGGTACCAGAGACGCAGTTCTCAAGTTACACTTGATCACAGAAGCAATACTTAAGACTTAAGAGAAGTGAAGACATCTTCATAGTATTTGCCGAATTAGGAAAAGCGTTCGATAATGTGAAGTCACCAAGGTGTTTGAAATTCTCAGAAAAGTAGTTTACTAATTCAAGGGCAATTTGGGTTTCAGTCTTCCTGTTCAGAGTTAACAGGAAACAATAAGAATAGAAAATCGAGCGAGAAGTACTGAGGTTATAAGAAAGGTGCAAGGCAGGAATGTAGTCTATTTCTTCTGATTTTCTGTTTGTCTACCTCCTCCCTCGCCCTTATATGTTGATCTCCTCTTCATCCATATCTCTGTCCTTCTATTCCTTTCCACTCCCTGTTTCTGCATCTCCTCCTCCCCCACCTTTCTCTGCCCATCGTCCTCACTCCAATAGGCCCCAGCCCCCCCCCCCCCCCCCCCCCAGTATTTCTTTTGGGACAGTAAATAACATGTGTACCAAGTATGGCTGAAAACGATCCAGGGATGTAGGGGTAGTTTTTTACCTGCAGCTTCACCCAAGTACATTCACGTCACATATATTTAACATGTTTCACACATTTTTGTACACATATTTCACTAGTATCACTAGCGAATTCCGCCCTGCAGTTTCCTTTTCACGAAACTCGATGATTATGACGTCTTATTTCCCGAACTACTATGTGTCCTACCGTGATATAATTTTGCAGCTATATTTAGAGGTATATGTGGATACTGTCTGCGAAATGAGTTACGAATGAAGTTAGTAGCAAAGAAGTAATAAATTAAAACGTCTTGCATGATGCAGCGGTTTTTCACACTTCTTAGTGTTGACGACGTCATGTATCCTGAGCTATATATCGTTGTGTTATATGTGAACATTGTCTACAAAATGTGTCACAAATAGAGTCAGTAGTAAAAAAGTAATAAAGTAAAACGTCATGGCTGATGCGGCAGTTTTACTGCGTGAACAGCGAAAATTTAGTAAGCGATAAACTTTTCTTTCTTTCATCATTTCGTGGGGGTGTGAGAGAGAAGAAGTTTCTTACTGGTACGAAATTATGTGTAGAGTTTGTTGCAAATAACTAAGTGCTCTCAGCCTCAAATCCGGGATGAATAAAGCCTGCGTCTTTGCGCGTGTAAGGCTACACTTCTTTTTCGCCTCAAACACCATCGATTTGATAGGTATGTGGCTCTTACCCTCACAGTACTTCTTTCCAGACAGTAAGTGGTATGTGTACCAGGTTTGGTTCAAATCTATCCAGTAGTTTAGCAGGAGATGTGGCACACACATACATTTTTGCAATATGTATGTGTAACGTATGCTCAGTTCCATTCTTGGAAGAAGGTTGTTGCTATCCCTTTTTTTATATAATATGTTGCTTCTACCTCACTCAAATGCTTATTATGCAAGTCAACTGATTACTCAGTTAAGGCAGAACACCAATGATATGGAATGCTGCACTTATAGTGTAATGAATAGCTCTCAAGCTACAGAAATCGAGAACTGTTTCAAATAAACAGTAGGGCTGATACCCGAAACAACAAAAAATATTATTTCTGTTTCCGTAGTGAAATGCAGGTCACCAGTTTATCTACCTGCCAGGAAACATGACGACTTTAGCCTACTGCGTGGTGCCTGATTGGTGAACCGGTGTATCCCCGGTTGTCGGCTCTGAGGTAATGACACAACAAGCCTAATGGCCTCAGCTTGGATTTGGCGTGGTAAGGGGGGCGGGTGAGGAGGGTGACTGAGACACAAACAACAAAAAATATTATTTCTGTTTCCGTAGTGAAATGCAGGTCACCAGTTTATCTACCTGCCAGGAAACATGACGACTTTAGCCTACTGCGTGGTGCCTGATTGGTGAACCGGTGTATCCCCGGTTGTCAGCTCTGAGGTAATGACACAACAAGCCTAATGGCCTCAGCTTGGATTTGGTGTGGTAAGGGGGGCGGGTGAGGAGGGTGACTGAGACACAAACGCAGTAAGTAGGGACGTGCCTGTAACAATGAAAGTGAAACGCAAAGAAAAGGAAATGCAGCCATGAAGAGAAAGCTGGCGTAATCACCGAATAATGGGACTGAATTCTTTGCAAACAGCTTGAAAAGGCCATCTGTCGTCACGGCACGGTTCGCGGACGGGACAAAGCGTACGTGAGGAGAGGGCCGCGCCTGTAGGTGAAACGCTGGCGGCTTGGGGGGGGGGGGGGGTTGGGTTGAAGGAGAAGGGGCACATCAACGCCTCCACGCTTCCGGCCGGTCATTGTTTACGCTGGCCCATTCAGACGTGGTGACGTGACACTTGAAAAGCCGCCGCGTCGCTTGTCGCTCGTCACCCGCCAAAGCCACGTCAGACGAAGTTGCTGCGTGCACGGAGCTTTCTTCTGTGTTTGCCTGCAGCCCGCATGAGCGCTTTTCCTTGTTTGCAGCCGCCAAACAAAGCAGTTTGTCTGCTTACGACTGCGAAATTTATCGTTGATGCAAGGATTATACCCTTGCTGTATGTCAAGCCGTGAGTCTTTGTGCGAGGACTGCAATAACTTCCTTAAAGTTGAGCAAACAGACGTACAGCATATTGAAAACCAAAGGATAACAACAAGCTCCCTACGCGGCAATGAAATATTGATTTTTCCGCCGCACGGTGTAATGAAGCTATCATCGAGGTTTCTTCGGACGATAAAGGTAGCCCTGTTCTCAGCTAGATGAGCCTATTTGTAAGAAGCCCTTGCGTAGGCTTCCGCGGCCAGAATCAGTCGACATAAAAGTTTTCTGGGTATGGTATCGCGTCATAATGTATAAAACTACTGCTGCTGGAGAAAAACCAACGTTTCGGTCACGGCTGCAGCGGTCTTCTTCTGGGTCTACTGGTGCGTTCTAGCTATGCAGTGTCCCTTATGTTTTTCTTTTTTTACTGTTCACTGCGCATGCCATTAAGTCATAATTTTAAAATGATAGATCGTTCCATTGGTCACTTGAGGAAGAAGGAGAGGAAACTTTATTTTAATAGGTTATTGCGGAGGAGGGAAAATAACCTCTGTTGTGTATTGGCTCTTGTGTTATGTGCAATAATTGGCGGTCAATGTCGAATGAGAAGTTGGCTGTTACTTACCAAATGCTGGACGTCGGCCGCGCGGCGGCAGTTACTCGCCGGTAGTGCGAGTCTATTGGGCTCTGAAATAGACAAATTGCAGCCAACAGTGCGCTTTCCTTATGTGAAAAAATGTTACTGTTACGTCAGAATATGCTGACTGAACGTAACGTTTGCAGTGTTACTTGAAAATGGCCATAAGGCCGAAAATGCAATCGTAACAATAAATATTTTATACAGTCAACGGCGACTATGATGTCTTTTGAGAAATATTATATGACTGTGAATTCAAACCATGAGAAGTTAAACAATTAATTTTATTTTTTGATGAATGGGAAACTCAAAAAGTCTTTTTCCATACATTTTCATAGGTGTTCCATATGAGATACACGGCATATGTCAATGCGGTGTTCAAATTGTTCCCACACTGCAGCGAGCATGTTTTGAGTTACAGTTTCCACAACTGCTGTTATGCGATGTTTCAGTTCATTCATTGTTGCTGGTAACGTGGCACATAAAGATAGTCTTTTATAAAGCTCCACGCGAAATAAGCACATACACTCAGGCTCGGTGACCTTGAAGGTCAGTGATGTATGGCTGAATCATTTGGTCCAGTGCGACCGATCCATCCTTCAGTGATGATTTGATTTAAAACTTCCCGCACTTCCAGATGCCAGTGTGGCGGTGGCCCATCCTCTTGCTAAACAAAGTCCTTGGAATCAGTCTCCGACTGTGGGAAAAGAATGTTGTCAAGTATATCGAGATATGTGCTTCCTGTAACTGTTCTCGGCAAAGAAAAAGGGACCATACGCCTTTTCCCGTGAAATTGCACAAAACACATTACATTTTGGAGAGTCTCCCTCATCTAGTACAACTTCATGTGGTTTTTCCGTACCCCATATTTTCACATTATGACGGTTGACCTTTCAATTTAAATGGAATGTTGCCTCGTCACTAAACACTAAGCGTGGAGGGAAACTGTCATACTCAGTCCTTTCACGAACTAAATTACAGGACTCCACACGTTGCTGTTTGTCACCTTCACGAAGAACTTGCAGTAGCTGAATTTTGTAAGGTTTCATGTGCAAACGTCGACGAAACACACGCCAGACGGGTCATGTTGAGCTGTCGAGCTGCACGCCGAACGAATTTCTGCGGACACCATTTTTACTAGAACTGAAGTGGGCGCACACTGCTGCTACTTTGCGTGAACCATGTAAAACTCGAGAGTCCGCTCTTTCCAACAGTACGTTATTCACTCACATTTTTCTAATAACATAAGAGTTACGATTTTTTAAAATCGGATAATTCTTTTTTATACACTCTTTATTATTAAATGCAATTATTTCGGTTTATTTGCAATGAAAGTAACGTGAAAACTGAAAATAAAAGAATGCTTTCTTCAGAGGTTCTGTACCCACAACTTTCAGATTTCTGTTGTGTACCTTTTCTGCTCCGTCTACCGCTGCCCGCTGTACTAACGTAGATAGTTCATGCCTCGCCGACTTGCGCCAAAAATGCTTTTCTTTCCTAAATGCTTGACCATCTGGAGCTCCCCCTCCTGTCATTTTCGTTTGTGGCCAAGCCCTGAATGCATACGTATTATAAAAATGGATGTACGGATAGACGTATGTATAAATGTATCTATGTTCCACATCTCCTCCTAAGCTACTGGACTAATCTCAACCTCTTACTTACTGTCTGTAAATCATCGCTCTAGGTGTAAGAACCACCTACCTATCAAAGGGGTGCGTACAGGGACGAAAAAGTAGTTTAAGCGACGACGCGCCAATATCCATACTTCATTCATCCAGCATTTGAGATTGACATCACTTAGTGACTTGCAATAAACTTTACATATAGTTTCGAACTTCTTATCGCTGACAACACTCACAAAATGATGAAAGGAAAAAAATTTTATCACTTGCATCATTTTCGCTGTTCGTAAAGTAAAACTGGCGCCTGAAGCATGACGTTTTAGTAATTACTTTTTTAGTACTAACCGTATTCGCGACAGGTTTTTAAGACAGCATTCACACATTCCACTGACTGTACCGACTAAATTATATCATTGTAAGAAACATAGTTCTGGAGATTGAGGTAATAAACACCGAGATACATGAAAAGCTACATCATGCAAGATGTTTAATTTTATTACTTCATTGCTACTAACTTTATTCGTAACACTTTTCATGGACAGTAGTGTACATATATGGCGCTGAATGTACCTATAAAAATATATCATTTTACGACACATAGTTCAGGAGAAATGACGGTAAATACTGAGATGCGAGATAAACTGGGGCATAGTGCATGACATTTAAATTATTATCTCTTTACTGCTAACTTTATTTGCAACACACTTCGCAGACGGTATCCACAATGCTGCTGGATATACGTAGAAAAATATATCATTATTCGACACATAGATCAGGGAATGCAACGTCATAAACACTGAGCTAAGTAGAAAGGAAAGTGCAACGTGGAATTTGATAGAGATACAGGTGAAATATGTGTACACATACTTTTGAAATGTGTTAATTATATGTGAAATATATCTGACATGTGCATACGGGGCAAACACATAGGTAAAAAGCTCATCCTTAACCACTGGAACGATTACGACCGAATTCGGGACACATTTTAGTTACCATCTGAAACGAAATACTTTAGGGATAAGAACCACGTATTAGGGTGAGCGTGATAGCGTGGAGAGAAAAGAGGGACAGACAGACAGTGAGGAATAAATAGTAGACGGACACCTACAGGGGGAGGAGAAGACAGACAGAAAGAGGGGCGGAGGAAATGAGCAGAGTATGAAAAGAGGGAGAGATGGACAGAGACAGCGGGAGAACATGTAGGCAGAGAGATGGGGAGAAAGAGATGAATAGAGAGATGGGGTGGAAAAACTGTACAGAGAAACTGAATAAGACTGGTTGTTTTAATGAGTTGGGGGAGGGGACCAAACAGCGAGGCCATCGGTGCCGAAGAATAGCGAAGATCGGCCGCGCTCTTTCAAAAGAACCATCCCGGCATTTGCCAGAAGTGATTTAGGGAAATTACGGGAAACCCAAATCAGGATGTCCGAACGCTGGTTTGAATCGTTGTCCTCCCAAATGCAAGTCCAGTGTGCTAACTACTACGTCACCCTGTTCGATACTAAAGAAGAAGAGATGGACAGAGGAAGGGGAAGGAGGAGGTGGACAGATAGAGGGGAACGAGGAAGTGGACAGATAAGAGGAGCAGGAGCAGACTGGCAGAGAGAGGGGGAGAGATAGACAGAGAGGGGAAAGAAGGCGGACTTACAGAAGTTTTGAATAAATACATATCCAGGCAACATCAGTTACTCAGCAAGTATACCATAATATCATTTGAATAAATACATATCCGGGCAACACCAGTTACTGGCCATTAAAATTGCTACACCAAGAAGAAATACAGATGATAAACGGTTATACATTGGACAAATATATTATACTAGAACTGACATGTGATTACATTTTCACGCAATTTGGGTGCATAGACCCTGAGGAAATCAGTAGCCAGAACAACCACCTCTGGCCGTAATAACGGCCTTGATACACCTGGGCATTGAGTCAAACAGAGCTTGGATGGCGTGTACAGGTACAGCTGCCCATGCAGCTTCAACACGATACCACAGTTCATCAAGAGTAGTGACCGCCGTATTGTGACGGAGCCAGTTGCTCGGCCACCATTGACCAGACGTTTTCAATTGGTGAGAGATCTGGAGAATGTGCTGGCCAGGGGAGCAGTCGAACATTTTCTGTATCCAGAAAGGCCCGTACTGGACCTGCAACGTGCGGTCGTGCATTATCCTGCTGAAATGTAGGGTTTCGCAGGGATCGAATGAAGGGTTGAGCCACGGGCCGTAACACATCTGAAATGTAACGTCCACCGTTAAAAGTGCTGTCAATACGAATCAGAGGTGACCGATACGTGTACCCAATGGCACCCCATACCATCACGACGAGTGATACGCCAGTATGGCGATGACGAATACACGCTTCCAATGTGCGTTCACCGCGATGTCGCCAAACACGGATGCGACCATCATGCTGCTGTAAACAGAACCTGGATTCATCCGAAAAAATGACGTCTTGCCATTCGTGCGACCAGGTTCGACGTTGAGTACACCATCGCAGGCGCTCCTGTCTGTGATGCAGCGTCAAGGGTAACCACAGCCATGGTCTCCGAGCTGATAGTCCATGCTTCTGCAAACGTCGTCGAACTGTTCGTGCAGATGGTTGTTATCTTGCAAACGTCCCCGTCTGTCGACTTAGGGACCGAGACGTGGCTGCACGATCCGTTACAGCCATGCGGATACGATGACTGTCATCTCGACTGCTAGTGATACGAGGCCGTTGGGATCCAGCACGGCGTTCTGTATTATCTTCGTGAGCCGACCGATTCCATATTCTGCTAACAGTCATTGTATCTCGACCAACGCGAGCAGCAATGTCACGATATGATAAACCGTTTCATCAGGCAACGCCGGTCAACTGCTGTTTGTGTATGAGAAATCGGTTGGAAACTTTCCTCATGTCAGTACGTTGTAGGTGTCGCCACCGGCGCCAGCCTTGTGTGAATGCTCTGAAAAGCTAATCATTTGCATATCACAGCATCTTCTTCCTATAGGTTAAATTTCACGTCTATAGCACGTCATCTTCGAGGTGTAGCAATTTTAATGGCCAGTAGTGTATTCCATAATATGGACGAAATAGACCATGCCAAGTAGGAGCGCTCCTTTGATGGGAATATAGCAATCCGTGTATTTACATATTGGTGACTGAATGTTAGTCCTCAGAGAAGCTACTGCAAAGAGCGTTAAAGAGCTTCCCTGCAAGGCGTGGCGTGCTGCTGGTAGCCGTACATCATTTCCAAGTGCGCAAGTCGCGGCAGCAAGCGAGTGCGTCGTTGTCGGCTGCGCGTCCGGCCCGGATTGTTGGGCTGGGCTGTCTGGCAGCTGGTGCAGGCAGCGAGCAGGAAGTGAGAGGTGAGCTCGGCCTTGCGCCTTGCCACCACTGCCGCCACACCGCCACAGCGCCAGTCCGCGGTGAATGCATTCGCCGCTGCAGCCTGCCTCCTTGCGCTTAAGTGCGGGCCCTCGAGCCCTCCCGGCTCACATTTGTTTCCTAGCCGTTACTGTCCTTCAGCGTGACCGTTACCAACAGCGAAAACGAACCACACTCTCTGAATAATTAGTCATTCGTCGATCAGTTCATGACGTCAAACGAAAATGTTTGACTAATATTACAGCATTTCTCTCCAATGAGGGGTCTCCGCTTCATGCAGCAGTTACTATTGCGGTCTTCAGTCTGAAGAGTTTAATGCAGTTCTCCACAGTAGTCTGTCCCTTGCAAACCTCTTCACTGAACCTGCTTACTGTAGTCAAGCTTTGGTCCCTCTCAGCAACCCCCCCCCCCCCCTTCTCCCAAACCGCCCCCTTGCTCACTTCATCACCAAATTGACTATTCCTTGGTGCCTCGGGATGTGTCCTACCAACTGAATGTTTCTTTTAGTCGAATTGTCTCATTACGCTCTTTTCTCCCAGTTACCTCTTTATAAATTATGTGGTCTAGCCATTTAATCATCAACATTCTTCTGTAGCACCAAATTTCTAAGGTTTCTATTCCCTTAGCCGCTGGTAAAAAATTCCGGGTTGTACGGTCGCGGCCATGAAACTTTCCTAATGTTTCGTTCAGAGCTGCGATGGACGTCTTCAGAGATGGATTTGGTTCCTACCGATCCTCTTCTTTTCTTGGCTGTACTGCTTGTCGACAATGTTCCACTTCCATATGAGGCTACAGTCCACTCCAATGTTTTCAGAAAATACTTATTGATGCTTAAACTTATATTTGTCTAACGACCTGCCCCAACACCACACTGGTAGGACTACTTATCTACGGCCAAACGATTTGTTTATAATTTGCGTAGCTACACACAAACTCTCTCGCCGGCCGAAGTGGCCGTGCGGTTAAAGGCGCTGCAGTCTGGAACCGCAAGACCGCTACGGTCGCAGGTTCGAATCCTGCCTCGGGCATGGATGTTTGTGATGTCCTTAGGTTAGTTAGGTTTAACTAGTTCTAAGTTCTAGGGGACTAATGACCTCAGCAGTTGAGTCCCATAGTGCTCAGAGCCATTTGAACCATTTTTGAACAAACTCTCTTCTGAATTAGTCTATCTGTTAGTGAAAAAAACTAGCCAAGTGCAAGTAAGACTGGCGCAATTACGGTTGCGTACAAACTTAATTATGTATATACGTAGTTAATCCATCCTGGGAATCGAACCTCTCGGAGAATTTTGCCTATTATCGATATTGACACTGGTAAGATATCGGTCTCAGGTATTCCAAGACCGTATCAAAATCTCTGCAGTAGTTCTTGAGAATAAGCCAGATATTCAAAAGGAAGAGAGCAGTTTATTTATGTGTAGAAAGAGCAGTTTTAATATGTTATTTATTTATTTACTAAAACATGGCAACAGCTTAGAATTTGTTAGCGTGCGAATTTCATGATTGTAGATGGGCAGGAGTACCTTATAGGTTTTGATGATTGAGTTTGTGAGCATCAAAATATAGGACATTAATGACCTTATCTTTAGATTGTACAGACTTAGAACCTTAAATGACTTCCACCGCCAAGGGACCATAGATCTTAGTATGAAACACGAATTTCAATTTGCTACGTCTACTCATTCTTGAGATCAAAGTGTTCTTAAAGTGGGTCAGGCAGAGAGACAGACAGACGGAAGGACTGTAAAGTGATCCTACAGGGATTCCATTTTAACCGATTGAGCCTCGGACCCCTAAAAGCCATCAAAATCCCTACAGTAGTTCCTGAGATTTTCATTAACATGCAGACAGAAAAATGCCGTGAGGCACTTGACAATATGTACAGATGTTAAATAAAGTATTTCTCTTCCTTCAGAAACTATTTTCTTGTTGTTGTCAGACTGCATTTTCTAACACTTCTACTTCAGCCATCATCAGCTCCCAAAACAGTGGGACTCGTCTACTACTTTCAATGATTTATTCCCTAATCTAATTCTTTCAATACTGCCAAACTTAATTCCGCTACATTCCATTACCGTCGTTTTGTTTTTGTTTGTAGTGATTTCATAAAAATGGTTCAAATGGCTCTGAGCACTATGGGACTTAACATCTGTGGTCATCAGTCCGCTAGAACTTAGAACTACTTAAACCTAACTAACCTAAGGACATCACACACATCAATGCCCGAGGCAGGATTCGAACCTGCGACCGTAGCAGTCACGCGGTTCCGGACTGAGCGCCTACAACCGCGAGACCACCGTGGCCGGCAGTGATTTCATAATTTTTTATTTCTGTTCCATGTACTTTAACAAACCGGCGGGCTGTAAAAGTGTTACCCACTTCTTCTTCACTTCAAGATTTAGACAGCTCTGTTTTCATAGTGTCTCCTTGCATTGTATTCGTGGTCGTCTCGTATCTTCATATCTTCTTCTAGGCGTCTCTCATACAGATGTCCTTTCGGAACATGGTATCCTTCATTCTTATCGTGCTGGGCGCATTTGCTTCTACGTTGTCGCATTTTAACTTCAATTGTCTCTACGTTTTAGTCAATAATCATCAGTGTCTGCGCACAACGGTTCTCGAATGGCTTTTTGATCAAGGAATTGAACGATTGGTAGAACTTTCCGACCGTTGTTTAAAGATGCTTGGTGACTATGATTAAAAATAGTGGCATAGATATGTATGCCCTTGGAGTTTTTGCAGCATTCAGTGTACGTTACTTGGCCTGCAGTAGTATTTAAGTAGCTTCGTAGTTCATTCACGCAACAATTGGCTCATAAATGCCTACAAGACCGTTTCTTGACTATCGCTAATCAACAGTGGACCCTCACCAGGTTTCGTTGACAGAGGAAACGGTATTTCGTGAAGGGGTAATTCAGTAAGCGAGAGGCTACTACGCAGATCCACCAATGGCAGTCGCTACAAGAGACAAGGAGACAAAGGACAACTCCGATGGTGTGGCTTCTATAACTGTATCTGCTCCGAGAGACTGCCATCATTAATCTTGATTCGGGTGCTCGCGTTTGGTACAAATGCACTGATAATTTCGACAAATTTTCTGTTAAATCCCATTTTATCCATTACTTTCAAGGGAGTCAACATCTGTCCTATCGTACGCTTTTTAAAATCGAAAATGCAGTATGCGATGTCGGCTGCACTTCCCAAGTAAAATGGACAATGTCTACATAGTCTGCCAATTAGTCAGTCATCCTACGTTCAGTGAAATGCTGTAACTGGCGAGGAGCTGGGAGTGGTAAGATTCCAAAAAACAACATTTGAACTAGAAAAGACGAATTATTTATAAAAAAAGGCACTGTAAATATTTATGTATTTCTTTAGCACATCTTTAGTAGATCAGAGTAAACAAGTACGTATGGTGGGCTAAAACGGCAAGAAAAACACTTCAATTAGCCACTAATAAACAGAAAAAACAACCTGTAAAACAAATGGGCGATGATAAAAGATGTTGTTGTTGTGGTCTTCAGTCCTCAGACTGGTTTGATGCAGCTCTCCATGCTACTCTATCCTGTGCAAGCTTCTTCATCTCCCAGTACTTACTGCAACCTACATCCTTCTGAATCTGTTTAGTGTATTCATCTCTTGGTCTCCCTCTACGATTTTTACCCTCCACGGTGCCCTCCAATGCTAAATTTGCGATCCCTTGATGCCTCAAAACATGTCCTTCCAACCGATCCCTTCTTCTAGTCAAGTTGTGCCACAAACTTCTCTTCTCCCCTATCCTATTCAATACCTCCTCATTAGTTACGTGTTCTACCCACCTTATCTTCAGCATTCTTCTGTAGCACCACATTTCGAAAGCTTCTATTCTCTTCTTGTCCAAACTAGTTATCGTCCATGTTTCACTTCCATACATGGCTACACTCCATACAAATACTTTCAGAAACGACTTCCTGACACTTAAATCTATACTCGATGTTAACAAATTTCTCTTCTTCAGAAACGCTTTCCTTGCCATTGCCAGTCTACATTTTATATCCTCTCTACTTCGACCATCATCAGTTATTTTACTCCCTAAATAGCAAAACTTCTTTACTACTTTAAGTCTATCATTTCCTAATCTGATTCCCTCAGCATCACCCGACTTAATTCGACTACATTCCATTAACCTCGTTTTGCTTTTGTTGATGTTCATCTTATATCCTCCTTTCAAGACACTGTCCATTCCGTTCAACTGCTCTTCCAAGTCCTTTGCTGTCTCTGACAGAATTACAATGTCATCGGCGAACCTCAAAGTTTTTACTTCTTCTCCATGAATTTTAATACCTACTCCGAATTTTTCTTTTGTTTCCTTCACTGCTTGCTCAATATACAGATTGAATAACATCGGGGAGAGGCTACAACCCTGCCTCACTCCTTTCCCAACCACTGTTTCCCTTTCATGCCCCTCGACTCTTATAACTGCCATCTGGTTTCTGTACAAATTGTAAATAGCCTTTCGCTCCCTGTATTTTACCCCTGCCACCTTCAGAATTTGAAAGAGAGTATTCCAGTTAACATTGTCAAAAGCTTTCTCTAAGTCTACAAATGCTAGAAACGTAGGTTTGCCTTTTCTTAATCTTTCTTCTAAGATAAGTCGTAAGGTCAGTATTGCCTCACGTGTTCCAACATTTCTACGGAATCCAAACTGATCTTCCACGAGGTCCGCTTCTACCAGTTTTTCCATTCGTCTGTAAAGAATTCGCGTTAGTATTTTGCAGCTGTGACTTATTAAACTGATAGTTCGGTAATTTTCACATCTGTCAACACTTGCTTTCTTTGGGATTGGAATTATTATATTCTTCTTGAAGTCTGAGGGTATTTCGCCTGTCTCATACATCTTGCTCACCAGATGGTAGAGTTTTGTCAGGACTGGCTCTCCCAAGGCCGTCAGTAGTTCTAATGGAATGTTGTCTACTCCCGGGGCCTTGTTTCGACTCAGGTCTTTCAGTGCTCTGTCAAACTCTTCACGCAGTATAATATCTCCCATTTCATCTTCATCTACATTCTCTTCCATTTCCATAATATTGTCCTCAAGTTCATCGCCCTTGTATAAACCCTCTATATACTCCTTCCACCTTTCTGCCTTCCCTTCCTTGCTTAGAACTGGATTGCCATCTGAGCTCTTGATATTCATACAAGTGGTTCTCTTCCCTCCAAAGGTCTCTTTAATTTTCCTGTAGGCAGTATCTATCTTACCCCTAGTGAGACAAGCCTCTACATCCTTACATTTGTCATCTAGCCATCCCTGCTTAGCCATTTTGCACTTCCTGTCGATATCATTTTTGAGACGTTTGTATTCCTTTTTGCGTGCTTCATTTACTGCATTTATATATTTTCTCCTTTCATCAATTAAATTCAATATTTCTTCTGTTACCCAAGGATTTCTATTAGCCCTCGTCTTTTTACCTACTTGATCGTCTGCTGCCTTCACTACTTCATCCCTCAGAGCTACCCATTCTTCTTCTACTGTATTTCTTTCCCCCATTCCTGTCAGTTGTTCTCTTATGCTCTCCCTGAAACTCTCTGCAGCCTCTGGTTCTTTCAGTTTATCCAGGTCCCATCTCCTGTAATTCCCACCTTTTTGCAGTTTCTTCAGTTTCAATCTGCAGTTCATAACCAATAGATTGTGGTCAGAATCCACATCTGCCCCTGGAAATGTCTTACAATTTAAAACCTGGTTCCTAAATCTCTGTCTTACCATTATATAATCTATCTGTTACCTTTTAGTATCTCCAGGATTCTTCCAAGTATACAACCTTCTTTTATGATTCCTGAACCAAGTGTTAGCTATGATTAAGTTATGCTCTGTGCAAAATTCTACAAGGCGACTTCCTCTTTCATTTCTTCCCCCCAATCCATATTCACCTACTATGTTTCCTTCTCTCCCTTTTCCTACTGACGAATTCCAGTCACCCATGACTATTAGATTTTCGTCTCCCATCACTACCTGAATAATTTCTTTTATTTCGTCACACATTTCATCTATTTCTTCATCATCTGCAGAGCTAGTTGGCATATAAACTTGTACTACTGTAGTAGGCATGGGCTTTGTGTCTATCTTGGCCACAATAATGCGTTCACTATGCTGTTTGTAGTAGCTAACCCGCACTCCTATTTTTTTATTCATTATTAAACCTACTCCTGCATTACCCCTATTTGATTTTGTATTTATAACCCTGTAATCACCTGACCAAAAGTCTTGTTCCTCCTGTCACCGAACTTCACTAACTCCCACTATATCTAACTTTAACCTATCCATTTCCCTTTTTAAATTTTCTAACCTACCTGCCCGATTAATGGATCTGACATTCCACGCTCCGATCCGTAGAACGCCAGTTTTCTTTCTCCTGATAACGACGTCCTCTTGAGTAGTCCCCGCCCGGAGATCCGAATGGGGGACTATTTTACTTCCGGAATATTTTACCCAAGAGGACGCCATCATACAGTAAAGCTGCATGTCCTCGGGAAAAATTACGGCTGTAGTTTCCCCTTGCTTTCAGCCGTTCGCAGTACCAGCACAGCAAGGCCGTTTTGTTAATGTTACAAGGCCAGATCAGTCAATCATCCAGACTGTTGCCCCTGCAACTACTGAAAAGGCTGCTGCCCCTCTTCAGGAACCACATGTTTGTCTGGCCTCTCAACAGATACCCCTCCGTTGTGGTTGCACCTACGGTACGGCCATCTGTATCCTTGAGGCACGCAAGCCTCCCCACCAACGGCAAGGTCCATGGTTCATGGGAGGACGTTTGAATAAAATTTAAAACAAAACACTCATATGGTTTAAACGACAAGCAATATATTTAACCCTGAGTGCCCAAGCCTGCGTAAATAATACTCTTCAGTTACAAACTGGACTCAATCCCGATAAGCAAGAATATTCATAACATGAACTGAAGGCACCATTAGCAACGTACACGGCTTGATTTCAAATTCCATATAAAAGATGTATAAATAAAATTTGAACCAAAACGCCCAAAGCACTTCAGCTACAACAGAAAAATTGAATTTGCCTTTGTACTGGGTGCACATTAGAGGAACCACTCGTAATATTCATTAAGAAAGAAGTAAGCGTTTAGCAAAGGGGAGTTTATAACTATAACTAACGGTAAACGTCCCTTAACAGCATTGGAGTTAACTGAAGCCTAAAAGAACACAGAGGCAGAGCAGATAACTCGGAATAGCTTCACGTACAGCCTACACATCAAAATGCTCGCCAAACATGCCCATATCGCTCAGCCAGTCCACCCTGCCTACAATTTCTGTAGATAAGACACAGCAGGCACAGTATCGAGGCCGTCCTTTACCAGATTCGAGCGTCGTATTTCTCAGGTATGTAACTGACAGAGCGACAGTGCAGGCTTCCGGGCAGCGTGCTACTCAGGTCCGGCAGTGGCTTGTAGCTGGCTGCACGCCAAGCCGGCCATTGCTTAGCTACAGCCAAAGAGTTGAAATCGTGTTTTCGATGACATATCAAAAGCGAACAAGGCTCATTCAGGGACCGCGAATTTCCTACAGGCGATCTGATTGATTGGAAGAAAAGTTCTGTACTTAACAGGACTCGGAATTTTCAGATTTGCAAAGTCGTTTTTTTCGTGTTTACGAGAATTGCAGCGACATGCTTCAGAACATTTATGTTCACACACTGTGCTTCAAATCGATGAAAGGTACGATGAAAATCGTTAGTTACAATAGTTGGTTGCTGACATGTGGAGAAGATATGAACTGAGGAAACATATTGCAACACCAAAAAATAATCAATGTAGAGTAATGAAATTTAGGGAGTATATTTGTCTAGATAACATATTTAAGTGATTAACATTGCAAGATCACACAGGTTCATGTAAACAAGAGGTAATCCATTGCAAATGTGAAATGCTGGTACATTAATAACCGGAACTGTCCTTGAATTAACGGATTTGTAACTGTTAGTTGTATCACTGTGGCCCCAACTGCTACTCAGATTGCTGTTGCAGAAGCAGTACGACGTAACAGAGGAATGCGCCGAAAACGCTGGTCTTCCGTCTCGGTAGTGCCACATGGCCGTCCGGAGCCCGGTCTTCTTGCGACCATACACTCTTTGTGTCCCCCGCTGCCACAGTCATGTACAGTCATGGAAAGTCTTTCTGCAGCTTCGCAGAAAGAACATCCAGCTTCTCGTACCTGTATTAAACGACCTCGTTCAAACTTAGTGAGTTGTCGGTAATGGCGTATTTGTCGCCGCAAAAGGCATTCTTAGCTAACATCAAATTACAACGTCCAGTCTCAAAGGAACAGCATTTCTTTAAAGAAAGGCTGATTTGCATCCCCATAATGGCGATACCAACGCCTCTCTTGTATGACTGGCGAGAAATTTGAACATTCCAACATAAACAAAAGCAAAACGAGGATAATGGAATGTAGTCGAATTAAATCGGGTGATGCTGCGGGGCCGGCCGCGGTGGCCGAGCGGTTCTAGGCCTCGGGCATGCCTCGGGCATGGCTGTGAGTGATGTCGTTAGGTTAGTTAAGTCCCATAGTGCATAGAGCCATTTGAACCATTTGATGCTGCGGGAATTAGATTAGGAAATGAGACGCTTAAAGTAGTAAACGAGTTTTGCTATTTGGGGAGCAAAATAGCTGATGATGGTCGAAGTAGAGGGGATATAAAATGTATACCGGCAATGACAAGGAAAACGTTTCTGAAGAAGAGAAATTTGTTAACATCGAGTGTAGTTTTAAGTGTCAGGAAGTCGTTTCTGAAAGTATTTGTATGGAGTGTAGCAATCTATGGAAGTGAAACGTGGACGATAAATAGTTTGGACAAAACTAGAATAGAATCTTTCGAAATGTGGTGCTACAGAAGAATGCTGAAGATTAGATGGGTAGATTACATAACTAAAGACGAGGTATTGAATAGAAGTGGAGAGAAGAGAAATTTGTGGCACAACTTGACTAGGGGAAGGGATCGGTTAGTAGGGTATATTCTGATGCATCAAGGGATCACCAATTTGGTATTGGAGGGCAGCGTGGAGGGTAAAAATTGTAGAGGGAGACCAAGAGAAATGGTTCAAATGGCTCTGAGCACTATGGGACTTAACACCTGTGGTCATCAGTCCCCTTGAACTTAGAACTACTTAAATCTAACTAACCTGAGGACATCACACACAACCATGCCCGAGGCAGGATTCGAACCTGCGACCGTAGCGGTCACGCGGTTCCAGACTGTAGCGCCTAGAACCGCGCGGCCACACCGGCCGGCCAGACCAAGAGATGAATACACTAATCAGACTCAGAAGGATGTTGGTTGCAGTAGGTACTGGGAGATGAAGAAGCTTGCACAGGATAGAGTAGCATGGAGAGCTGCATCAAACCAGTCTCTGGACTGAAGACCACAACAACATCATCTTCCAGATGTAGAAACACGCCTACCAAATTTCGTTTATGTAGCACAACTGCTTCTTGGTGTTGTGTCAGTGTATTTCAGGAAGTAGTAGGCACCGAAGTCCCGAGACACTAATTTAGATGAAATAAATAAACTGCGCGGTGTAAAGAGTAAACATGGTAGAGCTGTCATTACCTTGGCTCATATCATTCCCAGTTCGCTGTTGCAGCGAGAAGGGAAGCTGTTACAGAGCAACTTGGGAGCTGCTCTGGGGAAAGCAAGCAAGCAGCGGAAGGCGCAGTGGTGTGCGCCGCAGGAAGATGTGAGATCTGCAGGTAGCTGCAGCCTTGTAGCGAGGCGGCGACCTATTGTGGCGGCAGAGATGCGAGCGCGATAAGGCAGCCGCCGTGCCGCCGGGCACGCGTAACCACCGGACGGCTGCCAGCGCGTCAGGCGTGCCCGCTGATCCACTATTCCGAGTCCGCTGATCACGGAGTCAAAGAAACACGTACACGGACCTTTGCAGCGTGCGTCACAGCACGTGACGCCACAGGTGTTTCAGAGTGCCAGCGCCGGGAGCGAGTTACTGTTTCAGAGGAGTTCATTAATTTCTAACATGCAAGCTCTCGACAACACACGACAATGTTAAGACTTTTAATGGATACTTTTTCATTGGAATACTGTTTCTCCGTGAGCTCTGCACAGAGCCGAAAGTTCGCCATGTATGGCGGAGAAGGTGACTAGTGTGACGTCACAAGTTCGTTGTGGGGCCCTTATTCCTCGTGGGTCCCGGATAATGAGAACTGAGGCTTCAGGTATTACCAGAGCAGCACAATTTGAGAGTATATGCATCCAACTAAGTTTCCACATTTCCAACTATAAGCAGTGGTCAAGAAGTTTACATTCGAAGGCTATAAAATCCAGAATGGGTTTGCTAATCAGGCAGAATCGCCGTTATTACTGAGGCAGTCATCCCACCGACGCACCAGGTTGGAGATAACCGCTTGATACAACACCGTGCCACGCTGCGTGAAGAAGTCGGCAAGTGCCTGCTGCACATTCTCGTCCTACAGGAACTGTCGACCCTGCAAGGCCTTTTTTAAAAGGCCGAAGGCGCAATAGTGGCATGGGAAGAGGTCGCAACTATAGGGCGTGTGCCCGAGTCTCTACCCTTTGAGTTGGCTTAACTTCTGCATTATGACACTTGTGATGTGTGGATAGGCGTTATTATGAATCCGCACGGAACTTGGCGCATCATTCAACAGTTGTGGTTTTCGACAGACATGCTGTCCTACACTCACTCTTCATCCTCCGATGGTTGTCTACCGGTGTTTGTCTTTCGACAGCCAAAAACAGAATAAGAGCAGGTTGATCCCGTTTGCACGCATTGGGTAATGACGTCGCGATAGTTCATGATTGAACATTTAGCGCAAGCAGATTAAAAAGACAGGAATTCCGTTCTAATTCCTCGTCTAGAAGCTGGTGCTTGTACAGGGTGATTTTTACTAACGAGTAAAAACCCCTGAAGCGACGCAGGTGACGCGGAGCAAGTAATTTAATTTGAGACACGTGGGGTCGTAAAAGTGGGGGAGTGCCCCAAAGGAGGATGACAAATGTTAAACATGGGTCGTCTCCAGATGACGTACCTCGTAGCAGGTGCAGCGATTGACTTTATCGCTCTGCCGTACCTGAACATTCTAACCCAAATGAAGTCTTCACGTCGGTGTGGCTCCGAGCCTACTGGCGCGATTTTAGAGCATAGGGCTCAGCGATCGAGTCTTGCGTCTGGCAGGCGGTACTTTAATCATTGCATTAGACAATTATGTGTTTCCATTGATAATCTACATAATTTTATTTACCGGTCTGTCCGTCTTCGTTGATTAGTTGTAAAGTACAATTAAATAAATATAAGCTTCCGCACGGAAGTAAATGTCGTACGTGTTCCTCACCAAATAAAGTCTGTAAACCAAAAAAGAAGGGAAAAAGGGAAGACACAAAATAAGAACATCTTTTGCTTGGTTACAATGACGACAATATTTTTGTAACACCTACGTTCATAACACGTCATATTTGCAAAAGGTGTTCGCAAACAGAGTAGCATAGCGGAACGATGTGTTCAAAAAATGGCTCTGAGCACTATGGGACTCAACTGCTGAGGTCATAAGTCCCCTAGAACTTAGAACTACTTAAACCTAACTAACCTAAGGACAACACACACATCCATGCCCGAGGCAGGATTCGAACCTGCGACCGTAGCGGTCGCGCGGTTCCAGACTGTAGCGCCAGAACCGCTCGGCCACCAGCGGCCGGCGAACGATGTGTTGCTATATCTCTAACGGTGATGCTACGATCGACAAACCCAATCGCTTCATGTGCGGCCAACATTTGTCGTCCACTTTTGGGGTATTTCCCGACGTTTGCGGCCCAGTTTGTCTTATGTTAAATTACGTGTCTCAGTGTTATTACGTCGGTTCGGGTTTTTTTAAACGTTAATAATAATCTCCCTGTAAACTCGCAGCGGAATCGCGGTGCATGTACTCTACAGAAACGCCCTCAAACAGAAATGTTTTGACCACTCCTATGCTTTATCCCCTAGCATTACTTTGCTTCTACATGTACATCTACATCTGTACTTCTACACGCTAGCCATCTTAATAACCGTGGCGGATGGTACTTTGTGTACTCTGTCACTTTCTCCTTTCCTGCTCCAGTCGCTAATGCTTCGCTGCACTGGAGTGGGCTCGAATATCTCTTGTTTTACCTTCAGGATCTACGCGAGATATATGTAGGAGGAAGTAGTAACCGATTAAATCTTCTAGGAGCGTACCTCTCTGAATTTTAAAAGAAAACAACATCGTGATGCCGAACGCCTCTCTTGCGGGATCTGCCAATGGTGTTGGCCGAGCATTTCCATGATGCTTTCGCGCTTGCGAACTGAAACTGTAACAAAACGCGCTGCTCTTCTTCATACCTCTATTTCCCTTATCAGTCCTATCTGCTACGGACCCTAGACTACCGAGCAATATTTAAGTACTGGTCGAACGAGGCTTTTGTAAGCTACCTCCTTTGTGCAGTGCTATGCGACCGTGAAACATGTTCCAAAATTCTACAACAGACCGGTAGACCGACGCCATTCTTTCAGAATGAAGATGTTAAAGACAAAGATGACAATGAGCCATGTCAGCGGGCACAATTGTTCGCCATCGGTTTGAAGAATATTCTGGGCAATTCGAGCGAATGATTTGAGCATCCAGATCGCCCTACATGAATCTCGTCGAACATTTATGGGACGTAATCGAGAGGTCAGTTCGTGCACAAAACCCTGCTCCGGCAAAATTTTCGCAGTTATGGACGGCCATAGAGGAAGCATGGCTAAGTATTTCTGCAATGGACTTCCAACTATTTGTTGAGTCCATGCCACGTCTAGCTGATGCACAACGTCAGGCAAAAGGAAGTCTGACACAATATGAGGAGGCATCCACTGAATTTTGTCCCTCGGTGTAAATGCAGTGAAGAAAGCCGATTGTATCTGAAATGATTTCTGATGTCGTTAGTTGTAAGGCCTGTAATGAAAGCAAGAACTTGTGTAACAGCTGCACACATATGGACGCAGAATTTTCGTTTCACAAATACTGAGTTCATCTCGTTCAGAACGTTCAGACTTTGCTACATGTGGTTTTACACCTCATGTGGGTGCAAACAACTGAGACAGAGATCCTGCCTTAAGTTAATAATCTAGAAATCCCTGATTTCCTCTTAAACTGCTAATAAATTGCTAATACTAATGTTTCTGATCGCTGGAGCTTTGACTGATACATAATATCTATGCGACTGATACAAATCAACGAAAAATGTACTGCCTATCTTAGGCGTTTATAACCTTAAAATTTAAATAAAGAAGATAGAAATATTTACTACGCATGTGAAAGGTCATTTAACAGTTCAAAATGCTTAGCTTTTTCCTTAAAGAACATTTTCAACGGCGCGAGAAATCATTGGGTGGTCTGAACCACAAAAATATTTGATTCAACGTTATTGACAAGTAAACACAAAAGCTCTGGCTGTTACGCTCGTCCCGTGTCGCTGTGTTTAGTGTTCCAATTGAGCAAACAAATCGTCGGTTTACACAGCTGACTCCGTCCATAACGTACTTAGAATTTTGCCGACGGCGACGTAAGGGACACAGCTCTTAACGTTGCCAGCAAGCACAGAGAACGGAATCGTCCGTGAACCTGTGTTGTGTAAGACATTGCGTTGTATAAGACACAATTACAGGATGCCAAGCATGTAGTGCAGCATGTTCGATAGCGCACTTTCCATTCGGGAGTAAGGTTCCTCTCAAATTTATCTCCAGTAACCCTGGTTAGTGTTTTGCATGGTGTTCTAAACTTTTTCTGGCAAATGTCGCCATGATATAATTAACCAGGGCACCAGTTCCCTCACCAAACTGGCCCGAATGACTTCTGCGGGTCTGATCATTTGTTGTTCTCTCCTCCTCTTTTGCCACTGTATCATAAGTAGCCGGATATATTTTAGATAAAGTGCACGAATTGGATGTTAGAATGTTCACTGCGTATTTGAACAACACTACTTTCACCCAGAAGTATGCTAAAACTTCACCAACACCGAGCGATAAAACTTCTTATTGTTTATTTAGTATTCACTGTTCTAAACAGCTAAGAATATTTAAAAGTGACAGGGAGGTCTGACTCGACCACAGTGCATGAATAGTCAGTGTTCGTATACAGTTGGTATGCAGCACCCTTTCACAACCCTCCATAAATCCCTGATCCGACCCTTGTCTGCTATGGCAATGTGGCATGGACTGTCGCTCCTCCCTCATTTTATCACGTGCTACAGATCCTCGAACGCCATGCACTCTGCCTAGCCTTTTGGATGCACTTAACGTCCCCCTCCCGCACCCTATACCAACTTATCAAATTCCCCAGCCTACTCTTCCATCTTGAACGTCTCTTAATATCCTACGTTACCGGTAAACTCGACAGTACCCATCACCTAGTAGTTTCCCTCCTGATCACTGATTTTAGTATTCTGTCCCATCTCTACCACCATGTTCCCCCAACGCTACACCTTCACGCCCTCCACATCTTCTCCCATCCAACCTTTAACCGCCTTCCCTTACCCGACCATGAAATCACCCGACCTATCTCATCTAAGAGATCCGTACCATATTCCCCGTGTCAGGGCTCGCTTCCTCTCCAATCCTGTCTACCCAATTCCTTAGTCTTGGTTGGGAACTGCTTACCCCTCCACTCTTCTCCCATTCCTCCTCCAAAAATCTACCCACATAAACCCATTCCTTGCGATACCTTTAAATGCTACATTTCCATGATACCCTTATCCCTGGCAGTCTACTTCCATTCATTTATTCCCTCATCTATGCACCTATTTCAATCAGTCAACACATCAACCTTTCCGTATTATCTTAGGCATCAGTCTGTGTGTTTTTATATAATCGTGTACGACACACATTGGCATTCATCTGTGCTTATATTTTAATTTATCACCAAATCAACCTTTTATATTTTAAGTTGTGCAGCTGACGACCTGTCTTTTCATGGTACAAAACGTTTCTTTTTGTCAGCTGCCCTGTAAAGTTTTTATATATCCGCTGCCAGCCCACCCACTGACCATATAGTGCAGAGTGGATGAAATAATAACAAAAAAAGACATATCATAGATTTCAAGGTGCA
This sequence comes from Schistocerca piceifrons, assembly GCF_021461385.2. Classification (NCBI taxonomy): domain Eukaryota; kingdom Metazoa; phylum Arthropoda; class Insecta; order Orthoptera; family Acrididae; genus Schistocerca; species Schistocerca piceifrons. Next base: position 602,988,214 of record NC_060140.1, read on the forward strand.
GATCATTTCACTTATGCTCATGTTAGCTGATGTTTAGATACAGTGAAATGAAGCTTACACCCGTTTTTTGGACGTCTAATTTACATCACAGGTTTGCTACATTTGCCATTTGCCACACATTCAACTTTCCAGGTTTTTTATGTATCACACATATATGTTCGCACACATAATTACGAAACAATTCGTTTATATAACCCGACGTATATATATATATATATATACAGGGTGTCCCAGCTATCTTGTCCACCCAAAATATCTCTGGAACAATAACAGCTATTGGAAAACGACTTTCACCGGTATCAATGTAGGATGGCAGCAGACCCTATTATTCGTTTCGGACCTCTTGATAAGTATGGAAGTGTGATTACGCATGTCAATCACATCGCGATTACGGGCAGCATGGGGTTCACGCCTGAGCTTCAGGATGTGCGCTAGCAGCGCATGTCGGGTGTTTCAAGCGTCAACTTCGCGTCTTAATATCTCGGGATGTAATGGGAATATTGCGATGCAATCAACGCCATTGTGTATGTGCTTTGTCATGCTACGGATTGCTGAAGAAAAAATATAGGAGGTCCATTTAAAAAAAACATAAGTTTGTGTTAAAAAACACATATGCTTTCGTTTTAGAATGTTTCCAAATATGTACATTCATGGGCCCCGGCCCTACATTGATACCGGTGAAACTCGTTTTCCAATAGCTGTTATTGTTCCAGAGATATTTTGGGTGGACAAGATAGCTGGGACACCCTGTATATATATATATATATATATATATATATATATATATATATATATACAGGGTGAGTCACCTAACGTTACCGCTGGATATATTTCGTAAACCACATCAAATACTGACGAACCGATTCCACAGACCGAACGTGAAGAGAGGGGCTAGTGTAATTGGTTAATACAAACCATACAAAAATGCACGGAAGTATGTTTTTTAACGTAAACCTACGTTTTTTAAATGGAACCACGTTAGTTTCGTTAGCACATCTGAACATATAAACAAATACGTAATCAGTGCCGTTTGTTGCATTGTAAAATGTTAATTACATCCGGAGATATTGTAACCTAAAGTTGACGCTTGAAACCTCCGACGTTCAGTTGCGTGTTGTAACAAACACGGGCCACGGTCGGCGAGCAGCATCTGCAGGGACATGTTTACGATGACGACCGTGTTTACGAGTGTGGCTGTAGTGCACTGTTGTGGTTTGGTCTAGCTGTCGCAGTGTCCGCATGTAGCGCTTGCTGCTATTGTTATTCTACATTCGTCTCCGCACGCAGACCAACTGTAGTACACCGTGTTACCAGACGTCTGTGATAGTGTAGTGTTGTAGGAACTGTGACCATGGTGTATTCTAACTCTGAAAATGCGGAGATAATACTCATCTATGGCGAGTGTCGACGAAATGCAGCTGAAGCCTGCAGGGTGTATGCAGAACGGTACCCGGACAGAGAGCATCCAACGTGCCGCCCATTGTAAAACATCTACCGCCAACTGTATGCAACAGGTATGGTCGTAGCACGCAAACGGGTCCGTAACAGGCCCGTCACAGGAGAAGCGGGTGCAGTTGGTGTGTTAACTGCTGTTGCCATGAACCCACACATGAGTACACGGGACATTGCGAGAGCCGGTGGACTGAGTCAAAGTAGTGTCATGCGCATACTGCATCGTCACCGCTTTCATCCGTTTCATGTGTCGTTACATCAGCAACTACATGGTGATGACATTAATCATCGAGTGCAATTCTGTTAATGGGCATTAACAGAGAATGCGTTGCAGTTCTACCTGTTTATCGATGAAGCGGGTTTCACAAACCACGGGGCAGTGAATCTACGGAAGATGCATTACTGGTCCGTGGACAATCCTCGCTGTCTCAGACAGGTAAAGCGACAGCGACCGTGGACTGTAAATGTATGGTGCGGAATCATTGGCGACCACCTCATTGGTCCTCACTTCATTGCAGGGGCCCAAACAGCTGCAACATACATCGCGTTTCTACAGAATGATCTGCCAACGTTGCTCGAAAATGTCCCACTGGAAACGCGTCGACGTATGTGGTATCAGCATGATGGTGCACCTGCACATTCCGCAATTAACACTAGGCTGACCCTTGACAGGATGTTCGACGGGCGTTTCATAGGACGTGGAGGACGCATAAATTGGCCAGCCCGTTCTCCTGATCTTACACCTCTGGACTTCTTTCTGTGGGGTACGTTAAAGGAGAATGTGTACCGTGATGTGCCTACAACCCCAGAAGATATGAAACAATGTATTGTGGCAGCCTGCGGCGACATTACACCAGATGTATTGCGGCGTGTATGACATTCATTACGCCAGAGATTGCAATTGTGTGCAGCAAATGATGGCCACCACATTGAACATCTATTGGCCTGACATGTCGGGACACACTCTGTTCCACTCCGTAATTGAAAACGGAAACCACGTGTGAACGTGTACCTAACCCCTCATGGTAATGTACATGTGCGTCAGTGAAAAAGACCAATAAAAAGGTGTTAGCATGTGGACGTAATGTGCTGTTCCAGTCTCTTCTGTACCTAAGGTCCATCACCGTTCCCTTTGGATCCCTACGTAATTCGGTGCTCTCCGATACACACGATCGAACAGCGGAGGAGTGGTACTCAAGCGTCAACTTTAGGTTACAATATCTCCGGATGTAATTAACATTTTACAATGCAACAAACGGCACTGATTACGTATTTGTTTATATGTTCAGATGTGCTAACAAAACTAACGGGGTTCTATTTAAAAAAACGTAGGTTCGTGTTAAAAAACATACTTCCGTGCATTTTTTTATGGTTTGTATTAACCAATTACACTAGCTCCTCTCCTCACGTTCGGTCTGTGGAATCGATTCGTCAGTATTTGATGTGGTTTACGAAATATATCTAGCGGTAATGTTAGGTGACTCACCCTGTATGTGGACAGCACTTTTTGACCTGTAAGCAACGTAACAAATCCAGCAGTTTGTACAACATTAATTTTCTCTTTATGTATTTGTGCCATGTTTTTTTGGCATTTGTGCTTTTTATTGTTTATTTACTCCAGTTTAACATTTGAAAGTGGTCTAAAGCCGTAATCTAGATTGTGAAAAAAACATTTTTCGAAAATTATATGAGACTGGGGCCCCAGAAAAAATAAATCAACTTTCAACGTATTGTATTGCCATGCAACAGTCAATTTCGGTTTGCTTCAAATGTTCAGCTAACAGATATCTACCGATACTCCACTGTTCCACGTTTGGGCAAACCTGAAAGGTTAGACCACCTTGTTTCATTTCCAGCATCCCGTTCGCGAGACAGTCGTGCCATCTCCGTCTGAGGATAATTATAGAAGACCACCAAAAAATGACGAAGAAGCACAAACTCTGTCGAAGTTCTGTATTTTTTACCCAGTATTTCCGGCTATTTATCCAATGAACGTTGTACATGTATTTTTCAAAGAAAAATCGCCAAACAGCTGTATGTTTTGAGACGTTATTTTATTTAGACGACCGGTTTCGGCATCTCTTGATGCTGTCCTCTGGCCACTATGCATTCCATGTACAGGCAATCTCATATATCGATACATGCATAACTGGAGCCACCAGTATCTGAATTCAGTGAATTTGTATGTGGAGTGTTTACTTCGAAGGCTTTGTAACAAGTTTCTGGAGTGTTTACTTCCAAGACTTGACAATAGACCTGAAGACAGCATTAATGAGACGCCGAAACTGGTCGTCTAAGTAAAATAACTTTTCAAAAAATACGGCTATTTGGTGATTTTTGTTTGATAAATATTTGACCGGCCGCTGTCCCTTGTCCACGAAGGATCAACAGATTTTGGTATCGACATGTTGCTGGCGGAGGAAGAGCGCGCCCCACGTGTGAGCGGCAGTCAGCTGCGATCAGCGGCCGGGGAGGGCCCGGAGTGAGTGACCGTCCTTGCGAGACACTGACCCACTTGCCGTCGCCTGCAGCAAGGCTGCCAGACAGCCTCGGCACGCCACGCAGCCGCCGTGCCCACAGCTACTGCTGGCGACTCTCCCCGCCTACACCGTGTCATCACCCGAGTATACACTGCCATTAAACAACCCCAAGTTTCTCTTTCTACCGCGAGAGTAACGTAGCTTTGGTAGCGGCAGCTTGCAGCGGACGGGAGGCAGTGCTGCCCATGTGTCGCCAGCCACGATTGACAAGGGCCTACTTGTACATACGAAACAAGCAACACGGTGAGCACGAGGATATGATTAGTTGGCATCCACCCTCTGCCACTCCACTCGCTGAAACATCAGTCGCAGTTTTTATCCAAGTCTAGGGTCATCAGTCTTAGTGTTGTTAAATGGTAGTCGTTCGTCACTTCTTTTACGTCAATCTTTTAACTGGCTAATACCTGCTGTATCGAACATGCTCAATTTTCTGTGCTAACACCGACCGTGGCAAGAACTGAGCTTGGTATTCACTGAGATTAATATTTCTAATTTTTAACTAAGCACCGACGGTATAAACTAACAAATCTGAGAGGTAGGTCACATGAGACGGTAAAGTGCCAATCATTCAGGGTTAGTCATCAATAATATATTCTTCTTCACTATTTCCTAAAGTCTGCCAACGCTGGTGCAGCTTTTCGATTCCACGGCTGCAGAAATAACTTGGTTTTGAGGCGAAGAACTCGTCGAACCACGCTCGGAGAGCACTTTCGTCCGAAAAGGAAGTTCCTTGACGGTTGTTCGACAGAAAGCGGTAAAGGTGAAAATCTGAGGGGGCAAGATCAGGTGAATAAGGTGGGTGCCGATTGATTTCCAAACCTAACTCCTGTATAGCGCTTTTTGCTCTTGTAGCAGAATGTGGGCGATCGTTATCTTGGAGTAGCATCGCTTCATGCAATCTTCCAGTTGTTGTTCTTGTACTGCGTCGCCAAGACGTCTCAGTTGTTGACAATAAATGTCAGCAGTGATGTTACACTTCGGACAGCAATTCGTAGTACACCACATCGTTGTTGTTCCACCATATACATGACATTATCTTTTTTTTACGAGGAGTTCGCTACTTTGCTTGGGCTCTGCCATTCCTTTCTCAGGCTTATGTTAGCAGAAAAACACCACAACACAGGATAGAAATAGTCGGTGCTGCTCACGAGCCAATTGATGAAGAGCAAAAAGAGATGCATATATGGTCACCCGCTGGTTTTTGTGATTTTGATTAGGGCATGCTGTACCCATACACTAGGTTTTTGAACCTATTCCGTTGCATGCAAATGTCGCACGATCACAGTTGATGATCGCAGTTCGGCACATTTGTCAGTTATCGAATATACTGATCTGTACAGTGTGGATTAATGCATTTAAATTATCTTCATTAAACTCGAAGGTATTCTTGAATGTGGAGAGTCACTAACTTCAAAACGATCCTCCTTAAAAAGAGAAAACTGTTTTTCTGCCGTGCTCTGTCCAAAGGCACTATCCCCACACACGGCGCAAATATTACTGGCTGCCTCTGCTGCTGCCACCCTCTATTGAACTCAAACGGAAGAATATCTCATAAATGTTATATTTTCTAACGTCCGTAGCTCCACTCAGTATCTTCAAATGACAAAATGACAATATGTAAACTCAAATAGCAACAGTGAACTACAAATGAAAAATATGAATCAACACATAAACTTATAGCAACCGGAATACCAACAGGCAAAACAAAAACCGACGTATGCACCAACCTAATATCGCAGAGTGTTGCTGCATCCAGTGCCTTCGGGATGTACGCTCCGTTTTTTGCGACACAGTCTTTTTAAACCTGTTGAGCACTTCTACGGACATTTCTATACTAATAATAAATCTGTGAAATTGTTGTATCTATCTGTTTGAAGACGCTTTGGCAAAGCTATTACACGAATTTTCATGGGTTTTTCGCAGGTGACTTGAGCATAGCTTGGGACACCGTATACAGTTTATTTTATCAGAATCGGACCATGGAAAAAAGGACATTGTTTTGGAAAGTTTTATCGTACTAATATTATAGCTGTGGAGGTAATCTGTCTGTTACGTTTTCACGACTGACCCTCTGAACCGATTTCGATGAAATTTGGTACGCGAATTTAACCGCTGGCAACAGCTAATAATATATGTTGCCAAGTCGTTTTCTCCCCTGCGGTAATAAAATATAAACGATTTCATATATTCACTTTGCAGACACCAACTGTACTTCTCATCATCATTAACTTACATTTTAATCTCTTGGGGTTTGCAGTGACGGCTTCTCACAGGTGAAGATAGTAGTAATACTACGAGGGTGCTTCAAAAAGTAAGTTACGCATTATCATGGTAAGCCAAGTAACTCTACTGAGTACTGTACTACACTTCAAAGTGACACAGATACATGACATTCTTTTTCAGCACAGTCACCACGTCTCTGTAAAAGCGATCTCAGCTTTCCACCAATCATTCGATTCGTCGACGCAAAAATCCTCTCCTTGGCTATCGAGTCATTCGAGAACCACTGTATGACCCTCCTTATCGGTGGGAAATCCATATCCGTGTCTTCTTCTTGCTTTCCAACGTCCAAGAAAGTCCAGAGACGACATAAAGCTTGCGCTTTACGAACAGATGACAATAATTTCGGGGTTCAGCGTGAGCACTATTTCTGATACTGCAGACGGTCTCGGACTGCCTATTGAGATGAGCATCCGCTGAGCAACGTCCACGGCAGTCACTCTGCTGTTGCTGTGAAACAGTTCCTCGATTGCCTGGACTTCGTGGTCGATATGAACGACCTTTCTTCTCGATCAGCTTCCTGTCACCTGCGCGCCCTTGGTCAAATTGTCGGTGCCATTTTACTACGGCTGGACGCCCCATTGCACTTTGTCCATACACCGTCAGAATTTCACGGTGAATCTGTGTGCAATTTGGTCACAAGGTCACAAGGATCGTACTGCCCCACACACTTCAGTTTTGGAGAACGTTGCAGCCCCATGTTGTTCGTACGCTGTGATGAACCTCTTACCCGTACGGCAGAAGGAGTCGTCTGCAGGAAATCTGGAACATGGGCTCCTTTCCGACAAAGCGCCACTCAAGTTTCACGGTGGTCATAGCCTGGGAAAACATGTGCAATTTATTTTCTGAGGTCCCTACGTATATCGCTTTCAATGTTTATAGATTCGTATGCGACCAGTACCCCTATTGCACTGACTCCATGCTGTGCACTACTTAGGAATGACGCTATTATTCGGACACTGTTAGAGACAAACAAACAATGAATGTAGAGTGTATTCTGGCTAACTTCTTTAACAGACGTTTCTTCCGTCTGTATTACGGGATATGTAACTGAGCAATCCCATTTGGATTTCGACAGAATAACAAGTTATAATGTAAACAAAAATATCTCGATGAGCTAATGACTGGTGTAAGACACTAAATTATTTGTTGCTCGGATGATTGGTAACACTTTGTACACGATCAACATTGCAAAAATTGCGTTTTGTAGAGAAATTACATGCAATTTATACAATTTTTTTATGGAGTACCAAAGTTTTCATCCTTTTACAGCTCACATTATACCTGAAAACGAATTGCAAATAACATCAATTATTCTTTGCAATAATTTCTCAGCTATTATTTTGTTTCGTTTCCAAAAGGGAGAGGAAGAACCAGGAAATGATTCCATATTCGACTCTTCCTAGGCCTGTAGCTATTCTCGTTACATGGGAAAGACCCTTCATAAGCGAAAATTCTCGTCAACAGGAGTTTTTCGTTATAGTTCGCCCATGAATATGAGTGTAAACTGTTTTTATACCCATAAAGCACTTCCTATATTAGAGGCATGTAAAAGAGTAACATATCTCCTGCACTGAACGTCCAGCAAAGGTGTATTACGCCGGGACATGAAGAAGCTCAGTTATTTATGGTAGAACTTTTACCTGCACGTTTTCAGTGGGATGTGGTGTTACATGACCATCCGTTGTCATCATCACCGGAGCTGAGGACGAAAAGCACCAAAAAGACCCCATGTTGGCCGCAGTGGGACATCCCAATCATTTCTTTAATTCGACATCAGATGTTCTAGTATACCCTTACAGTGCCAAAGAAAATGTGGCGTCAACTTATCTGCGTTTACAAAACCTGCAAAAGGCACTAGAACGTCGCGAAGATAAATTCCTCAACGTCTTTGTGCTTACTCCACTCGCTATGATCGCCACACAACTTCTGCGGCCTGATAGGACAGTAACTTTATGAAAACTATAACACAGTTTTGCTGAAGCAACCAGTAACATGATTCATTCGTGATACAAAACAAGTGTGATGGTCTAGGTGAAGTCTCTCATTCATCTTTCGGCAAGAACATGTTTAACTTCAGCTGATCTCGTTGTGTGACTAAGGCATAAGTACCTGCGTACGCTTGTGCGTGACTGACTGCGCGCTATAGATAGTGCTATGCTATTGCAGTTACGGATCGATACGGAAGTGAAAGGGAGAGAGAGGGAAAAACCTGATGCTAGCAAGTAGTCCATTCCTCTCTAAAAGCACGAAGTGGACCGCTACGTGTAATCACCAACGGCGTGTTACTACCACGAGGGCAAAGTGAAGAGTTCTCAGGATGGAAGTATGGCGTCGATATCAATGAAATTTTGGACTTGATCTCCATAAAGTTTTGTTTATACGGCCTTTCTAAAAATATAGTCGCATTGCGTGAATTTAGTTTGAGTAGATATGGATAAACTAGAAGCCTCTACTGCGTTAAAATTCTTTATTTATCAACAGTTATAAAGCCAAAGTTGAAGGTTTATAAGCCGTTTTGTCTATCAGTCTGCACAATTAAGAAATTGATGACAGAGTTCAGACAAGCCTGTATTTATCTTAAAGATGTTCGTCTTGACGGTTAACACCTCAGAACGCAAATAACCTCTGACTTCTCTTTTGACACACCTCGATACAAGGATAAATGTTATTCAAATACATGTTGAGAGAACTACGGATGAGAGATAAGGCTATAATAATTTGCTCAGGTAAAACAAAATTAAAGCTGTATCTTGTTGCGATGCATAAGCACCTACAAGAACATAAAAAAGTGCGCACCATGCTATTGGACAATGGTAATTAAACGTTTATAACATTGCTGATGCCAGAGGCGTATCAGAAGAAAGACGTTCGAGCTAGGACGAGGTCATTAGCAACGGCACACAATTTTTCTTGGAACAAGAACGAAGATATCGCATCTTTCTCGAAGAAACCAGCCCAGAATTCGCCTTATTCTGTTTAGGAAAACACGGAAAACTGGATACTGATGGCGGGCTGGGTACTGTAACCTTCACAATATTTTAGTTGCAAAGGATCTGCAGCCATGATAAACTTCTTGAAAGAAATTAGTTTCCGACATTGGCTATTTTTTATATCCATGTAAATTTTTTTGTATACTACGAAAGGTAATTAGAATACACGATACACAGCAACTACTTTTATCTTTTTAGTTTTGATCCTTTAATGCAGAAGTTTTCTCTCGAGTGTTGCGTTAAAGAAGTGAGCAGAAGTATCAAATTGGACATGGCCTATATTCATCGTTACATACGCTATCAAACTGAAATGACTCTAAAATAGTGTCAAATGTGGTTATATGATTTATTATTTTATTTTAATGCTCCTAATACGTCTGTTTCTTAAGAAGAAGTTGGGTATCTTTACATGATCTTACTTCTTTTTTATTTTTGTAAGCTGTCTATAGCAATTATTAAAAATGGTATTGTAACAATTTTTATTTCGGTAGTAAGATCCTTGTACACGGAATAAAGAGAAAATGATGCATCTTACCCTTCCTAAAATTCGTGTTAAAGCCTTAGATAGCGTAGATAAAGACGTAAAGCGAATCTGCCTACACAGGTTTATCTTTGACCTGCTTGGCACGACGTGCCGCTGCACACAGCTCAGTGCTCCCTCACACTAGTAAGTGACGGGTTTGTGTGTTACTGTTTGTAGTGAACCGGATACCATGGCTGCATGGCTGTAGCTCTCAAGCCCGATAGTGTGCAAACAATTTTATTACGATGTTTTCGACTATTGCCTACTTACAGTTTTTACGTAGTGTCAAATCTTATTTTACTTTTTGTAATTGTATCAGTTCAACTACGCACCACCCACGACATTATGTGTTGCAGGTTAAACATTTAAGTGCTCTCTTTGTCCTGTTTTTATGTTGGTCACTATATCTATTGGTTGTCTTGTACCTTGTACAGTAATTACGTTCAGGCAAGTGCTTTGAAATGGTTAGACAGCCGAAACGTCGTAATTTAAAAAATGAAAGTAAAATGTATTTAAAAAAGAGCCATTGGATGAGACTAAAGTACTTTCAAGAAAAGAATTTGAACCCTGCTCTTCCTCGATGCGAGTCTGTCATCTGTATCACTTTGATCTATACATTTTCTGACAATAATTTACCACGAGAAGGATTTGTGCCAGAATAGAGCTGCTTTTTCGAAATGCAATTAAAAACACGTATAATTTAGAACTTCTCGATAATAATACAATTTATTTTGCATATCAGTTTGTTACATATGAAAAATAGGATCACCACTTCTCACACGAAACAAATTACTAATTAAAGCAGTACGTGGCAGCTGTTAGCATTGTACTAAAAAGGGTGAAGTCTGTTCGATTGCACAATGCCATGGCCAATGTGTTCAAGGCTGCAAAAGGCATTATTCATATTTATAATCCTGTTAATAGAAAACAACAATGACGAAGTCCACGCAAATTATTCTGGAGCAACCAGACGAGCAGAATACGTGAGATGATGCCCGGTTGCGGAAAAAAATACTTCAGACCTATGGGCAGTGGTGTTTTGACAATGATGTAATTGATGGATTTGCTGTATAAAGCGGTGGGACATAACTAGAGATAGAACGATCTGACATCAAGCGAAATTTTTGTTCAGAAGTTGAGTCCAACAATGAGTTTATGGCAGCTATAGATCGCTTTTTTTTTTTTTTTTTTTTTTGCATGCTTTCCAGCATCGCCAAGTCTGGGGCAGAGCGCTCTCAGTGGAGGACGTGTACTGGCATAATGAAGGACTAGCAAGAAAATAATTTTTAAAAAGGGTACAGTCTTTCACCAGTAAGATCGTGAGATTTAATCAAGACACCGGTGCACGAACAGCTATTGGACAATGATAATTAAACGTTTATAACATTGCTGATGCCAGAGGCGTATCAGAAGAAAGACGTTCGAGCTAGGACGAGGTCCTTAGCAACGGCGCACAATCTTTCTTGGAACAAGAACGAAGATATCGCATCTTTCTCGAAGAAACCAGCCCAGAATTCGCCTTATTCTGTTTAGGAAAACACGGAAAACTGGATACTGATGGCGGGCTGGGTACTGAAACCTTCACAATATTTTAGTTGCAAAGGATCTGCAGCCATGATAAACTTCTTGAAAGAAATTAGTTTCCGACATTGGCTATTTTTTATATCCATGTAAATTTTTTTGTATACTACGAAAGGTAATTAGAATACACGATACACAGCAACTACTTTTATGTTTTTAGTTTTGATCCTTTAATGCAGCGGCACGTCGTGCCAAGCAGGTCAAAGATAAACCTGTGTAGGCAGATTCGCTTTACGTCTTTATCTACGCTATCTAATGCTTTAACACGAATTTTAGGAAGGGTAAGATGCATCATTTTCTCTTTATTCCGTGTACAAGGATCTTACTACCGAAATAAAAATTGTTACAATACCAATTTTAATAATTGCTATAGACAGCTTACAAAAATAAAAAAGAAGTAAGATCATATAAAGATATCCATCTTCTTCTTAAGAAACAGACGCATTAGGAGCATTAAAATAAAATAATAAATCATATAACCACATTTGACACTATTTTAGAGACATTTCAGTTTGATAGCGTGGTAAACTAGCCACGTCTAGGAATTCGGATCGGTCTATTATGTAAACTACTGTTCTCGTTAATATCTAAAGATTTTTGGCACCTTTCTGCCGCTATCAATGGGTACTTCCATTCGGTTTTTATTTCCTGGAATGTGAAGTTCTCTGTATCTTTTTTCTATTATTTATGTAGTTGCTATAGTTGATTTCGTGGCAATTTGTCATCTGTATGCTCGCCTATCGTTGAAATACATATTTAAAAACGATGTATGTTTTCAGTGAACCGCATGCGCAAGCAAAAATTTCAAACTTCTTTTCGTATATCAAACATGTATATTGTCTTTCTGCATGTACTCTGCCTGACAAAAAAGGTGAAGCACCCGGAAGCGGAGAAAGAGGCGAAATGAAACTTCACGGTTGAAAGGGTATGTGATGTTACTTCAATGATTATAATATCGAGTCAAATTTACAACTTACCGCTTACCAGTACCAGATCACACCGCTTCTGGCTTGGATGCATGCACTGACTAGGTTGGGAAGTGTGCAAGGAAGCCATTATATCCTTTTCTGACGCAAGCTGGTCCACAATATATTGTTGGATGTTAAGACTGTTAACACCGGGATGAAGGTGACGTCCGAGCTAGTCCTATTCCTGTCCTATCGGAGACACATCTGAGGATCCTGCTTGCCACGGGAATACCTAAACATGGCGCAGTCAGATCGTAGACACTCGAGCCATGTGTGGACGAGCATTGTCCTGTTGAAACATGGCAGCATGGTATTATCGCATTAGAGGCACACGTAAAGACGCAGAATGCCCTTGACGTTTCATTATGACGTCAGAGTTCCCTCAATCACTACCAACCGTGACCTGAAGACATACCCGATGACTGCTCATACCATGACGCTGGGAGTAGCAACGCTGTGCCTCTCAAAAACACTGCAAGAATGGGACCTCTCCCTAGGTCGCCATATGATTGCCGATGATGGTCATCCAGGGTAGTGCAGAACTGCGATCGATCGCTGAACACAGTGCGCCGTTCATCAGCTGTCCATGTTTCCCTGTCACGGAACCATCCAAAAAGCAGTCGTCTGTGTTGCGGTGTTAACGGCAGCCTACGTTGTTGTTGTTGTTGTGGTCTACAGTTTTAAGAGACTGGTTTGATGCAGCTCTCCATGCTATTCTATCCTGTGCAAGCTTCTTCATCTCCCAGTACGTACTGCAGCCTACATTCTTCTGAATCTGCTTAGTGTATTATTATCTTGGTCTCCCTCTACGACTTTTACCCTCCACGCTGCCTTCCAATACTAAATTGATGATCCCTTGATGCCTCAGAACATGTCCTACCAACCGATCCCTTCATCTAGTCAAGTTGTGCCACAAACTCCTCCCCAATCGTATTCAATACCTCCTCATTAGTTATGTGATCTACCCATCTAATCTTCAGCATTCTTCTGTAGCACCACATTTCTAAAGCTTCTATTCTCTTCTTGTCCGAACTATTTATCGTTTATGTTTCACTTCCATACATGGCTACACAAAAATACAGATACTTTCAGAAACGACTTCCTGACACTTCCATATGGAACTGTAATTCCCTAGTCCGGCTGCTGCTTCTCCGACCGTTGTTGCGGTATGACACATTTTGTTGCAAAGAGTCTATTACCTGTTCTTGGCTGGCTAGGGCAGATGTAAAGGTATTACGATGTATTTGGTGCGTAATACGGCGATCCTCGTATTTGGTGGGCAGCAGTTGTGGAACGTGACCTTGACCATACGTGTGCCTGCTCTCACGTTCCCATTCACGCCAACATCAGGCCACTGTCACATGTGAATGCCCCACAAATCTGGATATTGTACGACTCGACCAGCCGGGGAAATGGAGACCCACAATGAGGCCCCTTTTAAACTCTGTCAGGTGCTGCCAAAGCTGTCTCACCCGATAACGCGGCATCTCCTGACCTTCAAAGTCATCATTTATCATCTTACGCTGTTCATGCCCTTTACATACGCTGCATGGCCTGGTAACGGGACTAAATACAAACAACACAAACGCACTCAGGTTACCGTTCAACCTGTCACAGAGAATTACAGCTCTAACTGTTTACTTAGTTGACGAAAGTGTGTACGTGTACGAAGTTACACTGATATCCGATCGTGATTCCTGCGGGCTTCACTTTCTTTTTCCTGTCAGGCAGTCTATTTCTGCAGTATATGAACATGCAGATGACAAACGCACATAACGAAAACAATTATGGCGAGCTAGAACGTGAGTTGATGTTCTACATGGAAAGTGAGAGTTGAATGAAAATACCCACTGATGATGGCACAAAGGGCCGAAACGTGTTTGGGCACTTTAAAAAAAAAAAAATATTTTGCATAGCAGATGACCATGAATTTCCACAATTTAGTCCTCAAAAGCAGCTGCTGTTAGAGTTTTGAAACTAAACGATGATTACAGACACATCTGCTTCATGACGACATAGTTCCGGCAGACAAAGTTTCAGTAGTGCCTCGAACGTTCCAGATTTGATGGTATGGAGGCTAGGGAGTCAGATTATACTATTCTGCTACTTGTTCAGTGCTCTATGAAGAGCCGTAGTGTGTGATTTCCTTTGAGCTCCAGACTATGACGAGGCTGCACAAGAAGTTGGAAAAATCGTAGCCGGCGTGGGTCAGCACGATGGTCGCTGTGTTTCGTACGCAGCGCCCGCACTTTAATGGCGTCCATAAAAGTTTCCCAATGGCACAAATACTTACAACAGACGGCTAGGGAGCTTTTTGCAGTTCTGCCGGCATAAAGCGGCCGGCGTTTGCCACACCGCCCACGCTTTCGTCATCGTCCGCGGCTGGCGGAACGGCGGCCTTCCCACAGCTGGCGACGAAGCGCGCGTCACGTGGGTGCAGCTTGCTTTCCCGAAGGACGAGGTGCTCTGCGGGCGTGAGAGAATAATATTGTGCTGTGTCTGAGTGCGAAGTGCTCTGCTGCACTGACGGTTCGATCCTAGAGCTTATCGAGACGGCACGGTAAAACTCTTTTCCGAGTTATTTATTTATTGACTTGGCCTTCACCGTGAGTACTCTGTTTAGTCATCAACAAGAACCTATTTAGCTATCAACAGTTACAAAAAAGTAAATATTTCTTAAAGGAGAACTGAAAGTTCAAAGCAATCTACCAATTAATTCTTCACTTTTTCAAAATAAAAAAGGAAAACCAGAAATAACAGTCAGTTAGTTACACGTTCCACAAATCATATGAACTATTCTTGTATAGAAATAATGTGGAACGGATCAGTTAACGGGATATGTACACATGATTAGTGTAACATTAATCAGCACATTATCTTTTTATTCATGTTCAGGCAACAAGTTGCCAGCTACCAGTCAGTGGAATAAAAGGAGTTGTACAGATGAGATGAACTCTTTTTCTGAGCCAGTGACCGCTTTAATAATGCCTCATTTCCCCTCTAGTGTTGCTCGTGTGGACATCACTACTTTTCTCAAATTATGATGGAATATTTCTGACGAATTTCATTAGCAAATATATGCCTAGCTCCTTGAACAGTTACTTCAGTGACGTCCGTAGATGAACATCACATTTACGTTTCCTCCACTTCAAATTTTCATCAATATGTACAGTCAAAAATTTTGAGTCTTCTACCCTTACTCAGGTGCTACGTCCATTGATGGTATGACTCTATTTGTTGTGCAGAACTGAATATAGTATGTTGTTTTCCAAATTTACGGAGAGTCGGTTGCCTGAGAACCGCTTCATAATCCTTTGGAGAATATCATTTAAAATAAATTTCTTCTGTTGCTTTCTCTCTAATGAAATTTATTATAACATTAGTATCGTCTACAAAAAATACCAATTCTGCTCGGCGAATGTTAAGTGGAATGTCTTTCCCATGTATAAGGAATAGGAGTGGACGCAAAATTGAACCCTGTTGAACTCCCTTTGGGATTTCGCCCCCCTCCAAGACCGTCACTAAAATTTGTTATCCTTGCACCATTTTTTGAATTATTCAGCTCAAATTTTTCCTTCTGTTTGTTAAGTAAGATTCAAACCAGCTGTGTATAAAGCCATCAGTTCCACAACACTTGAGTTTTCTAAGAGAGTAACACGATTTTGCCGGCCGGATTGGCCGAGCGGTTCTAGGCGTAACAGTCTGGAACCGCGCGGCCGCTACGGTCGCAGGTTCGAATCCAGCCTCGGGCATGGATGTGTGTGATGTCCTTAGGTTAGTTAGGTTTAAGTAGTTCTAAGTCTAGGGACTGATGACCTAAGATGTTAAGTTCCATAGTGCTTAGAGCCATTTGAATCATTTGCTCGACTGTGAATGCTATTTATACATTCACGCATCAAATAGTACAAATCCTGAATGATAAAATATCGCCAATCAGTATTTCTTTTGTGCGCTTCCCAAGGTGTTTGTGTAAATATTGTTTTAAAAAATGGTTCAAATGCCTCTGAGCACTATGGGACTTAACTTATGAGGTCATCAGTCCCATAGAACTTAGAACTACTTAAACCTAACTAACCTAAGAACATCACACACATCCATGCCCGAGGCAGGATTCGAACCTGCGACCGTAGCAGCAGCGTGGTACTGGGCTGAATCGCCTAGAACCGCTCGACCACAGCGGCCAGCCCAGTCGAGCAACCCTTTTGAAATCCGAATTGTGATGTGCTAAGTGTGAGACTAGTATTGGAAACATTACTTTTTGGAATATTGTGGAAAAAGATGTCAATAAGGAATCTGGACAATAATTTTTTAAGTCTGTCCTGTAACCTTTCTTACAACAGTTTTAAAAATTGCATATTTTAACCTGTTTGGAGATATTTCCTGTAGTAGTTGTGCATTACATGTATCACTAATGACATTACATATTAATTGGCACATTTTACATTCAAATTTCCACGAAGTACTAAATGATTCTCCTTGTCTGACAGGAAGCTCAATAATTCATCTAGATTTCTCATAAATGGCTGAAAATTTCCTGGACAGGATCTGTAGAAATTTACAATTACCAGAAAGGTATTCTGCAGTAACAACTAACATACACATGCTTCTACTTTCTGATCAACACAAAAACTATTTGTTTCAATATTTTTGACTTCTAGTCCAACTTTTATGTGTGTTGTAACTCCTCCTTTTTCTATGTTAACTCTGCACGAAAGTGAAGCGAGTCTGTAATACCAAATATTTAAGTTCTCCCTCCCTGTCGTTACGTGGTGTTCCATCTCTATTTGTAAGGTCACTTGCTAAATTAATCTAAATTGATTCCTTAATGACACTATCCCAAGAGCTGCTACTGTACGTCAGAGTAGTGTACGTCAGAGTATCCGTGTTGTTACATTTCGTGGCTGACCGGTACCAAGGCAATGTAGTGCAGCAGCAGATTTGCTCGTTTGCTGTTAGCGCATGTGACGCGTATGCTCAGAACACCGGTCCGACACGGTATTGGTGCTCTGACCTGTGTATTCCTATAACGTGTTACAACTGCCTTACCCAAACTAAGATCATCTTTAACAGATTCTACTGATCAGATCTTGATTTGACGGAAGCAGATGAAGTGAAAGTAGCAAGTGACCTTAGAAAGAGGGACGAAGGTTTTTGTTTCAATTCTGTTTGGAATTCTGCTGTATCCCTGTCGAACAACAGAGGGACAGAGTTATCGTTTCTTGCTCACCCGTTGGTACTTAATGTTCGCTATAGATAACTTCTCTGTCGTTCTTGGTTGTATGGTTGCGCTAGTTGTTCACGGTGAGTGTCTGTTGTCTTTCTGCATGTACTGTGCTAGGGCTCTTGTTCGGCGTAGCCACAGATACCGAGGTTTTAAATTTTCTTGGACAGCGCTCTCTCGCTGCAGTTGTGCATTAAAAATAACGGGTGTACTACTGTCGAAATATGTGTGGTTGTCGAAGACATCACCCAGCTGCATCTCCCCAAGTTTCTGATCAACTACGCTTCATTAGGAAAAACAAATACATTTCAGGATGGACCTCTTCACCAAACATATATTGCAATATATTCAGCTGCAGTTTAGATGTCGAGTAACAGCGTCTGAAGATCTAACGGTGTAATTCCAGATGTTCATCAGAGTCACTGTTTCCGATTTATGGACAATTTTTTGGGAGACCGACCCAGTATTCTTCTTGACGTGCCGCGAGTTGTGCTGTCAAGTGTATGCGCTTCCTGGCTGGAGTCCAGTCAGCGAGTGCACATAACAGCGCGACTCGCGACACCTGAAGAAGACGACTATGCCGTTCATCGAAAGAATGTGCATAAAATGAGAACAACTCTGCTAAACACTCGGCAGCACACCATTAATCAATCATGCCGAAAAATCCTGAGAGATCGCATCAGTGGTCAGTCAGTGCTCATCTTTTTAGTGTTTCCGTCTGAATTTCGTAAGTTCTGCGAGCATGTGCTACTAACACACCAGTCTGAAGTGGTAAAAGGTTCATTGGTTTTCTCGGTGTTCTTTCCAGGGCCACTTCTACTGCATTTATGGCTGAAGCCAATAAGCTACCTACACGATCGAGTGATGTGGTGTTTGCATCCTGATTAAAGGGTATGTGTTGAGTGTGAAACACACCATGCAGTATCTGACAGATGTCTCCTACATGTACCAAAGGCTGTTAGAAGGTTTAGAATACACCTTATATATATATGGTGATTGTGCTGCCCCTAACCATCGGTTTCATGCAACCCGCAACGCCTTCAAACCTCATGTTCAAGATTTTCATGTGCAAGCCGTTAGTCATACATAGAAAATGAACAGATGAACAGGATTCTTTGCAAGAAATTTAATGTAGTTAAATTTTAAACTGGGATATGTTTTCGCAAGAGGCCGTTGTTTTTCAGTTATTCAAGAGAAATTTACAGAAGTGACCTTCAGACTCGAAAACTATAGCCTCCAGCATAAACGTATCCCAGTGCAAAATATAACTACATTAAATTTCCTAAAAAAATGGCGTATTCATTTTTTGTTTAGGACTAATAGTTTGCGTATAGAGAGCGATAGAACACGAAAATTTTTCACACGGTTTTTGAAGGCGTTGCGGGTTACATAAAACCTATTGATTGTGGCAGCTCAGTCACCCTATATACAGCTTTGTCTTATTATTTGTCTTCGCAATTAGAATAACGAAGCGATTTGTCACGCTGTCGTTGGTATCCACTTAAATAATGCGTTGTTTTTAAAGGATAAAGGAAATGTTACAATAGTAACATCTCCATTACATAGCTCCAAAGGCATAAGGTCGGTAACATAACGTATAGTACCATCAAAAATTGGTTTTATCGATGGTAGTAGTAGCGTAATGACTCTATACCATTTTACACACAATAAGAAATAAAAGTCAGTAACAATAGTGGTAAAATTAATGACAGAGTAAAACTATATACCAGACAGGAATTCGAAACTGTCTTTCACATGTAATGCTCTTACTGACTGAAATATCAACGCACGAACTAGTATCCAGCTTAATAGTTCAGATTTTGTCAATACCTCTGCCATACGTTCCAAATTCCTTCGTACGTTGCGGTGCTGGACTGGTATTCTCTGGGGAAAGAATACAGCGGATGCAGTGGGTTGCCAAAGAATAGATGTTGTTCCCAGGATGAATCCTCCACTCCGAAGTTGATTGACGCATACAAAAAAAGTTCTTTTTATTTTGGGACGCAGGTGATAGGTACCGACAGATGTGTAGCTGCAAAGGTGGGTAATGAGTTGCGTAAAAAGCGTAGACAGCGAATAATGAAAATTTTACCAGTAGATAGAGCTGTAAGCGTGTTAAAGTAATGGGTGGGCTACAAATGACAGATGAATCGCAACACAACGGCTATGATCTGAGTTGCACTTTACCACACCCCTACTGTTAAATGTGCATGACTGCAGGAGTTCGGCGTCAACGGTTGTGGTACTGTTGGTTGTAAGGTAAGCCCATCCGCTACGGCAAGGTCGTACCATACCGGATGGGGAAAATCGGGTTTTAACTATCCTGAGTCAGAAAACCGCATAGAAAGCAAAATGACATAGGTTTATAACTACCCTTTTGCCACGAACCGCATAAAAAACAAAATGACATCTGTTTACAGTAGTTGTGAGACTGGCGCAAGACATGTTCAATATACTGCGCACTATTTTCTGTGCATGTGGCACGACAGATCGGAGTGTCTCGGGGGGTCACATTCAGAATGCGTTGCGCAATGTATGCCTTCAGTTCACCTACTTTCATAACTAGAGCACTGAACACAACATCTTTCACAGAACCCCACAGCCAGAAGTATCACGGATTAAGGTCAGGCGATCTGAGCGGCCATGCTGTAGTTAAATGACGGCTGTTAATTCTAGCATTTCCCAAATGCCTCTGCGGCAGCCGCTTCACTGGCTGTGCAATGAGCGCAGGAGCGCCGCCGTGTATTAAAATAATCCTACCCGCACACTCACGCTGTTGAAGGGTTGGAATGACGTTGATGCGCAAAAGACTCTCATAGCGTTTACTAGTGGCGTTACAGGCAACAGGACACACAGGACTCATCTCCTCGAAAAAATGCGACCCTACGATAAACGATGCAGTCAACACTCTCCAAACCATCACTTTTGTTGGATAAAATGCGCGGATTTTCCGTTGCCCATATTCTGCAATTCTGCGTATTGACATGTCATTGGAGATGGAAATGA
The DNA here is from genome assembly GCF_021461385.2 of Schistocerca piceifrons. NCBI lineage: Eukaryota > Metazoa > Arthropoda > Insecta > Orthoptera > Acrididae > Schistocerca > Schistocerca piceifrons. Next base: position 603,008,778 of record NC_060140.1, read on the forward strand.
GCTTCGTCTGTGCACAGAATGTTCCATGGGCATTCATTATCCACTTCCATGCTAGCAGGACATTACAGAGCGAACGCTTATCATGCTGAAGGGTCAGCAGGAAGAACTCCTCAACATGGATGATTGGCTACAGTCTGGAACCGCGCGACTGCTACGGTCGCAGATTCGAATCCTGCCTCAGGCATGGATCTGTGTGATGTCCTTAGGCGAGTTAAGTTTCAGTAGTTCTAAGTTCTAGGGGACTCATCAGTCAGAAGTTAGGTCTCATAGTGCTCAGAGCCATTTGAACCATTTTAACATGGATGATTCGTATATATAGCAATGCAGGACGTTTCGTATGGTTTTATGCACCGTGCACGTAGGAACATTCAAATTTCGGGAAATTTCTCGTGCACTGCATGTTGGCACACTTCCGCTCGACGCCTCCTGCAATGCTGCGCCCAAATCTTTGACAGACGGCGGACCAACTGCTTCCCTCCCTCAGTCACACTGTACTTCAAAAAACTTGTCTTTACGAATTTTCCTATTATTTTCTCCAGACCCTCAACAGAAATCGAAACAATGTCTTTTTTCAGACTCCTGAGTATTAGGAACTTGTGCAGGGCTTGTGACGCACAGTCAGCATTCTTGTTTTACCAGCAGCGTGCAATCCTTCACGGAGACAGTCGTGTCGGGCGTCTCGAACACAAACTGAAGAGCAACCTTATGCCGCGCGTCCGTTGTTGCGCCTATTCTGACGCTTGCAGCGCCGTCTATTAGTTAATTTGCTTTCCACGACGTTTTCCCCTGCTCCAGTAATACGGTGCTCAAACGTGACGTCATTCTGAACAGCGGTTCTCTTTCTAAAGCGTTTTGTAACTGCAATTTCCATTACGGACATCCTGTGTGCCTTATGAGGGTTATTTTCGAGTGAAAGGTCTGGCGAGAAAAGAGAGTAAAACATTGGGGAATAAGTCCGAAAGTTCATGAAGCGAGAAATGCCAGATGAGCTATCAACCTGCCTTTACTAGTGAAGGGAGAGCGCGTGGTGAACGCTCGCGCCCTCGTATCCGGGGTGTCGGCCAGCCGGCACCACCAGTCTGCAACAATTAGGCGGCAGCGACCGTTATCTGGCATCGCGCCGGCTCTCCAGCCCATGGTCCTTTGTTCTCGCCCGGGCTGCACATGGGGGCGCCGGGCGCGAGGTGGCGATAGCTCCGAGCGCCGCTGCCACCGCCCCCGCGAGTACACCTCTCCGGCCGGCACGCGGGCGATATTTATCAAAATGGAGGAGAGTAATTATTACTGCAACGGGGACCGCACTGGCCCGGCTCTTGTCTGAAGTACTACGTGGGGAAGATACGTGCCAGCTGAGATTTATCGGGACAATAACGTGGAACAGTAATTCACCCGCAATGGAAACCGCTGCAGAATCCTTCTTCGACGAATTGTTGATTTTTTTCTGTCGGTCTACGACCTGTAGAAAGTCTAGTTAGTAAGTACTAGTTTTTTCAGAGTGGGAGTTATTAATGTATGATTATTTCGATTAACATCGTAGTTAGAAGTTACAATATGAAAAAAAGTCTACAGTTATTTCATTTTCCAGCACCTGGGGGAGTTGGACATACACTGTTATTGACAAGTAAGTTCAGGGTTTCAGAAGACTACCTGCAAAAACTGCAAGACATAAAGACAACAGACACACATCAGTGAACACAGCATGTCTTCACGTTTGTAACCCACATTACAGATGGTCAGTATGTGTACTGTTTGCAACGTCGCAGACATCAGTAAATGTGTGCAGTTCATTGACATGAAATGTCTGCGAAGGCACGACGGCAACTCATTTTGCAGATCTGTTGACTGGGTTGCCTGTCTTCAGGCCCTAACTAATTCGACGCGACAATATGGGACCAATGTTTGTCGATATGCCCTTCCTGCAGGTGCCATCTGTAATTACACTGCCCAGTCACATTCATGTGACCATCTGTCAAAAGTATGATAACGACCTTTGCAAGGTGGGGCACTGCGAGTCGTGCAGAGTGTCAATGAGGCTCTGGAAGGTACTAACAGGGATGAGGAGCCATGCCGACTCCGTTGCCGTGGCCAGTTGCGCTAGGTTTTTCGGTTGAAGATCAATGGCTGGAGCAGCTCGATCGTCATGGTCCCACAGATTCACGACTAGATTTAAATACGTTGAGTTTGGGGGCTAGGGGAGTTTCGTAAGAGGAGATATGTAAACTCTATGAGGTGTCCGAAAGAACAGATATCATTTTCATATAGTTAAGGCTAACCAGCCATTGACCAACTTCTTCTGTGCTGGATGCACACGCGTTGCCCGAACTCTTACGGGACTCGGTAAGATTGTCTGCCGCGAGTAATGAGTGTAATGGGCAGGGACACTACGAATGCAGTGTGTGGACATTAAATTGGAAATGTGGGTCTCACGGAGAGCGTGCAAGGGACAAATACCCACAGTCGCACTAGCCTCTGTGCCCTCGGTGGCATCCTGCCTCGGGCATGTATGTGTGTGATATCCTTAGGTTAATTAGGTTTACGTAATTCTAAGTCTAGGGGACTGATGACCTCAGATGTTAAATCTCATAGTGGTTAGAGCCATTTGAACCCTCGGTGGTTCAGATGGATAGAGCATCTGCCATGGAAGCAGGAGATCCCGGGTTCGAGTCCCGGTCGGGACACACATTTTCAACTGTCCCCGTTGATGTATAACAACTCCTCTCGACAGTTTAGGGTCTTGATTTAATTATCATTTCATTGGTAAACTCGTCCTGGTGCTCTTAGAACTACGTACGTACACCGCAAGCTGTGTGGCACGTTGTAGGGTCCTGTTGGTATTTGTAGCGGTGGACATGGTTTCCAAGGATAGATGCGTACTTGTTCCCCTTGTGCCTTCCAGAAGGACGAGATTACCCAAGAAATGCCCTGTGGCCTGGACACTTCCGACGACTGCTGCAGGATATTTACTTTCAGACTTTTCACGCCGTTCACGGCAACTACCATCTGTCCGATGCAGCATTCATCTGAAAAGCTCGGCTGTCGCCACTCAGCGGACGTTCCGTTGTGGCACTGGCGTGCAAATTCCAGCCTTCGTCGGCAGCGAGCAGTAGTCAGCATGGTTGCACGAAGAGGCGCCTGCTGCAGGCGACCATACAAAGCAACGTTCGCTGGACAGTCATTGAGGAGACACCGCACGTGTATTCACCCCTAAACATTCCACAGCCGTCGTTCAGTTCTGTCATCTGTGGCCCCTGGTGCATCACAGTTGCCTTGGTGCCGCTTTTGGATAGCCGCATCTTTCCACGCACAGTCTACTTTAAACCACGACGGCGCGCAGACAGTTAACAAACTTAAGCATTTTCCGTTTCACCGAAAGCGAGTGATAACCCCCATTTGGACGTCAGGTAAATCGCTCTGATTCCAGATTACGACAGTAAATGCACTGTTCTCTGCTTCGCCCAAACACGCTTTATATGCAGTCCACTGCTATTGCTGCCACGTGCCGCGTATGAGTAGTTACTGCACTCTGACATCGAACGCAGGCGATGATCACATCAGTGTGAACATACTTTATATAAGAGTAGCGTAAACCATTAGCAGGCTCCCGTTTACAAGTGGGACATTATTGCATACCATTAACATGCAGTAAAATTTCCAGTGGTTCGCTGATAACGTATCATGCGACACGCTCGTCCCAATGATAAGTGTGCTGGGTTATACCATATCGTCAAGGTAAAACCACTTGAGCTATACTAAAATCCTTTTTATTCGTCTCAGACCGATTTCGTGGCATTACAACCACATCTTCAGGTAATCATCTAGATACAAACAAATACCATTATATTTACCCACCAGTAATAAGCCCTCAGTCTTAAAATGTAGCAGGAATAGTGGCTGCTAACATATGTCAGCTCATAAAATCAGCAACACTGGGGTATATGGAAGACCCAATATTCGACGTCAATTTAGAGTACAAAATAAACCGCTAAAGAGGCGATATTTCAGAAACAGAGTCAGTCCCAAGCGATCCAAACCCCAATTAACTGGTAAGACCTAATGAAGACAATAAAATTCTCTGTGGCAACCGACGATATCAAGTGAATATTATGTAGTTAAACAGCAATTTAAAGTGTGGCTTTTTTTCACAGTTCAGTACATCTTCTTCCTGTTTTCATGCTTGACCTGTGTTCAGTTTTTAAAGGGCTTCCCACTCGGCCGTCTTAGCACTAAGGGTGCTATGGGGAGTTTCCCTTGTGAGATGGGTATGGTCTGGTTGACGTCAGTATGTCCCTGTCTTCCTAGAACCTAGAATCCAGATATCCCCTCATGAGACGATCTAAAATTTGAAGTGGAGTTTCAGAATTGCCAGAAAAGGAGTCAGTCCAATACGGAGTAGAACCACGAACGTTTCTATAATTGCAATTAGCCCTCCTGTCGTAAAAGCCACCCCTTTACAGACATACACCTCTAGCTCCGTTGCACAATAGACATTAAGGCATTTCCATTGTAATTTATAAGGGCTTTCATGTTATGGAAAAATGATATTTATTATTCATATCACCAGTTATTAGTCGTATTATTTATGTCACGGGAAGAAGGCAAATACAAGACTGGGGCCTCTGCCTCAGACGACCTTGTTGCTATGGAACTGAGCTGACTTCCAGTCCTCGATCATTGAAAAATGGCTTCTTCGCTACTTCTTCTGTCCTGAATTTAATAATTGAAGGTTATAATCACACTGTATAAATGTGATCACTGATCACTCCCGATACCTAACGTTCATGTACACTTCTGCCTTGCCGATGACCGGAGTAGGAAAATGATTAGCCAGCCGCTGTAAATAAATATTGGTTCGGTACTGTAGACTGTGCGACCACAGATGAGAGTCACTCACTATCACTGGCTATGCTGGCTATGTAGAAAGTTAGTAATACAGTGTGGCAGCCTGTACCTATATGCTCTAAGAAATGTGTGACCCGCGCACCACTTTCTCCGTAGTCTTTCTTATCCAATTACAACACGCCACGGTGTGATACACAATTCCCTTACTCGCTCTCACACGCACGCACCCATTCTTTGTGTTTCGTCCTCTGTACACTACTTCATATTACTAGCAGCGCTCCTGCAGTGCCTTTCCTTTTTACGACTGACGTATCGTCGCTGTCTTAAGGGGCGTGACTGAAATTGGAATACGACTAACACACGCTGCGCAATTGTTTAGCGGAACCTGCGTTGTGCTACCAGATAGAGAGCAAAGATAACCCTACCTTGACTACACTTCTTGAAAGGACACTACCATCTGAAGTGCTTAAATGTGTGGCGGTTTCGTTATCTACAGCATTATTTTTATTTGATTTATTATTATGATTACTATTTTCTTTCCTCTTCCCATGTTTTTCAGACCAGGTACTGGTATTCATTAACTATTTGTCCATATCCTTCTCACCGAGCTTTGGATCTTTATATACATGGTGCAGTTCATAGACGACTATACGACTTATAACCTTTGCCTCCTTCGAAAATGGAAGACGTGGCTTTGTCATTATATTATTAAATGGAGGCATTCACTGCAGCCGTTGATCTAACGTCATTGATCAGCAACAGCTGTCGAATCGGTATACTGTGGGTTACCTTAGTTGATGGGTGTGGTACGCAAATCCTTCCATATTTTACTTTTGGCTTCCGTCAATGATCAGCTTATTCTGAAAATTTGTCTCAAAACCTGTCAGAAAATCCAAAGAGATTCTGGTCGTACGTGAAGTATGTTAGCGGCAAGAAACAACCAATGCCTTCTCTGTGCGATAGCAATGGACATACTATCGAAGACAGTACTGCTAAAGCAGAGTTACTAAACACAGACTTCCGAAATGCCTTCACAAAAGAAGAAGAAGTAAATATTCCAGAATTCGAATCGAGAACAGCTGCCAACATGAGTAATGTAGAAGTAAACATCCTCGGAGTAGTGAAGCAACTTAAATCACTTAACAAAAGAAAGTCTTCTAGTCCAGACTATATACCAATTAGGTTCCTTTCGGAGTATGCTGATGCATTAGCTCCATACTTAACAATCATATACAACCGTTCACTCGACGAAAGATCCATACCCAAAGACTTGAAAGTTGCACAGGTCACACCAATATTCAAGAAAGGTAGTAGGAGTAATCCACTAAATTACAGACCCATATTGTTCATGTCGAAATGCAGCAGGATTTGGAACATATATTGTGTTCAAACATTATAAATTACCTCGGAGAAAACTGTCTATTGACACACAGTCAACATGGGTTTAGAAAACGTCGTTCCTGTGAAACACATCTAGTTCTTTATTCACATGAAATGTTGATTTCTATTGACAAGGGATTTCAGATCGATTCCGTATTTATGGATTTCGGGAAGGATTTTAAAAATGTACCACACAAGCGGCTCGTAGTGAAATTGCGTGCTTATGGAATATCGACTCAGTTATGTTACTGGATTTGTGATTTCCTGTCAGAGAGGTCACAGTTCGTAGCAATTGACGGAAAGCCATCGAGTAAAACGGAAGTGATTTCTGGCGTTCCTAAAGGTAGTGTTATAGGCCCTGTGCTGTTCATTATCTATATAAATGACTTGGGAGACAATCTGAGCAGTCGTCTTCGGTTGTTTGCAGATGACGCTGTCGTTTATCGACTAATAAAATCATCAGAAGATCAAAAAAAATTGCAAATTGATTTAGAAAAGATATCAGAATTGTGCGAAAATTGTCAGTTGACCCTAAATATCGAAAAGTGGGAGGTCATCCACATCAGTGCTAAAACGAATTCGTTAAACTTCGGTTACAAGATAAATCAGTCTACACTAAAAGCCGTAAATTCAACTATATACCTAGGTATTACAATTATGAACAACTTAAATTGGAAGGAGCACATAGAAAATGTTGTGTGGAAGGCTAACCAAAGACTGCGTTTTAGTGGCGAGATACTAAGAAAATGTAACAGATCTACTAAGGAGACTGCCTACACTACGCTTGCCCGTCCTCTTTTAGAATACTGCTGCGCGGTGTGGGATCCTTACCAGATAGAACTGACGGAGTACATCGAAAAAGTTCAAAGAAGGGCAGCACGTTTTGTATTATCGCGAAATATGGGAGAGAGTGTCACAGAAATGATACAGGACTAGGGCTGGACATCATTAAAAGAAGGCGTTTTTCGTTGCGACGGAATCTTCTCACGAAATTCCAATCACCATCTTTCTTCTCCTAATGTGAAAATATTTTGTCGACACTGACATGCATAGGGAGAAACGATCACCACGATAAAATAAGGGAAATCCGTGCTCGTACGGAAAGATATATGTGTTCGTTTTTTCCAAGTGGTATTCGAGATTGGAATAATAGAGAATGTGAAGGCGGTTCGATGAACCCATTGCCAGACACTTAAATGTGATTTGCAAAGTATCCATGTAGCTGTAGATGTAGATGTAGAAAATTTTGAGCACTTCCGAGCTCCGCCTATCCATTTTTGGCGCGTTTTCAAGTCAGCATAGCAAACAAGAGATTTCATTCGAGTGTTTCTTTTAATTGTCTAATATTGTTAATTAAGAACTCATATTTTCTCATTTATTCGAAATTCTGAAATTGTAATTAGACTATTGAAAATATACTCAAATTTCTGACACAATTAACTCAGCACAAATAACAACGATCACAACGTTTCATTCAATAGTTTCGATCCTTTGAGAAAACTAGCACTAAAAATGTATAGCTCCCTTTCCGTGTAAGTGTTTACTTCTACGAAGAAGAAAAGCAACGTTGAATGACACACGGTGTGAGTCTCTTAAAGTCGAAAGGTTTAGGACGGCTAAGAGTAATAACCTACTGATGGTTCTTTACATTTTTTTTCGATATTTGTCTGAATCATTGTATCCGTAAGACACAGTCACTAAATAAATCTACATCTATATCTATACTCCGTAAGACACCTTACGATGAGCCGGCCGGGGTGGCCGAGCGGTTCTAGCCGCTACAGTCCGGAACCGCGCGACCGCTACGGTCGCAGGTTCGAATCCTGCCTCGGGCGTGTGTGATGTCCTTAGGTTAGTTAGATTTAAGTAGTTCTAAGTTCTAGGGGACTGATGACCTCAGAAGTTAAGTCCCATATTGCTCAGAGCCATTTTGAACACCTTACGGTGTTTTTCGGAGGATACTTCAGATATCATTATCTATTTTTCCCCTCCCTCAACTTCCCATGTCTTGCCCATTCCCTGTTCCAGGGTACGTGAGAAGAAGGACTGGCGATAAACTTCCAGACGAGCTCTACATTCTCTCGTTTTCTCATCGCATTCATTTTGCGGTTCATTTATCATAATATATTCAGCATTAAGTAAAAGAAAATAATGAATAAAATGAAACAATGTTGACTCTGAAATTCCGTTATGAAATTAACGATGAAGCTAATTATAATGTAAGTACAGTATAAGAATTTAGTTCGTTTAACAAATCCAAATAATTTGTAAGCACAGGAGAGGATTACGACCAGCGCATGTTACTGTTAACCGTCTAGACATTCGCTTCGAATTATTTGGGTAAAAGCGAGTCGGAATTGGTGACACACTCGATTCCTATTATTACGTCTCGGTTGGTCGCGCTTATGCCGTTCGTTATAAGGCATTGTAGTTCTGCAACTGTACCACACAGAGCCGGCCGCGGTGGTCTAGCGGTTCTAGGCGCTCAGTCCGGAACCGCGCGACTGCTACGGTCGCAGGTTCGAATCCTGCCTCGGGCATGGATGTGTGTGATGTCCTTAGGTTAGTTAGGTTTAAGTAGTTCTAAGTTCTAGGGGACTGATAACCACAGATGTTAAGTCCCATAGTCCTCAGAGCCATTTCTTCGTACCACACAGAGGCTGCGAGCTTCTGACGGCAGCCGTTGTGAGATAAATTGCCGTGGCCAGTAACTGGCTTTTGTAGAATATCGTGTCTGTCTGCAGTAACGTCATTTGTTTTTGTTATTTTGCAATGACTATTGCAATTCATTGCTGTTCTTCTGAGAACAAGCATCGTTAATCATTACATTAAAGTTAATGAAATGGAAAAGTGAGTTACGTATTAGGGGTTCGGATTGTTAGACGCTCTGCATGGAAGAATCATAAGTAGCAATAATGGGTGGAAAGTAAAAATCACTACATATCTATAGACAGATAAAATTATATTTACGGTTTATTTTCGTTCACAACTTGATAACACACCATATAATCTGTTTGTATATCTGCGACAGACTGAGTAGTGAAAATACAGGGCGAGTCAAAAGTCCTTGGACACCTTCATAAGTTGGAAGATTAAAGGGAAAATTGAAATGTGATGATGGGAACATAGGTTTGATGTGGGGCTGCAACTTTTGGAGTGAATGTCAATTACGGCCGCCATCTTGAAATCCGCCATTTTGGATTCAAGTCAGTTTCTTTTTTTAATGGGAAGGGGGGGTGTATGACACATCAGATAACACTCGCTTGAGCTCTGGAATTTAGTGGTGTAATTTGTTTTTGTATATCTTGTATAGTTCAGAGGTTATTAATGTTCAAAGTTGGGAAATTACCTTCATACCGACTGCTATAACACATGTTGTCCATCCCAATGCACGACTGTAGTCGCTGCAACCACATTAATAACTTCTAAACTATATAAGATAGACAAAAACAAATTACACCACTCAATTCCAGAGCTCAAGCGAGTGTTTTTTGATGTGTCATACACCCTCTTTCCCATAAAAAAAATGACTTGAATCCAAATTGGCGGATTTCAAGATGGCGGCCATGAATGACATTCACTCCTAAAGTTGCGGCCCCACGTCAAACCTATGTTGCCATCATCACATTTCAATTTTTCCTTTAATCTTCCAACTTATGAAGATGTCCAAGGACTTCTGACTCACCCTGTATTTTGTTTGGAGAGGACATTTTATACGAGCTCTTTTGTACGAGGGGCGTTCAATAAGTACTGTAGCACATTCCACACATCCAATACACAATATTATTCCCCACTCTTCTGCCTACTAACCCTGTTCTTCAACATAATCTTCGTTCAATGCAAAGGCCTTGGACCACCTTACTCAGAGGGCCCGAATGCCTGCATGGTACAACTCTGCTGGTCGACGTCGCAGCCAGCATCTTGCTGCATCAATAACCTTCCTATCACCGACGCACTGCTTGCCGCGGTACGCATCCTTCATTGGGCCAAACAGATGGAAGTCGGAAGGTGCGACATTCGGGCTGTAGGATGAACGAGGACGAACAGTCCAGAGTCGTTTTGTGAGCTCCTCTCGGGAGTGCAGACTTGTGTCAGGCCTGGCGTTGACATTGACGACGATGAACAAGCTGAAATCATTTGTTCAGTTTCCTGCTGGTATTATACTCTTCAGAGTTGATTGTTGTACCATGAGGGAGGAGATTAAAAAGAATAACCTCTTTAGAGTCCCAGAAGACCGTCGCCATGACGTTAACGGCTGACGGGGTGCCTTTGAACTTTTTCTTCGGTCGAGAGGTGGTGTGGCACCACTCCGTGGATTGCCGTTTTTGAGACCTGATAGTCAAGGGAAGACAGGATTCGGTTACGATTGTGAACGGAGCCGTAATCAGTCACTGTTGGTTGCCTTTTACAGTTACACACACTTTATCTTCAACTAATAATTCCAGACTCAACAATAAATAAAAATACCATACGTTATTAAAGAAGGAATAAACAACTGTGTAAACAATAGTGTTTTCAGTGAGCTGCAATTTAGCAAATCACCATTACATGCAGATAAAGCAGATAATGTTTTAGAAACAAGCCACTGTGATCTGGGCAGAAGGCCTTACACGCCAGCAATGGCAATAAATTAAGAGTTGTTCAAAACTCGCTACAACTTACAAATTACAGGTATTGAAATATTAAAGGCAAGTCGCCACAAACACAGCAGAAGGCATCAGACACCAGGAATGCCAGTAAATAAGATTTTGAAGGATTACTGCTAAAATACAAATACCAAATTAGAATTTTACAATTTGTAAAGGTCAATCAGCGATATTTTTTTAAATTTTATTTATTTATTTTTTGCCTTGTGGGCGCTAACGCCCCAGTTACCTGTCCTGGGGCTTAGTGTATGTAACGGCAGTGTACGTTTCCTCGCCTTGCCGCTGCTGTCTGGTAAGGCGTGTAGTTTTGACAGCTTTCTTGGTTGTAGGACGGTTGGTGATTCTCCTACTCTGGTGGTAGTGATTCCTTTCTCGTTCCGGGTGCTGTAAAGACAGTATTCTGGGGACGTAGTGCAGACAGCCGGTTCCGGCTTTGGCGTATTGTTCCATCGTTGCATTTGGTTTATCGGACGTCAGGTAGCTTCAGCAAGATTATCATTAGTCATTCATTAGACTGCCACTAGTCTGAGTTACCATCTTGTGAAGTGAATGCAACTCTTGGCTGCCCAGAATGGCAATAAATTAGGAATGTTTAGCGTTAGCGTCCACAACGCAAAAAAAAAAAAAAAAATAAAATAAAATAAAAAAAATTAAAAAAATTATCGCTGATTGACCTTAACAAATTGTAACAAGTTGAACGCAGTAAATAGTAATAAGAAGTCGAGGAAAGCTAATCAGATCCGCCTTCCTCAAGCACTCCAATCGCTGCTCTTCGCCTCGGCGACACTGCGAGCAGCAACACGAACCCAAGTCACAGGAGAATCGCGAGATATCACAGTGGTGGAGGTTTCTCTACTTGGATTGAAATGCACTCATCTTAAAGTTTACTGGATCCGGTTTGCGACGAGGTCGTGCACCCTCGTGACCACAGACCTTCCTCTGGCAGTCCATGCGTGCCGCCAGCGGTCCCGGCGTGTTCTGGCACTGCGCGGACCTGGCTCCTCCTGAGTCCCCAACCGAACTGGCCACTCACACGACCCGGAAAAACAACGACGTCGTCCCAAATATAGGGCAACAGTTACTACATACCGATAGCCGCCGTGGCTGCGACTAGCGGACAGGCAACGCTTGCGAAACAAGTGGCGCCAGTCAACACGAGAAGAAGACAAACAGCCGCAACCATGCCAACTAAACGATACTGTCTAGCTTCCAACAGAGGGCGAAAGCCTACAAACAGCACCAATGCGAGCCGCAGCATGGCTCAGTTTTGTTTCCGGTTCGAAGTGACGAACCCATGTTTCATCGTCTGCGACGATGTTCGACAACAAATCTTCACGATCAGCGTGCTAACGTGCAAGCAATTCCACCCAGATGGCCCTTCGTTGCTCTTTATTGTGTTGTGTCAGGCGACGAGAAACCCAACGGACATACCTTTGAGTACCCCACTGGTGGGTGAGTGTGTCAACACTACCGACAGAGGCGTCCAGTTGTGCAGCGAGGTGTTTGTTTGTGATCCTTCGATCACCTAGAGTGAGTGTGTCGGCACGTTAGAACATTGCAGGAGTCGCAGCTGTGTGCTGCTGGCCAGCACGCAGAAGATCGGGCAGATCTGCGCGATTTCGTTGCGATGATGACAGAAGCCTCGCCCAACGAATCACCGTGCTTTTGTTCACTTCCAGGCCTCCGCAGATATTCTGCAAGCGCCTGTGAATTAGTGCGATGCTCTGGTTTTCCGCCAAAAGAAACTCAATGATAGCTCTCTGCTTGGAATGCATCACAGTTGCAAACGCCACGTATCGGAACTTGATGAAACTGTAGGGGATGAAGCGGGAATACTTCATTATGTCCCATATCGAACTTAGCACTTTTGCAACCGAAATTGGCCGAAAAAAAACGCCCTCCTATCTTTGTGGTGTAGACCCACAAGTCTTTCCTAATCGATACGCGATCGTAATTCACTAGCATATTAAGTGATACTAGATGTTTTTGAGAATACATAATATCTGTTTACTATCCCTTTTGATCTCTGCACGGGGCAACCGCTGCAACATCGATAGCGCGATGAAAATATTTACTGAGGACAGATCGCATTGGAGGACGGCTGCTGGAAACATACTTGCTCGCTAAAAGTTGATCACTAAAGTAAGAAAGACTATTCTCAAAGACGATAAAACTCCTACAAGGCAGTAAACCTAGTTTAGCAATTTTTTAGTTCGAGATGTAGACAATGGCATAAAAAAATATAAATAACACAACGACTTCTTCTACACTTTGCTCTTCGCTTGAAACGATGAATTAAATATTGATATTGCCGGATTCAGTGTGGATGAGCTTTCCACTCTCTTCATCGTAAACTAAAATAAAGATTTCTCTCTCTCTCTCTCCCCATCCTACCTGCCTGAGCTTCTCCGAAATCTACAACTTTCTTTGTTCAGTAACTACAAAAATTCCATATTTCGTCTCTAAGCGGTTGAAGGTGATGTGAGTTGTAATTTTAAAAGTTAGTACTTAACTTAAGTAACTATTTTGGTGCCTGAATATGTCTCTTGTATCTTGATTAATTACAATTTACCACATCTAAGAAATAATGATCACTCTTCATAGGACAAAACGCCTTTACCATCTTTTTCTCTTTTAAGATTATACTTGTATCTGTATTGCGATCCATGCTAACTGAACGAAAGTCATCTATCAATCAACGCTTTTCCGCACCGCTGTAGGAGAATATTACCTAGTTGGAACTATTTGACACCTGTAACAGTAAGCGCAACAGGGCTCGACTCCAGATTATTATCTGTTGACTATTATCTGTTGCTCACTGCTCACGTCGTCATTCGAATGGCTCAGCTGTTAACAGCGGAAAATATGCCTCAGTTTTCTTGTTCTCATGCAAACGACTGTCGCGTGATTTCGCGCCCCACCTTTTCCTGTTGCAGTGGCTAAGTACGGCTCCTGCTGGCACGTGGCTTCCGCCAACATCGTCAGCAGCTACCGCGCCTTCTCCAAGGAGAAGATGGCGGTCACGATAGGCGCATACATAGGCCTCGAGCACGTCAACGTCACCCTCACCGGTAAGTTACACTCTAGCTTCTACAAGCACCTGCTCCTGCGACCTCCACGTAATGCTTCTGTTTCGTTAGCACTTAGAAGCGGTTTCTCACTCAGGGCTCTGTAGCGCAGAAAAAACAGAAGTTTATCCGCGATATTGCTGTTTGAGCTAAGAGTGTTTGTATTAAGTTACTTGAAGAAATACGCCAAACAGAAAAAAGTCTGGTTGCTGAATTTCTTCAAGATATTAACTGCTACCGGCACGGCAATAAATCTGTTTTTTCAGGTAAAAATAAACTCATTTTTCGCCGTAATTCTTGTAAGTCAATATACGATACTCGAATGTCTGGCAGACATTAATCTGCCAAAAACTACCGATAGAGGAGGCACAGTGGTCAAATAGGACTCGCGGTCTGGAGAACGGCGGACTCGTTTCAGATATTAATTCATCTAATTGGCTCAGACGACTTACTTAATATTTCCTAGTTATAGCTTTACCCCTTTCTACATAAATAACAGGAATATTCACTTTTTGCAACCAGGAAAACACTAGCCATCTCTTTCAGTAGTTGAGTTGGAAGTTTTTGGTGCTGGACTATCAATTTAATTGTAGTACTTCCGTTGTGACGCCTTTTCTGGTTAGAAATCGTGGAGCAAAAGTAGTTCGTGAATCACTGCACATAATCACGAGAATTTCTTTGAAACCCTTCTTATCGTTATTATCTAAGTAAGGTTCAAATGGTTCAAATGGCTCTGAGCACTACGGGACTTAACTACTGTGGTCATCAGTCCCCTAGAACTTAGAACTACTTAAACCTAACTAACCTAAGGACATGACACACATCCATGCCCGAGGCAGGATTCGAACCTGCGACCGTAGCAGTCGCACTTTAAGTAAGGCGTAGAGTAATATTTCTTTTTTATTACATATACTTTGTCACCTCAATGTCACTCACACGTAATCGTTGATTATTCAGCTTCATAACACACAACTTTTATTCTGCGCAGCTGCTAATTTCGCAAATCCGTTTGTTACAAACCATCCAAAATGGAAAAGAAATCGATTACGTCCTTCCTTGTTTTTCAGTTCATCGCTTTTAATTTCACAACCATGGGAATAAGATATTTTTGCTGATTAAGATGGCACTTGACTTCGGTTGTTGCGCAACCTGAATCATGATGACATAAATAAAATTTCCTAGATATCAACACCATTTCTATCCCAACAGAGATCTTTTAAACTTTCCTTCGCATACCGTCCAAGACAACGAGAATCACAAAAAGAATGGTGTAATTACATTACTTTCAAATTCTTATTGTGTGGGAAATGCAACTTATTAGTAGAGGTACACTGATACATAACAATTTTTGTGAAACACAATACGTTGGTTAATGTGTTTTCTTTGTGGTGATAAAATTTATCAAATTACGCATCCTCAAGATAGATATGAAACATCTGTATAAATGTACTAGCTATGACGGTAGAAGATACTATCTTTTGTCATTTTTTATGCAGACAGAATCAAGGGACAAAGGGACAGTTTGTCGCTGGATTCAGTTTTCTATACTTAATATGTTCCTTATATACTACCACACTCTTGAACATATTTAGACCAAGATTTCAGTACACACTCCGTAAGAAAAGGGCAAAAGCTGTATGATAGATAAGAGTGACAAATTTACGACAGGAGAAAATTTTGGTTCTTTTCTGGACGAACTGATTTTCTTTTTCAGTGTTCTTGTTGAATAGAAACAATGAAACAACGTTCTCGAAACAAAGAGACAGGTGTATTAAATGGTAGAATGAAAATACTATTGGGAAGGAGGTGGGGGCGGAGCAGTTCAAGTAAATCGATTCCCATGTATGAGATATTCATTTGAAAGTTTGTGCTCTTTGAGGATAGTTAGGAAAAAAAGTTCCAAACAAATACTGCATGTTGGTGCTACCGTAAATGTGACATCAAAATGGTTCAAATGGCTCTGAGCACTATGGGACTCAACTGCTGAGGTCATTAGCCAGCCACTTCGGCCGGCAAATGTGACATCCTTGTCAGGTTATTGGCGTCGTCCTACCATCCGAATATATGTACGTCGGTCAGGCAATAAATGTGGGCTAATACTGGACAGCGTACGTTGATCTTCACAAAACTAGTAACGCTGTTATTACCGCTGAGGACGCTATCAAATATACACAGAAAATTCTCAGTATCGCAGCTTAATTGTCTGTTAATGAATTAAGTATAAAACCTCAACATCAGATACATGATTCGGGACAATAAATAAAATATGTACAAGGTAAATATAAATATGAGAAATAATAATGTAATATTTTCTCTCATCTTCACCTTTTCTCCCCTCAAATAACAGATTCTGCCACAAAAAAAAAGACAAATAAAATTTACAAGGTGCACCAAGAATCAAACCTACTTACTTGAAATTCATGATCTGGTACGTTGATCATTTTTCTACCATCTCGAATGACGAATGAGTAACTTTTCAAAGATATGTGCGTTGTGGACTAATATGATAACATTTTCGATTTCTCTGTACTATTAAGTTGCGAACTGGACACGTGAAGTATAATTTGTTTGAATCTTGTGTTGATGATATCTGGTCCGACGAGGAGCATGATGTGAAACAGCTTCCGTATCGTTTTCCCTGCTTAGTTAACCTAGATCAATTGCTAATTGTTTGACTTGTTATTTCGAAATTAGAAGTTTTAGCCGGCCAGAGTGCCCGAGCTGTTCTAGGCGCTTCAGTCGCAGGTTCGAATCCTGCCTCGGGCATGGATGTGTGTGATGTCCTTAGGTTAGTTAGGTTTAAGTAGTTCTAAGTTCTAGGCGACTGATGACCCGAGAAGTTAAGCCCCATAGTGCTCAGAGCCATTTCTAAAAGTTTTTACTTACACCTGTTTCACGTGCGTTGCTTTTGAATGTACCTTCTCCCTCATCTTCACCACCATATTCGACTATTTACCTAAGTTGATACAAATCGTTGAGAAGCAGCGTCTGACCTTTCTAGTAGGACACTATTTTCTTGTTGTGGCGGGATATACAGGGTGGTCGGAATCGGTCTGAAAAGTTCGTGAGATTGTTACAGGGGATACTGTGCTGAGAAATAACTGTTAAGAAAACAATTCGATACTTCACTATTTTTACGAGTTTTTTAGTATTGAAGTTATGCAATCAGGCCTTTGCGCACGCAGATTCAAGCTGCCTGCCAGACAGTGCTGCCAAAAGTGTTTCTAGTTAAGTTTTCTAAAACCGAACAAATTGGCCTTATGCGATTAGGACTCTGCACTTAGGCTTCCGCACAAACTTAATTGTGTATGCAGACAGTTCGTACGTTCCGGTAATCGAGACTCTCGTCCATTAATGATTGATATCGGCACTGTTACTGGCAAGACATTGGTCTCAGGGATTCCAAAACCTTTCGAGAATATTTTAACTTCATTGATATAAATGTGACATACAGTCATGCTGGAGGAAGATGACTATTATTACAATAATCAGTAGTTCCCCATTCAGGATGACTGGGTCGCAATGGCAAAAGTCAAAAATCAGGCAAGGAATGACTTTATTCCTCATATGAAGTGTTTCGGAATGTATCCCTCATCAGATATCCAGGAGCGATTACTGCACGTAGATATGGCGTTTCAAGTTGTGTGGGAAACGCGATATCTACGTGCAGTAATCGCTCCTGGATATCTAATGACGCATAAATTCCGAAACGCGTCATATGAGCAATGAAGTCTTTCCTTGCCTGATATTTAACTTTTACCATTGCATCACAGCCAGCTGAAATGCAGAAGTACTGATTTCTTTAATTAAAAGTTTAACGCTGCATGATAAATTGCAAAAAAAAAAAAAAAAAAATCTTTTACCGATGTTGTAATAAAAATCAACAGTTTTTGCATTTAGCTCTTTGGCTGTACTGTGAAATGTTGCTTCTTGCCAAATCACATGATTCTTGGCCAATAGGACGTACTGTATAAGTTTTGATGCGTGAGTTTGCTAGTATCAAAATATGCTACGTAAATGGCCGTATCTTTTGATTGCATTCACTTAGAAGCTTCCATGCTTTTCACCGTCAAGGGACCATAGGCCTCAGTATGTGACATAAATTTCAGCTCGATACGTCTACTCGTTCCAGAGAAAAGGGTTTTTGATAGACGGACAGACAGACAGACAGATGTTCAGACAACGAAGCTATCCTATAACAATTCCGGAACCCTAAAAACGCAACCTTTGCTTCCCTGTCTGAAATTTATCACTTCCGGAAAAGGCACATTTTGACTGGTAATGAGCATTTCAACAAGTGGTAACTCACGTACTCGCGTGAAAAGGCTTCAATTTGCTCGCGCAACGGCCTATTCGGCTAATTTCAGTACTAAATAATTCGGAAACGGCGAAATGTATCGAATTTTTTTCGTTACAATCATTTCTCATAACAGTCTCTCCTGCAACATCCTTACACGCTTTTCAAACTGTTTCTGACCACCCTTTGTGCAACGTTGAACGTGCGTTACAAGATAAACTGTGCATTCAACATGCACACATTCTTAACTAGCCGGAAATTGTCATCCAACAACTACTTCGAATGAAGTCGGTCAATAGTCACTTCTATTAGCAGCAACCACACCGAAATACGCCGCTTACTTTGGATGTCTACAGTATCTTGACATAATGAGGTCCCCTTTCACTCGTGGTCGTACCGCACCGATTTCGTCGCGAGCGCTTGTATTTCAGGTCGATTCTTTCCAAGAGAACAGCGTCCGTTCATTCAGATGAGTCACGCTGAACACAAATCTGGGCCGGAGCTAACGCCCAAGTTGTGAATCAGCTTCCGTATTGTTTTCTCCGTCCAGAAAACCGGGCTTAATTGCTGGTCGTTTCCCTAAATCACCCACCATGACAAGCGCCCCGGCCGCTTTCGTATCCAGAGTCGGCCCGATCTATTATATCTCCCGATCTGCAAGGCTGTACCTTACCGTAATTCGTGCAATCACTACAAGATGGGAGATTTGAGACCCGGTGTTTAGGAATGTGAGCGGTCGTAACTCTGCAGATATTTCCACGAATTACTCAACATGGAACGCTATTGAGATGACAGAGCTCGCAACTTACGCCGTGGTTGCTTTTGTTACGATATCTCGGGTCACGTCGACATAAAAGACTATAGGAATATCACATTTACGACTAGATTCTACATAGTTTTCGCAGTCTTACTGGGGGACTACGTACTGCGGTTACCGCTCAAGGTTTCGAAAATGAATCTCCCCTAAAAAAGCAACATTCGGAATTACTTCTGCAAGCTATGATTTGCCGCTGTCTCTCCATGTCAGAAAATTTAGTAGGATTTTTTCATTGCACTTCGTATGCAAAGCAATATCTGCATAACGAATGGTGCAACAGACAGTTTAAGACGTCCACTTAGAGAGGTGTATCTCCCCTTCCATAGTAATGAAACATCACGCTTTTTTGGTGAGAACTTTCCAAAAGAATATCAGACAGTAATGAAAAATGTGAATTTCAGTGATGAGTTACAGACGGTTTTCACTGCTTTAGCAGTTGAACAACTATCAAGAAGTTATAGTTTACTTCATCCATTGGTACTTACATCTCTGGGCCAGAGTTACAATAAGAGAACAAAGAGTCACATAAAGATTTTAGTAAATGGGGCGCCCTCCGGATGATACATATAGAAATATCAGGATCTTTAACACAGTTTGCAAGACTGGAAAAGAAATACTGAGATTTAGTACCGAAAATGATAAGGTCATTGGCAACAGTGAAGAAATTCAGACTACAGGAAGAAAGGCAGGAAACTGGCCATAGCATTTGAAAGGGACCTTCTCCGGATTAGACTCAAATCATTTTGGTAAACCAGTGTTAAAGTAGATCTAGATGGCCAGAGAAGAATTTAAATCTCGCTGCTCGTGTTGCCTTAGCTAACTTGATCCTTCGTTCGCTTCAAACTGATCTCTTTGAAAACCCACAAGTTCTTCGGTTCGCAAGACTTAATCTAGTGAATCTAACCTTTAAATAATACAAATACTGTTGAGGTTTCCCGTAGGTAACAGCTCAGGTTCACTAACTATGAATTTCATATTGACAGCGTCGTCCTAATTTACATAGTGTAGCTGGATGAGTCGTGTAGACCCGGATCGTAAGGAAGTTCCTTACAGAAAAGCCCACACCCAACAATCCGTTGATCTTGAAGCTCATAGAAAACTACAGATACTCGAAATACCGCGTCCACCGAACAATTCTCGTGCAACTGCCTTTCGTTGCCTTGAGTTGTTCAGTCTTGTAGGAAATCAGGGCTCTTCAAATTTTATTTAGCTGTCTAACGCAGGTGAAGAATTTGAAATACCTCAACATGCCGAGCTACATTTAATGAGGTACGATTATATAAGGGGGGATCAAATAATTTCCGTTTGAGGGCGTTGCAGCAACATATATATATAACGTGGCGCGATTCCGACGCTGGTACATAAGCACCGGCGTTTGGGCAAGGGGTTAGTGTGCCACTCGTGTCTTTACGACGTACGTGCGGTAGGTGTGGAAACGTGAACTATGGCGACGTTATTACCTAATGCGTCTACACAGGGCCAAGGTGTTGTTATTCTTTTCTTGGATGCCGAGGAACAAACACCGGAGACATCCATTGGAGAATGAACAGTGTGCTTGCGTGTTTTGTCTTGCAAGCGCATCTGCCTCTGCCTTTCAAAAGCCACCGTACTGCATGCGAGAGACGAAGGTAAGACGTGAGCACTGTAGTAACAGGATCACTTCATCCCTTCCTGTTCAGTCGCGTATGGTAGGCGAGAAGAAGAAATGTACTCGTGGTCATTGGGTGAGATGCAAAATGTAAAATATAAGGAGTAGTCAAATGAAAATGAGACAGACAGGGAAAAAAGTTAATAAACTCGTTACTGTTTCAAAAGTACGCCATGACTGTTAATATATTTATCCCACTGTGAGACAAGAAGGTCAATGCTTTCTTCGAAAAATGTTCTCGGTTTCGTACGGAACCATGATTGTACCCATGCGTACACCTTCTTCGTCCAGAACGAATCGACGGCCAGGAATGTGTTTCTCCAGGGCTACAAACAAATGAAAATCGTATGAGGAGAGAGCTCGACTGTTTGGGGAGGACGTATAAGAGGATCCTAGCGACACTTCTGCAGCGTAGTCGAAAAAACCTTTCAACATGTGGGCAGGCGTTATCCAGCAACAAAGTGATGGCGTCCGTCAACCCGCTACTCACTGGCTCTCTGGAACACTGCGCCACAATTAATAGGCAGCAGTATGTGGACACTTTGCAAAAACTGAAGCTTGGCATCAGGTCCAAACGCACAGAGACGTTTATGGACGGCATCGTTCTGTTGCAGGAGAATGCCCTCCCACATATCGCAAAGGTTGTTTCAAGACACTGCAGAAGTTTCACTGGGAAGTCCCTACACATCCTCCTTACAGTCTCGTTATCACCCCATGCGATTTCCACATTTTTGGAGCTCTGAAAGAGACTTGCGTGGCGGTCGATTTGCTTCGGACGAAGGGGTGCACGCCTGGATACAATGATGGTTCCATCGGTAACCGCAAACATTTTTCCATTAAGGCATTGACCGTCTTGTCTCTCAGTAGAAGAAATGATCAACAGTTACGACAATTACATTCAGTACAATAAACAGGTTACTTGCTTTCCTTCCAGCCATCACGTTTTCATTTGACTGCCCATATTAATATCTTTCTTCAGTCGTACTATTTCCTAGAGCTTCGGAAGTTTGACAGCCAAATTTTCTATGACACACGTCGTCTTGGACGTAACTTCAGCCAAAGAAATTTGTTGAGCAGTTCTATGACTCTCCTGCGCTGACTCAACTAATCCAATAGTAACTACGCAGATCCTGTTTGAATCTTATCTATCTGTTCTTCAAAGTAATTTGGCGAGAGTTGCAGGCCGTCGAACAGTTATCAGGAACTGGAAGGACGTGAGTTTGCCCCTCTTCATGAGTGAATTACACGTCTTTTAGATTCCCCCGATAAATCTCAGTGTGTTATATCCTTTCTTCACAAATACGTTAATATGGCAATTTCACTTCGAATAGCTACGGTCAGGTACTTCCAGCTACTTGACAGTTATGTCCAAATCTAGTAAGTGATCAGCAATGTGGCTCTGACACCTCGTACCACACCTGCAACTGCAATCTGAGAAGCAGTTGGCGCCAAGTGACACAACGAACTGTTACAAATCGTTTGATTCGAGGACAGCTCCGAGCCAGACGCCCTGTAGCGTGCATTCCACTGACACCAAACCACCATCATTTGCGACTTCAGTAGTGTGAAGAGGGAGTTCAATGAAGGGCAGGGTGGAGATCTGTTGCGTTTTCTGATGAAACCTGGTTCTGGGCCGGTGCCAGTGGTGGCTGTGTGTTAGGAGGAGGCCAGCTAAGTGCCGTCAACCAAGTTGTCTGAGTGCTAGACACACTGGACCTACACCTAGAGTTATGGTCTGGGGTGTGATTTCATATGACAGCATGATACACCTTGACCCCAAATTTATACGTCAGTCTGGTGATTCTGTCCACAGCTCGTGGTCGTGCGGTAGCGTTCTCGCTTCCCGCGCCCGGGTTCGATTCCCGGCGGAGTCAGGGATTTTCTCTGTCTCGTGATGACTGGATGTTGTGTGATGTCCATAGGTTAGTTATGTTTAAGTAGTTCTAAGTTCTAGGGGACAGATGACCATAGATGTTAAGTCCCATAGTGCTCAGAGCCATTTGAACCATTTTCTGGTGATTCGATCTGTTGTGCTGCCATTCATGAACAGTTTTCCCGGGGGTGCTTTCCAACAGGATAACGCTCGCGCACGTACTGCTGTTGTAACTCAACATGCTCTACATGTTGCCGCCATGTTGCTTTGACCTGGTCTATGACCAGGTCTGTCTCCAGTCGAGCACATATGGTTCATCATTGCATGACAACTCCAGCATCATCCACAAACAGCATTAATCGTCCTTGTATTGACCGACCATGTGCAACAGGCGTAGAAAATGTCTCTGAGCACTATGGGACTTAACATCTGAGGTCATCAGTCCCCTAGAACTTAGAACTACTTAAACCTAACTAACCCAAAGACATCACACACATCCATGCCCGAGGCAGGATTCGAACCTGCGACCGTAGCGGCGACGCGGTTCCAGACTGAAGCACCAAGAACCTCTCGGCAACAAGGCCGGCGCAACAGGCGTGGAACTCCCTCCCACAAACTGACATGCAGCACCAGTAAAAGACAATGCATGCACATACGCAAGCTTTCGTTCAACATTCTGACAGTTACACAGGTTATTAATATACCAGCATTTCACATTTTCAAATTATCCCTCGCTTGCATTAACCTGTGATCTTGTAATGTTAATTACTTAAATATGTCACCTTGCCAGATATATTCCCCAAATTTGATTACTCTACATTAATTACTTTTTGGTGTTCCGATTCTTTTCCATTAGTGTACATACAACAGCTCTGCTTCTTACTGTAACTTGAGAGATGAAATTATACATCGAAGATGCAGGGTTCGTCCATTATTTCTCTTTCTCTGTATTCCGTGGCTGAATATTAAGCGCTATTGTTGATCGTCCTTCTTCTTGCACTACAAATTTTACCACTGAAAGTCTAACTGAAAGCGGAGAATCCGTCATACGAATCTTTCTCCCAGTTGGGGCCATGCAGAGAAAGAGTAAAGAAGTTGAGGCACGTAAGCGCAGTTCAGAACAAATCCAACAAGTGGTGAATGTAGGTTTTACATAACTGAATTTTCTCATGAGTTTTCACCAATCGTATAAGAATAACAAAAAAATAAGGGTAGCCAAAACCCATTTCAGCACCAGACCAGGATTCATGAGAGTCTTTATTTCGTTGTAAGCCACCTTCAGTATCGAAATCGCAGGCTATTACCTTTCCAGCCGGAAGTTCACCCGTAACGACCTTCTAACGGTGCCACCCACCTCCTACTATTGCGCCCTGCTGCCTGAAAAGCAGACACAGCTACTCCAGCCAGCACACGGCTGCCCCTTCATTAACCGCATCGTGCTGATTAGCCTACTGAGTGGCCTTTGTGAACGGTGGACGGGTCGCCAGAGGTCGCTAAGTCGAGCTTGTCTGGCTCGTTAGCGACCACGCCTGCCCTTGTCTAGGGCAGCTGAGAACAAGGGTGCACCACAAATGCACAGGGAGTCATTAGTTCCTGGTGCTCTACCAGTAACACGACACTCACAAGCACTAACGAAGGCTGTGTTACATCACTAATGCCTGCGAAATATCCAGCGCTGAGAAGGATACTCGTACATCCGCTTGAAAAGAAATTTATACTACAGATAGAGTAACAATTACAATTACATAACCACATTTCTGCCTTGATTCTGTGATTTTAGTGCAAGCTGAAACCCAAAGTTCTGCAGTCGGCCTGTCTAAACGCCGTGGTGACATGGAGTCGAAAAGTCTCTCGAGAATCTTTTTCCGTGAGGTTTTCCCACGACTCCACAAAATTTCGAACCACGTGAAGTGGCACTTTTAAAGACACAGGACTTGCATTCCGGAGGATGGCGTTCCAAGTTCCCTTCCGGCCATCCACATACAGGTTTTTCGTAAGTTTTCTAAGTCGCTTAAAGCAAAAGTCGGGAAAGCTTCTTTGGAAAAGCCATACTCGGTTTCTCTTTCCCCATCCTTTTAAACAATGTATTTATCCAATATGTGTTTCACCATTTGCTACCAAAAACATCACATTACATAAATAAAATGGTGTTTATTGTTATTATATGTAATCTATCATATATGTACTCTAGTGCTTTAGGCTAGAAAAAGTTCCTATGGCTTGTCGAATTGCGAGGAAGTTTGAATATGTCTCATTATTTTTGAATTTGTAGCACTTCTGGAGGAAATTTACTAGTGCCTGTATTATAGCTACTGGTCGCTATTTGTCCAGTGCACGTATGAAGAGTAGAATGAAGTTTAAGACACTTGTCAGGAAGACTCAGTGTGGCGGGAAGTGGGATAATGAGGAATGATGAGAGGCCTATGAAGTTGGTTAAATATGTGAATACTGCGATAAGGAATGCCAGAGTGGACAGTTCAGTTGACGAGCAGTGGACATCTCTACGAATGGCAAAGATGTTGAACACAAACATTAGTTCGAGGAAAGTAAGTGCGAAAAAACTTGAATAACAGACGAAATACTTCCACTGATCGGCGAAAGAAGGAGATACAAAAAATTTCAGAGAAATACAGCAATATGAATCACTGAGGAATGAAATAACTAGGAAGTGCAGGGCAGCCAACGCTAAATGGCTGCAGGAAAAATGGTTCAAATGGCTCTGAACACTATGGGACTTAACATCTGAGGTCATCAGTCCCCTAGAACTTAGAATTACTTAAACCTAACTAACCTAGGGACATCACATACATCCATGCCCGAGGCAGGATTCGAGCCTGCGACCGTAGCGGTCGCGCAGTTCCAGAGTGAAGCGCCTAGAACCTCTCGGCCACTCCGACCGGCTGGCTGCAGGAAAAAAAGTTAAGAAATGTAAAAAGAAATTACAGGATTACAGGAAATTCAAAACAACCTTCGATAAAATTAAAAGCATGACTGGTGACATTAAGAGTGCAATGTAAATTCCAAACGCAGGCGGAGCACAGGGCGGATAGGTGGAAAGAGTATATTGATGGACTTTGTGAGGGGGAAGACTTGTCTGTTAACGACATGGAAGACATAGAGGATCCAGTATTAGAGTCAAAATTTAAAACAGCTCTGGATGACGTTATACCAAATAAAGCTTCCATCGAAATTTCTAAAATCATTGGGAAAATGGCAACCAAAGGACTACTGAAGTTGGTGTATAGAATCTGTGAGACTGGCGGTGTACCATCAGACTTTCCGAAAAATATCAGTCATACAATTTCGAAGATTGCAAGGGCAGGTAAGTGCGAGAACTATCGCACACTCAGCTTAACGGCTCATGTATCCAAGTTGACGCCAAGAAAATGTGCTAAAGGATTGAAAAGAAAATTGGGGATCTGTTAGCTGATGATCAGTTTGGCTTGAGGAAAGGTAAGGACACCAGAGACGTAGTTCTGACGCTGCAGCTGGTAATGGACGCTGAAGAAAAATCAAGAAACACTCGTAGAAAAAAGCTTTCGACAAAGTAAAATGGTGCAATATGTTTTAACATCTGAAAAATATTGGATTAAGCGATAGGAAATATACAATACGTACAAGAACCAGGAGCAAGCACACTGGGAAACGAGAAACGAAGTGCTCAGATTAGAGACGATGTAGGACAGGGATGCAGTCTACAGCCCATACGGTTCAATCTGTATACCGGGGAGCAATGACGGAAATAAAATGAAGGTTCAAGAGTGGGATTAAAATTCATACTGAAAGAAAATGAATGATAAGATTCGCTGATGACATTGCTGTCCTCAGTGAAAGAAAGCAGAATTACAGGAATTACTGAATGGCATAAACAGTCTAATGAATACAAAATATGGATTGAGAGTAAACCGAAAAAAGACAAAAGGAGTAAGAAGTAGCAGAAATAGCGATAAAGAGAAACTTAACATCAAAATTTGATGGTCATGAAGCAGATGAAGTTAAGGAATTCTGCTACCTTGGAAGCAAAATAGCTCATGAGGGACAGGGGAAACAGGATATAATAAACAGGCTTACACAGGCGAAGAGGGTGTTCTTGGCCAAGAGACGTCTGCTAGCATCAACCATGTGTCTTTATTTGAGGAAGAAATTTCTGAGTATGTACTTTGGAGGACCGCATTGTATGGTAGTGAAACACGGAACAGAAGAGAATCGAAGCATTTATTTTTATTTATTTATTTTTTTCGTTGATTGTAGTGGACTGTAGCGGTTGAACAGTTGGAAGGGGGAGGCGGCAGATTATAGGACCGAGAAAGCAACAGGAATAGGGAATGGAAAAATTTGGGTTCGTATATAATTGTGCGTTTGTGCCTTTATTTTACTATATTTATAGACCGTTGCAATAAAGATGAACAGGCACAAACACATAATCACGCAGAAAGTCATTCACAATGCAGTTTTAGGCCACTAAAGGTGCACTGCATTGTGGAACGCGAGACGATTCCGACGTCAAAACTAATAGTCTTCGTTTAACTGCACAACTGCGAATGCGTTAGGCACTACTAATTATTAATATGCAGTTGAGAATCGGATAGTTACAAAACTCATGGCTATGTCTTCAGTGTTATTTAAACTATCGAATAAACCAAAAGCAATGAGCCGAGAATGAACTCTATTCGTCTAAACGGGGGATACCTTCAAATGTGAAAAGCTACTTTTCGTAAATTCGTACCAAAGTGAGGAGGCACTTACGACACAGGGCGTTCACTTCTTCTCCGCGTTGTGAAGACGTAAACCGTTACTAATGGCATACTCTACAAAGTAGCTTAACACGTGGTACGCTCATTTTCATAGAGCGCCTTGCAACAGCGCGCCAGCTGCAGCAAGTTCCCAGTACGGCCGGCAGGTCGTTTCAGTCCGGTGGGCACGCGCTATCTTCACACACCGCCGCACTCCAACACCTGATAAACGCGTTTGACATTCAGCGTAGCTTGAAAAAGGCAATTACCTCGCCTGTTGTGGCACACCATGAAATTCCATAATTGCTTGCAGAGATGAAAGATGAAACGTAGAGAGAGTAGACAGAAGAGGCGAGTGAATAGAGAAGGAAGACGGTAAGGTTGTATAATAAGTGACGGGCGTTGATGGGTCCGCTAACCGTCTATAGAAAGGGGAGGGAGAAAGATGTGATTGAAAATAATGTATTTTGTTCTAGACCAGTGGTCTTCAAAATGCTACCCGCGGGCCGCATGCGGCCAGAATCAACTGTTTGTACGGCTCGTAGTTCTCAGTCATGTTTTATAATAATACGGATCTAGCAACAAACAGGCGAATCCAAAACCGTCAGTTAAGGCTAAGCGCTTCTTAAGAGTAAAAAAAAAAAAAATGTTTCAAATGGCTCTGAGCACTGTGGGACTCAACTGCCGCGGTTATCAGTCCCCTAGAACTTAGAACTACTTAAACCTAACTAACCTAAGGACATCACACACACCCATTCCCGAGGCAGGATTCGAACCTGCGACGTAGTAGCAGCGCGGCTCCGGACTGGAGCGCCTAGAACCGCACTGCCACCGCGGCCGACCTTAAGAGTACACTTTTCCTGCTCAGTAACAAACAAAAATACTTACAGAGACAGCAAAGTTTTAAGATGTGCTTGATTTTAACTGAGGTTGTTAAGTAAGCTGGCCTCTCACAACAGGGACGAAGCTTACTGCAAGGGCAGACAGTGGGGTGAGAGAATGTGGTAGGGAAACTGTTTTCTTGTCTTCCATGGCAGACAACTGATGAATCTGCGTGCGTTGTAGCGGTCAGATGCTACGGTATAAATTTCAAACGGAAGTTACGTGAATTCGTAGCAGAGAGTTGGAGAGAGGGTCATCTTCAAGCGCTGTATATTTTTTTAAATAAGGAATAATAAATTAAATTAAGGCTGTCGTAATAGAACGGAATGAGTAGAAGGAAATTAAAATTCAAAACATTTAATTTACTGATGTGAGTCTGTCTCATAGTGCATAATCCATTTAAATGTAAATACATTTACTGTTATTAAACAATTAATTATCAGATAACAGAAAAAACACTTCCTCAGGAAATTACAGTGTCATAACACTGTTGTCCATAAGGGTGCTATAAATCGGAAATAGAGAATACGAAGAATTTCAAACGGTGTCGTCGATCAGTAGTTGGGTGCGAAATTATCGCGCCGTTCCTGTAGCTTGTCTACTGGGGGGTCATAACACATCAATTTACGTGGGTTACGAGTTAATTATAACATCGGTACATGTGCCGCACAATGGGTCTTGAGGAAAAAACTTTGGCGACAACTGTACTAGACCATCCCGCAGTTTGTTATATCGATGCAAGTAACTTTTGTGAGTTTGACTTAAATCTTTTATGTCCTGGCAGACTTCTTCGTATGGCTGAAGCTTTAAACGGACCGATAAAGAAGCTAATTTCGAAATAGTACTTTATAAAGCCGGAGTTAACAGCAAAACTGTTGCTTGAGAAGTGATAATTCGAGTGACTAGGAAGGCTGACGGTTACAAGAAATATTTTTCATGAATTCCAAATGAGATGCAGCGGTAATAGTTGCAACTTATATAATAGAACTATTTGTTTGTGTTTACTACAAATATTTTGTTCATTTCCTGAAACGTTTCTGCCACTGGCCCTCTTCCAAAGTATTGTACAAGCAAAAGAAAGTGTTCAAACAGCAGTTACACACATAACAATATATTTGTTATTTTATCTGGCCGAGCGGTTCTAGGCGCTTCAGTCTGGAACTGCGCGACCGCTATGGTTGCAGATTCGAATCCTGC
This sequence comes from Schistocerca piceifrons, assembly GCF_021461385.2. Taxonomy (NCBI): domain Eukaryota; kingdom Metazoa; phylum Arthropoda; class Insecta; order Orthoptera; family Acrididae; genus Schistocerca; species Schistocerca piceifrons. The sequence continues at coordinate 603,038,158 of NC_060140.1, forward strand.
CTCGGGCATGAATGTGTGTGATGTCCTTAGGTTATGTAGGTTTAAGCAGTTCTAAGTTCTAGGGAACTGATGACCTCAGATGTTAAGTTCTAAGTTCCAAGTCCCATAGTGCTCAGAGCCATTTGAACCATTTGTAATACGGGACAACAGCTTTACCGGCGCATTTAGCTTTGACAGCACTGGCCGGGCGAGTGGTCCAGCTAACGTGCACTGCTGTGAGCAGTGGCAGTTCAGACGTAAAAAGAGACGAGCAGAGGACAATACAGCTTTGAATGTGAATTTTTAAACAGAAGGAAATAATATATGGTAAAACTCAGGTGATTTTCTCCTTAGGTGACCATACGGAAAATGTAACATGCCATCGATATTAGCGAACATAGTATTTTAATTAAAAGCAGGAGTGATGAAAATTCGTGACTAACAAGGGTAATTTTTCTACATGAGCTGTGTGTGACGTAAAAGCGCACTGTAGTTCCGCAACGCAGTAAAATACGTAAGCCACTGAAGGTATCGGAGTCAGCTGTCTGGTAATCTCTGAACTCCTACCACATCGGACACCGCTGAACACACTTTAGTACAGCTACGTTGATAACGAGTCTATCAGAAACAGAACCCCAAGCCAGAAAAATTTCCACATTTCCTCCTCCTCTTTCGTGAAGTGCTGTTCTGCAGTTCGCCATCGTTAGGCAGTGACGTGTCACAAAGCTTCGCGCATTAGTTGCAGTATGTTTGACAGCGTAATGTCTTGTTATTTCTCGCGACAAATACCTTAACTTGGCTCCATATCGATTCTGTCGGGTTCAGACTGCAGTGTTACGACCACAACAGAGCCATTTGTTATTTTATCCATCATCAGAAACTGTAGTCGTATATTATGAAAAAATAAGCAACCAGTTTCATAAAAGAAATTTAATTTCTTTGACGGTTTCAGGCACTTAGTGCTCTTCTTCAGAAGGTTATGCCTGTACATTACTTGTGTCAGCAATAAAATGCATGGCCGGCCGCGGTGGTCTAGCGGTTCTAGGCGCTCAGTCCGGAAGCGCGGCTGCTACGGTCGCAGGTTCGAATCCTGAACAACTGAACCGTTGAGTACCTTTTTTTTACCTTTTTTTATTACGCATGAATATTTTCATTTTTTCGTATAAGCTCAATACAGGTCCTTTGTTCAATTAATGGTGTACCTCAAGCTCTTTATCAGTGTTGCTGAAACTATGTCTTGAGTTTCTGATGTGTCCGGACCAGTTCTGACTGTATGAATTAACACGACCTTTAGTCCATGTAATTTATTTACACTAGCAGCAACGTATGCCTTATGACTTGTTCTAGATGATTGTGGCACCTGTCGGATGCAGAGTAGATTAAACCGCGAGATGCAAATAAACAACATTCCGTGCTGACGTGTAATGTAGTTAATTTATCTGGCAACGCTATGGAGTATGGCGTCATGGGTGTTTACGTCATGCAGTCTGAGAAAACGGCCAAGACAATTTCCTGCGCTGCTCTTGTTTAAGATGGTTTAAGATGGTGGATCAGTTTCTTACCGTCACAGTTCTTCTAAAACAAACATATTTCTTCGTAAAAATTGCATTGCACCTGCATCCTGACAAAAAACTGAGTTTTTAATGTAATTATTTATTAATGTCAAACATTGCCTTTAAACTTTAATATAGTTTAGTGATTGCCATTATTATTTATTCTCCATCATTTACATCACGTGCATGTCTTCGCTGCTGATATACTGCATCTGGCATGTCTTCGCATCCAGAATGAATTTTCACTCTTCAGCGCAGTATGCACTGATTCGAAATATACCTGTGAACCCAAAATCCAGGTTCGAGTCCCGGTCCGGCACACAGTTTTAAAATGCGAGAGGGTTTCAACTCTTCGTACTTTGTCATTTATTTATGCCTGTCCCACGTTTTGGGATAAGAGATCACCTTTGTGCGTTTACACGTACTCTTTCGATGGAGTCTTACCTCTTATGTATGAATATTTATTTAGTTTAACATCAGTCCCTTCTACGGCTCTCCCTGCCAACAAGGAAATTTGGCCCTGATGTCTTAACAAATTCTCTATCATGCTGTACCTCCTTCTAGTTAATGTTCTCCACACGTTAATTTGTTCAACAATTGTGCACTGAACCTTCTTAGTTATTACCGTCAGCTTTACTTCCGATTTGGCAAAGGGCCTAGCAGCCCTGGGGATTGAACACACCAGGTGGAACCGAGCACAAAACGGAAAGGAATGGAGGCATTTGTGGAAGCAGCTCGTGGTCTGCAGGTCCTGTGATTGACGGAAGATTCACCAAGTGCATTTTCTTTCGTGTTTCGGCAGATATCTGCGGTTCCGGTTTTGAAATGTGTACCTGGAGTCAGCCCCAATAAATATTTCATTTCATGTATTTTTTGTGGTTCCCATTCTCGATGGAAAGAGTCAGTTTTTTTCCTGTTACCACCAAACTGATTTTGAAAGCGGAATGTTACATGTCCATTCGATAGAGCGATCTCAGATTAGTCTAGCATCTTATTACTTTCATCGATATGTGTCAACAGGGACAGTAAAAGAAGGTGGATAACCAGTACTCCAGCAGCGACTGAGCAGCGCTGCTGTATGGAGGTAACTGTCAGCACGGACCAGAGCAGGACACGAATCGCTGTCGGAGTACTGTTTATTCATCGTGTTTTAATGTTCCTGTTAAAACATATCGATAAAACTAACAAGGGTGTGCACTAATTTTAGACCACTCTAGCGAATAGGTACGTAAACTTTCTCTTTAAATATCATTTTCTCTGTAACAGTAAAGAAGCCGACGCTTTCCGTCGACGCTTGGCGTCGCATGAAATACGTGATGAGCAGCATTTTGTTGGGCTGACTCCAGCTACTCACTGCAACAAAGACATTTCAAGTATTTGCCGAAACAACAGGGACTTTTAATATTTACACGTTGTATAAATATCTAGCGGCTGTAGTTAAGGTACAGCTACTCACAGAGGTCCAGTGCGGGCTGTAATTATCGTGTGGCAACGAAACTTCGCAGATATTCTAATGCTTTAATTTGGAACATATTGACGCGGGAAAAAATTACACTACTGGCCATTAAAATTGCTACACCAAGAAGAAATGCAGATGATAAACGCGTATTCATTGGGCAAATATATTATACTAGAACTGACATGTGGTTACATTTTCACGCAATTTGGGAGCATAGATCCTGAGAAATCAGTACCCAGAACAACCACCTCTGGCCGTAATAACGGCCTTGATACGCCTGTGCATTGAGTCAAACAGAGTTTGGATGGCGTGTTCAGGTACAGCTGCCTATGCAGCTTCAACACGATACCACAGTTCATCAAGAGTAGTGACTGGCATATTATGACGAGCCAGCTGCTCGGCCACCATTGACCAGACGTTTTCAGTTGGCGAGGATCTGGAGAATGTGCTGGCCAGGGCAGCAGTCGAACATTTTCTGTATCCAGATAGGTCCGTACAGGACCTGCAACATGCGGTCGTGTATTATCCTGCTTAAATGTAGGGTTTCGCAGGGATTGAATGGAGGGTAGAGCCATGGGTCGTAACACGTCTGAAATGTAACGTCCACTGTTCAGAGTGCCGTCAGTGTGAACAAGAGGTGACCGAGACGTGTAACCAATGGCACCCCATACCATCACGCCGGGTGATACGTCAGTATGGCGATGACGAATACACGCTTCCAATGTGCGTTCACCGCGATGTCGCCAAACACGGATGCGACCATCATGATGCTGTACGAAGAACCTGGATTCATCCGTTGAAATAACGTTATGCCTTTCGTGCACCCAGGTTCGTCGTTGAGTACATCATCGCAGGCGCTCGATGCAGCGTCAAGGGTAACCGTAGCCATGGTCTCCGTGCTGATAGTCCATGCTGCTGCAAAAGTCGTCGAACTGTTCGTGCAGGTGGTTGTTGCCTTGCAAACGTCCCCATCTGTTGACTCAGGCATTGAGACGTGGCAGCACGATTCGTTACTGCCATGCGGATAAGCTGCCTCTCATCTCGACTGCTAGTGATACGAGGCTGTTGGGATCCAGCACGGCGTTCCATATTACCCTCCTGAACCCACCGATTCCATATTCTGCTAACAGTCATTGGATCTCTATCAACGCGAGCAGCAATGTCGTGATACGATAAACCGCAATCGCGATAGGCAACGCTGGTCAACTGCTGTTTGTGTATGAGAAATCGGTTAGAAACTTTCCTCATGTCAGCACGTTGTAGGCGTCGCCACCGGCGCCAACTTTGTGTGAATGCTCTGAAAAGCTAATCATTTGCATATCACAGCATCTTCTTCCTGTCGGTTAAATTTCGCGTCTGTAGCACGTGATCTTCGTGGTGTAGCAATTTTAATGGTGAGTAGTGTAGTTCCAGTTTTGGTCACCAGGTGCAAATCTGGCATTGTGAATGCAAGAAAGACGTATAGAAATATTTTCATTTGTAATGGATTAGGAACGGGACATGGGCAGAAAAGGTCAAACAAGTGAAAATGGCATAATGGTGATTTTATTATTAGCCGCCTCTTACATAATTTGTTCAATATGAGCACTGGAGACGTCGACGAGGTGCTCCATCCGTAAAACGACGTGATCAACAGTTGCTTGCAGCATTTTCGGTGGAATCTGAGCAACGTGCTCCTGTGTACTGGTCTTCAGATCGGGTAGAGACAGAACGTGTCCTTGTAAAAACGTTCTTGTAGATATTCTCCAGACCATAAGTCAAATGGATTCATATCAGGTGATCTTGCTGGCCATGTATCTGAAAAACCTCTGGAGATAACACGTTCTTGTAGGTTGCATTAAGCAGGTATTTCACTGGGCGAGCGACATGAGGAGTTGCCCCATCTTGCATGAAAACAGTGGTTTGTACGCAGTAGCGCTCTTACAAGGCAGGAATTACATGCTGCTCAAGGAGGCGTCGATAACGCACAGCCGGCCGCGGTGGTCTCGCGGTTCTAGGCGCGCAGTCCGGAACCGTGCGACTGCTACGGTCGCAGGTTCGAATCCTGCCTCGGGCATGGATGTGTGTGATGTCCTTAGGTTAGTTAGGTTTCAGTAGTTCTAAGTTCTAGGGGACTGATGACCACAGCAGTTGAGTCCCATACTGCTCAGAGCCATTTGAACCATTTGAAACGCACAGACCTCACGGTACGCCCGACAGGCCCTCTGTGTGTGGTATCCTCAAAGAAGAACGGACCGAGAATGAACGTGGTTGTGAATCCACCAGCACACCGTCACATATGTTGGGTGCAATGGCTCTTCGCTCACAACATGCGGTTTAACAGTATATCAAATTCGGCAATTTTGTGTATTCACATCATCCTTTAGTGTAAAATGTGCCTCGTCACTCCATATAAAATTGCCCAGCCACAAATAATTTTGATCCATGCCAGAAATCGAAGAACAAATTCAGAATGTTTCTGCGAATCAAGAGGTTCCATTTGCTGCACCGCCTGGATCTTGTGTAGTAACTTGTATAAAATAGACTGCAAAACTTTACATACTGTTGACCATGGGATGGACAATTCTCGTGCACGAGCAGTAGCATTACGCGGGGCACATGCTGCATGGGTAACTATAGCAACAGCAACTTCGACAATAATTTCCACCGGGATAGCACGGCTTCGTATGTCAGGCGACAGACCAAGCACATACGTGTTTTCGAATTTCAATATCATCTTCTGTAAATCACTTAATGACACCGGAGCTCACCTCCCACTTCTCTTCTCGACTGCCAAACTGTTCACTCACATTATGGCTTGTCAAATGACAGCGTGGATGCCGTACCATAATACAATTAGTGTACAGCGCCAGATCTGCATCTGGTCGCCAAAATTGGAACTAAGTTTTTGCAGCATTAATCGGTTCCGCATTAACGCATTAGCACATTTACCAAGTTTCGCTGCCATACGACAATTACAGCCCACGTTGGACCTCGGTGAGTAGCTGCACTTGAATTATAACCACCCGATACCTTTCTGAATCACTGGGAACATTTCGTTGCCACCATGTCGCAGCTTGTGTGACTGAAATACCGCCAGGAGATAGCACCTTGTTCTGTTTACGTAGTCTGAATTGTTTGTCTGTTTGGGGTTCTAATACTGATGTAACGTCAAGAGAAGGCGAAAAAGTATCGCGTTTGCGTCCAAGATAAAATAGGCCAGTATCTTAACAAACACCCTACGACACTTGTTCTCTGTCTTTCCACAGAAAATCGCACACTCATACTGACCAGTAGGTCGAGGCGCCGCCAACCAGTCCTCCATCTATACTGCTGGCGCCTTCCGCCCCTGAGTTATTCTCGTGTGTGTCGCATGAAATATTCCAATAAATAAACTGCACGCTCCCATTCGCCGGGCGGCAGAACAGGTCGGCCGCTGTCCCACGCGTCTCCCTACAGCGGCAATTAAAATTATCTACGCTGGGCGACGAATAAAATATCCAGTCCTCCGACTCGAAGACAAATACGAAATGTCCGGCTACGTCAATTTTGGCGAGGGTAATTTTGCAAGCATGGGCGTTGCTCGGCCGAGTTGCGCAGGGTGGTTCTCTGGCTCGAGATTTTTTTGTTTACTTTTTTCCTCGTATCCGTCCCCCCTCCTGCATGACAACTGCGTGGGTGAGACCTTAATTAACGCAGGCAAACAACAGCGGCGGTTGCGACGGCGCGGGGCCCTGGCTGGCTGCTGGCTCGTGCCATCCTACGGCGAGCGCAGACGATCAGCGAACGCCCGGCGCGCCGCCGAGGCAATGAATATTCTTAAACGGTAATAGAAGGGCCATTAGGCACGCGCGCGGGGTCGGGGAGGGGGGGGGGGGGGTCGCGTGGGAGCGCGGGCGTGTTGCTACGGCTGACCTTTCCGCCGGTCACCTGTGTCCGGCGCAGCTCTGCATGCGCAGCGAACGAAACGACGCCGCCTATAATGCCGACCGAGTAATTGAGACGCCTGTCTACGTTCAACAGCGTTCATAATCGTTCCGAATAATGTAAGCCGCCTCTGTAAGCGTTCATTGTAATTTTCCGTCCATCCGCAATAAGCTACGTTACATCAACTACTCTGCAGTCCAGTAGAATTCCAACACCAGAAATGATAGCAAATCACGAAATTAAGTTACTGTGTGTATGCAGTATCAACTGAATCTACAGTCACAGATTATTTTTATTTCCACTACACTTTTCAAAGGGTTAAATCTCCATCACCAGGTTGGACAAAATGGAAACACTACGAGAAACGCATCCTTAAACATAAATACTGGTAATAATGAACTAAGGACTTTTGACAACAGAATAACACGCAGAATAGGAAACGTCATGAGAAGATAAGGTATACATGTGGCACATGGCCGGCCGGGGTGGCCGAGCGGTTCCAGGCGCTACAGTCTGGAACCGCGCGACCGCTACGGTCGCAGGTTCGAATCCTGCCTCGGGCATGGACGTGTGCGATGTCTTTAGGTTAGTTATGTGTAAGTAGTTCTAAGTTCTAGGGGACTGATGACCTCAGAAGTTAAGTCCCATAGTGCTCAGAGTCATTTGAACCATTTTGTGGCACATGAAACAAATAAAACTCTGCAGAAAAGATTTTCAAAAAACATCATTCAACAAAGCGGGTATGTACCATCTAACCTGCATAAACTGTGATTGGGTACACATCGGACAGATATTGAGAAATTTCAGGTTAAGAGCACTAAAAAGCGACAGCACACGTTCCACATTTGCAGACCACCTCATCAAAGACAACCACCACCACAGTGGCACAGAAACAGACTTCCAAACACTAAAACAAAGTAATCATCTACGAAATAAAATTACCACATCCAAGAACTATAACACAGAGCAGTATCAATGAGCCAACATTATTATGTAACAAAACAGTATTCGACACTCTAAATGGACTATCGGATAGCAGAAAATAAAACATACACACACACACACACACACACACACACACACACACACACACACATGCTCGCGAAACAGATTCAAGGTTAGTGGATGTCGAAAAGAACAACAAAACAAAACAGCAAACTTGGAAGCGCACCAGAAACATAATATTGTGCTGAGAAAACGTCAGCCCAACTACACAAATACCCGTTTGCCACATAAAAACAAATTTATCACAGCTCAAGACTAGCCAAATATTACAGTGATATGGTGTACTAATTTAGGTGTGTCCAGGACTGATTTTCTGAGCACGAGGACGTATTACCGCATTTCCTGTGCCACCACAATTACTAGACCTCAATATTACTCAGCCTCAATACTCTACTTTAGAGAAGTTTGTGTGGCTGCTATCCACGCCCATCAGCGTTACCTCAACTTGCCACTTTTTGGAAATTTGTAGTAAGTTCCTATGGAACCAAACTGCAGAAGTAATCGGTCCCTAGGACTACACACTACTTACTCTAACTTAAAGTAAGTTACGCTAAGGACAACACACACACCCATGCCCGAGGGAGGAGTCGAACATTCAACGCGCGGACCGTCACAAACCGTGGCAAGGAGCCTCAGGCCGCGCGCTTACCCCGCGCGGCAAACTTGCCACTATTTTGCTGTAAAAGTGGTGTGCGATTCCCTAGAAAAGCATACAGGACCCGTGTTTATCCATTCGAGATAAGTGGTACCCGTTCTGAATGCCAATGGTTTTCTTCACCGTGCTGAGCATGGTAATTTATTGTTTTTTTTTTCTTGTTTCCATATCCTTGAGCCAACCTGTGTGTCACTCGATTACACCTGCAGTATGTTCAAAAAACCGTGTCTCATATTCCTGCAACAGGTAGTACTGGTTAAAACTAGGGGAAAGTTCCGATAATTATATGTCCGGAAACCAAAACCTGTGGAGATATGGTCCGTTTTACATCTGAGAGGAACATAGGGGCGTACACTTTACCAAACAGATCAACAGGTGGTGTGTATCACCGATTTTTGTGTGATGAATTAGCAGCGCTATTGGAGAACGTTATCCTTGTAGAAAGACAACGACTGTGGTTTATGGTATGTCCTACGGGACACCACCCCGTCTTTTACGGATTGTGCTACTGTATCTCACCCCAACGTCTCATGGGAAAAGAACTGGTCAAGGAGGTCATGTAGCGTGGCGTCCCCGTTCACCTAAAATGAACCGCCTCGATTTCTGGCTACAGAGACAGTTAATGGCGTGTGTTGGGCATATATATGCCGAATCCTCCGACAATGTGGAGACGTTATAGGTGTGTGTGGCCAATGTATCTGACACTGTACCAATAGAGCCAGATTTGCTGGAAAGATTCACGCTACAAAGGCCTGAAGAATGTTTCATTCTACTACTGTAGTGTCCACTTCTACGCAATAGACAACTGAAAATGACAGTACAGATTGGATCATATCTGAACAGGGGTTAGTTTCCGGGTAGATTATATAAGAACTTTTCTCCTCGTTTTGACCAATTCCTGTAGGAACATGTCACTTTTATTTAAACATTCTGTATACGTATTGTGGGTACAACTTTGAGGAAGCCTGCGGCACTCTCTTGTAACAGATGACAAAAACAAAACACTATTGCAGTACGAAGATCACATTTTCGAGAAGTTCTTTAACCGCTAAAATGGCTCAAATGATTCAAATGGCTCTAAGCACTATGGAACTTAACATCTGAGGTCATGAGTCCCCTATGCTTAGAACTACTTAAACCTAACCAACCTAAGAACATCACACATATCCATTCCCGAGGCAGGATTCGAACCTGCGACCAGCCTTTTCTTTCACAATACACAGTTTCCCACAGAGTGGATCTACCTGCAGTGGTCTGCTGCTGTTGAACGACCCGAGAAGGAATATCTGGATGATCCGGCAGCCAAACAGTAGCTCAGCAGATACCCTCGTAATTACAGAATCATCCATCGGTCGGGGAGCTCGTTATTCGGACTGCCGTAATTGAGACATCGCGTCGGTCCCGCACAGAATTACTTTCTTGTTTCCTAGCCGCCATCACTTCAGCCATTAATGGAGAGCCGTTTCTCTCGGCGGGTCGTGGTGAGAGCAGAACAAGTTGCCGCACCAAGAATTGCACATTGTTTCAAAATCGTCCGCGGCGAATCGTCGAGTCGTTACCGTGAGAGGTCGCTTGTGTCGAGCACAGCAACTTCATATTGTTTCCCTGTTAATGTAACGGATAGTCTATGCTTCCAGAACTAGTTTCTACTCATCAGCTGAGTAACAATGATTCTGAAATTCTACCTTCCCATCCATAATAGAAAAGAGAGATGCGTAAAAAGCAATGTAATAATCTTCTCCTGTTTCTGTTTAATGACTATGAGGACAGTTTGCTTATTATTATTTGGCTTGGGCTTATATGAAGTGTACTGCCAACAGCTTGATACAAACATAAAATATCCAGAACGACAAATGCTCCTATCCTACCACAAAAAAGACGAATAGCCCCGAGGAAGAGTTAGAGACATAAAACAAGGAAACTAGCTTTTTGATTTATCTGGCAGCTTCAAAAGCATTTGAATCAAAACGTCTTCATATATTCGCGCTTTTTACCCATGTCATATAATATAATGCATCGTCTCAAGTAAAGTAAAGCAAAGTAATTCCTTATTTATATAAATGATAAGCCCTCCAGTATTACGGGGAATTCTAAAATATTTCTGTTTGCTGATGATACTAGCATGGTAGTAAAGGATGTTTTGTGCAACATTGGCCCTGTTTCAAATAGTACAATTCATGACGTAAGTTCATGGCTTTTTAGAAAATAAACTACCGCTAAATCATAGCAAGACTTAGTTTTTACAGTTTCTAACACACAGTTCAACAAAACTCGGCGCTTTAATTTCACAGAATGGGCATATGACTAGTGAAACTGAACATTTCAAATTTCTTGGTGTTCAAGTACGCAGTAAACTGTCGTGGAAAGCCCACGTTCAGGATCTTGTTCAAAGACTTAATTCTGCCATTTTTGCCATTCGAACGGTATCTGATGTAAGTGATCGTTCGACACGAAAATTGGTCTACTTTGCTTATTTTATTTCGCTTATGTCGTATGGTATTATATTTTCGGGTAACTCTTCCCATACTAAGAGGATATTTTTGTCTCAGAAAAGGGCAGTTCGGATAATAAGTGGAGTAAGTTCGCGAACCTCTTCTCGACTCCTGTTCTCTAGTCAGGGTATTCTGACATTGCCCTCTCAATATATATTTTCTGTACTGTCGTTTCTTGTTAACAATATCAGCTTATTCTCAAGAACTAGCAGCTTTCACTCAATTAATACACGGCAGAAATCCAATCTGCATTTGGGTCAGACTTCCTTAACTCTTGTGGAGAAAGGTGTGCAGTATACTGCTGCATCCATTTTGAGTAAGCTAACACAAGAATTCAAAAATCTTAGCCGTAATCCACTCGCTTTCAAATTTAAACTGAAGAGTTTCCTCATGAGTCAATCCTTCTATTCTGTTGAGGAGTTCCTTGAAAAATTAAGCTAATTCGTATGTTATATCGTTGATTGCGTTTACTTAAACTTATGGCTTGACTTCTTTTTGGTTCATTTTATGTGATATTACTTTTATGCTGTAGTTTCATGTACTGACACGTTCCATAACCTTGGAGATTTGCTCCTCAATTTGGTTCTACGGAACTTGACGTGTAAATAAATAAATAAATAACGATGTCATGTCGTATAACATGACACATGCTGTTATGTCATCTAACGTGACATTTATCATGTCTTGCAGTATGAAACAACATTTCGTTAAAGTTTAGGATGCCTGCTTTCCCACTCTTGGATACTTCCTGTCATAGATGCACCCCCAGTCTCGGGCACTGCCTATTGTAGATGCACCCCGTTGTCTAGAAGCACATAAATTTGTGTCTATTTGTTCTTACACCCTTCACAACACACGTCACAGGGGTGGGTCTAAGAGCTCACAGCGCTGAGGAACTAAATTAACTCGTAAAATAAAATAATAAAAATAAAAAAAATGCAGGTGTGTCAAGATGTTTTTTTTAAATGTCTCTGAATCTGTCAGATAAGTCGAAAAATTAGTTTCCTTCTTTATACGTCCCTAAATCTGCCTAGGACATATTTGTCTTTTTTATGCTATGAAAGGAGCATTTTTATTCTGATTCCCATCTTTTACTCTACCGTAATATTGACATTCGACCACCACAGCTGGGTAATCGATGTAAATTTTTGTTGACTCGGCGACAACTGATCCGGTAAAGGTTTCCTTATTATCTTTCAAACCACGTTGCTTATATCATGGCAACGGATAAAGCTTCCACAATGAAACAATACTACCATTAGTTCCACGTATTTGTCTAGCTTTTTGAAAAATTTGAATCGAATAGCACAAGTCTGAAATATAGAACTGGAATGCGCAAAAAAGTCACAAAAATGTGTTTTTTGCACTTCCGAATGAAGATTAATTTTTGATATCGTGTTTTCAATGTTATCGTATGAATGAGTTTTTAATCTGATTCAATTTAAAACGTTTCCGCGCATGCACTTCACGTAAGAACGAATTTTACGTGCTACATTTAGCTCAGTTTTGTATCGCGACAACAGATAAAGATTATTGAATAAGAAACTTCGTTTTGACTTTATCCATATATCTAGCTTCGTACAAAGTTTGAATCGACTCGTATAAGTTTTAAGTATACAAGTGGCGCGCTTCGAAAGCGTTGCACAAAACCTGTTTTTTTGCACGCAAAATTAAGACGAGGGAAATTTTTTTAAAACTGTTAAAGCTTATTTTAGACCAAAGTCCGATACAACGATGGATAAATTTGATCCATCACTGTCGTTCCATTCCGGAGTAAATCAAGGATGACTCTTTGTGAACATAAAATCCCAACGGTGCACATAAAATGGTGCCATTTGCTTAGTATTAATTTCACCCTAGTTAAAATCTTTAGCAAAAGAATTAATCGAGTCGCACAATTTGCCTGGGCGTCAGCTCCGGTTCGTTGTCCAAACCTTGTATAATATACTGTAACATAGCTAAAGTAAGACAGATGGTGGAATGGCTATACAGATGTCGGCTCATTCGGGCTAAACCAAAAAATTTTGACCCCATGTTCCTAGCTCAAATAGGAACCGAGCACCAAGACACTCAAAATCGCGATTCTGCGCATGGCACTGTACCTATATATGCAGAGGAACCATAAAATAAATACTTTTAACAATTATTTTAAGTCACTTTACAACGCAAGCGAATACAGGTGTGTTGTTATCTCTGAAAGCGAAGTTTCAGAATGTTTCTTTTAGATGGAAGGCCTATTACCGTGTCACGTGGTTCCTGACGTTTAGCAAGAACTGAGAACTAGGAACAGCCTGAGTTGAAATGGTACGTACTCAGCTTCCACGTTCAGATACTTTGTAACTTTCGCGACCCAGTTCGGAACTAGGGAAACAAACAACAGCTTGATTGCTCTTATCATGTATCCATTGAAATTAGGCATCCACCAAAAACATATAACTGCATCACAAATTTGTAACTCTGTTGCCGGCAGGACACAAGGAACGTAATAAACTTCAGTAACAAGACGACAGAATTTTAACGTATTCGGTTTCTCGTAACTTGAGAAAGCTGTTCCACAGGCTAAAGCCACTCGTGTGGAATTTCGGGCGTTGTTTGATACAGATTTGGCTCTCACAATGGCGGCGATATATGTGCTGCCAGTGATTTTTCTGTGGATAATGAGCCAGAACCCGAAGTCGGGAGCTGCACGAGACGTTGTGGCACACGCCCTCGGATCGTGACTGGTCCTGCTGGAGAATGCTAAATGTTGTGCCCGTTGCGCTATCAGAATCTTTAATATCGCAGAGCCTCTTAAGCCCTTTTCTGAGCAATTAATGTAAACGTCGGTAAGGACCATGCAGCGCGACGAAACTGATCGGAAAACGGTTAACATCCCGGTTTGAAATGATGCAGTCGTGTTTAATTACGAGAAACTAATTTCTCCAAGAAACTTTTATGACCGTTACTGAGTCAGATTAGCAGATGTTAAACATAACGTGGTGTACTTCGGCTTTTTCTGATTCATATTTCTGTGTTTCTTACTTTTTAACCATCAGATTTAATAGCAAACAACAAATTTTGTAGAAATGAAGAGTTCGGTTGCTATCACGATTTTTACAACAAATGGATGACCATGAGATCAAAAACATTGGTATATCTTTACCAAAGCTCGCATTTAGTAAGAGGTCTCGATGTACAACGGGCAGTCAATCGGAAACGAGACAGATGGAAGAAAATAAGTACACTGTTGATTATTTCAAAAGTAAACGTCATAACTGTTAATACATTTATCCCACTGTGAGACAAGACGGTCAATGCCTTCATGGAAAAAAGTTTGCGGTTGCCTACGGAACCACCATTGTACCCAGGTGTAGCGGATCCGCCGACATGTTGTCAAGCTTGCGTCGACTACGAAGTAAAAGTTTAGCTGAGAAGCCATTATACGTTCTCCATGCAGTTTCGATTGCTCACTATGCGGTTTCCTAATTTTTGGAGCCCCAAAGAAGGACATTCGTGGCAGTTGATTTTCTTCAGAAGTTGAGATTTACACGTGCGTACAATCATTGTTCCGTCGGCAACTGCAAACATATTTCCATGAAGCCATTGACCATCTTGTCTCACATTGGGATAAATGAATTAACAGTTATGGTGTACTTTCTTTCCATCTATCTCGTTTTCCTTTGACTGCCCCTCATAATTTGCTCAGTCAATAATATTATTTGTTATCAAAAGCATCCAGACATGTGTTAGTGGCTGTTAATAGGGGGTGTGTTCATCCTTCACTTTTATGGCGGCTTGTACTTTACAGGGCACACATTCAATGAGTTGTTTGAATGTCTATGGTGGAATGAGACCCCATTGTTATTCAAGGGTCCAAATCAAAGAAGACAGTGATGATGTTCACTGTGATCTGGTTTGGAGTCGATGTTTAATTCATCCGAAAGACGTTCCTTTGAATATATGCCGGGAGTCTGGGCAGGCCAGTCCAGTTCGGGTATATTATTGTCGACAGACGATTGCCCCAAAAATGCTGCTTTGTGACAGTGTGCATTGTCATGAATGCGGGGATGGTTCCTTTGAAAGGGCACGGCCGATTTCCTTCCACATCCTTCCGCAAGCCGAGCTTGCGCTCCGTCTCTAATGACCTCGTTGTCGACGGGACGTTAAACACTAATCTCCTCCTCCTCCTGCATTGTCATGCTGCCGGCAGTCACCGTCCCCGAGTAAACTTAGAGAAAATGGGTGACTAGTATAAACATGAAGCTGTCATTTCATCGTGGAACGTCTGCCTAGAAATAAAAGGCAGAGGAGAGGGGACGGCGTAGACAGCCGGTACCTCTTTTTCTGGGTACACCTCAACAGACATGTAACCCGACCAAATTGTCAAGAGGATGTAAACATACAAGAATTACAGAAGTAATTAAATGAAAGCGCGGTTAAGGAGCATCGCCAGCCGGGTTGGCCGAGTGGTTCTAGGCGCTACAGTCTGGAACCGCGCGACCGCTACGGTCGCAGCTTCAATCCTGCTTCGGGCATGGATGTGTGTGATGTCCTTAGGTTGGTTAGGTTTAAGTAGTTCTAAGTCTATGGGACTAATGACCTCAGATGTTAAGTCCCATTGTGCTTAGACCCATTTGAACCATTTGAATGGAAGACTGATAGGGTTGTCACCGAGTGACTGATCACCATGTGTAAAGTTTCGTCTACACTGGGTACTGAACTTTCCCAAGCACAGCGCGTAACTATAATTGACCACAGCCGTGTAGTGCTGTGACAAGTGATTCGCACTGACACATTTCAGATAATAGCCATTAGTCCGTAGAAGCTGATTCGTTACGTGCTGGAGAATGTGACTAAGCATTGTGACGAGGGCAGCAGATGATGTCGCTTCTTTATTCCGAAGTGAGCCTAAATAGGATAGGAGCACTCTCGTTTAAAAATTAGTCAGTTTACTAGCTCAGTTGTTAGGACCGTGGTTTGTAACTAAGAGAAATTCTGTAGCTTCTCATCGTTCGTGAATGAACTGTGAATTCCCAGCCACACTGCAGTACTCTGGGATGTCGTGACTGCACGATAGAAACCGGAACGCCTGTCGTCGGCTATTGTGCGTATTCCTAAGACGCACGAACTTCGCATGGTTGCGGCAGCAGCAGCTATCCTGGAGAGTAAAAGGCTCTTTAGCAAAGTGTGGATCATTCCTTCTAGAACAGTGCTCCCTCGACCCCTCAATTTCATTTGCTCATATTTTCGAAGAGGTAACAACCACCTGGGCTCCATTATAGTAGTAACAACTAAGTGCAAATCGCTTTTTTGTTTATTTTTTCTGGGCGCAAGACACGGGTTTCGACGAGATCGGGTTTTAAAATTCGTAGAGGTACACAATGGGTGTCTCGGCGATCGTAGAGATTACGTGGGAATGTAGAAGAGAGGTTAGTCTTAAATATCGAAGAATTATTGTGTTTTTTCCTACAGCTGCTATTCTTTTTTCAAGGTATGATACGTCGCGAAATTAAAACTAAACTGCAAATCCCATGAAACTTTGCACAGATGTGTTGCGCAGTACCTCTAGTATGCCCATCGACATCGTCATTTCGCACTTTTCAATACTGAGTGCACAGTGAGCAGATAAAGATGCCTAGACCAATAGACTCTCCCGCCAAGTGTGAAGGGCGTGCTGTCATTCGATATCTTCTTGGTGAGAGTTCCGCATGACTTCATGTGGCTCTCATATTATGAATTGTCACACGTGACAGCGAAATGTGTTAGGGGTACGGGGACTTTGAAGCAGGTCATACATACGTTCATGATGCAAGCGGTTAGGGAAGTAAGCGAGTGTCAACTGTTCGACAAGTGGATCATACGATTCGAGAAAGTCGCCTATGATGGGCAACTCAAAAAAAGCGGGGAGGAATGTTATCATCAGGCATTGTCCTCCTTCACGACAATGTTCGGCCATGCACTACAGTTGCAACGAAGACCTTCGTTGGTAAGTGTTTAGTAATCCACCACACAGCCCTGACTTAACTCCCTCTGGTTTTCATCTCTTTGTTCGCACGAACAGCCGGCTATGAGGACAGAATTTTGGGACGGAGAAGGAGCTGCAGACCAGCATATAGAATTGGTGAAAAGCGCAGCCGGCTGCCTTCTATGACGAGGATATTGTAAATCTGGTACCACACTTCGGCAGATTTCTAAGTCAGAGCGGTGATTACGTAGGGAAGTATCTGGAATGTGTAGCTTAATACTGCAAATAAAACATTTATAATTTTCACGATGGTTATCATTTGGCATCTGCCGGCCGGAGTGGCCGAGCGGTTAAAGGCGCTACAGTCTGGAACCGCATGACCGCTACGGTCGCAGGTTCGAATCCTGCCTCGGGCATGGATGTGTGTGATGTCCTTAGGTTAGTTAGGTTTAAGTAGTTCTAAATTCTAGGGGACTTATGACCACAGCAGTTGAGTCCCATAGTGCTCAGAGCCATTTGAACCATTTGAACCCTTTGGCATCCGATCGGACTTTGGAAACGAAATAAATAATATTTATTACAAATTTCCCTGATATACTGTTGGTTAAAATCTAAAACTAGTAACTAACGTTCCCGGGTTCGATTCCCGGCGGGGTCAGGGATTTTCTCTGCCTCGTGATGACTGGGTGTTGTGTGATGTCCTTAGGTTAGTTAGGTTTAAGTAGTTCTAAGTTCTAGGGGATTGATGACCATAGATGTTAAGTCCCATAGTGCTCAGAGCCATTTGAACCATAGTAACTAACACAGTGTTTTGTGGTGCGAGGATAAAATTGCCTACAGTTTAAGGCTGTACGCAAACTAGTGTGGCAGTACAGAATACACGGCCAAAACAGATAAAAATTAACTGATGTAAGGAGGCAGAATAGGCATTGAAATAATTCCATGCAATCTCACTGTTGCTTATGATGTTATCTGTTGATTGTAATGTCTCTGGCTCTCCAAGTACGCGTTACCATATACACTGTCTTGTAAGACAAGACTTAGGAGCAATAAAGAAGAAACCGATAAAAATTCTCCGTTCTTCCGGAACACGTAATTTATTAGAAGCGGATAAAAATACTAATATACTACTCAGCGTAATAAGCACATACTCGACCGTCCTGGGCGGGAGAATAACAGCATTTAGCTCGTCGAATACAAAACGATGCCCATAATTTCACTAAATTGTTACAAACCAATGCATGTAATACTGACATGCAGTACAGTATTATAACAATATCTCCGACATTACGAGGTTCTTGTTCGGTACCCACGCCTGCTTGGACAACCACAAAGTGAACCCACTGGAGCACGTCTGAGTAGCGCCCTTCGATTATACGACAAGCTACCTGCAAACCGCCTGTGGGGCTGACCAATCATGCTCGCGAAGGCAGAAGGAGTTCCTGCAAGGTGAGCGTCAGCTGCAAAATCAGGCAACTACAGCCGTTCTCTCTCCGATAGCGACAGCCAGCGCTGATGACTAGGACGAGGAAGAAATTTCTCGGTCTGGCAGTGAAAGGTTTCTCCATCCCATTTTCATTAAGCAGATTATCGAAACCCTTCAAAATATCCATCTACGGTCTCTTTAATGTCACTGCACTCAGAATGATTTAGAACATAAATTTCTATTCATATAGTGTTGGGGAGCATTCAAATGTTGTCACGTCTGCTGAAAATGGATATTCCGAAAAACTGTTCTTCAAAGTCTTGGCTTTTTCCGTTGACCAAGCATCTTCCGTTGCTCTATTGAAAGATGACGTTCTTCTAGCATATTTTTTCATCCAGCTGGTGTATAGATGTCACCATTTATTGCTTTACTCCTGGAGAGATGGAAATAAACACCTCTTTTTGTCTCAGAGACGTTTCAGGCAATTGTAGTTAAATTGTGGAAACACGCCTCAAAGTCTCAATAATGTAAAGCCGGCCACCCCCTGGCTGTGGTGCAGCAACCTTAGTGATATGTTTTCAGTAAGAATACCAGCCTGGATTGCAAATGACAGTAGAGCTTTTTTTATGCGTTTCGTTTTTTTAAGTACCTTCATAATTTTTTGGAAACTGCTGGTAACGCATTAGTCACAAATAGCCAAAATTTTGGTATACTACTTCGACGTAGGCATGCAGCATTTTATAACCTAGACTCTTTTTCTTACTAAAACTACATAACGCATCGGCGCACAGAATCAGATGGATTTCCTTTAAAAACTCCGAAGTTCATCGACGTGACGGACGTGTAAAAATTATGGTATCCCGACATCAAATTATCGAGAAAGTATATTGTGTGATGCAGGAGTAACAGCTATGCAAGATGATGAACTAGAAGACGCCATAAACTCGCGACAGAAAGATTAGGTTCCAGTTGACATGAAAAAATAGCTACATGTACTAAGATTTTGCTCGTCCAGTCATCAGTCATCCGACTACTTTGATGCTGCCGCCACACAATCTCTTCAACTTACGAGGGTTGTACAGAAAGTAAGGTCTCCTGTCGTAGCATTGTACCAACTTTCTTCATCATAGACGGCAGCCGCCTGCACCTTCCGCCACTTCTGTAAGCTAGTCTGCATTTCGTTGCTTGTCCTAAAATGTTATCTTCATTGCCAGCGATTTATGTGAGCAGAGATAAACATCAGAGGGAGCCAAGTCCGGGCTGAATAGTGGGTGAGCAGACACTTCTCATCGAAAGGGCGTCCTCATTGCATTCTGCAGCATGTGGCCGAGAATTGTCATGAAGCAGGAAATGCATGACAGGTATGTTATGTAGAGTTGCATGAAATCAGGCGAAACCTCTCAGCGGGCACCCATACTTGGCGGGAGATATTATTGTTCTAGGCAGCTTTGCATGTTTACTCTGTGCTCGGAATTTAAAAGAGCGACGTGACGAAATCGACAGGCATACTGGAGACATTGCCCAAGACGTGTGTCAAAGTTTCGTCTGATTTTCTGTGTCGCTTCCATTTCGCGACCTATCCGACCTTACTTTCCGAAGAGCCCTCGTGCTACCATGACAGTTATTTTACCACGTCTTAACACACGTTCTGCTATCCTATTCTTTCTTCTGCTTAATGTTTTCCATGCGTTCCTCCCCTCCACAATTCTGCACAGAACCTTCCAGTTCCTTCTTACTGCACTTAGTTTGTGCTATTCTTTCTTAACACCAAATGTGCAACGCTTAGATTCTCTACTCTTCTATCATGTATTGGCTTTCATACAATGCTGTACTCCAGACGTACATTTTTAGAGTTTTCTTTATGAAATTGAGGCCTATGTTTGATATTAGCCGATCTGATTTTGCGAAGAACGCTCTCTTTATACTGTATTGTTCTTGATTGTCCGTCGTGCCCAATTTTGATTTTAAGTTTGTAGCTAACTCCAATTCTGGTGCGTCGTCATGTTCTGTCTTTCCTTGGTTTACTCTCAATCCATATTTTGTTCTCAGTAGGCTCATTCAGTGGTTACTGTAATTCTTCTCTTTCAGCGAGGACAGCCATGCCATCAATGAATCATATTATTGATGTTCTTTCACTTTCACATTTAATTCTTCTTCTGAATTTTTTCATGCTAACAAACGTAAGTTGGTTCACACTTACCACCTTTCAAAATTAGATTTCCAGGTGCTGTTAACTACAAAACGTCTTCAACTTATTCATTTAACTGTAAAACTTTTAAACTTATTAATGTAGTCGCTGGTAGTTTCAAAGTTTTGAAATCGTGAAGCCACAGGTTCTATTCTAGCTAATAGTAACTTTTTAATGTTTTTATTTATCTTCTACATTTATCAACAAATGGAAATGTTGGTTAATAAGCACTGAATTATAATTATTTTATAATATAACAAATTTCCATTTTAATTAATAATCGCATGAGTATATAGGTATTATTTTCACAAGAAGTTGAAGTTTGATATAAAAATGCGAAACATTAAATAGAAAGTAAAATCCTTTTTTGTAGATGTTGAACAGCATTATTGATGTATGCAATTTTTTTTCTTTTTAATTTAAGCGCTGTCGGGCGTGGTCGGCACTTGGATGGGTGTCCATCCAGACCGCCATGCGCTGTTGCCATTTTTCGGGTTGCACTCAGTCTTGTGATGCCAATTGAGGAGCCACTCGACTGAATAGTAGCGGCTTCGGTCAAGAATACCATCTTACCACCGGGAGAGCGGTGTGCTGACCCCATGCCCCTCCTATCCGCATTCTCCACCGAGGATGACACGGCGGTCGGATGGTTCCGGTAGGCCACTCGTGGCCTGAAGACGGAGTGCTTTATGTGTTATTTAATATTTCCATTTGATAATAATTACGGTATTTATATAAAGTTGATGATACGTGCTTCAAAACTGAATCAAACCAAAGGCTTCACTAATGGAAGCTCACATGTTACGCTCTCAAGCGGCTACCGGTGAATGTGTTGCAAACTAGAAAATTGTTGTACTTAACTCCGATCGGAAACTGATGTCTAGGCTCTGACGTAAGAACTTATAATATGAAAAAAGTCGAATGAGGACATTGCATAAGGTAAACTTGTAATAAAACGGTTGCGAAATTTCACAGATGTAATCCAGTTCGAGCAGTACTTTTATTGTATCACAGCTCGCAGTATTCCGCCGAGAGAATAGAAATATTTTAGGGGACTGGAATCCACCAAATGGCTACAGTTTCTTTCCCCGAATTCTGTTTGCAGACCGGCTTGTTTCCATGGAAATGGATGAAAACGAACACACACACACACACACACACACACGCACACACACACGCAGAAAGAGAGAGGGAAAGATGAAATACGGAAACAGAGAGAGACAGGAATGAAATATAGAAAGAGAGAGGTGGAGGAAGAGAGAGTGAGTTTTGGAGCGCACCGACTGCACGGCATTCTGGGTAACGCCAGCGCCCTGCGAGGAGAATCCATTGTGCTTTATTGAGCGTGGCATTCGCGTGAAATTACCACTCCGCCGGGTCGCCTTGGAACGCCTCGGAAGCGTCCTCCGATATTCTGCGGGCCCACTCAAGATTGCATTACACACTGTACGGTCCATTTGCCATCCAATGATTCGGCCGTACCCTGTCGCTTGTGTACTTCTCATCCTCGGGAAAAGGAACGACTAGAGAGGTAGTTTATCTGGGGGGGAGACGCCGTTCCGCGCCTAGGTGTAAACTCGCAACCGCCCGCCCCGCCACTAATTGAGCGGCAGTGCGTGCGCTGCCCGGAACGCCACGCAACGGCAACGGCGACGCCAACGTCACGGCTGCAGGCACTAGGGACCGGCGTCCCTGTTACGCACGAGCGCCCCTCTGAAACGGGCCGAAAGGTCGGAAGCGGCCCGAGCGTCTACCCCACTTTGGCGGCTAAATCGGCCTACGGAGCGTCGTAAATTAAACCCGGGGAAAAGGGCGATAACCACCCGTCGCGCTAACCGACAAATCTCGCCTTCGGATCTCGCGGTTCCCGACCTCTTCACCCGTTTCGAAATAGATATCTCATTAGGAAATCCGGCCTGCAAAGTGTTCCTTTGCACGAATTCTATTAAGTACCGTGCCTGAGGTTATCGCAATAAGTAAACTAACCCTCTTAAAAGTGAAACCATTACCGCTGGCGTCTTATTTACAATAAGAAAGCGGAACGCGAGAGTAACTCAGCTTCAGCCTGGCAACGGGTAAAATCTGCCTGTGTAGTAATACCTTCGGTTGCGTCATGATAGTTCTAAGGGCACAAAGAGAGTTAGAGAATTATGCAGGTGAAAAGTTAGCGTTTTTTTTTTTTTAAGAAACCCTGAACTACAAATAATCAGTTTGTTTAAATACACACACACACACACACACACACACACACAGGCAGAGAGAGAGAGAGAGCTATTTGAATAATCAGATGCAACTAATAAAAAATCAATACCAAGCAAAACTGCAGAAATAAGAGGGAATTACAATCACTGATGGCAGCGTACTCATTAGATTAACATACGGTTCAGAATGTTGAGACCTCTCGTCGTGCTGTGAGCATAACCAACCGAAAGGGAAAAATTGCGATGAGGGAACATCTGTGTGTAACGGAAACGAAATGAATCGTTAGTAACAGCAAAAATTAAATCACTCGTGTATCCAAAGCCTTGTAATACATAATGTATAAGTTACAGTTAATTGTAGATACAAGTGAAACTGTATTTTATCACACGTTTTCCCCTGAAATGTATCTGTGCTCTGGCATACTGGCTATGTATTTATAATAATAACTAAGACATAAAGGAATTACAGACATCGGTTGCGAGCGGGCCATTGATTTAGATCAATGAGGAAAATCGAAAATTTGTGCCAGAGCGGGATTAGAAAATGTGAATGCGACATTAAGTACCTTGATTTAGTTTCGATAAGTAAATAAAAGTGTAAAATTAACGTTGTGTCATCGTTTACCAGTGTCTCGCAGTGTCCTGATTGGTGCAAGTGATATCGTAATAATGAAATGCTAGACAGATACCCCTGCAGACATAAAACTAGTTTTGTTAATTATTGTACAATGTCTTTCTGGCCCTTTGGGTTGATCTTTAGCTCCTGATTACAGTTAAAATACACTTACTTAATCTTATATTAACCCTTCACTATCAATTTTTTCTGACTGAAAGACTTTAATGTACGGTTATTTAATAAATGTCGTAGTGAGAAGTAATAATGTGAAAAATCATTTCTCCGCTCTTTCGGTAACTATAGCGGGCAGAGATGGGATATATATGTGTCCCACAGATATTTCGACGTCGGACTTTTTGTTGCAAAGTTATGAAAGTCATGATCATCCTACATTTTCATTTACGATACATATTTTCAGGAAAGTACTAGAATCGTATTTATGATTACAAATATTTTACATTTCGGTAGCTAACAAGCTCTTGATCATTACATGCAAAATGGGTTGCCCCATGTGACAGTCACATCGGCCCACCTGTGATACGGTGTGAAACGGTTTTGCACAAAGTTATTTGATACATGGAACACAAGGTCTTTTGTTCTGCAAATACTCCAGGTTCTCTGATGACCTATCATAGGACATGTACGTCCCAGCAGCAGTGAAACAGTTAACTACGTAAGTCAAGATGTCTGAATTACTGCGTTTGTTAATTTCAGGTAGACATTTTAAAGATATCTATTTAATATTCACACTTGGTGTGCATGATCTTTCAGGACCATTTGTGCGTTATCTATTACAGGTAGCTTGTCATGTTTTCGTGTGGCAAGTCCTTTTATTCTCAGCATCGTAGTTGAGGTGTTGTGAAGCACATGCAAATATAACAGTGCTTCACAACATCTTACCATGATGCTGGGAATAAAAGGGCTTGTCACACGAAGTTGTCCTGAAAGATCATGCACACTAAATGTAAAGATCAAATAAAACAGAAACCCATTGATGATGGCACAGTGGTACTGAAACATGTTTGGGAACTTGGGAAAAAGACAGTGTTTTGCATAACTGGCGCACCTTATATCCAACAATTTTAACTGCAAACACGGTAAACACAACAAATCCAAATGATGAAACATGGTTCAAGAAATATGACGTTTTATTCATGGGAGTTGGATTCTTTCAAGAATCGTAAATGTGTCTCTTTACTGGTAAGACAGATTTAGTGTTACCTGGCAACGGTACAGATTCGAGTCACAGTTCGGCACTCTATTGCGATCCGTGGAGACGATTTATTACAGCGTGCACTTCGTTGTAAAAGTGAAACATTCGTTCTCTACGTTAGAATCTCGTTACAGATTCATTAGTTCTCGCCGACAATAGTGAACACGAAAGTCTCCCACGAGAGGATACCGACACTCCAACTGCAACGGTCCGGAGACAGCCACTCGGAAATCGGCAATTCCGCGAGCGTGGCAATTGTGTCTGGGAACAATGGCGCATTACGGTCGGCGCACGCCCCACAGGCCGCTACCTGTCGCTGGGCTGTCACGCCCTCTGCCGCCGTTTCCACACCTCTGGCGCCCCGCCACAAATCAGCGCACGTTTAGGACGTCCTGGGGCCATACAGAATTGGATCAATATCGCAGCAGTCGGAGCAGGATCGAACGAAACGGATTTTTTTCTTCTGCCTTTCGCCACATTTTTTT
Organism: Schistocerca piceifrons; assembly: GCF_021461385.2. Classification (NCBI taxonomy): domain Eukaryota; kingdom Metazoa; phylum Arthropoda; class Insecta; order Orthoptera; family Acrididae; genus Schistocerca; species Schistocerca piceifrons. The sequence continues at coordinate 603,063,280 of NC_060140.1, forward strand.
TGGTTCTTCGATCCTGCAACTTAAAGAGTATTTCATTCATTTTAGTACAGTTTATTAATTCAAAATGGTTCAAATGGCTCTGAGCACTATGGGACTTAACTTCTGAGGTCATCAGTCCCCTAGACTTAGAACTACTAAAACCTAACTAACCTAAGGACATCACACACATCCATGTCCGAGGCAGGATTCAACCTGCGACCGTAGAGGTCGCGCGGTTTCAGACTGTAGCGCCTAGAACCGCTCGGCCACTCCAGCCGGCCAGTTTATTAGTCTTGGTATTTCCTAGATCCAATAGGTCCCATTACACCAACAACCCATGGGTCTATCGCCTTGCCATGATGATATTCGCGCACAAAGATGGCGTCATATGTTATCTTTCTAATGGCACACGGGGGTTGGGCAAAAATATGGATGACACCTTGAGATTGGGTTGCTTGAACATAAATGCAGCTCCTTTACAAGCTCGCAGACTGTGCTATTGTACGTTACCGCGAACGACACCTGTGCAATGTCCTCAAAAAAAAATGGCTCTGAGCACTATGGGACTTAACATCTGCGGTCATCAGTCCCCTAGAACTTAGAACTACTTAAACCTAACTAACCTAAGGACATCGCACACATCCATGCCCGAGGCAGGATTCGAACCTGCGACCGTAGCAGTCGCGTGGTTCCGGACTGAGCGCCTAGAACCGCTAGACCACCGCGGCCGGCTGCAATGTCCTCGATACGTTGTTTAAGCGTCAGTCGTGGTTAGAACAGCTTTCTATTGGTGAATCGAGGTAGCCTAAGTGTTTGGTGTTTCAAGACGCACCTTATCAGAGATTTACGCCGCATACAGGAAAACCGGAAAATCATCACCCGCTAAATGTCCACGCAGGCGAAATTGACAGGCGATCGTTTAAGGCAGAACCATCCACGGCATGCCACACTTAGCGTATGGAGGGTGTGCGGGCAGCGTGCCGCGTGCCGCTCAAGTCCCGACCTGATCCAGCTTTACTCGGTACTTCTCGGAAGTACCCGGAACTGCGCGACATTCCATTCAGTTTTGCGGTGTGGCATTTCTAGCTCGGCACGACTCTCTTCAGTTCGGCAGAATCGTGCTGTCAGGACTGATCACACTCCGCTATTTGTTGGTGGTATGAAGAACGATCACAGGTCCAGTGGCTCTACAAAAAACAGGCAGTCTAACGATCTATCGGCACAAGCGTTTAAAAATAAAGGCAAATGACAGAAGACAGGGACGAGAGTTTTCACTATATATTACGCAGTCACGAAAGTGACGGGTACTGAAAATTTGCTATGAAACGACATCAGAGTACCATACAGAAAGAATTTAAAGATTAGTTGACAGTGAAATAGCGAAAAATTGCAACGATGGACAGACGTGATTCATTGTTCTGTACATCAAGAAGCACTTTTCGTTACATTTGCAGGCATGCAGTTCGTGAAGAAATTGGTGGCACGAATAGCAAAATTTCTGAAGTCGCATACATTACTCCAATGTCAGTAGCAACAGTTTTTGGTGGAAGTGAACGAAGAGTATGGAGACTTCATATATTTCTGAAAAGTACGTTGCGTAAGTCAAGGCGCATGCCTGTAACAACTTTTCGATTTAAAAAACGCTGTTACTAAATATATGAAAGAAAAAGGAGTGCTGGAACAAAAATTAGAACATCCGGAATGGACTACAGACCTCACATTTTAAGTGAATGTGACTACACTGCCGAAAGTAAAACACTGCAAAGTGTGGAACATCTTCCTTCTCATACGACGACGATGCATTTCAAAAGAAACTCGCGTCATACAAGCGACATTTTCTGACAAACGCAGTCCTGCTCCCTATGGTCATTGGCGTAAAAAAAAGGGTTCATTCTGGCTATGGAAGTATTACAAGGACAGTTTCCTAACGTTTTGAGGACACTGCCCATCTTACATCCGTTTTCGAATTGGTTGCTAGACGATCTGCCGTTTTAGTCGAAAGTGATCCTGTATGGTGTAGATGTAACTGATCTGCGACGTAATTCCAGTTTTAAAGACAAATCCTTTTACGTTAAAACTGTGCAGGACGTCTACATTTTAATCCTTAGGTAGAGCTTCCATGTCTCCATAATGAGGCTGAAAAGGTGCTACAACATTTCGATCGGCATATGCGTGTGTAAAACAAGTTTTTCCATTATAAAAATTAAAAAAAGTTACGATTAATGGCAACCATAGCGCGAAAATCTGATATTGTCTGCGCATGTCCGAATATCGACAGTTTGTACCAGATAAAAATTATGTTATGTCTTCAGTGTGCTAAAATAATTAAATAGTACTGGAAATTTGTTTTTATTTTGATCTACGTTGTTAAGAGATGTGAAGCATAAACTCAAGTTGTATGAAGTGCGCCTGCATTGCCATTTAAATGCAGCATTTTCGCAATATCCACTTCTTCACTCTCATCGCGGTCAGACAGCTTGGTGGTGGGGTAAAAGTGCCAGCTAGGAACAAAAATGCCAGGGCACGGCCCGCGGGTCGAATTCTTCGCCATCCCTGATTGAAGAGGATTCTGACGAAGAGTAAGAGGACGATGGCTGCAAAGGACACTGTGGAACTGAATGTCGCACTCGTCACCCTCTCAGCACAAAAAGAGCACGAAGGCAGCTCAAGAAGCAGGGAACTGCAGGGAAAACTGAAATTCCGTAACAACACATGAGTGATGCAATTCGGGTTGCACGAAAAAGTGACGCCGAAACCAAAAACCCTAGATTCTGGAGCAATGTAAGCAGTCGTTTGCTCGGGTGGTTCTTTTTTCTTGTTAGTTCCAACTTCTAACGAAGTTTACTTCTCAAGAGTGAAACGTGACGGGGGTTCGGTGACGATTTGGGCAGCCAAATAGTGGTATTTCATGGGGCCCTTGGTTACCCTGCAAAGTTTCATTACTGCTAAGGATTATGACCATTTCAGCTGATCAGGCCCATCCAGTGATGCAACATTCCCCAATGGTGATGCTGTGTTTCAAGGTGACAGGACCTCTGTTCACACAGCTAGCATCGTTCAGCATTGGAACGAGGATGAACGTGATTGAACTGTCGCATCTCCCCACAGCCCCCAGATCTCAATATAACTGAGCGTTTGTGATCTGCTTGAGAAAGTAGTGTACGCCATTGCTGTCCACTTCCATAGTCGTTACCTGAACTTGCCACTATTTTGCAGAAAGAATGGTATAAAATTTCCTTTAAAATCATACAGAATGTGTAATGATCTATTCTAGACGACTGGAAACTGTTTCGAGCGTCATGCCGTATTAGGAATGGTAATGCGTGGTGTTTGTTGCATTTCCGTATTTTTGTCCACCTCCTGCACAAAGGAAGCAGCTTACAAATACACCTCCTGTGTCCTGAATCTGTCTCAAGCCACTAAACAGTAATTTTTCAGCCGTGCTGAAGGAAACTAATAATCAGTACGCTGGCCCTCCCTAAGTGCTAAAACTATGAACAGTTCTCGAAAGCCGCTGTCATCTGTTACTGGGAGGACAATCGTGGGAAAGGGACTAAGAGCATTCCTGGAGATAGAACATTCACCGCGAGGGCTGACAATCCGGAAAAGCTGAAAGGGCTGTTTAGCCGAAATTGCGAGCCGTTCAGTGGTCCCCAGCAGAGGGAGTCGGCAGCCTCAAGAGTTGAGCACCCAAGTCGAGCGCTAACGATTCATTCGTTCTGCAACGATAGTGGCTCTGCCTCTAAATTTCCATCGGCTGAAACTACAAGTCTAATGTTACCAGCCATGCTTTATTTTATTTCCACAATGCATTTCTGCCATAAGGTAGATTTATGTGAATTAATACGAAATGTGTATGTTGTGCACCTGATGATCGAAGATTAAACCTAAGGCGCCTAATGGAAATGTAAAAATAAAGGTATAGTTTCAGTTGATATCAATAACAGTCACGGTAAATCCTAACCTAAACTGTTCGCATTTGAGGTTATTGTACGTAAAAACCCACTGCAATATACCGAACGTTTTGTTGAATACTGTGAAGAGGTTCTGTCAGTTTAACTAATAATACCTTAGCATTGTTTTCAAATCGATGTTCATTGTCTGCTTGTATAGTTAGAGAAAAAAAAATTTCATAAATAAATGACCACCGCTAGAAGGTTTATAGTGGATACTTAATATTTTAAGCTGTATAAGCCATATATTTACGCAATAAAGAAGGTTCTTTCTCCCTTGGCTTACAATGTAGCAGTCTTGTACACTGCCCCTTTTCACTATCCTTGCATTATCACTTTTGGTTCTTGTTTCCGATTTTACGCGTCGGTGCAAATATATGTTCAAGATTCTATCGTAGTACTTAATGTACATTCTTTGTTTCTGCAGGTTTTATTGTTAACACTAATGGTTGGCATCAATTTTGGAGTTCTTAATTTACCTTTATGAACCTCATTCGTAACCCGTACTGAGATGATTGTAAATTGACTTACCTATTCAGTTACCGAGGGTGCACTGAATGTTCTTCCTAATCGCAGTATAGTTGTCGAGCATGTAGAGGCACAGCTGACATAATGTTTTGTACCAAACAGCTACAAGGAATATGTAGAAAATAGCAGCAGACCTGGAAAAAATTGTTGATATTAGTCCTAGGGAATGCTAAGAGCCAACCAATACTGAATTATTATGGATGTTGGAATTTCATTGGTCTGGTCGAGGCTTCTGCAGACTGCATTACTGGGCGTGTGCTCCATTTATGAAATACTATTTAAGAACCTATATCGATTATTTATTGATGGACTACAGTTCTCTTTGCTATTTACTTATCGGTCAAGGTACGTGAAATACTATAGTGGAGATAATGAGCAGAGGTATAGTTTCGCCGGAGGGTTTCTGGAGTAACCACACTTGAGAAAGTAAGAGAACACAGGTACACAGATGACTGTGAAACATCTGCTGTCATATAAAATAGCTGCAAAAGGCAGTAAACGAGATTTGCACACATCGAGCTTTTGCTCACTATTTATGTTCGTGAAAGTACTAACAAGTCTACAGTAAGGACAATGTTTGGCATCAACATTTCTTGTACTTCTGTGATGTAGTTAGACTACTTTTCTTACTTAGGTAGTATCTCATATAAGCGTGGTTCCTTTCAAAAAGGCACGGAGATGACTTGTGCAGATCACGCAGGCTTTACAAAAATAAATCGCATTTTCAAGACTAAATCTCGTAATGCATAAGCCGACTGCCATTTCAATCCTTCTGTACAGCTACGAAACATGGACATTCTGTTAGTGATAGATCAAAAATTTTAAGCACGTCCACCTGCAGAAAAGTGGTTTTGTGATGTGCATCAAGTGGATAAACTAGGTCGTTAAGTTCAAGAAACAGCACCGATGAAGAAAGCCGATACGCTATTGTAGCTTACCAGTTGAAATGACTGGATCGTCATGCCTCTTGATGCTTACAGTCAACAAAAACGGTTCAAATGGCTCTGAGCACTATGGGACTTAACATCTATGGTCATCAGTCCCCTAGAACTTAGAACTACTTAAACCTAATTAATCTAAGGACAGCACACAACACCCAGCCATCACGAGGCAGAGAAAATCCCTGACCCCGCCGGGAATCGAACCCGGGAACCCGGGCGTGGGAAGCGAGAACGCTACCGCACGACCACGAGATGCGGGCTACAATCAACAGTACGGGGGTTTAAGACAGCAAGGGCCCATTGCGAGGCGTTATCTACCATCAGCTTACATTACGAAAATGACAAATACCAATGAAGTCAATTGGGAAGAACTTGAAAATGATCATCAGTTGTAATGGCAAATTTTGAAAAGAAACGTCGCACTTACGAAGAGGACACGGAACGACCAAACTCTGCCATGCAGATCCCGTGTCAGTGGGTGCACTGAATGTCGGCGCAGTGTCGTACTGTGTCATTTGAAACATGAACGGAAGACAAATTGAACAAATCAAGGAGAAATTTATAGAAGTAAACAATCAACACCTGACAAAGAAATACTACCGCAAGGTAATGTAAATATAATTTATGAGCCATTCGCCAGCCCAGACACGTGGGCCGTAGAGCGACGCCACCGTGATGAGGTGTGCGTGCTGAGACACGGTGCTCGGCGCCCTCGCTCGGCCAGTTATCGCTTTTCGCTTAGCGCTCGCCAGCACATAAATTTACTCGTTGCAAATACGTCCGAAGGCTGCCGTAATGGGCGGATTCGTTACGGGGAGAGCCTCCTTCACTGTGGCCAGCCAATTGAAACGCGGAGCGCCTCGTACGGTAAGGAGGTAATTTGTCGACCCGTTCCGTTTCGGGTTACGAGCGCACGGCCGCACACATGAACCACCGCGGCGTCGGCGAGACGAAGCACCGAGTGCCGGCCGTCGCCCACGCAGCTCCCGTGGCAGGGAGCGGCGAACAGCCGGAAAAAGCGCGTCCGCGCTTCTTTGTTTTCCCGTTTCCTCGCCGCCGTGAGATGACTGCACGTAATGACACAGGCCGGCTGTGGCGACTTCAACGACGGGAGCGTCTACGAGTTTTACGACTGGATTCGTGGTTTCCTGTCACAAAGGTCACAATCCGTAGTAACTGACGGACAGTCATCAAGTAAAACAGAAGTAAGATATTGTCAGTGTCAATGAAATTCACCAACATCCGTGTAACTTAAGCTGTTATTTTATATTATTTTGAAGGCTACCAGTTACTGGATTTCACTATGCCATCTTCAGTTCCCATACGCTTCTGGCGGGGTTGCTATCAAGCCTTCGAATGAAGCACTAGTGTAACGATTGAATTCACGACATCCAGAGATTTATGGCTCTGTATGACATTTTCGTTTATTTGGAGAGATGCCTGAAGATGGCATAATGAAGTGCTGAAACTGGTAGCCTTAAAAATAAAATAACATCTTAAGTTACACGGCTGTTGGTGAATTTCATTGATATTGACAATCACTTAACCAGCCGATGTCCGCTGTCCATGACGGACCAACAGAGAAGTAAACCAAGGAAGTGTTATAGGCCCTCTGCTGCTCCTGATCTACACAATTTAGCAGAGAATCTGAGTAGCACTCTTAGATCGTTTGCAGATGACGGTGCCATTTACCGTCTTACACAGTTACACGATAAACCACACAAATATAAAGACTGTAAATTCATCGGCATGGTTATGGATTACAGTTACGAATAACTGAAGTTGGAACGGTCGCATAGACAATGTTGTGGGTAAAGCAAACCAAAGACTACAATTTATTGGCAGAACACTGAGAATTGCCACAGGTCTGCTGAAGGGACTACTTCCTACACATGTTGTCTCTTCTGGAGTATTGCAGTGTTTTGTGAGATTCGCATCAGATAGGATCGACGGAGGACATCAAAAAAGTTCAAAGAACAGCGAATCAGGGGAGAGAGCGCCACGGATATGTTACGTAAATTGGGATGCCAATGATTAAAAGAAAGGCGTTTCATGTTGTGCCAGGATCTTGTCATGGAATTTCAATCACCAAGTTTCTCTTCAGAGTACGAAAATATTTTTCCCGCCGACCTACATAGGGAGAAACGATGATCTTAATGAAATAAGAGAAATCGGAACTCGCAGAGAAAGATTTAACTGCTTGTTTTCCCCGCGCGCTGTTTAAGAATGGGACGGTAGAGAAATAGGTTCAAGGTGGTTCGATGAATCGTCTTCCAGGAATTTAATCATGAATTTCAGAGTAGTTATGTAGATATAGATGAAATACTGGCGTCTGCCTTCCGAAATTGTTTAATTATGAATTGCAGAGCAGCCATGTAGATGTAGAGGTAGATGAAATACTGGGTTCGGTTATCCGAAACTGTTTCACTGCGGAAGATCGTAACACGCTCCCTCCTTTGAATCTTCGTCTGAACTTCGAAATGGTAGACACTGAGATAACCACGGAGGTAAAAATAACGAGAGATGGCGCAACAGACTTGCATCGTTTTGAAGCCGTCTCACTCTGTAACTGTTCTCCTCTTACTGTGTCCAGTGATTGTACGTACACACCGCATAGTTTATATGTCTGATAACAGCCGAATGACGGCTCGCTCGCGACTTAGCCTAATCGACAAATGACACGACTCACAAATGGCGGCAATCTCGTTCGTGAAGTACAAAGTGACTGTGCCCCCCCCCCCCCCCTCCCCACAAGATTAAAAATCATTTAAATTTCCCTTTGAGTGTTTCATGTGCGTAAGTTCATAGTCTTTATCGACAGGAATCAGTTGCTGCGAAGAATTTGTAGGTTGTCATGTTAAGAAATGTTGTCATCTTATAATCTCTGAAACAATCCGGAAACTTAACTACAAAATGAAACTTGTTGTTTGAGGCTTTACTGGAATTAATAATTGCTTGAATTTGCTCATGCATCACTGAACTCATTAATTCTCACGTTAAAGTTCATTTCAGTCAAGCAATATTTATGGACCACTTGCGAATGATATTCGAAACCTCAATATCAACGAAATAATTTGTGATCATTTACTGAAATTAACTTTAGAGTGAGTTGCTTGAATGTCTCTCAGGAACAGTGTCACATGTTGTCGTGGAAAGTACAATTGTCTCGCCTTTGTAGCTACCCACAGCCATGCACGATAAGAGCACTTTTCCCCAATACATCAGAACTGGTGGTCGAAAAACATTCAGAGTAATAGTTCTAGGGAAAATAGACGCCAGAGTGAGATTCACTGAAAAAAATCCAAAACGTTCTTTCGAAAGGCTCTTCAGTATTTCTCGTTAGTCTAGAACCGTGAGTTACAAGTAATAGAAAAACAAGAGGGGATCCAAAGACAGACAGCACGATACGTCACAGGTTTGCTTAGTACGCATCAGAGCGTCATCGGTATGTTCATCGATTTCCATTGGTAGAGGCTGCAAGAAAAGCTTTGTGCATCACGGAGAAGGTTATTGTTGAAATTCCGAAAGTATACATTCTAAGAAGAGCCATGTAACATATTATTTTCTCCGTCTAACATTTCGCGAAATAATCATAACTGTAAAATCAATCATTCTTACAATATACCATTTGTGACTGGAGCAGGCCAAAGGTAACTCAAAATGATATCAAGCGTGTCCTCTACCGCAACCAGAAATATTGTTTGCCGAGCACAGATGTAAACGTAGAGCAGCAGATTACGGTACCGATGACGACCCAGCCAATTCATTTTACTCTGGACCCGCGCGACTGCGACGGTCGCAGGTTCGAATCCTGCCTCGGTCATGGATGTGTGTGATGTCCTTAGGTTAGTTAGGTTTAAGTAGTTCTAAGTTCTAGGGGACTGATGACCTCAGAAGTTAAGTTCTATAGTGCTCAGAGCCATTTTTTAATTCACTTTACTGATCTGGCCGCACTGGTATGCTTAATATGCATCAAGACAGGAATGACTAATTTCCCTTGTATAAAGCGCTGGAAAGATAGCAAAACGGGGTCTTTCTCTGTCTATTGCTTATATAACTAGCATCTCTGAAGGCAGCAGTGATGTCTGTCAGGGGAATTCTGTGTAATACATTAGTCCTATACGAGAATGTTGTGAGAGTGCTACGTATATTGCATGGGAGATTTTCCCTTTACTTTTAATAATGAATAGAGTGGTTGCATTGCTTCTAGTATTTTAGGCGGACACTGAAATGAAATATGAAAAAAAAGACGCGTAAGCCAGTCCACAGAAGTTCACTTTCTTCGGAATATAGAATTATACAAGACTAAACCTCTCCAGATGTGATTAAAATTCTCATTCTTTATTTAAATTATAAACTGCAGATATACGTGTTAAATAAGGCCAGATACAAAGAGCAAAACAGATGTTATGAATATCTATTGTGAAGCGAAAAGTTTATTGCTGCAACACAAAACAACTAGCGTTGACTCAAACGAAAGCCAGCTGCAGCTAGTCCTTCACGCTGTAGCATTTCAAAACGCATTCACTTACTGAAACAACCGTACCTTTCCTTGCTGGAGTCGGTTTACGTTACTCGAGTAGTTTCCTTCTAAAAGTTTACGAGACACGCTTACGTCATCCTCATTTTGTAATTTGGCTGCCTCTCGTCAAGTCTGCCGTTTTGTGCTTGGACTGGAACGAGAACTCTCGCAGAGAAAGCAAGAAGACTGTTTAGCAGGCTGTCTTCCTCTGTGTTCTCTCGTGCCAAAGAAAACTCAACAATTTACCGTACCATCGTCGAAAATGGAAACCTACCACTGTGTTTATGTATGTTTGACTCACTTTCCCGTTTGAAACCAGCAGGTCTTTGAGTCGACATTGTTAACTCCATTCTGTGTTATTTCCAGATGCAGCACTGACACATTACTCTATAACTTCAGTAGACGCATAGTTTACTTGCACCTCCATTGTTCTCCCTCGAGAAATGCATAAGTGTGTAAAGTGTGTATGAAAGTAAATGTAAAAGATAGAAATGATTTCAATGTTAAGTACCCGTAGAGATAAAGTTAACACTTTTGTCATAATTTTACGTTAATTAAAAGAATGTGGCACAAATGAAACAGGTTTTGACTTTCGATTGTATTGCGTAAACTAAAGAGGAATTTCGTTAAGTGACACCTCCACAGATTTTTACGTAGTGTTTGTATTTTATCAGCATATTTCCCTCTTTCTGTCTTCTACGTAGTTTCCGTTTCTATTTTCGCTTAGTCTTCGCATTTTACAGCCGATTAGGTCTGTGGTATAGCACTAATTTCAAAATCTCGTTGTTATATCTTCTTGATGACACCGTGGAAAAGGAATGTGACAGTTCTTGAACCTTCAATATTTTTTCTGCGTCTGTCCATCGATGTCTTTATGAGACAAAAGTGGGAGACTAGGTACGTGGGGCGTTCAATAAGTAAATGCAACAGATTTATTATTGAAAATATGTTGGTTTTATTCAGGATTCCAATACACCATATTATTCCCGAATCTTTCGGCTACAAAAGCCTATTTTTCAATATCATTTGCGTTCAGTGCGACGGCCTTACGCCACCTTGCTGGGGGGCCTGTATACTCGTATGGTACCATTCTGCTGGCCGACGTCAGAGCCAACATCTTACTGCATCAAGGACCTCGCCATCATCCAGTTACAGCTTCCCGTGAAGTGCATTCTTCATTGGGCCAAACGCATGAAAGTTGGAAGGTGTGAGATCCGGGCTGTAGGTAGCAAGAACAGTCAAATGACGATTTCTGAGCTCCTCTCTGGTGCGCAGACTTGTGTGAGGCCCTGCGATGTCCTGGACAAAGAGAAGTTCGGTCGAGAGTGTCCGCACGCTCCAACGTCGCAGGAGACAAGACTGTTGGCCTGACCGTCACGCGCGAGATCGGACAGGTCGGAGGACCTCATTGCGATGATGACAGATGCCTCGCCCAACAACTTACCGTGCCTTTGTTCACTTCCAGATCTCCGTAGACGTTATGCAAGCGCCTATGAATATCTGCGAGGTTCTGGTTTTCCGCCAAAAGAACCTCAATGAGAGCACTCTGTTTGGAACACACCTCTGTTACAGTATAAAGTCTCTATGATGAGCACTTGTATTGAGTGCGTGTCGCTCTCTATGTGTTTCCCACACCGCCTTGTGTTTGTCTTTGTATGTATGAGTGACTGTGTGTGCTCTGTTGTGTTGAATACCCAGACCGTTGGTTCGATACAGGGCGATGTGTAAAACTGCTTTCACACTACACGCTTCCGTTGTTGTAGCGATCTGCTCCAGCTGCTGCAGTCGCTGTACTGAAGCTGAAAGTGTTAATCAAAGTTGCGGAGAAATAGTTGTCTGGGCTCTGTTGCATAGCAATCAGATTTGCTTTCAGTTCTTATAAATGTCCAAGATTGGTGGATTTAAATGATCCGTGAAATTACTCCTTTTCCGAAGAAATGAACGATCTTTTATTGACTTTGTGTCAATTAAATTCTTCTCATAACATGAATTATCTGTTCACTGGCTTATATACAGATATATAATACAATTTCCTTCAAAACCTCGCAATGGCGTCGATTTCTATTTCACGAGAATGAAAAACTCCTAATGAATTACTTCTTAACAAGAAAAAAGACCTCCTACACTAAGAATAATTGTCTGAACGCTAACCACCACAGAGTAATACAGAATATCTTTGTCTCTCTCTCGTATTGCATTATACACGATAACAGGCGCCATTTTGAAGGCTATATATATCGTCACCACCTATCGGAACACAATAAACTATAGATTTTGAAGTGGAATATTCCACGACGCCCCACAGCAAATTCCACATTTTTTCAACCGGAATTGGCCGAGAAAAAAGTGTGTTGCATTACTTATTGAACGCCCTTCGTAACTATTTTTCTAATCGTTCTTGGTAGCCACGAAAATCAAGTTCGTATTGTAGCGGACTCACGAGAGGGCTGTGAAATAACCGGAGAAGTCGAATCGAAATGGCTTGCTTCCTTGCCCATGCTGGAACTCAAATCTTTAACACACTCGCCTATCTTTCACAGATGCACTACACATGCGTAATTTTTCGCCGCAGGCAGTGCCTTGCCAGCTGAATTGATAGCCCCGTCGTTTTATTACGTGTTTCTCGAACTGCGTGTTTTTATGGATTTCTAGAAACTCTCTCCCACTGGCAGCGCAGGCTGATATTACAGCCATTACCCATTACACGTGTGAGCGCAACTGCGTTGTCTCTTTCTCTGTTCGCATACCCAATAGGAGACAGCTCTACGTGTGTTATATTACATATAACCGGACAATTAAAGTCGATGATATTCGAGATATGTGACTTTTTTATTAAGCCAGTCATAAGCAAAGAAGGGGAAGCTGAAAGGTGAAAGAAGTATGTAGAGGTTCCATATAACGGAGATGTACTTGAGGTTAACATTACAGAATTGGAACAGGACGTTGATGAAGATGAGATGAGAGACATGATACTGCGAGATGAATTTCATAGAGCACGGAAAAATCGAAGTCGAAAAAAGATCCCTGGAGTAAACAACATTCCGTCAGAACGTCTGATAGCCGTGGGAGAGCCAGCTATGACAAAACAATTCCATCTGTGGTGTAAGACGTACGAAAGAGATGAAATACTCTCAGAATTCAGGAAGAATATAAGAAATCCAATTACAAAGAAAGCAGGAACTGACAGATGTGAATATTACAGAGCTATGAGTTTAATAAGTCATGGTTGCAAAATACTAACATGAATTGTTTCAGAAGAATAGAAATGTAGGAACGCGTGAGACAATACTGACCCTATGACTTCTTTCAGATGGTAGGTTAAGGAAAGACAAACCTACGTTTATTGCACTTAGAGAAAGATTTTGACTATATTGACTGCAAAATCCTCTTTGAAATTCGTAAGGTAGTAGGTGTAAATTATGAGGAGCGAAAAACTATTTAAAACTTGTACAGAAACCAGACGGTAGTTACAAGAGTCGAATTATATCAGCTGGTGATGAGGAATTAGATTAGAAAACTAGACACTTAAAGTAGTGGATAGGTTTTGCAGTTTGGGCAGCAAAATAACTGATGATGGCTGAAGTACAGAGGATATGTAGACTGGCAATAGCAAGAAAGCGTTTCCGAGGAAGAGAAATTTATTAACGTCGAATTCAGATTTTAGTGTCAGGAAGTGGTTTCTTAAAGTATTTGTTTGGCGTGTAGCCGTTTATGGAAATGAAAAACATGGACAATAAAGAGTTTATACAAGAAGAGAATAGAAGCTTTTGAAATTGGGTGGTACACAAAAATGATCACTATTACATGACTAAATCAAGCAACTAATGAATGAAGAGGTATTGAACAGAAATGACGAGAGAAGAAATTTGTGGCATAACTTGACTAAAAGAAGGGATCGATGGACAGGGCAAAATCTGAGAAATCAAGGAATCGCCAGTTTAGTACTGGAGATAAGTGTATTGCGTAAAAATCGTAGAGGGAGGCCAAGAGATGAATACGGTAAGCAGATTCAGAAGGACGTATGTTGCAGTAGCTACTCTGAGATGAAGAGACTTGCACAGGATAGAGTAGCGCGGGGAGATGCATCAAACCAGTCTTCAGACTGAAGAGCACAACAACACAACAACGTCATTAAGATTGTTTAAAATTTTTGAGAAGGAAACGTAAACTCACCTAGTTAATTTGTTCGTGAAGTTTGTTATTGTAGGAGGAATTGTGGCACTCGTTCGAAATACATCAGAGGTTTCTCAGATTGGTTATTTCAGCATTATCACTTAGTTTCAAGGCACCACCTAGAACGAGTGTTGCTGACACAGTGAAACTGTTTACTGTATGGCATACAATAATAGGGTCGGCTGCTGGAGCAAGGTTGTTAGGACTTCGTAATTTTATTGTACATACAGTGTGTAAATGAAATACCATTGAACAGCTATAGGTCTACATGAGGTGGCCAAAAATATTGAGCACCAAAGACACAACAAACTACTACACCTAACACGTTATAGGAAACCCACTGGTAAACAGCTTGCTACCACCCCGTAATGGATAAATGCAGGTGCTGTGTGGCGTTCAAGGGAAACTGGGAAAATGAGGTAAGGATGATGGAGGTGGATAGACATCACGGATCCTTCTCTCCGAAGCAGACCACAAAGGCTCAACAATATTGAGAGCTGTTGACTGTGTTGGCCAGGGGAGGTACGCTATTTCATCCTGGTGCTCACAAACCCAGTCCTGAAAGATGCGGGCTGTGAACGGCAACCCTGTCGTTTTGGAACACAGCATCACCATTGAGAAACAAACTTTGTATCATGGGATGGACATGATCAACTATAACCCTTGGCGGAAAAGTTATACTACACAGAAACAATGAAATACACTCCTGGAAATGGAAAAAAGAACACATTGACACCGGTGTGTCAGACCCACCATACTTGCTCCGGACACTGCAAGAGGGCTGTACAAGCAATGATCACACGCACGGCACAGCGGACACACCAGGAACCGCGGTGTTGGCCGTCGAATGGCGCTAGCTGCGCAGCATTTGTGCACCGCCGCCGTCAGTGTCAGCCAGTTTGCCGTGGCATACGGAGCTCCATCGCAGTCTTTAACACTGGTAGCATGCCGCGACAGCGTGGACGTGAACCGTATGTGCAGTTGACGGACTTTGAGCGAGGGCGTATAGTGGGCATGCGGGAGGCCGGGTGGACGTACCGCCGAATTGCTCAACACGTGAGGCGTGAGGTCTCCACAGTACATCGATGTTGTCGCCAGTGGTCGGCGGAAGGTGCACGTGCCCGTCGACCTGGGACCGGACCGCAGCGACGCACGGATGCACGCCAAGACCGTAGGATCCTACGCAGTGCCGTAGGGGACCGCACCGTCACTTCCCAGCAAATTAGGGACACTGTTGCTCCTGGGGTATCGGCGAAGACCATTCGCAACCGTCTCCATGAAGCTGGGCTACGGTCCCGCACACCGTTAGGCCGTCTTCCGCTCACGCCCCAACATCGTGCAGCCCGCCTCCAGTGGTGTCGCGACAGGCATGAATGGAGGGACGAATGGAGACGTGTCGTCTTCAGCAATGAGAGTCGCTTCTGCCTTGGTGCCAATGATGGTCGTATGCGTGTTTGGCGCCGTGCAGGTGAGCGCCACAATCAGGACTGCATACGACCGAAGCACACAGGGCCAACACCCGGCATCATGGTGTGGGGAGCGATCTCCTACACTGGCCGTACACCACTGGTAATCGTCGAGGGGACACTGAATAGTGCACGGTACATCCAAACCGTCATCGAACCCATCGTTCTACCATTCCTAGACCGGCAAGGGAACTTGCTGTTCCAACAGGACAATGCACGTCCGCATGTATCCCGTGCCACCCAACGTGCTCTAGAAGGTGTAAGTCAACTACCCTGGCCAGCAGGATCTCCGGATCTGTCCCCCATTGAGCATGTTTGGGACTGGATGAAGCGTCGTCTCACGCGGTCTGCACGTCCAGCACGAACGCTGGTCCAACTGAGGCGCCAGGTGGAAATGGCATGGCAAGCCGTTCCACAGGACTACATCCAGCATCTCTACGATCGTCTCCATGGGAGAATAGCAGCCTGCATTGCTGCGAAAGGTGGATATACACTGTACTAGTGCCGACATTGTGCATGCTCTGTTGCCTGTGTCTATGTGCCTGTGGTTCTGTCAGTGTGATCATGTGATGTATCTGACCCCAGGAATGTGTCAATAAAGTTTCCCCTTCCTGGGACAATGAATTCACGGTGTTCTTATTTCAATTTCCAGGAGTGTATTACGACGTGGGCTGCAAAATCATTACCGAAGAACGACGTTGTTTCACCTTGGGACGTTGGAAACAGTGTGAAACAAGGCTCATCTGACCGAATGAATTTCATCCATTGCACCGTAGTCCAGGTTTTAAGGCTTCGGCACTACGTTTTCCTGTTACGGGCATTTGCATCACTGATGGGTGGTTTTGGAATTGCAGCTGGCTCTGCAATTCCCTGATTCTGGAGCTCCCTTCATGTGGTTTTGGTGCCGACTGAGTTCGCGTATGTGACATTCAATTCTGCAGTGCCTTTGGCAGCTGTCGTCCTCTTATTTTTCCCCAAATCCCCTTCAATAACGTCTTTAGGATCGCTGAACACACTCACTTTTGTTTGCAATGTGACATATTTGTTGATACTTTTCCGCTTTCCCTGTATGCTCGATATTTCTTTCATAAAATGCACCTTGAGACACCGTGCTCTTCGTCTACCTTGCTTACGGAAGCACTCATCATACGAGACGGACAGTTTGCTCACGTCCAAATTCACGTCGCTCCGAGGTAACACGCTCACAGCTACACAGAACACAATTTTGAGCATGACTGACACTTGAAGCGCATTGAGGACAGCTGCCTTCCGTGGTCAAATACAACAGCACAAACTGCAGGCTTGGCTAGCTTCTTCATTAATCTTTAAGCATCCATTTCTCATTCTGTTTCCATATTTTTGTTGAGCCCCTGTATATCACTGACAGCAGTCTATTGTAGAATGATGAGAAAGTTCCTTTCTAGCGAGAATGAAAATCTACTCTGCAGCATACAACACAAATTCTACAAACTGTAATATGAACAAGAGAGTGAAGTGGCGCAGTAGTAAGACACTGGAATTCTGTATGGGAATATGGAAGTTTAACACCCATCCAGCCATCCACTTTTGAGTTTTCCGTGCTTTCCCTGAAGTTAAATGCAGGCATGGCTCCTCTGAAAAAGGATAAGTCCCATACCCACCCCGACTTTCCCCAATCGGAGCTTATGCTTCATCTCTAATGTCCTCGTCAACAACTTGAAGCTGAAACTAATCTTCATTTTATCGTGAGCAGCTTATGTTACTTGCTTCAGGATATTTGCAGAAAGGAAGGGACGCTCCCGATAAGATCATGCAAAGCTAAGAGAAACAATGTCGCCGCATGGATACCTTCTTATTGAAGGATAACTACGTGGGGTGGCCCAATTAAACGGGTGCCACATGACACATGAATATATTAATGAAGGGGCTCATCTAATTACAAACAGAAATTAGCTGTAACTATAAAAATTGTTTTATTACTATAAAAATTACTTACTGAAATAATCAAGTAAATGTTTAATAATTGGACAAAAGGTTGTAATTACGAAATATAGCCTTGGCGCTGGTGGGTGGACACATGAAAATATAACATAGAACTGTATTGTGCATATCCACATGCATATGGCTAGTGGTTTAAAGAATGAACACACACACACACACACACACACACACACACACACACACACACACGAGAAAAGCAAATGTGAATACCAATTGTATGGCCAAATTGCATATGGTTGCAACCAGCTAACTGCGAACCTTAAAACTGTGCAAGTGAACTCTGATGTGAGTGTGAATGACGGCGCCTGTGGTGGCTGGAAATTCCGAGTTCAACTCAATCTCTGTACTCTGCTCTAAGATGGGGGCATCTCTCTCTCTTCAGATCTCTATAACAACCTGAAGCAAGTGCTCTCTCCAATAATAATTTCATAAATACGTTTAAAAAGCTGCTACTCTGACCGATTTTGTCTTGGTTAATCAATAGTGATATGGTATGGGGAGGAAAGGAAAAAAAAATTCCAACTACATGACAGGTTTCTAGCTGTAGCTAACCAAAAGCCTTGCACATAGACATGTGTCAGAAAATACGCCTTCTACCTAAATAATTATTGTGATGCAATATCAGACCTGATTCTGGATTTAAGCGAACGTAATTTCATTGTGTGGCCACAGAAAATGACCATTTCCACAGTCTCCCATTCTGAGTGCCACACCTAGCTTGCAGATTTTTGCCTCCTAGTATCTTGTATAATGCAATGGCAAGCAGGCCACCCCCCTCCCCCCCCCTCCCCCCTCCCCCCAATGTGCCCACTGTGCAGAGATGTGAAGCAGGGAATTCTTTGTCCTATACCTGCTGGGTGGGAGGGGGGGGGGCGAGGGAGGTGGCTGCTTTTAGTGCTGGACAAGTTTATGACCCTCTGGGACTTTTAAGTTAATTTCTACATTGCAAGCCAGCTAAATAAGTTCCCAAGGGCCCTGAAAATAACAGGGCCCCATTACCATAATAAAAGGAAAGGAGAAATAGTAATTAGCTGTGCAATCATTTGCAGTAGTGAATACGATCTTCAGCCTTGAGAAATTGACTATACTGACGATAGAGTGTGCATATTACAATGCAAAATAGGCTGCATGTTAGTTTGGGGATAAACTGAGAGGTAACAACGTGTCTTTCCCTTTCCTATACTTCTTTACTCACTTTCATGTGGCATGCTAGTTCTACCTGTAGACTCGAGAACTGCGTCGGGATTTTAGTTGACAGCAGGTGTTGTCAGTGTTTGAATGTGGACCTTTAACTGGCTGGTATCATACGGGTCACAATGCAAGCCCATACATGCAAGCAGGGCCTCGCATAACCAAGAAAAAAGGATTGTTTGTTAAATGTACCTTGTAACGTCTAGAATTTCTTACAATTTTCGAAAGTCCAGATTTTATGCTACTTTATTCCCCAAAATTTGATGGTTTTATAGAGAGTTATGTAAACGTGAGGACAGTTTGAAAATAAAAGAAGCCACAGATGTTAGTGTATAAGTACAAAATGGCTCGGAGCACTATGGGACTTAACAGCTGTGGTCATCAGTCCTCTAGAACTTAGAACTACTTAAACCTAACTAACCTAAGGACATCACACACATCCATGCCCGAGGCAGGATTCGAACCTGCGACTGTAGCAGTCGCGCGGTTCCGGACTGCGCGCCTAGAACCGCGAGACCACCGCGGCCGGCGTATAAGTACAGTGGTTCTACAGAATCGAAAGTTAAGTTTTACCTCCGACAGCCTACGCTCAGCAGTTAAGTTTTTTCTCTGACAAGGATCATCTCTGTTGATAACTCGTAAACTTTGTCCAAGCTGTTCTTCCACAGTATTTAAGTCGTTTTCCAACGCCCGACCCGTCTGTTGGTAAGACTAAGAGAAACCAGGAGCTCCTCCGGACGAAACGTTAGGAATGGAAAAGTTTCATGAACGATGACCATACAGGCCTGGCGACTCATCAGCACTTTCGTCGGAGGTTCGAGTCCTCCCTCGGGCATGAGTGTGTGTGTTATTATTAGCATAAGTTAGTTTAAGAAGGTGTAAGTCTAGGAACCGATGATAAAACCTCACCAGCAGTTAAGATATCAGCTCATGAAAGCTTTCATTATATTATGTATGACAATTACAAATTGATGTATGTGCACTGTACCAGTTATTAGGGCTTCTTCCCGTTCAATTCAAGCATCGATCATGGGAAAACTGATAGCATAAACACGTCTGTGTGCATTGTAATTAGTCTAATTTCGTTTTCGCGGTCCCTACGTGAACGATAAGTAGATATTGTAGTATATTTTTAGATTCATCATGTAAAGTTAGCTTCCTGAAGGCATTCACGAGAAAATAATAGGCATCTATCTTGAAGCATCTGCCTATTCAATTTTTTCAGCATTTCCGTGACGCTCTACAATTTATCAGACAAACCTGTGACCATTTGTGCTGTTCTTGTTCGTCATTTTCAATAACCTCGTTAGTCCTGTTTGGTAAGGTCCCATACACTTTATTCTATTATGTGCCGCACGAGCGTTTCCAATTATATGAATCCCACAAATTTGCTACCTGTGACTGTTTATTCTGGGATTAACGTGCTTTAGAGTTTCTGGAGCGGAGAAAGAAAGAGACCCTCGCGTTCCAGTATGCCGCTGCCGTACAGGGATCGCGAGCTCTTATTTTACGTCGCCGCAGCGAGGGAAACAATAGCTGCACGCAGAGGGAGGACTGTTGCGAAAGGGCGGCCACGCCGCGAGACGTGGGAGGCTGGTCTGTGCTCTGTGCTCTGTGCTCTGTGCTCTCGCCCACGGCGTTCCCACGGCCTTCGCGGCCGGCCGGCCTCATCAGCCGCGATTACCTGCGCTCTGTCCGCGGCTCCGGATCCACGTCTCCAGGCCACGCGCCACAGTCGGCAACAAACGTGGCGAAATAGCGCTATTACTGTCCGTCCGTCTGGAAGGACGCGCTTTCTAAAAGCCTTACGGCCCGCAGCACCTTCCGACTCCCCTCTCCAGAATCTTTCTCGTTTGGTGCGAAAATGCCTGTTTTAATCGTGGAAACAGGACTATTCTTTGAAAACCGAGACATTGATATAAACGGGTAACTTGATAATAAAATCCATCTATTCTATTTTCAATAGCGTTTCCTTGCATACTCGTCCCAATTCTTTAATTATTTTAAGTCTTAATTTTATACGTTTCTTTAATTACTTTTAATCCTACTCACAATTATTTTCCTACCAGCTAATTATATCTTATCTGATGGTTCATGTTAGTGGATATACCACCCGCTAATAACTCTACTGCATCACTCTTGTCGTGTATCCAAGTTGTGCATCAGTATGTTTTGCATTTACTCGCCGGCCGCGGTGGCCGAGCGGTTCTAGGCGCTTCAGTCCGGAACTGCGCGACTGATATGGTCACAGGTTCGAATCCTGCCACGGGCATGGTTGTGTGTGATGTCCTTAGGTTAGTTAGGTTTAAGTAGTTCTAAGTTCTAGGGGACTGATGACCTCAGATGTTAAGTCCCATAGTGCTCAGAGCCATTTGAACCATTTGCGTTTACTCACCTTTTTTTCTTTTATTTATAATTCCTTTGAAACGTTAGCGGTTTTTATTGTTGTTTTACACTATAACTGTTCATCATATCTGAAATGCAGCGAAGCCGGCTGCAGTGACCGAGTGGTTCTAGGCGCTTCAGTCCAGAACCGCGCGACTGCTACGGTCGCAGGTTCGAATCCTGCGTCGGGCATGGATGTGTGTGATGTCCTTAGCTTAGTTAGGTTTATGTAGTTCTAAGTCTAGGGCACTAATGACGTTGGATGTTAAGTCTCATAGTGCTCAGAACCATTTGAACCATTTTGAAACTTCATTCAGTATATCGTTTTTTTTTTTTTTCATTTCACATATGCGGTTAAAGGTCTATCTTGAGGAAACTACTGTTGTATATGCAGATGATGCCACATTTGTACATATTTGTATACGTCATCGTCCTACTTCTGGGCTTCTACGTCTGTAGATGCTGGCGTGTTTAAGGTAAATTTTGCGGTTTCTGCTCTGGCTTCTTTGAGGTTTTTGTCCTTTTTGTCTCTTGCTGTCAAAACTTCTTACGGCAGTGTTTGCCTTATAGGTCCACGACCTATCTCGCGCTTCTCACAAATGCTTATTTGCAGAATACTAAGTAAGCTTTCCCTTACGAGGATTTTTATATTACTTATTGTAGAGGCGTATATGAGGACGATGTCCCCTTCTCGTATTAATATTTTTTCTTTTTTCCCTTTCATCCTGGAAAATACTATGATGGTACTCCAAAAGGGCGAAACGCGTTATTAAATAATGATTATCTTGCAATCAAGACTGTTTTATTTTTTAAGTAACGTTTTCACTTCTCCAGCGTACATTTCGAAGTAACTGTTTCATCACCAGTTGTTATCGAAGGACCTTCACAGCCATGGCTACATGCCAGAAACGTGTATCTACCGAATTTGTTCAATTCTTTTGTATATATCATCACAATGAAGCAATACCCTCAAGTCCATCCCGCACTGTTTTCAAAGGAAGCATTAAAATTTTTGAAGCTGTGTGTCACCTTCGACAACTGTGCGTGTTGGACATATGGGAGCTGCTTCCTAGTAATGTCACATGTAAAATAACCGAACAAAATTCGTAAATAGCGTTTATAATCCTAGTGTAGGTGCTTACACGTCACCTGAAACCTTGATGGTGATGATGTTACTTCTTTTGTACCATGGCTTAGTAACGACGCTATGAAATTCCATTAGCCTACTTGACTCGTAGGGGATTGTTACAACATTGCTGAAACATCTGGTCTGGAGGGCACTAAAGGAAATAAATCCTGATATGTCAGATTCAGAAGGATGTAGGCTGCAGTAGGTACAGGGAGATGAAGAAGCTGGCACAGGATAGAGTACCATGGAGAGCTGCATCAAACCAGTCTCAGGACTGAAGACCACAACAACAACAATAACAACAAAAACAACATGTTGCTAAAATTTATGGTTCAAATGGCTCTGAACACAATGGGACTTAACATCTTAGATCATCAGTCCCCTAGAACTTAGAACTACTTAAACCTAACTAACCTAAAGACATCACACACATCCATGCCCGAGGCAGGATTCGAACCTGCGACCGTAGCAGTCCCGCCGTTCCGGACTGCAGCGCCTAGAACCGCAAGACCACCGCGGCCGGCTGCTAAAATTTACATGCAAACTTGTGAGAACTGGTTTTTGAAGGGGGGAGTCCGTGAATATTCTTATAACTCGTTCTGCTATGAGTCGTGAGGATAAGAATTAAATTAATAACATATCACACAGAATTATATGCACTGACGAGCCAAAATATTGTGACCACCTGCGTAACATCTTGTTTCCTCGACTTTGGAACGATAAACATCACTGATTCTGCGTAACAAGTATCCGACTAAATATTTTTGTCAACAGACTACCGGTTTTGGTACATAATGACCATCTTCTGATCTGTTCTATAAATGTACTGCAGCCACAGTGGCATTGTCAAATGTTAAACACAACGTGTTTATCTTTTGACAATCTGAGGAAAAAAATTGTGACCACAGACGTAAAGGAAACGAAATTTGTTCTATATTCGGGTCACTGTTTTATTTGCGACTACGTCGCAGCTTGTGAGGTATCCGATTGTTTATAGATAGCTTCATGGAGGTACGTCGCATTAGATTCTTGAGCAAAGCAATTTGCGTAAATAACAGGCCACTGATTTGCGTACGTGGAGATGGCACTCAACAGCGACCCGGATCCGATCCAGATTTACATCAGGCGAATGTGGTCGCCGAGACATGAACGTGAGTTCACTATAATGCTCCTCAAGGCACTGCGGTACGGTTCTGGCTCCTAGACACGGACAAGCTGCTGAAAGATGACATAGCCGTCCGGGAAGACATCAAGCATGAATGAATGCAGTCGGTTCGCAGCTGTCAGCGTGTCTTCGATTACCACCACAGGTCCCACACGACCGCAGAAGAATGTCTCCCGTAGCATAATACTGCTCGCACTAGCCTGCGTCCGTGGCGCGCCGCACGTTTCGAGCCGCCGTTCACTTCGATGAGGACGTTTGTGGGGACGAGCAGCGGCCTAGTGTAGCAAAAATGCGATTTACCCGATTAGCCGACACATTTCCACTGATCGACGGTCGAATCCCGATGGTCCCGTGGCCACTGCAATCGTAATCGACGATATCGTTAGGTCAACATGCGAACACGTAGGGGTGGTCTGCTGCGAAGCTCCATTTTCAAGATGTACTATGAACGGTGTGCTCCGAAACACTTGCGCGTGCACCAACATTATGCTCTTTCGGTAAACTACTTTACCGAGCAGACAAGCTTTCAAACCCCACGTTCTGTGAAGAGTTGTGGACATCCAACCACTTAGCTCTTAGTCGTAGTTTCACTGCCCTTTACCTCTAGATGCTCACGGCAGATTCGCCGTTTTCGAGATACTCGTTCATAGGCTCTGCGTAATAATAATGTGAACTTCGTCAAAGTCACTCATCTCAATGGATTGGCCCATTTGCAGCCCATATCTTCCTTAGGGTTTGATGATGATGTTTGGCTTGTAGGGCTGTCAACTGGAAGGTTATCAGCGCCCGTAAAAAGTCCCAATTTTTTCACAGTCCAAATTTTACACAATCCATTTTAGCCACTGTCACGAATGATGATGATGATGATGAAATGATGAGGACAGCAAAGACACCCAGTCCCCGGGTAGAGAAAATCCCAAACCCGGCTGGGAATCGAATCCGGGACCCCGAGATCCAGAGGCAGCAACGAGATTCGCTGGGGTGATCCTGTATCCATGTCTGCTTCGCTTACGTACTTTTGTTACACGTTATATGCCCGCAACGCCACCAGGTGGAACGCAGCGGTGGGCAGCGGTCGTAATGTTTTGACCTATCAGTGTAAGCTGTCATTCTTCGTACTCTTCGTCCAACGCACGGAGTGGAAAACTTTCAACATGTGGTGCATGAAAAACAACCATCCACTTCCGTGTCTCGGTGAAAAAAATTAACTGCTTCGAGGAGAATATAAATGTTTTCTTACAAAGTAGTACTACAGTGTTGTGACGGCCATTCAGTGATCACAATTTTCTGCAACTAATCAGGTATGATTCTCCCTGGTAGCAGAAATCGTTTAAGTTCACCTCAATTAGTCTGTAGCTGTATTAAATAAACATATTTAAAACATCAAATTTTTTGCACTTTGCTAGTTTTAGTTTTTGAAGAAACGGGGCACAAGAGATGCTATAAAAGGGATTCTCCCGTCGCTCTGAGATCGATAGTTGTTTCACGTTCGGTTATAGGTTTGTACGGATCAGTTTTATCTCTTAATGCACACCGTAATCTTAGGGAAAGAAATTATGTCGTCAACATATTTCTGATGTGTACCACACTCACACTCAATAGTCTCTTTCTGTGTAGTTCTCCGTTTCCCCTTCACATAGACTACTTTTACCCACGGTCTAATGAGGCGACAGTTTTTAATATTCGCTTGTTTCAGACTTGAACTCTTCACCTACAAATGACCCCTTGGAAAGTCCTGCAGTCATTATCTGAAACTGAGACAACCCTGAAATTGTTAAGTTTACGCGCTATTAGTATGGAAGTCCTTTGCAACGTTGGGAAATAACGTGTGAGAGTCGGTGCATTAGTAGTAATGACCATGCCTGGTGCAAGAGACTCGCACTGCTGTCCGGTACTAAAATGCCTTGCCTGCTCTTGTGAGGGGTTTCTGTAGCTGAACTTTCCCCTGTGACTCACGCAAGTCGCAACTTGCCGTACATGTCGAAACACTTTGCGCCCCCTCCAGCGGATAACTAGACTCAAGCAGAATTCTCTGCTCGAGATATCGATGTAGGTTATAATCACACATAGCGTGATGACACAGTGAAAAGACACTGGACTCGCATTCGGGAGGCCGATGGTTCAGATCCCTATTGGGACATCGATATTTATGTTTCCAGTAACTTGGCCTAATCTATGGTAAATACCGGGGTTGTTCCTTTGAGAAAACACGGTAGATTTTCTCACCCATCCTTCCGTAATCCAAGCTTGTGCTCTCTTTCTAGTGCCTTCATTGTCGACGCGACGTTAAACCCTAATCACCATATGACGTCAACATCACGTAGGCGATATAGCAAGTCCACAGGCAGGTAAATGTGAGTGAGTGGGAGGTGGAGGCGCCGCAAGGCAGTCATGGATGCAGGAGGCCCGGAACGCAGGCGGCAGGCGCTTCTTCCACTCAAGCGGTCCGCCCGCCGTATTAGGCTGGGCAGCTTTCCCAGTTAAACGACGCGCCGCATCTGTCACGGCGCCCTGCGGTCGTTAGGCGGCACGCCCGGGGTAATGGGCTCACTCCGTCTTCTGACTGCCCCCGCTACACACACGCAGCGGAGTCGGACTCTTAACAGATCCCGTGCAGCGGCGCAAAAAACAGCAAATCGGGCACTGCTTTAACTAGAGACAGATGGCTTCAGTAAATCGAAGGCGGTTTGCATGTGGGTCTAACCACATCTCAAGTCACTGCAACTGGCTTCCGTGATTTTTGATATCCACTGCTGGGCATTGAAACTCCAACACCAGGAACGTCAGAAAATAAAGAAATTTTAAGATTTTGTACATGGTTGGAGCAGCAACGGTGGCATGAAATCTTCCAGGTGACTACTGGATTTGTCATTTTCCTCGTTTGTTAATTCTAGTGGTACTTGTGTTTCATATTTTTGTGACGTAAATGTATTACCAGAGGTTTTAATGTTGAATATTCTTTTATTTTATTTTATATTTGTAAGTTATACGAAGTGTGATCAAAAAGTAAAGGGAACTTTCGTTGCTCTTAAGTAATCAAAATTTATTCGTCTACTTTGTCTCCTTCAAAGTAATCTCCTTCAGATATAACGCATCCTTTTTCCAATTCTTTGAAGCACGTCTGGAACTCAGTTTTCGTTATTGTGTTCATCTCCTTCGGTGATTTTCTTTTTATCTCATTAGTGATGACAAAACGACATCCTTTCATGGTTCTCTTCAGCCTCGGGAATAGAAAGAAGTAACAGGGGGCCAAGTCCGGTGAACGGTGGATGAGGCAACACAACAGTTTTTGTCTTTCGCCAAAGAATCACGAACAAGCATTGAGATGTGAGCGCGAACATTATCGTGACAGAATTTACAGAGTGGTTTTGCCATAATTCTGGTCGCTTTCCTCGGTTTGCTTCACGCAAGCAATGAGTAACTTCCAGGTAGTATCCCTTATTGATCGTACGAACACAAGGCAGGAATATTTTTACTGTCTTGTCTCTTCAGGCAGTTTCTATTGGGATGATTGGGCCTTGGTTTCGACGTTATACCCGTACACCCATGTTTCGTCGCCTCTTATAACCTTCTTTAGAAGTTATAGATTGTTGTCGACTTCATTCAACAATTCCTGAGTGGTGTCTAAGCGACACTTCACTGCTACACGTTTCATGCATAAAACATCCGAAAAAATTGCTGGGCTAGAGCCAAAGGATATGCTGATACCATCATCAACCTCTCTGTCAGTGATTAGGCGATTTTCCAGAATCATTTTCCATACTTCCCCCACATTTTCGTCAGTAATTGACTTACTAGGGCGTACATGGCGGTTGCCGTCTTCAACGTCTTCTCGACCTTTTATGAAACGTTTATACCACTCAAAAACTCTTGTATTATTCACAATAGATTCTCCAAAAACTACAGACAACATTTCGAAAGCGATACTGCACTTTATTCCATTTTTCAAGCAAAATTTAACAGAAATTCTGTTATCCATCTTTTGCAGAAAGAACAATTCGTCGGGCCGGTCGAAGTGGCCGTGCGGTTAAAGGCGCTGCAGTCTGGAACCGCAAGACTGCTACGGTCGCAGGTTCGAATCCTGCCTCGGGCATGGATGTTTGTGATGTCCTTAGGTTAGTTAGGTTTAACTAGTTCTAAGTTCTAGGGGACTAATGACCTCAGCAGTTGAGTCCCATAGTGCTCAGAGCCATTTGAACCATTTTTGAACAATTCGTCGAGCACTCGAAAACAATATAACTTTTTCGACAATCAACAATAAACTAAATGTTCAAATGAGTAGAAAATACGAACATACATCAGTAACATGTGGACCGACAAGATAAAGAAAAAATTGAAAATCGGCTTTATAACGCACATGAAATTAAAGAAGTCCCGTTCTTTTTGATCACACCTCGTGTACGGGGTACTAAACTAATATACCTCAGGCAGCTACAGTTGTTTCTGCCGGGCTGAGCATCGTGCCGAACTGAGCCTGGATTATATCTATGCCATGCCCCGTCATTTCTACGCCAAATTTCATCAGTCGCAGTGTCTACTGGATGGTGGTGTACCAGTGTTTCGGCAACTCAGAAAGGTTATTTTCAGAGGACCAGAGATCTGCGGAAAATTCTGGCCAGGAGTGTAGAAGAACATTTTCTGTATCTAAATAGGTCAGAACGGAACGACTGTAGGCAGTGCTGCGTTATCTTGTTGAAATATAACGTCGCGCAGACTTAAAAAATAAGCCACAGCTACAGGTCTTCATACGTCAGAAATCTACAAGGGGCAGTCGAATGAAAATCTAACTCCCTCAAAAACGGACCGTGGAATGGTTCCATGCAAAAGGAATCATCACACGCGTTAAGACATTTATCCCACTGGGAGACGACGCTATCAATTCCTGTTTCGTAGAACGCCGCGCCTGTCTTTGTGACCGAGTGGTTCTAGGCGCTTCACTCAGGAACCACGCTGCTGCTACGGTCGCGGGCTCGAATCCTACCTCCGGCATGGATGTGTGTGATGTGATGTCCTTAGGTTAGTTAGGTGTAAGTAGTTCTAACTCGAGGGGACCGATGACCTCAGATGATAAGTCCCATAGTGCTTAGAGCCGTTTGTAGAACGCCGCCGTCCGCTGGCGGATCCACAACCGCACCCACTCTTGCACTTACACGTCCGACTAAAACCAAACTCCACGTGTGTCTTTCTTCAGGTCGCCAAAGATGTGAAAGTCACACGGAGAAAGATCGTGGGGCCACGGAGGATACTGCGTTGTTTTCCAGCCATATCGCTGAAGCGTAGCCTTCTTCCGATTGGCAGTGTGGGAGCGGCGTTATCGTGCAACCAAATGATTACGTCCGACAGCATGCCACAGTCTGATAGCAAAGAGCAAAGCGACCAGTTGATACATCTCACATTTCCGCTGCCAAAAAATATTCAAAGTTTTTCACACAAGTTCCGTGAAGGTCATGATGACCTGCTCGTCGAGTGAAGGGTCCCTTTGCTCCTCCAGTTCCACGAGCGTGGAACCATAATCATTGTGCAGCGCTATGAAGACACTTTGCAGAAACTGCGACGTGCCGATAAGTGAAAGCGTCTAGGAATTATTTTGTCGGACGCAATCATCTTGTTACACGACAACGCCCGTCCCCGCACTACCAATCGGTCGAAGTCTACGCTTCAGCGATTTGTTAGGGAAACACTGCAACATCCTCCGCACAGCCAGGATCTTTCATCCTGTGATATTCATATCTTAGAGACATCAAGTAAAACGTGCTTGGACGTAGGTTTCAGTCGGACGAGGACGTGCAAGAGTGGGTGCGGTTGTGGATTTGTCGGCGGCCGACCGCGTTCTAAGAAACAGGAGTTGATCGTCGTGCCTCCTAATGGGATAAATGTCTTAACGCGTGTGGTGATTACTTTTGAATGAAACAATTCCATGGTCCGGTTTTGGTGGGTCTTCGGTTTTCAAAAATGCTTCAAATGGCTGTAGGTACTATGCGACTTAACATCTGAGGTCATCAGTCCCGTAGACTTAGACCTACTTAAACTTAACTAACCTAAGGACATCACACACATCCATGCCCGAGGCAGGATTCGAACCTGCGACCGTAGCAGCAGCGCGGTTCCGGACTGAAGCGCTTAGAACCGCTCCGCTGTCTTCGGGTTTCATTTGACTGCCCCTCATAATATCCACTGTCCAAATTAAAGGTTACGCGAAGCAGAGGTTATCGTGTACCGAAGGCACCATTTGACATCAGGCGAGCTGCTGCACCCGAATGACGCTTCATATCAGATTTTTGACTGTAAAGGTAATTTCCGGAGTATCTCAAGGAAGTGTGACAGAACCGTTACCGTTTACAATGTATGCAAATGATATGGTAGAAAGCGTCGGACGCTGTTGAAGACTGTTCGTAGCTGATTCTGCTGTCTATAACAAAGCAGCAACGCCTGAAGGCAGTATCTATTCGCAGAATGAGCTACAGAGGATTGACAAATGGTGCAGGCTCTGGAAGCTGGCCCTGAACGTGACTAAGTGTAACACGTTGTGCATACACAGGAAAATGAGGCCACTATTGTGCAATTACACTATCGAGGACAAATTATTGGAAACAGCATCTACAGTGAAACATCTACGCGTAACTATCCACAGCTACCTCAGTTGCAATGACCACATAACACAAATAGGAAAAGCAGATGACAGACAGAGATTCATAGAAACAGTCTTGAGGAAATTTACACGTCCACGAATCATATGGCTTTCAAGATGCTTGTCCGAGCGATTCTGAAGTACTGCTCATCTATTTGGGTTCTTTACCAGATAGGAGGATTGATGGACGGTATAAAAAAGATCCGATGAAATGCTGCGCTTTTCATCACAGGATCATCTAGTCGGCACAAAGGGGCTACAGAGATGTTCGAAAAACACCAGCGGCAGACGTTACAAGAGAGGCGTTGTGCATCACGGTGTAGTTTACTGTTGAAATTTCGAGTGAGTGCTTTCCGAGAAGTGTCGGGCAACATACTCGTGTTAATTCCTCTCACGTACATCTCCCTAAATGACCACGATCAAAAAATTCGAAAAACTGGAGCCAATACAGAGGATTACCGACAATCATTCTTCCCATGCGCTACTCTCGAGAGAAAAGGGGAAGAAGAGATCAGTTAGTAGTACCACCACCAACGGTTTTTTGGTGCACTAATGTAGATGTAGACGCTCTCGATTGCAATCTGTCGACGTTCGTTTCATACACGGATATTCTGCAATGGTACTGTACAAAGAACCAATATTAAAACGTGATTTCTGAATGATAAACCGGCTGCATACTCTTCCGTTATAGGCAGAATGCAGATTGCGTTAGTACTTTCCGTTGTGCTTGCGCTGAAATGCTGAGTACACAAATCCGAGCTGATAGTAAACTTCATGACGATTATATTGTATTTCATAATGCACCCAGGAGCATTCCCCAATATGTTCGTTTTGGTGGCCAAGGTATTACGGTGTGGAGAGGCATAATGTTGCATGGACGGGCTCACCTCCATATCATTGAACAGACTTATTGTGACAATGTAACTCTTTTCCCATGTGCGAATTTTCGGGGTAGTGTTTGGTCCTAACTTCATTTTTATGATGACAATGAACGACAGAATCGAAGCTCACAGGTGGAGGAGCTCTTGGAACGAGATCATATTCGGCAAAGGGACTGGCCTGCCCGTTCCCGAACTTACACTTCTGGCCATTAAGATTGCTACACAACGAAGATGACGTGCTACAGACGCGAAATTTAACCGACAGGAAGAAGATGCTGTGATGTGCAAATGATTAGTTTTTCAGAGCATTCACACAAGGTTGGCGCCGGTGGCGACACCTACAACGTGCTGACATGAGGAAAGTTTCCAATCGATTTCTCATACACAAACAGCAGTTGACCGGCGTTGCCTTGTGAAACGTCGTTGCGATGCATCGTGTAAGGACTTTGATAAAGGTCGGATTGTAGCGCATCGTGATTGCGGTTTATCGTTTCGCGACATTGCTGCTCGCGTTGGTCGAGATCCAATGACTGTTAGCAGAATATGGATTCGGTGGGTTCAGGAGGGTAATACGGAACGCCGTGGTGGATCCCAACGGCCTCGCATCACTAGCAGTCGAGATGACAGGCATCTTACCCGCATGGCTGTAACGGATCGTGCAGCCACGTCTCGATCCTTGAGTCAACAGATGGGGCGTTTGCAAGACAACAACCATCTGCACCAACAGTTCGACGACGTTTGCAGCAGCATGGACTATCAGCTCGGAGACTATGGTTGCTGTTACCCTTGACACTGCATCACAGACAGGAGCGCCTGAGATGGCGTACTCAAGAACGAATTTAGGTGCACGAATGGCAAAATGTCATTTTTTTTCGGATGAATCCAGGTTCTGTTTACAGCATCATGACGGTCGCATCCGTGTTTGGCGACATCGCGGTGAACGCACATTGTAAGCGTGTATTCTTCATCGCCATACTGGTCTATCACCCGGCGTGATGGTATGGGGTGCCATTGGTTACACGTCTCGGTCACCTCTTGTTCGTACTGACGGTACTTTGAAGAGTGGACGCTACATTTGAGATGTGTTACGATCCGTGGCTCTACCCTTCATTCGATCTCTGCGAAACCCAACATTTCAGCAGGATAATGCACGACCGCATGTTGCAGCTCCTATACTGGCCTTTCGGGATACAGAAAATGTTAGACTGCTGCCCTGGCGAGCACATTCTCCAGATCTCTCACCAACTGGAAACGTTTGGTCAGTGGTGGTCGAGCAACTGGTTCGTCACAATACGCAAGTCACTACTCTTGATGAACTGTGGTATCGTGTTGAAGCTGCATGGGCAGCTGTACCTGTACACGCCATCCAAGCTCTGTTTGACTCAATGCCCAGGCGTATCAAGGCCGTTATTACGGCCAAAGGTGGTTGTTCTGGGTACAGATTTCTCAGGATGTATGCACCCAAATTGCGTGAAAATGTAATCACATGTCAGTTCTAGTATAATATATTTGTCCAATGGATACCCGTTTATCATCTTCATTTCTTCTTGGTGTACCAATTTTACTGGCCAGTAGTGTAAGTACCATCGAGCACGTGGGGGATGCGATGGACAGACGTTCTGCAGCACGCCCGCATGCACCATCGAATATCTAAATGTCGTTAACGACGCTGCTGGAGAAATGGAACACCCTACCACAGGGACTATTTACCAACGTTGGCCAGCATCAGAGCACGCCGCAGAGAAGCCATCGCCGTCCGTGGTCATTACACATCCTATTAAGAACCATGTCCCGCTCTCGATGACTTCAGCTTAATTATAGTCTTCGAATAAATGAATCATTTCCATTCTTCTCATTGTGCATTCCCTTTTGTTGCCTTCTGTTGTATACTGTAGCAGTTCTTCCTGTGTATGGTCCAAGTTTCATCGAGCATTGTTATCCGACAGGGACACGTCGCGTGAAAATTAAAAGTTTGGTACATCAGATGCTGCAACTGAAAACAATTTTTTTATTTGAGGCCAGGGAAGCGTCCCTTAGCTTTAGTGTTAATCTGTGAGTGTCTATTATACATGTAATGATTGCTATACTCGTACATTTTTATGAATATTTCAGTCACTAGGAAATGGTCGGTTGACCGAAACTGGTATCTATGGGGAAGCACACACACCGCAACAGCTTTCGGTGGTTCCATTATGTTTTTTTTTATTTTTTTTTAATAGACCGAAGCTGTGTGGCAGTGTTTACAGAGACCTTATTGTTTTGTACAATATTATCAGCTCTTGAAGACTGTTACAGAAGTGCCTGGAAAATAAGCGAGCACAAAAGGAAGGAAGGCAGGCCTAACACTTGGGGCACTATTACGGCGCTTAGATAAGCGCCCAGCGCGCTCACCGGCTGCGTGCTATTAGGTCCGCGAGCGCAATTAACGCAGTCGATTGAAAACGCCGATAGCGGCGGGTCGCCGGGTCGACTCTGGGCCGTGTTTACCCGGCCTCTGTCCGCACGCCTGTTAACCGTGTCGTTACGCCGGCTATGGCGCCACCTTAATAGCTTTCCGCAAATGGTAGCGGTTGCTGCGACCACAGAGCGCGCCAGCTCTGAGGTAAAGTTGTGAGCCTTCCACACCGAGCGGTTAATTCTACGGGCCACGTGGAAAAATAACTACTGGATCGGAAAAAGACGTAGAATCCGAGATGTGCAAAAAGAAAGATGCCAATACATCACTGTTGCAGTTGAAACGTTTCTTCTGTTCGTCTACGGAGATATCGTCGCGCTGAGCGAAGTCTCAGTGGAAGCCGCGCCCAGAATGCACACAGCGATGTGCGGCACGCGAGGCAAATTACACAACGTGTAGATC
The DNA here is from genome assembly GCF_021461385.2 of Schistocerca piceifrons. Classification (NCBI taxonomy): domain Eukaryota; kingdom Metazoa; phylum Arthropoda; class Insecta; order Orthoptera; family Acrididae; genus Schistocerca; species Schistocerca piceifrons. The sequence goes on from NC_060140.1 coordinate 603,097,058, forward strand.
CGTAGATTTATTCGGGAACGTTTATTGATGCACCTAGATTAATTTTTCATCCATCTTTATCATGAAGCGTACCACAACCAAACATTAATTGAATGAATGCGGCATTTTTTCTACGTGGACTCTTATTTATTTAATGTTTCTGTCTTACCACAATGGGTTTCAGCTTGTGAAGCCATTATCTTGAAATATAGCTAATGTATAAATTGGCAACGTCTTCACAGTCTGTCTTTCCATTCGTACTGCTTTACGAAATGTAACTGTTCTTGATGTTTTGACAGTTCTTAATGGAATTCCGCACCCACACACGACAACGCACTCTCAGTTTCGGTTGCCTATTAGAAAAGCAGATTTGTTAACCATGAAAGATGACCATACGCCAACTCAAAAATTTACTACCAGTAACCGCAAACGAACACTGTAGGATGTGAAATGGTTGTACGGAAAAAGAAACTGGAACGACAAATAGAGAATGAGTACACTTCTACATGGTGATCAGAAGCTGTCTGCAAAACTTGTAAGGGTGTTTCAGGGTGTGTTGTGCTGATAAATAACGGTTAAGAAAAAAATTCGGTACGCTGCGCCGTTCCCGAGCTAATTAACATTGAAGGTAGACAATCAGGTCGTTGTGCACGCAAATTCAAGCGGCCCGCCATGGACAGTCTCGCTAAACGTGATTTTCGTTGAATTTGTGTGCGCAACGACTTGATACGCTAATTTCAATGCTAATTGACTCAGAAACGGCGAAATGTGTGGAATTCGTTTCTCAACAATTATTTCCCAGCACAACCTACCCTGCAACACCCTCCGAAGCTTGTCAGGCTTGTTTCTGAAAACCATGTATCTTTCATGAAAATGCTCCTTCCCCCCTCCCCCCCCCCCCCCCCCCCACACACACACACACATCAGGACCGGTTGATATAACCAGGTAGCTTTCGTTAGGTGTAAACTGCTGTAAATCTGACTGAAGCGTGCGTCCACTGCGAGATCGGCAGACAATAGGAAGAACTCATAGACGCAGTAAGTTCGTGATAGATCGGTTGTGACCTATGGCCGTAAAGCAGGTAAATATGTTCTGTATTGCAGACATCCCGCGCAGAGGCTTTCTCGCTTTATAATCGCAGCAGAAGAAAGTAAGGAGGTAAAGACAAATGACATGCTACCAGAGGTCAATTACAGTCAACAAAGAGATTAAATTTATTTGATCATGTACGGAACACAGTGCTGTCAGGTATTTCGCCAAGGGTGCGCGATTGTCTTATCTCGGACGTGTGAAATAGGTCTTGTAGATGTACAACAAGCGGAGTTCTCCACTTGTCGTATGGGCGTATTTGCAAGCGGCTTCTCGTGCTCGTGAAAGCAATTGCTTTGTTGATTAATGCCCCCTAGCGTTAAAGAAACCAGCCGCAGACTTCTGTCGCTGATATATGTTCGGAGGACCGACGTCTAATCCTCCCGAAATCGTTGTCGCAGTTGTCTCATTTGTTACCGGGTGGGAGCAGCCTATACACACAGCTTCTCTCACACTGAGGTTCTGACAGGACATTTGCAAATAGAAGTAATTCTCCGTACGCTGCATCCCACACATTTGGCGTGCCGTGCCGCACCGCCTCTCAATTACTATTTTTGCTGCGCGGCAGAACAACATTATGAGTGCAAATTTACATACGCCTGCAAACCTGTTATTAATTAAGTCGGTAGGCAAGCGTGCAGCTTCAGGTAGTTTCGTAATTTGCAATTACTTTCGGCACATTCCATTATAATGATGCTTCATAAACGAGTAGGGAAAAGCGCAGTGTCGATTTCCACGGGTGTGCACACACGCGCGACGAACATGCTCGCGAGCGGCGTATGAGCTGTTCGGAGGGAGCTTTGCCTGAGTATTCAGTGATCTACGTTGCTTCCAAGTGCGTACATACTTATGGGTATGCCACTGCCACAGTGCTGCCCCTCGAGCCTGGACACCCCCCTCTGCACTCTGTGTCACAGAGAAAGATCGCATTGTAGTTTCTACTCTAAATCGAAGCACGAACTACAAAATGAAAAATCAAGACAAAAAGAAATTAAAGACATTAACTGCTATGGGGTATTGATTTATACCAATGGAACAAGTTGAAAATTTATGCCAGACCGGAATTCGAACCGTAGTCTCCTGCTTACAAGTCAGGTGCACTGACCATTACGCCACCCAGACACAGTGATTACCATCTCTGCACGCACTACCCTAGCACGCCTCCCGTCAGACCAAAATTCTCAACTTATACAACACAACACTGACATAGTGCTCCTGTTTATTAGCCTCGTTCCCGAAGAATTAGAGCTTGGTGTGCACCCGCACTGAAGGGATCATTAGCCATCATCGCCTTACTTAATTATAAATATAGTGTCTGCTCTCTGACATGTCCGAAGGAACGGACACTATTTTGATCCTGAAGCTACTATGAATCAAGACACAAAGGACTATATGCAAATAGGTTCAAAGGAATTAGACATTAGCTACAAGTGGGCAACGTCTCTACATCGGTAGTGCGTGGATAAACTACGAATTTGGGTCTGATGGGGGCTTGCTAGGGTGGCCACTGTGACCGGGTGGCCTAGTGGTCAGCGCCTAGTAAGCAGGAGAACAGGGTTCGAATTCAGGTCCGGCACAAATTTTCAAGTTGCCCCATTGATAGAAAGATAATGTCTGTAATTCCTATAACATAAAATAACAGATATCGAAATAAGTGACCAGCGGATAGGAAAGCACTTGAACTCGATCAATAATGGAAAGGCTTCTGGACGTAACGGAATACCAGCTCTATTCTACATAGAGCATGCGAAAGAATTTGCCGCTCTTCCATTAACAGTGTACCGTAGGTCTATCTAGGAGCGAAGAATTCCAAATGATTGGAAAAAGGTACAGGTCATTACAGTTTCCAAAAGCGGTCGTCGAACTAACACCCAAAACTATAGGCCTATATGTCTGACGTCAGTCTGCTGTAGCATTTTGGAACATGTTTCATACTGGCGTCTTATGACTTTTCTTAAGACTGAAAATCTTCTCTGTAGAAATGTACATGGGTTCAGAACACAATGGTCGTGTGAAACCCAGCTCGCTCTGTCCGTCCGCAAGACCCACAAAACAGCAGATACGGTCACTATGGTCAATGCCGTTTTCCTTGACTTTCGGAAGACGTTCGGTACAATTCCGCACTGCCCCTACTGAACAAATTACCAGTACACGGAATATCAGTCCCACTGTGTGACTGGACTGAAGACTTCCTAGAAAACAGAACACAGCATGTCATTCTCAACAGAGAGAGGCCTTAAGATGTAAAAGTCACATGTAATGTGTGGTGTGCGTACTGTAAGACCTTCGGTACACACACCATCAGATTATTTGACTTGTCGCTCTAACGAAGTAGGCGAGTGTCAGCAATATGTCTCGTGGTCTTATCGTGACGTGTTTATCTTCTGCCGTTAGGTCAGATGATAGAAATGCCACTTGCACGCTTAGAGTAGCAGATTGACGGAGACAACTTTAAACAGAACTTGATTAATTTTCACACACATTTATTAAAATAATAACCAGCATAAAAATTACTTAACTTGGTTCTGGATGCTATTTACAATTGACAATCTGAAATTCCTTTGGTCTTGGTACGTTAATCTTATTCTCACATATCTCTGATACTTGACAAAGTGTCTATACATTTATCTTCATGGCTATGTACAGGAAGATGATAATCTTATTCGGCGCAGGCTGAAACTTGACTATAGACTGGTACAGACAAATGCAGACTAATGCAGACTGACTAATCGGAGGTCTGTACACTCGTTATAATACCTCGAGCGTTCAGGTATCACTGCGCGAGTGTGATCCGCGAGGAGAAAAGGTTCTACGTTAGCAGCAATCTCATTGGCTGCGATACATAGTAATACGCGGATCGGCGGAAGCAGAATTTGGTCCGTCTCTAAGACAGCGCCATCTCGTAGTGCGGAGACGGACGAGCGCTGCGCCTGCGCTGTTGTGATTAGCGGGGCGCACTCTAGTGGGAAGTTGTGTACGCGCTGACTACGCGGAACTATGTACATAACATAATGTGTGACAAGGGAGTGTTATGGGTCCATTATTTTTCATAGTTCGCTGCGTAACGGGTATGAGGGCTGATATTTTTATATGTGGTACCTTAATATGTACACACATAAGTGAGTCTTTTTTCTGTGCGTCAGTCTTCACACGGATATCTCACAAACTTTACGATATGCTGTTGTCTGCACGGTCGTACTGCACCACTAAGTGGAGTAAGCCTATCGGTATAGACTAACTGTTTTACGTCCACGCACACACACTTCAGCAACTGCCCAAGGGAAAATAAGCTTGCTCTTGCCACATGTACTTGGAGGTACTAACCAACGTAAAATCATACGACTTCTAAAGGCTATAATAGTTGTGGGCTGGGGGTGGGGGGGGGGGGCGTCCATTTTGGTGCAAATCTCACTGTCGCTGAAAAAAAGACTAATAATGGTGTCCTGGTAGGACGGATGCGTGGGTTCTAGGGCAGCACACATACAACAAAAGTACTACAGAATAGTGAATAGTAAAATACATTACAAGAACAACTCCAGACTAACAGTACTCAGTTAAATCTCTAGACAAGCGGTCTCCGTCCCTATACGGTAATTCTGTTCCCTGTTCGTTTCTTCTGAAGAGTAACCACTGGCTATCTCTCGGTCGTTCTTTCTATCTCACTCGATGACTTGAAGACACGATGAATATTCTGCAGGAACTCCCTAGCAAGACTCGGATCGACTTACAACTTGCAACTGACAGTTTCTGCTCCTGCACGGCTACTTTTAGCGCGCGTCTCTCTTCCTGGTAGTGTTTCTCGCGGGCAACGTGATTGGTTTGCGCACAGCGATGTTCCTGCTGTGGACAAACCTCCATGGTACTTCTGACAATAACTGGCTAAATGTCTTGTATCTCAGTACACCACAGTAATTACTAATGACTTAATTACTGATGTAACTTCGTTCAGTACACCGTCCTTAATTACTAATAGAAATATCTGCACTTATACCAGTATATATAAATTACTTAGTTGATGACGTCCAGAGTTCCATGATGCTTTTCACAGAGGATGCTGTTGTATGTAGAGAATTCGCAACGCTAGAAAATTGTAGCAAAACTCAGCAAGACCTGCACAAGATTGATACTTGGTGCAAGGATTGGCAATTGACCTTCAACATAAACAAGGTTGTGTTATGTGAAAACATAGGCAGAAAGCCATGTATTGTACGATCACACGATTTGTGGACAAGCACTGGAAGGAGTTACTTAGATAAGGTTTAAAATAGAACGAACACATAAAACTAATGACGAATAAGGCAGATGCCAGAAGCCATTCATTGGAAGAATCCTCAAGAAATGTAGTGCATCGACAAAGGAAGCAGCTTACAAACACACGTTCGACTAGTACTTGAAAATTGCTCGTCAGTCTTAGATCCGTACCGGATAGGATTGATGGAGTAAATAGAAAAGATCCAAAGAAGAGCAGCATTCGTAACAGTTCATTTAGCAAGAGCGAAAGCATCATGGAGATGCTCAGCCAATTCCAGTGGCAGACGCTGTGAGAGAGGCGTTCTGCATCACAGGATGTTTATTAAAGTATTAAGCGTGTGCGTTGCCAGAAATTTCAGCCAAATACGACATAATTCTTTCATCAAAGGTATTACAGTACAAATATTCTGATTCTCGCAAAGTAATTGTTTTAGCAAAGACACATTAATTTTATACTGAAGAGCCAAAGAAACTGCTTCTGAACACCACATTGCAAGTCATCCAAGATATGCTCAATAATGTTCATGTCTGGTGAGTTTGATGGCCAGCGAAAATGTTTAAACTCAGAAGAGTGTTCCTGGTGCCACAATTTAGTAATTCTGAACGTGTGAGGTGTCGCATTTCCTACTGGAATTGCCCAACTCCGTCGGAATGCACAATGGACATGAATGGAGCTAGGCGAACAGACAGGATACTTACTGTCAGAGTCGTATCTAGACGTATCTAGACATATCACTCCAACTGCACAAGCCCCACACCATTACCGAACCTACACCAGCCCGAACGGTCCCCTGCCGGCAGGCAGTATCCATGGAGTCATGAGGTTGTCTCCATAGCCGTATATGTCCATCCCCTCGATACAATTTGAAACGAGACTCATCCGACCAGGCAAAATTTTCCAGTCATCAACAGTCCAGTGTCGGTGTTGACGGGCCCTGGCGAGGCGTAAAACTTTGTGTAATGCAGTCATCAAGAACACACGAGTGGGCCTTCGGCGGCGAAAGCCCATATCGATGATGTTTGTTCAATGGTACGCACGCTGACACTTGTTGATCGTTCAAATGGCTCTGAGCACTATGGGACTTAACTTCTGAGGTCATCAGTCCCCTAGAACTTAAAACTACTGAAACCTAACTAACCTAAGGACATCACACACATCCATGCCCGGGGTAGGATTCGAACTTGCGACCGTAGCGGTCGCGCGGTTCCAGACTCAAGCGCTTAGAACCCCTCGGCCACTCCGGCCGGCACACTTGTTGATGGCCCAGCATTGAAATTTGCAGCACTTTGTGGAAGGCCTGCACTTCTGTCACGTTGAACGAATTTCTTCAGTCGTCGTTAGTTCCGTTCTGCAGGATCTATGTCCAGCCGCAGCGATATCGGCGATGTGATGTTTTACCGGATTACTGATGTTCATAGTACATTCATGAAATGGTCGTGAGGGAAAATTCCCACTTCATCGTTACCTCGGAGATGCTCTGTCCTATTGCTCGTGCGACAACTATAACGCACGCACAAACTCACTTGAATCTTGAAAAGCTGCCATTGTAGCAGCAGTAACCGATGTAACAACTGCGTCAGACACCTGCCATCTTATTTAAGTGTTGCCGACCGCAGCGCCGTTTTCTGCCTGTTTACATATCTCTGTACTTGAATACACACGCCGATATCAGTTTTTCGATGGCGCTTCAGTATATATGTTGAAAGGCAATGCCTCCCGACTTTCTTATTCTGTTCTCAGTATCGCTTGAGGTATTACATATCGTCCATATTACTCCGTTGACTCACCCACTTCGCTGACGCAAGTTGCAATCTTCTGCCACTAGATGGCTCCGAATTGTATAGTGTAATACGGCGGTGTGTAACGTAAGTTCGTCGGTGCATGCTACAATCGGCTTTCTAATTCAAAATACTCGTCTACAAATATAGCATCCTCACCTTCAGAATGATAGTACCAGCCCACACATGAGCGCTGGGGCACGTATAAAAATCCGACGCCTTTGGTTCACTGCCATCGATCATCCTCCATACAATTACGACTTGGCCTTATCCGATTTTCATCTGTTTCCCAAACTCAAAGAATGCATTCGATGATTTCGTTTTGATGACCATGAAGCGGTGCAAGCAGAGGTAAGGTAGTGACTCCGTCAACAAAGTCAAACATTCTACAGTGACGTTATCAGCAAACTGGTGTCTCGTTGGGAGATACGTGTTCGTCACCACGGTGACTATGTTGAGAAACAAATATGTAGATATGGAGAATAAAGGCGCAGAATGTTAATTACGTTTGTTTCATTTAATAAGCTTTGAGGGTTTCTTCGTAGGCATTACTTTTCAGCGCGTCATCGTATACAGGGTGAGTCACCTAACGTTACCGCTGGATATATTTCGTAAACCACATCAAATATTGACGAATCGATTCCACAGATCGAACGTGAGGAAAGGGGCTAGTGTAATTGGTTAATACAAACCATAAAATTGCACGGAAGTATGTTTTTTAACACAAACCTACGTTTTTTTAAATGGAACCCCGTTAGTTTTGTTAGCACATCTGAACATATAAACAAATATCTAATCAGTGCCGTTTGTTGCATTGTAAAATGTTAATTACATCCGGAGATATTGTAACCTAAAGTTGACGCTTGAGTACTACTCCTCCGCTGTTCGATCGTGTGTATCGGAGAGCACCGAATTACGTAGGCATCCAAAGGGAACGGTGATGGACCTTAGGCACAGAAGAGACTGGAACAGCACATTACGTCCACATGCTAACATCTTTTTATTGGTATTTTTCACTGACGCACATGTACATTACCATGAGGGGTTAGGTGCACGTACACACGTGGTTTCCGTTTTCAATTACGGAGTGGAATAGAGTGTGTCCGGACATGTCAGGCCAATAGATGTTCAATTTGGTGGCCATCATTTGCTGCACACAATTGCAATCTCTGGCGTAATGAATGTCGTACACGCCGCAATACATCTGGTGTAATGTCGCCGCAGGCTGCCACAATACGTTGTTTCATATCCTATGGGGTTGTAGGCACATCATGGTACACATTCTCCTTTAACGTACCCCACAGAAAGAAGCCCAGAGGTGTAAGATCAGGAGAACGGGCTGGCCAATTTATGCGTCTTATGAAACGCCCGTCGAATATCCTGTCAAGGGTCAGCCTAGTGGTAATTGCGGAATGTGCAGGTGCACCATCATGCTGATACCACATACGTCGACGCGTTTCCAGTGGGACACACTCTATTCCACTTCGTAATTGAAAACGGAAACCACGTATGTACATTTACCTCATCCCTCATGGTAATGTACATGTGCGTCAGTGAAAAAGACCAATAAAAAGGTGTTAGCATGTGGTCGTAATGAGCTGTTCCAGTCTCTTCTGTGCCTAAGGTGCATCACCGTTCCCATTGGATGCCTACGTAATTCGGTGCTCTCCGATACACACGATCGAACAGCGGAGGAGTGGTACTCAAGCGTCAACTTTATGTTACAATATCTCCGGATGTAATTAACATTTTACAATGCAACAAACGGCACTGATTAGGTATTTGTTTATATGTTCAGATGTGCTAACAAAACTAACGGGGTTCCATTTAAAAAAACGTAGGTTTGTGTTAAAAAACATACTTCTGTGCATTTTTTTATGGTTTGTATTAACCAATTACACTAGCCCCTCTCCTCACGTTCGGTCTGTGGAATCGATTCGTCAGTATTTGATGTGGTTTACGAAATATATCCAGCGGTAATGTTAGGTGACTCACCCTGTGTATATATATATATATATACTTTGATTATGTGTCACAAATGTCTCAGCAGTCAAGAATAATAATGTAAACGTAATTTTAACAATGAAAACGAAAATGGAAAAAATTAAACAAAAGAACTTGAATGCAAACACAGTTTGTGCTTCGTTCCCTATCGGTACATTTAACCACAATTTAAATGCCGTGTAAGTTATAAATACTCGTATAAATGTAAAAAAGAGTATTTCAAGTTTTATCGGATCGTGTTGTATATTGAGGCGTAACGGAAATCGGATCTGGTATCCTTAGCGTAGAGGATGAACCCACATGCGCGGTCAGGAATGGCCTGTCAGAAACGTATTCTTCCCCTAAAAAAGCAAATATAGCATTCAGTCCACGACTGAAAATAGTGAACCACACCGTTATTCTACAAACGTGTGTTATTCTGTTCATGAAGCGTTTGCATAGCTCTGACAGTCTCAAACCGTCAGCTTTCACTGCCTATCAAAAAAAGTGAAGCATTTGGAAGAGATGGAGGAAACTAAATGAAACTTCACGGGTTAAGAGGATATGTGATGTTATTCCAATGATTATACTGCAATGTCGAGTCTCTTTTACAAAGAACTTGTTGGAGACCACTTAGCTGTATGACGTTGCACCCGCTTCTGGCTTGGATGCTTATACTGTTTCGATTGAAAAAGATATCACAAAGCTGCTGGGTCCTCACCTGAGGCAAACTAGACCGCAAACTGGCCCACTATAACTCTCCTGAGGAGTTGACGTTTGAAATGGCGGAGTTGACGTTTGAAACAGTCCCACACTTGTTACATCTGGAATGGCTGTGGGGATCTATCTGGTCGCTAGAGTACCTCAACACTGTGCTGACAGTTGATACAGACACCTGCCATGTCTGGATCAGCATTGTCCTCTTGAAAGATGGCACCATATTACTGTCGCGCGAGAAGAAATACGTGAGCATGCAGGGTGTCCATGATGTACCGTGGTGCCATCAGAGTTTGCTTAACCACTACCAGTCGATCTCCTCACACCAAGACGTCCGAAACGATAGAAGAGCAAGACCTCTTCCCAGGTCCCTGTCATACTCGCTGACGATGGTCATCGGGAGTGGTGCGGATCCGCAATTTCCTGATGTCCTGATGAACACAACGTGACACCAGTTATCCGTGCTTCCTGATCTCGGCACCATCAAGACGCAGTCGTTAGTATTGTGGTGTTAACGGCACTCTGCGCGTGGAATGGTAATTTCATAGTGCAGCTGCTGCTAGTCTCTGACCAGTGGTGTGGGATGACATCGAATTCTACGACACGCTAAGTTCACAATACGGCAATCCTCCCTTGTGGTCAGACATAGTCGACTGAACACTTGATCTGACGTTTCCATGCAGTCAGACATTGGACTACTGTCACATCTGAATGTCTCACATATCTAGACATTGCATGACACGACCAGATGACAAACTGGGGACCCACAGTGAGGCTCTTCCCAAACTTCGTCAGGTGTCAATAGGGCTGTCCCACAGGAGTACGTGGCATCCTTTACAGTGATTGCTCAATATCTGTTCTCGCCCCTCTCATATTCTACAAGGCGAACAACACAAAACACGAACAACACTAATGATCTCTGAGGGGTGGTCTACATATCACAGAGAATTGCAGCTCTAATCATTTACATACCTACAATTGGTCTGTATATGTCTTCTGGGTGCTTCACTTTTTTCGTGAGGCAGTGTATTTAGCTTAGACGCCTTTATTTAAAGCGAAATCAGCAAGCCTGTTGCAAATGATTATCGCGCTGCGCGTACGTCACCAGCGACTGTGGCTGAGCGACTGTCTCCTCTGAATTGCAGCGACCGGCGGGGGCAACGGGACGCAAGACATCGACTTCAACGAGCGCTTCCGGTGGGGGGGCCCCGGCGAGATGGGCGACAGCTACCGCGAGGCGCTGGTGCGCGGCCTGCCCTTCCCCATCCTCACGGTGGCCGAGTACCTCAGCCTGGGCCAGGAGGGCTTCGCCTGGGGCGGCCGCTACCGCGCCGCCGGCTACTACGGGTCCATCTTCCTCTGGTAGGTGACACTTCACTTCAAAGTCTTAGCTGCTCCATTTAGGCTGTCGTCGAGCTCCTACTCAGTACTCTGCTGGCTACTTTCTACGTCTACTACTACAGGGTGTTTCAAAAATGACCGGTATATTTGAAACGGCAATAAAAACTAAACGAGCAGCGATAGAAATACACCGTTTGTTGCAATATGCTTGGGACAACAGTACATTTTCAGGCGGACAAACTTTGGAAATTACAGTAGTTACAATTTTCAACAACAGATGGCGCTGCAGGTGATGTGAACGATATAGAAGACAACGCAGTCTGTGGGTGCGCCATTCTGTACGTCGTCTTTCTGCTGTAAGCGTGTGCTGTTCACAACGTGCAAGTGTGCTGTAGACAACATGGTTTATTCCGTAGAACAGAGGATTTTTCTGGTGTTGGAATTCCACCGCCTAGAACACAGTGTTGTTGCAACAAGACGAAGTTTTCAACGGAGGTTTAATGTAACCAAAGGACCGAAAAGCAATACAATAAAGGATCTGTTTGAAAAATTTCAACGGACTGGGAACGTGACATATGAACGTGTTGGAAAGGTAGGGCGACCGCGTACGGCAACTGCAGAGGGCAACGCGCTGCTAGTGCAGCAGGTGATCCAACAGCGGCCTCGGGTTTCCGTTCGCCGTGTTGCAGCTGCGGTCCAAATGACGCCAACGTCCACGTATCGTCTCATGCGCCAGAGTTTACACCTCTATCCATACAAAACGCGGCAACCCCTCAGCGCCGCTACCATTGCTGCACGAGAGACATTCGCTAACGATATAGTGCACAGCATTGATGACGGCGATATGCATGTGGGCAGCATTTGGTTTACTGGCGAAGCTTATTTTTACCTGGACGGCTTCGTCAATAAACAGAACTGGCTCATATGGGGAACCGAAAAGCCCCATGTTGCAGTCCCATCGTCCCTGCATCCTCAAAAAGTACTGGTCTGGGCCGCCATTTCTTCCAAAGGAATCATTGGCCCATTTTTCAGATCCGAAACGATACTGCATCACGCTATCTGGACATTCTTCGTGAATTTGTGGCGGTACAAACTGCCTTAGACGACACTGCGAACACCTCGTGGTTTATGCAAGACGGTGCCTGGCCACATCGCACGGCCGACGTCTTTAATTTCCTGAATGAATATTTCGATGATCGTGTGATTGCTTTGGGCTATCCGAAACATACAGGAGGCGGCGTGGATTGGCCTCCCTATTCACCAGACTTGAACCCCTGTGACTTCTTTCTGTGGGGACACTTGAAAGACCAGGTGTACCGCCAGAATCCAGAAACAATTGAACAGCTGAAGCAGTACATCTCATCTGCATGTGAAGCCATTCCGCCAGACACGTTGTCAAAGGTTTCGGGTAATTTCATTCAGAGACTACGCCATATTATTGCTACGCATGGTGGATATGTGGAAAATATCGTACTACAGAGTTTCCCAGACCGCAGCGCCATCTGTTGTTGAAAATTGTAACTACTGTAATTTCGAAAGTTTGTCTGCCTGAAAATGTACTGTTGTCCCAAGCATATTGCAACAAACGGTGTATTTCTATCGCTGCTCGTTTAGTTTTTATTGCCGTTTCAAATATACCGGTCATTTTTGAAACACCCTGTACATCCATGCTCTCTGAATCATTGTGGAATGCATAGTAGAGGATTGTGCTAAATACTGCCAGCTATCGAGTAGCCAGATTAATGTGGACCTCACATTTCAGGGTTAACTAAAAGACAGGTATACTCCAAAATACACCTGTTTTTACTGGAAACTATTTACTATACTTACAAAATATGATTGAGTGTGTTTGGTTTCTGTTATGAATGTCATTTCAACTTTTTCTTAAATCATCCAGTTACTTAGTTTTACTTCCCAATGAGCTAGAGACTTGAAATTATAAACATAGCTCACAACTGGATGTGAGTCCAGTATTAACTCACTTTCCTTCAGTCTGTTCGATAGGGTGAGAGAGAAAAATTGTGTCAATGTCTGACATCCAGGTTGTCCTGCAGGATCAATGCGTAGTGGGGCTAGTATCGGATTATGTTATTTCTTGTCTGTCTCTCTGTTCAGTACAAATTTTACAATGAATTCTAAGCTAATTTCCTGATTAGCCAGATACTTCAAATCTTAAATACAGCTCTGTACTGGATGACAATGCAATATTAACTAGCTTTCTTGTCTGGTGTATGGCAGAGTGTGCTCTGAGCACCACTGCCATTTCCCCTTTTGCCTGATTCAGCCACGAACAGGTCGCAGGGAGAATAGTTGCTGATGAACTACTGTGTGAACTTGAATCTCTCTCATCTTTACCCTCACGGTCTTTTCGCTAGAAATAAACGGCAGCAAGGAATATATTAATGATGAGTCAGGTGAAGAGAAATTGAAATGTTCGTGAAAGTTATTACCACGTGTCCGTGTTGTAATCTCATCAAAATCTTTGGAATCGATCGAAAAATATCACACATACTCACATTAGTCCACAAATCAGAAGATAATTATTTAACTAAAACTGAATTCTTAATGTATTACTTTTTAAATTGGATTAAAAGGTATAAAATAATTTCTCCTAGCCCCACACATATTCCTAACCCCATACAAACAGCCCTGAAAGTTTGTGAGTTTAAATTTGTAACGGCTGTGAAAATGGTTGTAAGATTTAAAACAAAAAACGTGGGGCAGATGCAATACAAAATTTACGCATAAACACTTCACCTACTTACTATTATAGTATTTAATAACTGATGCATGAATAGTTCACCTTCTTACTATCATCCATTCCATGTACCCCAAACTTCTCGTTTTAAATCTTGCAAGAATTTTAAAAGGTATTAATAATTCACAGTTACAAAATTTCGGTACTATCTGTATGGTATTAGGATGATGTATGGGGCTAAGAGAAATTACTTTACACATTTTAGACTGATTTAAAATCTTGGCGTTGTAAAAATTCACTTTTATATAAATAAATTTATTGTAGCTCTTGTCCTTTTTCTCGCCATAGTCGTTAATATTAACATTCATATTATTATTTCTTCTTTGAGACTTGAAATCAAAACAATTAGTGCCACCAGTTCGCTGCTAGCTGACAGGTAGCAAGTCTGGTGTGAGGCTGCCACTTTTCTGGTTTCAGACTAATGTTCAGATTTTGTTGGAGTTGTCTGCCGTAGCCTTTGATTGTCCCCTATGACACCTGGAAAGCCTCAGGTCACCCTGAAACCGTAACAGGCTACTAGTCCTAATACTGAGTAGGAAGACGATGAAGAAGAAGAAGACAAAACAAGTTATACGACACATTTGGAAGCTCACTGCATTATTCATGCGATACTCACAGGAAACTGACAACTTATTTACAAAGTTATATATCAGACACACTGTATTTCGTGTCATTTACTTTCAGTTCTCTTCCGCAAAATAGAAAACCAGTTTTCTATGTTACTGCTTTTCATTTAGTTTTTTCCTGACGACGATTTTCTATAGAGTTAAAACATCAGTATAGTCAAACGAATTTTGCCCAGCATGCAGCGTCAAGAGTACGTCCAGAATGCCAAATTTTTGAAATGGCCTGTCACCTTGGACAAGGCAGTGGCCGACGGCCTTCAGTTAACGATCGAGAGCAGCGGCGTATGAGAGGAGTTGTCAGTGCTAACAGACAAGCAACACTGCATAAAAAGAAACGCAGGAATCAATATGGGACGTGATGTTTGGTTTGTGATGATGTTTGGTTAGTGGGGCGCTCAACTGTGAGGTTATCAGCGCCCCTACAGAGTCCTTATCTTTACACAGTCCAATCTTGCCACGAATGATGATGAAGTGATGAGAACAACACAAACACCCAGTCCCCAGGCAGAGAAAATCTCCAACCCGGCTGGGAATGGAAGCCAGGACCCGTGAGCCAGAGGCAGCAACGCTAGCCACTAGACCACGAGCAGCGGACTCAGTAGGATACGTAAGCCAAATTTATGCGTCGGGACAATGCGGCGAAATTTGGCGTTAATGGGTTATGGTAGCAGACGACCTACGCCTTTTGCTAACAGCAGGATATCGCCTGCAGTGTCTCTTCTGGTCTCGCGACCAGATCTGTTAGTCCCTAAACTACTGGAAACCCGTGGGTTGGCCATATGAGCCCCGATTTTAGCTGGTAAGAGCTGATTGTATGGTTCGAGTGTCGAGCAGATCTCACGAAGTCATGGACCCAAGATGTCAAGCTGGTGGTAGCTCCATAATGGTGTGGGCTGTGTTTAAATGGAATGGGTCCTCTGGTCCAGTTGGACCCATTAACTGGTAATGGTTGTGGTCGGCTACTTGGAGACAATTTGAAGTCATTCATGGAATTAATTCATGTTTCCAAACAAAGATGGAATTTTTATCGACGACAATACGCTATGTCACTGGGGCACTATTGTCCGCTGTTGGTTTGAAGAACATTTTGGACAAATGGAGAGAATGAACTGACCACTCAGATTGCCTGAAATAAGTCCCATCGAACATCTATTGGACGTAATCGAGAGGTCAATTCGTGCTCAAAATCGTGCATCGGCAGCACTTTCGCAATTATGGACGACTACAGAGGCAGCAAGGCTCAATATTTGTGCAAAGGACTTCCAACGACTGGTTGAACCCATGCCATGTCGAGTTGCTGCACTACACCGGGCAAAAGGAGGTATCCCATGTAATTCGATCAACTATCTACATCTACATCTACATGGTTACTCTGCAGTTCACACTTAAGTGCCTGGCAGAGGGTTCATCGAACCATTTTCATACTACTTCTCTGCCATTCCACTCTCGAATGGCGCGTGGGAAAAGGAACACCTAAATCTTTCCGTCCGAGGTCTGGTTTCTCTTATTTTATTATGATGATCATTTCTCTCTACGTAGGTGGGCGTCTACAAAATATTTTCGCATTCGGAAGAGGAAGTTGGAGATTGAAATTTCGTAAATAGATCTCGCCGCAAAGAAAACTGCCTTTGTTTCAGTGACTGCCACCTCAACTCGCGTATCATATCAGTGACACTCTCACCCCTATTACGCGATAACACGAAACGGGCTGCCCTTATTTGCACTTTTTCGATGTCCTCTGTCAATCGTACTTGGTACGGATCCCACACCGTGCAGCAGTATTCCAGCAGATGACAGACAAGTGTAATGTCGGCTGCCCCTTTAGTGAGTTTGTCGCATCTTCTAAGTGTTCTGCCATCAAAGCGGAGTCTTTGTTTCGCCTTCCCCACAATATTATCAATATGGTCTTTCCAATTTTAGCTGCTCGTAATTGTGATTCCTAGGTATTTAGACGAACTGACAGCCCTTAGATTTGTGCGATTTATCGTATACCCAAAATTTATCGGACTACAAAAAGTACTTCATGATCTACAGTTAAATACCAACGATGACGAGGAAGGAAGTCGGTCGAAAGCTTGAGACTACATGCAAATCTGAGATGGCAAGAAAACTGAAACAGGTATCCAACTTATATGACATTTTTATAAATTATAAACATATGGTGTACGGCATTTTAAAATTTTGAAGTCTACCAGGTGATGACCTGTTGTCGAAACTAGTTCGAGAACGACAAAAATTTTAGCAGCTTTGTGATGCTTATATAAAAAAAACGTTATTAATAAAAGTTTTGGTTCACAACTTAAAGTTTTAGGGTACACACACACACACACACACACACACACACACACACACAGACAGAGAGAGAGAGAGAGAGAGAAAGACAGAGAGAGAGAGAGAGAGAGAGAGAGGGACATGTGGTCACCGACCCGGCCAGCTCTCCGCCACTAATGTGCAGTCGATTTGGCGCTCATCAGGAGGTCGGGAAGGCGAAGGATGATGAAGGAGGGGGCGGGCGGCGTACCCTAGCGTGAACGGCCGCCTAATCGGCGCCGCTGGACACGGAAGATTCCAGCGCGGCGCCAGCAATTAGGCGTGCCGGAGCGCGTGCGGCTGGCTGGCGCCTAGTGGCGCTGCGGGCTGCGTGCCGCCCCTGCGCCGGCGACCTTGTGAGGAACGCCGCAGCCAGGAATAGAGCCAGCCGGACTGGCGCTATTTTTAGCGGCGCGCCTCACCGCTGCTGCGTGGCGCCACGTGGTGCGCACGCGGACGCCGAACTCCGCCGCTGTCGGCCCGTCCGGGTCGGCATCTGCGGGGGCAGCGTCAGCTTCCCGAGGGCCGGGCACTCCTGGCATCCTGTATACGGAGTCACGACGACTCAGGTGACGCGCACCTTCCGTCACTGTAGTAGTGGCCGCGAGATACCAACGCAGCGCTAACTGGAACAATGGAAACGCTACGGTTTTATAAACACACAGTCCACAGAGGTGACAAAAGTCATATGATACCTCCTTATGATATGTCAGACTCCCTTTTGAACATTCAAGTGCAGTAACTCGACATGGCATGAACTTAACAAGTTACTGGAAGTCCCCTGCAGAAATACCGAGCCATGCTGCCTCTATGTTGTTGTTGTTGTTGTCTTCAGTCCTGAGACTGGTTTGATGCAGCTCTCCATGCTACTCTATCCTGTGCAAGCTTCTTCATCTCCAAGTACTTACTGCAACCTACATCCTTCGGAATCTGCTTAGTGTACTCATCTCTTGGTCTCCCTCCACGATTTTTACCCTCCACGCTACCCACCAATGCTAAACTTGTGATCCTACCAACCGGTCCCTTCTTCTAGTCAAGTTGTGCCACAAACTCCTCTTCTCCCCAAATCTATTCAATACCTCCTCATTAGTTATGTGATCTACCCATCTAATCTTCAGCATTCTTCTGTAGCACCACATTTCGAAAGCTTCTATTCTCTTCTTGTCCAAACTATTTATCGTCCAAGTTTCACCTCCTTACACTCCATACAAATACTTTCAGAAACGACTACCTGACACTTAAATCTATACTCGATGTTAACAAATTTCTCTTCTTCAGAAACGCTTTCCTTGCCATAGCCAGTCTACATTTTATATCCTCTCTACTTCGACCATCATCAGTTATTTTGCTCCCCAAATAGCAAAACTCCTATAGTACATTGTCTCATTTCCTAATCTAATTTCCTCAGCATCACCCGACTTAATTCGACTACATTCCATTATCCTCGTTTTGCTTTTGTTGATGTCCATCTTATATCCTCCTTTCAAGACACTGTTCATTCCGTTCAACAGCTCTTCCAAGTCCTTTGCTGTCTCTGACAGAATTGCAATGTCATCGGCGAACCTCAACGTTTTTATTTCTTCTCCATGGACTCTAATACCAACTCCGAATTTTTCTTTTGTTTCCTTTACTGCTTGCTCAATATAGAGATTGAATAACATCGGGGACAGGCTACAACCCTGTCTCACTCCCTTCTCAACTGCTGCTTCCCTTTCATGCCCCTCGACTCTTATAACTGCCATCTGGTTTCTGTACAAATTGTAAATAGCCTGTCGCTCCCTGTATTTTACCCCTGCCACCTTTAGAATTTGAAAGAGAGTATTCCAGTCAACATTGTCAAAAGCTTTCTCTAAGTCTACAAATGCTAGAAATGTAGGTTTGCCTTTGCTTAATCTATTTTCTAAGATAAGTCGTAGGGTCAGTATTGCCTCACGTGTTCCAACATTTCTGCGGAATCCAAACTGATATTCGCCGAGGTCGTCTTCTACCAGTGTTTCCATTCGTCTATAAAGAATTCGCGTTAGTATTTTGCAGCTGTGACTTATTAAACTGATAGCTGCCTCTATAGTCATTCATAATCTCGAAAGTGTTGCCCGGTGCACGATTTTGTGCACGAAATGATCTCTCGATTATGTCCCATAAATCTTCGATAGGATTCATGTCGGACGATCTGAGTAGCGAAATCATTCGCTCGAATCATCCAGAATGTTCTTCAAATCAATTGCGAACAAAAGAGGCCCGGTGAAATGGCGCACTGTTATTCATAAAAATTCCATCGTTGTTTAGGAACACCAAGTCCATGAATGGTTGCAAATAGTCTCCAAGTAGCTGAACATACTATTTGCAGCCAGTTATAGGTTCAGGTGGGCCAGAGGACCCAGTCCATTGCATGTAAACACGGCCCACACCGTTATCGATACACCAACAGCTTGCACAGTGCCTTCCTGACAAATTAAGTCCATGGTTGCGTGGCGTCTGCACCACACTCGAACGTACCATCAGCTCTTACCAACCGAAATCGGGACTCGTCTTACCAGACCGAGATTTGCCAGTCCAATCGATGTGATCACGATCCCAGGAGAGGCGTCGCAGGCTATATCGTGCTTTTAGCAAAAGCACTCGCGTCGTTCGTCTGCTGCCGTAGCCCATTGGCCCCAAATTAGGAGCACTGTGCTAACGGATACGTTCGTCTTACGTCCAATAGTGATTTCTGCGGTTATTTCACGCACTGTCCTTGTCTGTTTGCACTGACAGCTCTACGCAAACAACGCAGCTCTCGTTGTTAAGTGAAGGCCGTCGGCGATTGCATTGCCCATGGTGAGAGGTTGAAACTTCCCCTTTGAACAATTCTTACACGACTGTGCTTAACCTGACACACAATACTTTGTTAGTGCAACGCAATCTGACTATCAAAGATCCCTGCAAAAGAATGGCCCTGACTAACATTAAACTATACCTTTCACAAATCACTTACCTCACAAAAATCTTCGCTGCTCAAGCTACTGCAATACAGCGAGCGCCACTACTGCCAGCTAAATAAAAGATTCAAACTATGGAAGGCACTAACTACTGATAGGGATAGTTAGCAAATGAAAGATATTAATAGAGAACGAACAATGTATTTACCTTGATATCATCACAAGTCATAATATATATATCAGTTCATGACAAATTACAAATCTCCGCCATCTCTCTCCCCACATCGACCACTGCTGGCGGCTCACCTCCAACTGCGCAACGCTACGCGCTGTTCACAGCCAGCTGCCTAACACTACAATGGCGAGAATTACAACAATGCAAAGCAGCCACAGACTGCACACAGCACAGCCAGTGATTTTCATATTGAGCGCTACGTAATGTTGCCAATAAGAAAACATAAACAGCCTACTTACATAGAGAAAACATAAACAGCCTACTTACATAGCCCCCATGCTCCCCACAAAAAATTTTACAAATTTTTTTTGGGCAGTGGCCAATAATGATTTGATAAAATTTTTCATAATTACAATAACAAAGAAATCAAATGCACACACTTATTGATACAATGTTGGTCAAAAGCTAAAATTTTCTCACAGTCCATAAAAATAGTCCTGATCATTCATCATAACAGTAATTACAGGTTTTTTTTCACAAAGTCTCATTAGTAAAAGAAATTGCACACAGAAGTAGTGGATTTCCATGCAGTCTTGAAGAAGTAGTGTTGTCCTTCCAACGGAAAGACAGTACTGACTCTTGACATGCTGACAGGTAATGGGCCACAACAGAGCAAACCCACAGCAGAGTCAGTCGAAGTTTTGATGAATATTGGTAGGTAAGTCATCACAGAGCAGACCCACTGTAGTCCTGGTAGAGATTACGGTATTGGTGGGCCACCAGAGGTGCAGACCCACTGCAGTCCTTGTAGAAGTAATGGTATTGATGGATCATCAAAGATGTTGACCCACTGTAGTCCTTGAAGAGATGGCCAGCAGCCATCTGTTGTGACTGTGCAGGTGCACAATCACCATTGAAGAGTCTTGCGGATAATATAGCAAGTCCATAAACCACCACTTGTGCACTCACAAAGTTTTTGAAATTGTCCTTAGAACCAGCAATGCTGTTATCCAGTCCCTTGCTGAGTTATTAACACACGTGCAAACACTAACAGTCCCTACTTCTCACATATTGTCTACATACTATGACCAACAGAAACGTGTGCAGTGAAATGTAACTAACAAGTTAATAATATCATGAACTGGTGACAATTACAATTTTATAACATAAGAATACAATTACAAAGGTACAAAATACATCATTAAAAACATAATAATACAGATAACATTTGTAGTATAGGCTTTACAAAAGAATAGAAATAAACATATACATCAGTGTTACAAAAATAGTGACATAAGTACATACATAAAATAATGAGAATAGTTTTCGAAACATTAATTTCACACATGAACATTGAAACAGAACAGAATTGTAAACAACTTTACAAAGAAAATAACATATTATTAATGCAACTTATATTTGAGGATAACAGTATTCCTCCTCATAGTGAATATAGCTTAGTATTAGAAGAGAGAAAAAATTCTATGAAACAGTACACAGAGACAGGAAGAAAACAAATACTCAAGGGTACACAAACACATAGTGGGATAACACCAATAGGAAAGGACAGGGTTCGTTTTCAGTGTAACATTTGGTACTGCAGTCCAACCCAAAACTTCATATATCTTTCCTCTTATTTCATCCTTTGTTTCCACCAAAAAAAATTCTATCTAAGCATGCTTTCTGTATTTATATGTTCACACATTTCTTACCTCAACATTTATTTCCAAGAAAATCCTACCTAAACCTGTTTTCTCAATGCATTTCTTCCAACTCATCGCAACTCATTCTCTTAGAGGCTACCCCCTCTTAAGCTAACTTAAATCTACTGAGCTCAGATGCTAAACTAAGGGACGAGGCAATGCAGCAGCACAAAACATGTAACACAAACAGCAATGACCAAAAAATTGGAAAATTGCAAAGCAAGCTACAGTAAATCTAAATTAACAGATAAAATGCAAAATTACAACTAATATGAGCCAATGAGCAGCAACAAAAAAAAAAATCAGTTGTAAAACTGGCTTAACAGAGTAATGTAATGTGAAATTTAGTAGCCCTATGCCTGGCAAACAGCAACAGCAAATGCAATAACTTATATCTAAACATGACATAGCTCAAGCAGAAAAAATAATACAGTAAAAACAACAATGCAGATAAGGGAAATGTATATTCACATCTTAATATCTATGTAATTAAAGTGGTGCACCACAAGAAGTTATTCTACCAAAAAGTTACCAATTACTTGAAAAGAAAATTATGAATGCAGTTACTAGTTCCTTCTTATTGTTCTTTCCTTTCCAAGTGCTCCTTTTTTAAAGAATGTGGATCATAAAATAATTATTTAATAGATCTGTTGACAGAAAGTGTTCACATTAGCAAATGCATTTAATTTTATTTTATGAAACCAATGCTGCAACACAGCTGGAAAACAGATGTCAAATGAAATAAGCAATTACGCAAACCAAAGCATAAAAACATCATTCAATAGCTATGTGGCATTTCGTAAGTCAGTAGCTCTCAATTCTCGTAGAAAGACACTTGTCATTATCAGGTTTGCAGATGTAAGAATATTTCCAAGGATAATGGCCTCCCCTTTTTTTTTGTGCTACCTGTGCCGCTGAAAAGGGCTCGCAATAATGGCTTTTTCTCCAGGCGTCTGACACAGCTGGGTGCCCGCGACGCATTACGTGCAGGTGGTCACTTAACTTTCGTACGGAAATATTTACGACAGGAGATTCTGCTACCGTGGTAGTCTCATATAAAAATATTTCACAGGTCAAGAATTAGCGTTGCAAATCTGTAGAAACAAAACCCTATAAATATAACAGTGTCCAAAAAAATTTTCAGTGGCATTGTGATACATTCATGCATATACACACACATTTCATAACTCTTAAAGTACGATTCTTGGTTTCCAACAACCTTTTCATAAATCAGAGTCCCTAACCCCTACTCCTTACCTTATTACACATATACGTATCCATCGACACTCGTCAATATTTCGTCATTATAAATATGAAGCATAATCAAATAACTCATATAGTAGCCTCAGCCTATTAATCGTAAACATACCTCAGCAGCATAATACACATCGTCGTCGTAAAAATAACATCATAACACCTCAGTCAAATCTCAAAATCGTCGTAGCTTCCTCCAATAATTAAAAAAAATTCTCTGCTCATGTCAAAAGTGTCATCTGCCTCAAACGTACTTTAAAAATCATAATCCCTTTACCAAATACATCATTCAAAGCTCTCATAGTATCACAATGGTTCCGAAAAAATATGAACAGTTTCACAAAGTACAGACAAAATACAGTTTCATAAGTGTGAAGTTATCCAGCTGTGTAATTACGTAAACATCTGTCACTGACGTAGTAAAAAAATGTTTATCTCTCAGTTAGATGATCAGATAGCTGTGTAATTTGTGTGTTAGTGAAATATGGTACCGATATGTAAAGTTGTATAAGCAAATACCATATTAGCTAGGGTTCCTTGTGCTTGCCAAACACATGGTACACAAAGTAAGCATGTACCCCCCTGAGGATTTATGTAATTATACCCTCAGGTGTTACAGATTACAGCAATGAAATGAAATATATCACGGAAAACTTTCTTTGTAATTCAAAAATCTTTAAAAATAAATGTTTTAAGTATAAAATTGATCACTGGAATGCGTGTCCTGTAGCGCTAAATGTGCATCTTGTTGTAAGATAATCTCTGTGGAAGTGTCGTAGTTATTTTCCTCCGAAAGCTAAGTTCTGCAGAAGCCAATGTACTTACCTCATGATAAACAAAAGTGAAATGCTTTGCGTATAGATATCGTAGTTATTATGCTTATTGGCGTGATGAAGAAAGTACTGTACAGTAATGTATTGTTGTGCCACGAAAAAAGGCTGTCTCATTGTTGCTATACCACAAAAGTTACTACTAAAACATGTTTTTCTTTCCAGAAGAATTCAGAAAACTGTGCAGATATAAAATAGATACACCGCAAAAGCAACATTGTAAATTGTCACTCATTAGTAGCGTCGTGATAAAAATCGTGTAGCTGTCACATAAACTAACCTCTGTGTCATCTGGTATCTCTCAGAAAGCACTTTAAATACAGAATGTATTTTCAGGTAACCAAAATGTTGCATTAAAATCTCATTAGCAGTACTGGTAAATGTTCTAAGTATGTGAGCCTTATAGTCGTTACGTAATCGTACAACTAACAAGCAAGAATGTACACACACAATAACACTGTGACGTCTGTTCACTATAACAATGCATTCGTCATTTCTGTTTAAATAAGTTCTCTTGGTTCTTGATTGGATATTTAACTTCAAACATTGTTGTATGTTAACAGATTCTAAGTCTGACAAAGCATATTAGTAATGTGAAGCGAAAAATTTTATGACAAAGACTAAGTTAAAAAGCAGATTATCTTTCAATAAACGGTTTTACATGTGAAATATGGTGTAAACCTTTACTCTTCCTAGTACGCAGAGTTTCAACTTTAACGCAATTATCATGTCGTATACGTCGGTAAAGAATACTGGAATTTTTCTCAAGGTTAGCGTCTATGTTATTTTTCTCTGAGCCAGCCGGCGCACGCGGCTGCCTGCGGTGCGAGTCATTGTCTGTCTCTTTGTTGGCGCGCGTTGTTATTGGGATTAGGAGACCTAACTTCTACAAATTCGCCTTGCCGAGAGGGCCCAGCCCTGTTTGAAGCTCGCCAGTTCTGATGGAATTCAGGTCTGTCGTTATGTCGGTAGTTTACATAGTTTCTTGTTTGTTGGTCATGTGGTGGAGAATTTCTCCCTGAATCGTAACTCTGCGCCGAACTGTTGCGTCTGAAGTTATTCTGCCTCCCTTGATAATAATTGTTTTGGTTACCATATTGTCTATTTCTATGGTTATCTCTGTCATATTCATTTCTACGGAAATGCGATCTTTCTCTGTAACTATTACTACCCTGCCAACGGTTGTCATACGGGTGGTGTCTATTTTGGTCACGATTTGCGTTGTAAGAATAGGCTTGTCGTGGCCAGTTATTGTTTCTGTCGTCATGGAATTGTGACGGATGTGACCTGTAGTGATTGTTTTCCTGTTTTCGCATCCCGCGACGGTCTGTGTCAATTTCCAGTTCTTGTAACAGTCCCTGAAATGCTTCAATGTCGTCTTTGCAACGTCCTGCTAAAATAATATGTCGTAAATGTTCAGGCAATTTGAGTAAGCAAATGCGGATGAGTTCTGAGGGGTTGTATGGGTTTGAAAGATATTGATTCTTATGCAACATGTCTTCAAAATATTTCACAAGACTGGAAAATTCAGATTGTTCGAAGTGTTTCATCATTATGATGTTATGTTTTACACGGTCTTGTGTAGCTTGAGACCAATATGCTGAGAGGAAGGCATGGTAAAATTCTCCTTCACTGTGGCAATCGTGAATGACCGATCGCATTCTTACAGCTGGTTCATTCTCTAAATAGCCACACATGAATTCTAATCTGTGTTCTAACGACCAGTTGGGAGGAAAACAATGAGAGAATTGATGGAGCCATGCTTGTGGATGAATGTCGTTGCCAGAATTCTTAAATGTTTTGAATTTACGTGTAGTAATGAACAGCTTATAGTCAAAATCATCATGTCGGCAAGTCGCATGTCGGTCATTGTTACGTCGTTTCGGCGGTTCCATCTCAAAATTCGGCGTACCTTGCCAACTTCTTTCACAATTTCCGAAGTGCCCTGTGTTGTTATTTTGTGTCTGTTCCGTATTTGTATGTCCCTCTTCCCGTATTGGGGCGCGAGTGTCCTCTGAAATACGTAATTCTTGTACTACTTGTGCCAACTGATCTTGCACTTCGCGGATTTCTCTTTTGTACTGTGTATTGATTTGATTTTGATTTTGTTTGAATTTTCTAATTTGTTCATACTCTTCTGTGTCAGTGAAGGCTACAGGTGTTGTGTCATTCAGATCATCATCTACCTTTGTAGATAAGTTAGTGAACTGATCTGAAAGTTCGGCTACTTTATCCGATAGTGAAATCATTTCCTCTGTATGTTTTTCTGAACCAAGTTTCAGAGTGTCCATTTGTGTTGCAATCGTGTCTACTGTGACCTTTAAGTTTTCCTGAGTTTTTGCAAGTTGCGTAACCGAATCGGTAGATGCAGCTGAGTCAATTTTAGCTTGCAAGGTGTTGTGATTTTCATGAAAAATAGTTTGCAGTTCTTTTATGGCTGCTTCATGATTCTGTAATGCATTTTCATGCCGCGAAAAAATAGGTTGGAAATGCTCACAAATTTGTGATTTTACGTCATTACAGACTTTTTGACATTTAGATTCAATGTTATGTAACTCAGTAGTTAAATCTTCACGTGTTTGTTCAAGAGTTTGCTCCAATGAGTCTAACTTTTTAAGATTTTGTTCCACTGTGTCTAACTTTTGAAGCTTTTGCTGTGTTTGTCTCTGATTTTGTTCCACTGTGTCTAACTGTTGCTGTGTTTGTCTCTGATTTTGTTCCATTTGTTGCATTAATTGCAATAATAATGTATTAGTGTCTGGAATCTGTTTCTCTACGCTGTTCGGCAGTGCATTTGCACCGGCAACATTCACATTTTGACAAGCAGAAAATGTGTCTTGACTTATTTGAGAAAACGGTGAGGATCCAAAACCTGAATCTACAGTATTTGCGAGATTGTTTCCTGTCATTTCGGATTCCTGAGGCGAGCTGTTGCCGACCGATCGATCGATAATGCTTCCCTGTTCTCTACATGTTTCAATGTCTACACCATTATTTGACGCCCGCTCCATTTCCCTGTGCACAGTTACCAAATTACTACTTTGAACATTAGTAAATTCATTACTCGGTGGCGCTAACACACTGCTCTCATTTTCACTGTCATTTCTCAGTTTAGTTTGGAGCCTAGTGTTACGTTTTTCACACGCCATTATTGTCACAGTATTTCACACGACAACACAGAAAAACACAATTTGAAGATCAAAATAAGAGAACACATTAACATAGCACTGAAAATAATATCTAGTTAATTACCAGCGCAGCTGCGAAATACTTGGTGCAAATCTACATGCATGCCACAACTGTTTTACAGTACAACAATGAAAGACTGCAACTACAAAGGAGATTCTCTCTACAATTACGCGCTAGCAATAAACAAAAGCTACACTAAATACACAAACTACAAGAAAAAATCAGAAGATTCCAGTGAGGTATCCTAGGCTAAGGGTCGACATATGAAACTTCCCCTTTGAACAATTCTTACACGACTGTGCTTAACCTGACACACAATACTTTGTTAGTGCAACGCAATCTGACTATCAAAGATCCCTGCAAAAGAATGGCCCTGACTAACATTAAACTATACCTTTCACAAATCACTTACCTCACAAAAATCTTCGCTGCTCAAGCTACTGCAATACAGCGAGCGCCACTACTGCCAGCTAAATAAAAGATTCAAACTATGGAAGGCACTAACTACTGATAGGGATAGTTAGCAAATGAAAGATATTAATAGAGAACGAACAATGTATTTACCTTGATATCATCACAAGTCATAATATATATATCAGTTCATGACAAATTACAAATCTCCGCCATCTCTCTCCCCACATCCACCACTGCTGGCGGCTCACCTCCAACTGCGCAACGCTACGCGCTGTTCACAGCCAGCTGCCTAACACTACAATGGCGAGAATTACAACAATGCAAAGCAGCCACAGACTGCACACAGCACAGCCAGTGATTTTCATATTCAGCGCTACGTAATGTTGCCAATAAGAAAACATAAACAGCCTACTTACATAGAGAAAACATAAACAGCCTACTTACAAGGTGATTCCTGAATTTGGTATTCTCGACACATCCTTGAAACTATGGATCTCGGAATACTGAATTCCCTAACGATTTTCGGAATGGAATGTCCCATGATTCTAGCTCCAGCTACCATTCCGCGTTCGACGTCTGTTAATTCCCGTCCTGCGGCCATAATCACATCGGCAACCTTTTCGCATGAATCACTCGAGTACAAATGACAGATTCGCCAGGGCACTGCCGTTTTATACCTTGTAACTCTTCACGCTTTCCCGGCGATCTAATGACATCCTGGGTTGTCGGGTGTTCTGCCGGATATCAGAATCGTACTTGCACGATATTTCGGTAACGTAGCTCGTAACCTTCATCAGGTGCGACCTGATGTCTCAGCTCGCACCTGATGAAGCTTACGAGCTTCATTAACGAAATACCGTGCAAGTACGACGCTAGTATCCGGTAGAACACCCGACAACCCAAGATGTCATTTTATACCTTGTCTGTGCCACACAATCGCCGTTTATATATGTGCATATCTCTATATCATGACTTTAGTCACCTCAGTGTATTTACAGACGGCCAATAAAGCCATACGATCATTTCGCACAGAAGGATAGAAAAATTGGAAGAAGCCAATTTCGGGAAAGATCCGTAAAAATATAGGAACATGCAAAGAAATACTGACACTACGATTTTGCTTACAATATGTTGTTACGCCGTAGACACACTCAAGTCTAAATTCGGAATGAGGGCTGACAGTAAAATACAAACTTGGCACTAAAACACGTTTTTTACGAACACCAACGTACAGCCATAACAGACCTGAGGGTGCAGCTTTTACCCAACACCAAATATTCCATAACATAGAAATAATACAAATAACAGCTGTTTCAAGAGCCCTCAGAAAAGTTAGTACTATAGAAGCTAAGTAAATATGCTCACTGTTCTGGTTTGGCTGTTTGTGTACGTTGACGTCACACACCACAACATCAGTTACGACACTCGTCATTTTCGGTTTCCGCTATCGGTAGCTTTCTCCACCCACTTAGACAATGTATGACATAGGCTTTCGTGGGCAGAGTATTTTGGATGTATGACGACAGCATACTGTAAATGAAACCACTGGTGTTTCGACTGCTAGAACAGGCATCCTTCCGCAAAGTGATTGTTTTCAGCGTATCATTGCTTCCGTTTGTGTGCTACCGTTTTACTATCCTTATCAAATTTCAAATGCGAAAGGCTATTTCGTATTCCGCGTATTAATTTGACAACAAATTCAGGAGCAAGGGACATAAAGTGCTTAGTTCTGGCAGTGTCTAAGAATAGTTTTTGATAGTCATTATCGATGAATCCAGTGAAATACGTCACTCTGAGACTGTGTTGCTTACGTATTTCCTGGTGGCACCTACGGAAATCTAGGAGGTCCTTTGCTCGCCAGCACGGAAATAGTTTAAAACCGTTCTCGCGGATCATGTTGTCGGATCGTTTTCTGTCATTATGCCAGTTTCTGCTTCCATCTTAGCGGTGCTTGGCTGCCTTGTTAGTCAAGAGCTTTCAATATGACGTATCTAAGCTTTTGTGATTTGATTTTCCCGGACATCAACGTCTTGGTCGATGCTAGTCAGTTGTTTCCTGACGGTTGCCTAGCAATGTGAATGCCTCTTTGGCGTTACTTGCCGTCAACACATAAAGCGGAAAGAAGAAAGTGGCGCCATACGACATACATTGCCCAAAATTACTCTCGTATCTGCCACGCTATGTGCGAACTAAAACGGCCTACGCCCATCACCTTTTAAAAATTTATATGGGATCAGATGTACTACCTGTTCTGGAGATTAATGCGAATGATGTTGTGAAACGCAGAATGTTCCACGGAGTATACGCCATTCTAATCGTCACATAATTTCCTGCATATTTCTTCCATTTTGTTAAGGTAATTATTCATTTTTACATATCTGTAATTGCAAATAAAACCCAAACGCTTAACAACAATTATCTCACAACAGTGGTAATGTTATTCTTTGTGTCTCAACTCGTATGTTTCAGTAACGGTCTGCAATATTCTGCAATATTTGATTTCCTGTTGGTTTTCACGATAATTGTAGAGTTTTATTCAACTCGGGTTTCTGAGGCTTGAGCGTGTATCTTTCTAAACGCTCTTGTTCAAGACTGCAAAAATATTATTTTATTTACATTAGAGGTATGCAACTCTTGCTGGAACGATATCACGGAGAATGGCTTAGCTGTAGGTTGTTTGTGACTGAACTGTTGGCAGTAACGGACATTGTGTGAGACGTCGTATATCTCATGAATGAATGACTGAATTAGTGGTCAAGAGAGAAAGAAGCTTTGAACCAAATTTACAGCCAGGATCCAGTTTTAAGATATTGTGATCGTCTGTTTCTCTCAAACTCACTTTAGCAATATATTTAATCCTGTAAGTCTGGCGGTTTGCTTTACACGCTTTGGACCGGAATGAAATGTTATTCTGTTTCGTATGTCCCCACCACACCACAGTTGCCACTGGCTGAGGCCGTGTTTACTACGCTCCCTCCTCTTTTTACGTTGGCTTAACACCTCAAGGCTGATCAACTCGTTGTGGTTACCTCCTTTGTACATCAGCTGCTGAGTATAGAGCGTTGAAAATTTCCTATTCGTAACTTTATATTCCTTTTGGTTTTCCACAAGGATTTCGTTGGAGAGTATAGGGTATTTCTCTTTCTTCTGATGTGCAGTAATTTACAGTCTGTTTTACAGTTTGGATTATACGCGAAAACTTCTCCCATTAAACTGTCAGTCACGCCTTGACTGAACTGTTGTGATTGCCTGATGTAATACACGTTAATTTATTGTAGTTTGTGTCATCTGTTTGTGAATCGCACAATGTTTTCTCACATCTGTATCGTATTTACTGCGTGTGTGTTTGTAAGTAAAGAAGACCAATGCTCACGGAAGAGAGCTTATAATCGATGCGAACTGCTCGACACTCTATTTTTTTATACCTATCGTTTCAAATAACGACATTCCTGAAGAACAATAGCAGTAAAGTATTAGGTAATATTATAATCTCAAGCAGCACCTGCTCTTATATTGTAAGGCGCGGCAAGCTAGCTAGCAAGACAGGAATGCGGTGCTGAACCTGTACTGACTATGTACTACGGAGTGACACCCTTGTTTGGTGCACCGGCCCAACTGAAAGAGGTTTTAGGCTGTTTTTCACGCACGTTTAGGCAAATTCTGGGTTGGTACTCCATTTCTGCCTCAGGAAATACTATACACAAACAGAACAACGTCTGCACAATTCACATAAAGGTGGCGCACGCAATTTCAGTCCTTTACGTAGATAACGAATGTAGCGGCGTGGCTGAGTTACCGCTCGCCTTAATAATCTAGAGGGAGTAATACGATTTCTAACCACTACTGCTGGAATTAATATTTTATTACACAGAGGAACATGAGACAGTGAGCTGTTGACTCAGTATTTGAGCTTTGGAAAACACTTAAATTTCAACATCAAATTGGGATAATAGAAAATTTTATTGTTCAGTAAATCCTCATATATGATTTAGAATTTCTAATGTCTACATGTTAAGCGACTACCGCCTCTGCGCGAGAGCTATGTGTATTCTGTAAAATTTCTTATATGTTCATCCTCGCATGACATAGATTACAAACCTGAGAGTGTTTCGTAAAAGAGAGTAAGTAACAGAAATTGCAACCTAAGGTATATTGTAAATTTATTCATTTTTTATTGATCGTTCAGTTCCATTAAATTATAAAAGATTTTATTTCTTATTAAAGATGTCACCCATACAATAACTTTTCTGGTTTTCTACATTTTACAATTCATTTTCTCAGTAATGAAAGATGATGATTTAATATTTGTGCTACTTTAAATATAATTTTATGTTGGAAGGAGTCAGTGTTGGTTTTTCAATACTTTTCTCACGTATGATTCATTCTGGTACATTTGCACACGCCGTTTGTACTGAATTGTGGGGGTGTTTATATTTCAGTGCTGCTGATCACAATTCAAATGGACTGATGGAATATGATAACTGGAACTTTTCATACAGACCAGTTTTTCTATGGAAACTGATTATCAATATAGAACGATCCGATCAAAGTACACTTGGCCAAATGTAGGCCTTAAAAGAAACTGTTTATTGCATTTGACGTGGAGTGAGGGCATGCTGGGGTCGTGTCGTTGGGAGAGGGAGAGAGGGAGAGAGAGAGAGAGAGAGAGAGAGAGAGAGAGAGAGAGAGAGGGAGAGAGGGAGAGAGAGAGGCACAGGGGGAGGGTAAGGGGACATATTGAGAAGGAAAGCCAAACGGGGAGGGAGAGCGGTTCTAGGCACTACAGTCTGGAACCGCGCGACCGCTACGGTCGCAGGTTCGAATTCTGCCCCGGCCATGGATGTGTGTGCTGACCTTACGTTAGTTAGGTTTAAATAGTTCTAAGTTCTAGGGGACTGATGACCTCAGATGTTAAGTCCCATAGTGCTCAGAACCATTTCAACCATTTTTTTGAGAAGGTAAAGAAGGGGAACAATGTGCCAGCACATAGCCTAGCGTGAAAGGAGCTGGACAACGAAAGTCTCCATTCCACGGAACAACAACAATAGTAAGATGACTTTACGTCTTGAGAATGTGACGAGGTATGGAATTTAATTCAGGGCACTAGTACTCGCGCCAGCTATAACGAGCAGTACTGCGTGCGCTACATTCTGTGGTCTTCCCCTCGCCATTTATATATTGCTCTCTGTTATGGTCAGTAAGCGATTGTCGATAAAGAATCAATAGATTGTTGATGACAAAGAATCAAAATTCTGTGGTCTTCCCCTCGCCATTTATATATTGCTCTCTGTTAAGGTCAGTAAGCGATTGTCGATAAAGAATCAATAGATTGTTGATGACAAAGAATCAGATTGACGTCCTCTAAGTCGCAGTGTCAACGCCCGAACGTGATTTAACGACCGCAGTAACGCAACTTGTTGCTGTTTAGGCCAATACCACAAGGAAACCGTTTCGAAACACCGCTGACGTTCACTGCCAGACGAGTCTGCCGAAGGATCAGATGAGTTCAGTAGGCTTTCAAAGTAGTCTCGCAGAGCGCCATCGAATGGTGGAGGCCTCGCTCGCTTTTAGCGCGAGTGCCCTCTGCCTGCCTCGCAAGCGGTTCTCCTTGAGCAGGGACGACCGAGTGAGCTGGGCGGGATGACTGGCACGTACAGCTCATGGCCCGTGCTCTTCCATGCGGCCTTCGCTCGCTATTTCCTGCTGACTGCGCAAGCTGCACACACACACACACACACACACACACACACACACACACACACACGGGCACATTCCACTTCGTCTCTCCGGCAGGCCACAGGCGAAAGACCGTACTATACTTCACAGGAAGAAAGCTAAAACACTTCACAGCCTTTCACACTAGCAGTTCCAGGTCATACTACTAAACCACAATAGCTGAAATAATTCTCGTATGGACAAGGTGAATAAGAAAACGAATATATTAAAAAAAAAAACAGAAAAGTGCGAGTAAGACTCGGATACCGAGGGCTCCTTACAAACTTAGTTATGTATATACATAGTTCATCCATAACAATAATCGAGAATTTCGACTATTTTTGCCTGTTATCGATATTCATACTTGCAAGATATGAAAATTTGGGACATAAACGGCCGTATCTTTTGACTGCATTGGCATATGAGCTTAAATTTGTTACATAAGCAAGAGACCACTGACCTTCGTATGTGACATAAATTTCAAGTTGATTCATCTACCTGTTACTGATAAAAAGGGGCATTAACAGACAGAATGAACGACAGACGTATAACAAATGACAAAACATATTTTTTCGTGTGATACAATTACAAATTAACAATTGTTAGATTTTCTTCTTTTCTTGTTCTGTGAAACCAAGCTTCTTTCCAAATTTCATGAGCATAGGTCAACGGGAGGTTCCCCATACGTTTTGATGAGTTTGTATCAAGATATGTGACATGAATTGGCATATATTTTGATTGCATTCACTTGGAACCTTAAATTTAATTAAATTAATATGTGACATAAATTTCAGCTTGGTATGTCTACCTGTTCCTGAGGGATAGAGGTCTTGATAGTCCGACAGACAGACAGAAACACCGACAGACAACAAAGCGATCCTATAATGGTTCCATTTTTACCGACTGAGGTACAGAACAATTAAAAAAAAATAAAAAAAGATGAAATCAGGTTGAAATTAACCTTTACATACTGAATTTTGCCGATCGAGTCGGCGTATTTTGTTAAACGTAATATACCGTGGATTCCTAAAGCAAGAAACTTTCCCCACTAGCTGGAAGCAAGCAGAAGATAGCACTGAGCACTATGGGACCCAACTTCTGAGGTCATCAGTCCCCTAGAATTTAGAACTACTTAAACCTAACTAACCTAAGGACATCACACACATTCATGCCCGAGGCAGGATTCGAACCTGCGACCGTAGCGGTCGCGCGGTTCCAGGCTGATGCGCCTAGAAAAGCAAGCAGAAGTTACCCTCGACTACAAAAAGGGTAGAACAAGTTATCGAAAAACTGTCGCCCAGTATCATTCAATCCGTCTGTTGTAGAACCTTAGGATGTATTTCGACCTCGTACACAGTGAGATTTCCTGCAGACAAACAGGATGCATCCCGTCAACTTCGCTTAAGCAAACCTAAACTTGCAATTTCTTCACATGACAACCCGGAAGCCATAGATCAAATCAGGTGGATTCAATATCTCTTGAGTTCCAAAAAGCAATTGTCTCAGTACCAAACGAACGTTTGTTAACTGAAGTGCGGTGATATGGTATATCAGAAAAAAATTCTGACTGGGATAAGGATTTATTAGTAGGGAGGAAATAACATGCCATCTTGGTTGGAGAGTCATCGACAGATGTAGAAGTAACTTAAGGAGTATCCCAGAGAAGTGCGTCGGGAATCTTGTTGTTCATGCACAGTATTAATTATTTATGTATCATATTAATAATATCCTCAGATTCTTTTCTCAAACGCTTTTCACAAAATGAAAGAATAAGGTATACGTGAAAGGTAAAGAAACGTTGTTGCGAGATTTTATGGTTATTTAATATTTTGAAACGTCAGTTTCGTCTGTTACTTGGAGCTTCCGTGGCATAGTAGCTAATCTCACTCTCCGTCCTGGTCAAAATACAGGCGCTCTTGGGGTCCGGGAAGAATAATTACACGATGTGCTGTTCCGAAAATTAAGGAAGAAACTTTTCTTGACAGATTCAGATAAGTTTTTTGCTCTTATACGCTTACAAAATAGTCCCAGTAAGGGTCGCAAGCATCGGCTTTACGCACGAGACAGCGTAAAACTTTACAGTGCTTCAAAACGAGCAATGTGTGCGCTGTAGCTATAACATTTACACCCACAGAGTCTCCGTGATCCGACAAATGTAGTGGAAGACGCTCCGTGTTCACAGTCAGTATACTGTCTCCAGCCGGTTCCACGAGGACTAACTGTTTAAAGTCAACCAGTCAAAAGACACAGAAAATTCCACACTTCAAGTTACCGGGGAAGTAATTTGATTTATTGCTTTCAGTTAGTCCTCGGCACGTCTCTTTCTTAGAAACCACATCGAGCTTGACGATGATTTAACACTCATACAAGGCCTCTACCTGCCGAGTCACGTGCATTTAACCACAACTTTCACCTAGAAAAAGAACTTTTCAGAATTCCACGTACTTGCGCTGTAACGTATCTGTGAATTCTTGTACCATTTCTGTTGAAAGTTGTGATCTGTGTCTTAAAGTTTGTTAGCCATATTATTATGAAACAATACAACGCCACGTTATACACCGAGAGGAAATCGAAACCACTCTCTCTGGTCCACAAAAAAGTCTAAAAGCATACAAGACGAGCGAGTGTAAAGCTCGTTCCTTTATGAGGGTCATGTCACACCGTATTGAAAAAATAGCTTTCCCTACTGATTCTTTGCTCCAGAAATTTTTAAACACTTTAAAGCACCACCTCCAACCCAGAGGTCAAGCCCTGGAGGGCAGACGCTCTTCCATCCCACGTGCAACCAAATGCTCACTGGAATTGTTTGCAAACATAGGCCTTTCAGCTGCTCAACCTCAGGTAGGCCTACAGAAAGCAAACATTTTCAGTTGTCATGTTACCCTCTAATAGCAGTGCTCCAGAAAACGCTGCTTCCTACCAGGACTTTTCGGAGGTTTATGTCCAGCTGGTGGTGGAAACCGCTTGTCATCGTGGGAATGCCAACAGTCATAAGCCGGCCCAGCAGCTTCCTACCACAACCCCACTTCAGTGCCTACCAGTAGACCCATCACACGACATTCTTTAAAGAACTAGGCAGATTGGAGCAGTATAAGTCATCTACATGTAAGGTGGGATTTCTGAATAAACGCACTTGATGATTTACAGAGCGTTAGGAGTATATGTGCGAATATACTGAGGACAATGTACTGAACAAAATTGCTTTAGGATTTACTTCATTTTCATGCTAATAATCATAGCTATCAGGAGAAGTGATTTTTAGGTTACCTAGTACCTCCGAGTACATGTGGTGAGAGCAAACTGTTAATGAAATGGCTCTGGACTATGAGCGCAGTGTGCTGCCGCTATATAGGACGATCGGCGATAGCCGCTCACCCAACTGCATTTTGAGCCTTGTTGGTATGACACCACTGTTTGTGTTCAGTTCAGCGAGCCTCATCTTAGTTGACATAGTGATAGATGGACTCTGTTTCTTGCTGCATTATTTGTAATGGGTCTTAGTTCGCTTCGAGGAATACAAGAAAAGTAAATAATCTGTTTGCTATGCTAATTTGTTTGTTAATCGTTTCTGTTCCTGTCCCAATTCCCTACGACAAGAGTCGCCACGCCACTCCGTAGCCCACCTCTCCTTACCATTGTGTACGAAGTCGTACACAACACCTTCCCTTTTATCCTGTCTGCTCGGTTATTTTTTTCACCTAAACGATAGTTTTGTCTTCATGTAGTACAAGCACTGCCACAGAGAACACAAGAACTATGTATACTATTTTAGCACTCGACGCACAACAGCTTCTTCTCTGGCTTACAGTACTCACAGGTACATTGTGGCACGTCTTATCACACGGTTCACGTTCGCTTTAGCGAATGTTTTGTTGCGCTCTTTAAGGAACGTGTAACTGGGCACTTAGGCTGATTAGTCCGCTACTGCCGTGCGCCGTATGCCAGCTCGGGCGTCACCAAAGGCGACCCAGAGGTGCGTCCGAGAAAGATCTCTTACAACCTGTAACATAAAATGCAACTGATATGCGTGTAGCTACAACAAAATGCCTATGTTCGCCAGTGAAAATGGACTCTATAAGCAACCTGAGCTATCAGTAATCGAACTTTAACCTGCATGACACTGTGTGCGTGTTGTATGAGTGTCAGTTTCACTGTCATTTAAAACCTCAACAGATCGTTACATAAAAAAATTAAAACTAACATTTCGATAAGGTATCTGACTACGTATTTGAATATGAGAAACTACAGGAACAAATGAACCTGTAACAATGAATACCTAAGATATCTGACTGCGTTTTTTAATAAGAATTTACAAGTAATTCAGAATCTGACTTGTGCAACGGAATTTACTGGATTAGAGTACCTGACATATTGTGGTGAGTCGGGGTCTCTGTTTTGGCCATACATTTTGCACTCACCTCTTTAGATGACTGCCTTTTTCCATGTGGTTTACAGCAATTCGCAGCAGAATGCAGCAGCAGCGGCTAAAGGTTATTGTTCCTAAGAATGAATTTAATATAAAGGAGTTTGCTTGGGTCCTGTTAGCTACTAAATAACTTGCGATAAGGGATTTCATAAATTAAGTCCACTTAAAACTTTAGAATCGTCATGACAAAGTATTAATAATGGCGAAACGCCTCACAATGACCATATAAGTATCAATAATGGCTGAGTGCCAGAGTAACAAATTATTTCATTTCCAAAGTTACATTAATATTTAATTACCACAGCATATTTATTAATTAGATGTGGAGGATAATAATTTTTATTTGGAGGATAAGGAGGCTTCTTTAATTGACAAGCAAAGCAGGGGATAATTACTAACTCGGACTAGCAATCACGAACCTAGTACTGCAATTGCTTTTGCGCTACGCTTGCGAATTTTACCTTGAATTCCATCTTCAAGGATAGTTAAGCCACCTACATCTCTCCTGGCTATGTAAATGAAGTCAGGCCTTGAGTGTGGTAAGATCTGCCATCACCGACGTGAGGGCAGCGTGACACGTCTTCTGTCTCCGAGCTCTCGACCGACACTACTACTACCACACGCGCAGACACACCTCGTCTCCCAACAATGCTTAGAATCGCGCTCCCGTGTTTCGACCTCATATTCTTACTATCGATATTTGAGTGCTTACACAATGTAAATAATAGCGTTAAGTTGGCCATATTGTTTTCAGTGTAATGGAGAGTTCTGGCACGCTCCTTACAAACTTGCCGCAGCTAGTAGGCAGAAACCGTTCTGCTGGATTTCGTTTCGTCAGCTGCTGTTGCTGATCTGAAATCTCTCTCTTTTTTTTTTTCTCCTCGTGTCAAGAGCAAAGACAGATATTTTGTAGTTCTCTTCGCTCCGCCTCGCGCTGTTTGCCGAGTCGGCAGAGGGGCTGTAACGAGTCTGTAGGAGTGGAGACGAGGAGCCGTTTCTGGTTTACGACAGACGGGCAGTACCGGCTGGACAAACGAGCCGAAGCGACCGTAGCGGCGGCGGCGGCCGGCGCGCCGGTCCCGCGCTGGTCGGCTGACAGCGACGTGGCTGTCTTAATAAGGCCGCGTGTGCCGCGCTGCCGGCTGGCGATGCGGTGGCGGCGGGGACGGCTGCCCGCGATCCAAGCGCACCGTACTGCTCTCTTCCAGTAGTGGACCCACCGAAAGCGAAACGGTCGACCAGTGAACGAAGAGCAATGCAGCAAAAGGCGGATAACACACAAGTCAACTAGTTCATTAGTTACATCCACCAAAAATCATTTGAACGACTCTTTTTATAGGAGTGAAGCAGAATGAGACAGTTTACGTGATTAATTTCGGTGGTAAGCTACATGTTGGCCCTTTTTTATGTTTCTGTACTTCTATCGGTTAAAACGGAACTCTTACAGCAGGGGCCGGCCACGGTGTGCCAAACTGAACGCGTGCGGTGTGTGCGGGTCTCCGGCCCACCAAGGCTCGGCCTGTCACTCACCTTACTCACACATTATTCCACTGTCAGTTGCAACCGTTTTCAATCAACTGAACGAAGCGTGAGGAGACTTTAAAATAAGATCACTGCAAAGTACGCTGGGCTAGTCAAGGGGCATGCCTGGAACGGTTTTTCGATTGAAAACTCGCTGTTGTTGAATTTCTGAAGAAGAAAGGAGTGCAAGAATGAAAATTAGAACATCCGGAATGGACTGCAGGCGTCGCATTTTAAGTGGACTTGACCACACACTGCCCACAGTAGGACACTGTAAGCAGAGTAACAATTTACTTCTGATTTGTTGGAGATGCATTTAAAGAGAAAATCGCATTGAAGAAGTGACACATTACGAGAAACATAGTCCAGTTCCCTAAGCTCACCGGCTTCAAAGATAACGCGAGGTTCGAAGAATTCATTGTGATCTTGAAAGAATTACAAGTATAGTTTCCTAAATGTTTTAAGGAAGTTGCCAATCTTACAGCTTGTAAAAATTTTTTGTTTAGTATCTGAAGATGGTAATTGTATGGCCGAAACCGGTTATGACTGTATCATAAACATGTGATTGTGTCTATAAATAAACAAAAAAATTTCACAAGAGAATCAATCACGCACTCCATAGACAAAATGTCGATTTCCAAAATCTCACATCTGCTCCGCAGCTGTTTTCGATACCATTTCCCGTTTCAGTTGAAACCGCCCCTGCGTATGTGCAGATATAATTGATTGATCTGCAAGGTAATTCCAGTTTTAAAAACGATTCCATATACATTAACACTGTCCAGGACGTCTACATTGTTTTCCTCGGGTAGAGTTTCCACGTCTCCATAATGAGCTTGCAAAAGTGCTACAATATTTCGGTCAACATGTGTGGATGAAAGACGTTTTCCCGATTACGAAACTAAATAAATCACGATTACGTGGCAACCTGAGAACGAAAATCTGTGAAATTGTTGGTATAACGACAGTTTGCACCAGATGAAACTGATAGTCTTCAGAATACTAATTAAATAATACTGAAAATTTATTTTTTTTTCCTTGATGTACGTTGCTGCCAAATGTGAAGTATAAAACCAAGTCTTACACAATGTGACTGCACTGCGATTTAAATGCGGCGCTTTCGCAGTTTCCGCCCTCCTCGCGCCCAGACAACGCGCGGTGGGGAAAACGTGCCAGCCGGGCTAAGCTCTGTGGCAGTCGCGCCAGGACACGGTCCGCGGCCCTAATTCTTGGCCACCCCTATCTTATAGGATCACTTTACTGCCCGTGTGTCTGTCCGTCACTTAAGTGTAATAAGTAGCCCTATACCTACAGTGCCGAAACTGCAATATTGGTGACCCTTCATCTCTGAAATTTTGCTACACAGAGAGTTAAAATTTTTAGGAAGTATTTTATAACTCCTTTCTGATTACTGAACTAGATTCAGAATACACAGTCAAATAATTAATTAGTTACGACTGATATGAATTACGCTCAATTTTTTTCTTTAAAAACTCCATATTTTTCCCTTTGTAAGTAAAAAACCATTAGAAATAGATCTATTTTGCTGGTTTACTAGCTACAGCGTGCTGAGAGCTAACAAAGTGTAAAATTAGGTGTAGTTATCTGTAATAGTTTCTGAGATAATGCATCAAATATTTTTTTTAAAAGTCGATTTCAGAAAATCAAGTTCAATCTCAGATATCAGTTGACATAGGGAGATACGGCAGCTCCTAGAAACAACCAGGCCCACAATCATCACTTTTTGTACCCTGTTCTTCATCGCCCTACAATTCTAGACGCTTCCTTCTTTTTCTGGCTATTGCTCCTTTAGTCATTTCTTCTGCCGCACTCTGGGCTTTCATTATTGTAAAACGATCCATTCGCTGGAAGGCTCGAAGCGTATTGGCTCCATGACTGCTATCAAGTTACTTTAGTACCTTAATTCTTCCGTTGTTACAACCATTAAACGTTATCACAGCATTACAAAGACCCAGACATTGAGTTTTCATTCCTGCAAACACATTCTGTGGCGCCAAATGACATTACTGAAAGACTCATTCGGGTTTTGCGTTCGGGTTTTGTGTTCCATATGAAAAGAAGGTCAAGATGAACTAACTCTCTATACAGTGGTTTAATAGATTCAATCACTACAGAGGCTATGATGCCTTTGCACGTGAATTGTTCCTCTGTGCCTGCTTACTGAGCTTGGCAATACTTGCACCGTGAATGCGCACCCAGTGGACAGAGGTTATTTATAGGTATATCATCAGTGGTTGACGTGTGGAAATCTGTAGCCCACACTGCTTTTTTCATTTCTTGTAGGTCATATAGGTTGTATGTTACTGCCATCCACACTAACGCTGCAGTTCACCAATTTTTCTATCTGTAAGTCTTCCTTTACCATTTGGACTTTATTATCTTTAAATTTAACACTTACAAAGCGCTAGAGCCATGTGGAATACCACCACTTCTCTTCACACAGTCCATCTAGCCTCTTAACATGATCATTAAATCATGGAATAAATAAGGGAAAACCATAGCCTTCTAGTTTGAATGCTTCAGAGATAGATATATTTAAATAAGTTTAAACGGTACTGTAGTTTCCGCTCTATAAGCAGCAGGTTTCGCTGCTCGCTCGCACCGGGAAACAGAAACAGAGGCGGCTCCGCAGCCAATTTTATTACACGACGCGGCCGGCCGCGGGTGCAACAGAACCCATGTGGACGGGTGGAAAGAAATGTGTCAGGCTTCATAATACGTATTTATATGTGTCGTGTATTATGCATTTCTTGTACGTAAATGTGAATCTGCACATGAACTTTCCTAATCCTCCTCACACCTTTCCGTAAAGCGTGACCAAATCTTCGTTGGGAAGTAGTTCTATAGTATAGTAGTGCCAACCTTACTCAAGGGTAGGGGATCAGAGAGACAGTACAGGCACGTAAAAGTCAAAGACTTTCCAGTGTCACAAGATTTGGGGTGGAGAGGTTGGTCACGGCCAAGTGGTTCGACCACCCCCTCCACCGGGGCCCAGGAAGACCTCCGGGTGCCCGCCACATTCTGGGAGTGCGACAGAAGACGGGTAAGTGAGCACACGTGCCCTCAGTGCGTCTGTGTCAATGTTCAAGCACGGAAGAGAGGTATTTCAATATTTGTAGTAATTCTTTTATTTCCAGCTTCGGATTGTGTAAGGAAATGAATGTTCTCGTTTAATTTCGGAAATTTGACCCCCTGTGTTAATGTATCTGGTCCCCAGTTTGCCCGTTATCCTCCTCACATAGTGGATGTCCTATGTAAAATATTGGGAGGCTTTGGTGGTATACATTTGGCCAACGCAATTCCGTCTTGCCCGTAGAAATGTGCGTGCAGATTGGTATATAATATTCCCGAGCTATAAGCTGTAAAATTGTAATATCTGTAAACTGGAGCACTTGCTGCAATTGCTGTAAAATCGAGTATTAATGTTTAAAATAAATAGGTAATCAATTGTCATCAATCTTTAACATACCTTAAAAATCACAAAGAAGTCAAGTTAAAGGAATTCATTTAAAATAAAAGATATAGAATGAAGGGACCCACACATCAACGTGTGAGCCTTCCAGCCCCTTGCCCAGTATCGTACAGAAAGGGCACGCTCTCTAGGTAGCACTCTCAAGCTCCCCTCCCCAGTTATCCGTTGCACAATTTTGATTCAGTGCTTGACGACATCAACTTTCATCTGGCGTCGCTAGGCAAAGGAGGGTAGACGGTAAACTTTCAAAGTCACTGCAGAACGACTAGTTCCTATTGTAATTACACTATTAACGTTAAAATTATTAAGAGTACACTTCCAATTACAATTAATGACAGTACATCAAACTGTTCAGGAAAGATTAAATATTGTTGAGCGATAATAACTGGAAAATGTTACTTTTAGATCCGTTACACAATACGTAGTCCCCCTAACACTTCTTTCTCTTAGGAATGGGCAGAGTTATCAAGTTGAAATTTATGTTAAATACTAGGTCTACGATCCCTTGTCAGTCCTTTAAGAGTCTAAGTCAATGCAATCAAAATGCATTGCAAAAAGTATTTATGTCATATACTTCGATACTCGCAGACTAACGCGTCAAAACCTATAGATGAACTATCCATGTATATATAATTATTAAAATTGTACGGAGTCCTCAGACGGCAAGACCTACTCTCAATTATTTGGTTTTTCTTTTCCAGAAGCCTTTTGATGCCGCCTGCCACGAGTACCTCTCCCGACCCAACCTTCTCTTCTCTATGTTCTCAGTCTCTGCCTTCCCCTACAGTTTCTACCATCTACGGTTACTTCTGGTACCGTGGAAGTTCTTCTCTAATGTATCATCAAACGTCCAGTAATTCTGTCTCTTCTTCTGGTCAAGCCGGCCGCTGTGACCGAGCGGTTCTAGGCGCTTCAGTCCGGAACCGCACTGCTGCTACGGTCGCAGGTTCGAAACTGCCTCGCGCATGGGTGTGTGTGATGTCCTTAGGTTAGTTAGGTTTAAGTTGTTGTAAGTATAGGGGAATGATGACCTCAGACGTTAAGTCCCATAGTGCTTAGAGCCATTTGAACCATCTTCTGCTCAATGTTTTCCACATATTTCTTTCTTCGCTGATATGCGGAGAGTCTCCTTATATCCTACCGTACCAGTCCATCTAATTTTCGACGTCCTTCTCCATAACTCTAATGCCTCGATTAACTTTTTTTTCACAGTGCATGATTCATCGCTATACAATGCAGAGCTCCAAACTTATATTCTTAGTAATTTTTTCCTCAAATTAATGCAGATATCTGATACTTGGGGACTTCTTTTCTCATAAATGCCCA
The DNA here is from genome assembly GCF_021461385.2 of Schistocerca piceifrons. Taxonomy (NCBI): domain Eukaryota; kingdom Metazoa; phylum Arthropoda; class Insecta; order Orthoptera; family Acrididae; genus Schistocerca; species Schistocerca piceifrons. Next base: position 603,140,856 of record NC_060140.1, read on the forward strand.
CTTTGCGTGTACTATACAGCGTTCTGTGTCTTTCCTCCGTCCTTCATTCGTTGTTTTACTTCCAAGTTAGCATAATCTACTTCGTACTCCTCAGTTTTGGTGTTAAGTTTATCATTAATCTCATTTTCGCTACTCGTCATTACTTTAATCTTTCTTCGATTTACTGTCAGTCAACATCCCGTGCGCAGTAGACTGTTCATTCCATTCAATATGTCCTGTAATTCTTCCACGGCTTCACTGAGAATGTCATCAGTGATGTATTATTAATGGTATCATTTAATCCCGAATTTTAATTCCACTCTTAAACCTTTCTTTTGTTTCCGTTATTGTTGCTTCGATGTACAGATGAAACAGCAGGGACGAAAGACAGCTCCCTGCCTTGCACCCTTTTTAATCCGAGCACAGCGTTCTTGGTCTTTTATTCTGATTGTTCAAAAATGGTTCAAATGGCTCTGAGCACTATGCTACTTAACTTCTGAGGTCATCAGTTGCCTAGAACTTAGAACTAATTAAACCTAATTAACTTAAGGACATCACACACATCAATGTGCGAGGCAGGATTCGAACTTGCGACGTAGCGGTCGCTCGGCTCCAGACTGTAGCGCCTAGAACCGCACGGCCACTCCGGCCGGCAATTCTGATTGTTCCCTCTTCCTTGTTGTACATATTGTATATTACCTGCCATACTCACAGTTTTCTCATAATCTGGAGCCTCTTTCACCATTTCACACTGTCGAATGTTTTTTTTTTCTGTATTGAAGTATCCTCTGAACACGTCTTTATTTTTCTTAGATCTTGCTTCCATCATCAAGCGAAACTTCAGAACACCCTCTCTCGTGTCTTTACCTTTCCTTAAGTTAAACTGATCATCTAACAGATCCTCAAAATTGTGGACAGGTGGTATAGTTGCCAAGCTGGTGCCCGATTGCGGACGGATGTATTCTGTCGGGTTCAGATCACACGAATTTGCTGCTCATGACGTCACGTGAGTTCATTGTCACGTTCCTCGAACAGTTGTGGCAGGATTCTGGCCTTGAGATACAGACACTTACGCAGCCGGAAGATACAATCAGCGTCGAGGAAGTCATCAAGCACGAACGGATGCGGTTAGTCCCCAATAATGTTTAGGTAGTCCTCAGCTGCCGGGTTGACTTCGACTACTTCCTGCCAGAAACGACATAGCCGTTGGGAGGATACAGAAATGGAAGTGTGCATGTGACCCACAATATCCAGGTAGCATGCAATCTCACGGTGGTCAGTGGTCCCAATGTTTCGGCTCATCAGCGTGTACTTATCTGGTGCCTGGAGTTCTTTACGCACGATGTACTGAAAGTATGCAAATAGTATTTTAAGTAAGCACAAAGGAGAGACAGCAGGTAGTGACTGTTTTGAAATATTATTTGTCATGGACACCACGTATCGCCTGCACCTATTTGGTATTTATATGCCTCAGAATAACTAAAGGACTGTAGCAAGGACGCTTTCTGTCTCCCGCATTCTTTGTGATGTATGTGCAAAAAGTACTGGATCTATGGTATAGAAAGTGCGCAGGCGTGTGGACTTCAGTAGGGAACCAGTTAATGTACATACTTTTCTGTGTTGATGATCAGGTCGTTACAGCAAACTATGAAGAGAATATATCTCATAAGCTTTATAAATGGACTACTTGAGAAGGGCGTGTAGGATTTCCCAACTTGGCCACGTAAGAAATGAGAAAATAAGAGGAAGGACGCAGACGCGTTATAGTATTAGCAATAGAACAGATGAAAGACAGCTAGGATGGTTTAGACATTTCAAAAGACCGAGGGAAGTTAGATGTCCCAAGAGGGTACTTTCATGACAGCCTCCTAGAAGGAGACATAGACGAAGACCACTAGTAGTGTGTGATAGTGTGGCTAAATAGTTTTCAAGAAGCGATGGTGAGAAAAGGAATAACAGAGACTGAGAAAAAATGGCAAGATCGGGGTCGAGGCGTTTGACGACGAAGGTGCGGGATTCAGCGACAGTTGTATGACCCTCGAAACAACAAGAATACTTCCTCTAAAGCAAAACAGATGGCTTTGCGGTGCGTTGACCAATAGAAATTCCTAGTAACAGCTCTATTTCAGCCCTGCTGGAAGTGTTTATTTCAGCTGTGACACAGAGAACTGGTCAATGCAACTGTTGCAAATCAGACATCTGTTGCTGGATAGTAGTAGTTTTGATAATAATAACTGTGGGAGTGATTTTCTCAAATGTGTGAATAGCGGAAACAGTAGTACTTGGAAGTTTGGTCGGTCGGACGAAATCGAAGGATGTATCTAGTTGGCGTATAGCAGGAACTCGTTCTTAAGAGTATAGATGTTCGCTGAAATGTTTACGCACGCAAACGAGAAACAGGCTTTCATTCTTATGGTTTCTCTTTACAACCGGTTCTACTTCCTTTCTCCATCATCTCGCATGCGTCGTTACATAAACTGACGGTGGTCACCGCACGTCTCCGTGGACCTGCAAATCTATACGACTCGTAGCTTCCTGCAGATGAGGCCGTTGCTATCGCAGTGCATACCACTTACGCATAAGTCCCCAGTTTCTGAATGACGTGTTGCTTAACACTGAATATACAATGACTCTTTCATTTACTGATGCTTATAGTGAGGTATATTTACTGGGAGCCACTCATGAACTCAATTTCAGAACTGCTGAGTAAATACTTAGACCAAAAAGATTAAAAATTTATCTTAGCTACAGTACCAGAACAGTTTAGCGACAAAATAGTAATTGCATTTTAACCAACAAGAAAATAAATTCATTGGCCTCTTGTGTTACATCTCACGTTCGGAAGCAGAAGACGCTGAACAGTAAGACACTAACACAATAACTTCATTGAAAGTAACAAAATAAAATGAGCGAGGATGTGATGAAATTTTATCGCATTAGTTAGGGTGTTGGTTAGTTACTCGGAATGAACAGAGTTCGATCCCCGGATTAAAGTTTTGCTTAGTCGCTTGGGGCGAATGCTCGGACAGTTCTTTGGAAGAAACCACAGCCTTACGATCTCTCACCCCCCCCCCCCCCTTCCCCCGATCAATCAGAGCTTATGCTCCAGTTCCAGTTATGTCGTCGCTGTCGCAGCGTTAAACCACAAAATTCCGTTGACAAAGCTTTAGGCCGAAACGTCGGTTTCTCCAGTATAGATTTTTAAATTACGACGCGGGGCGATACTCAGAAAACTTTTATGACAGCTGTTCTATTATTTCATCGACTATTTTATACCTGTTGGAGAAATTTATTTCTCACCACCATCAGTTGCGGATACTGGGGCATTCTAAAGTGTTCATAAAATACTTCTTACATGAAGTCTCAGTGTGGACACTTTAAATCTCGCCGACCACTTTGCTCTGGTATATTCAGAATGAGAGACCTGTTGTGTGAAGTATGCCCATTGCCAACAGCACTCAAGTAATTTATGAAATGCACGACACTCAACTGTCTATGAGTTCTTTATTATCACTATCGGTATCGGTTGATAACCATTCATTATTTACATATTATGTGATGTCATATCAATATGGCAAAGCCTCAGTTGTATAAATATATTTCTCAGTACGATAGGTAGCAGCTGCTAGAGCATTCTGAAATGTTGGTCAAGTATTTCGTACATTAATACAGCTCAATCAGAAATACAGAACATCAGATGAACAAACACTACGGATACCTGTACTCAAGAATATGGAGTTGGTGTTGTTCGCAGCTCGTGGTGTACTGGCTAGCGTTGCTGCCTCTGGATCACGGGGTCCCGGGTTCGATTGCCGGCCGGGTTTGGAATTTTCGCTGCCCGGGGACTGGGTGTTTGTGTTGTCCTCATGATTCCATCGCCATCATTTGCGGCAGTAGCTAGAGTGGACCGTGAAAAAATTGGACTGTGCAACTATTGGGACTTTGTACGGGCGCTGATGGTCGCGTAGTTGAGCGCCCCACAAACCAAACATCATCATCACCAGTTGGTGTTTTTGATGTTCAGTAGTACTGGTGCAGCTGTGTTAATAAAATTGCCATATTGATAGACTTAAATAATACACGAATTTTTATACTGTGATTGTGATTATTAACCGAAACCAGTAATCATAATAAAGAACGTACAGACAGCTGTGTGTCATGCATTTCTTAAAACACTTAAAAATAACCTAGTGGTCGAAACTATTTATAGTGAGAAATATATTTATGAAGCTGAAACTCTGATTTGTTCAAAGTATTACTAGTGAACTACATGGAACTGAAGTATGTGCCGTAATGAAAAATAAAGAAAGAAGGTTTTAGACAGGTAATAGGAGATGCTTGAGAAGAACAATAAGGTACACATGGAAAGACAGGAAAAGAAATGTATGATAAGTTGTTATAAAACTTTAATCACCACCTCCAAAAAAATAAAATTACGTAAGTAAACTCCTGTTTTTGGTAGGTATGTGTCTGCAGTCCTGATAAGTACTGGAAGCCTAGTGGCAGAGTACTGTGGTATGCTGTTAGAGAAAATAAAACAAAATGGCTCCGCCCACTGATATAGTGGAGATTTCAGCGCGTGCAAATACTGCAAACAGGTACGGGAAAAAAAAAAGAATAGCTTACGTAACTTTATTTTTTGGAGGTGACAGCTAAAACCTGATGACTACCCGTGGTATAGATTAAGGTAGATTCTAGATGTATAAGATATATAATGCGAGTCTATAGAACAGAAATTATAGAGACAGTATGGACGATATTCGTATTCGTAGAACGATGTATGAAAGTAGATACCAGTCAACTGGACGAACATTACTGGGATGCTCACACTCCAAGACACGGCGGTGACAGACTGCAAATGTATATGATGAAGGATTATAAAGTAACGAAGAAGAAGAAGGAGATCATGATGATGACGATGAACTCTAAGAAGAAACATGCTGTGATCGACACTTCGTGAATTGCTGATGATGCCCGAACTGGACTGACTGTCCCGTGAAAGATTTAACAACATTGCAGGTAATGGTCACTTTTCCACCGTACAGAGAAACCGATTTTGTATATATGCATCTTATGTATTCGCTATCCACAGACAGGTGCAGTATATGAAAATAACATGTCGTACTGCCATTCGCTTAAACGTGAAATAGCTTAACATGTTTGCTTCTGTTTCCATTTTCGGCAGCAAGTATAGAAACTTTCGTTTTATAATTTCAAATGCATTTATGTTACTGCAATGTTGTATTTATTTACGTTCCAAAGTCGTTTCGTCTTTTAACCATTAAAGGTGCCTTTAGTACAAAAGACGTAAAGCGTGTGAAATGTAAATAAATGTTGTACTGCAGCAATTAAAAGGCGTTTCAAGTTATAAAATTAATGTCGAACAACTTACTTAATCGTACTGCACTCTGATAACACGCTGAAAGGGACTTTCACTTCCACTTCTTGTTTAAGTTCATACAAACTCTGTACTACCAAACGATGTTTAGTTCTTCTGGATCCCGTAAAGTGAATGTCGGAACCAGTTTTACCTGACAAGCTCTTGGCGGTGCCGTATGGCCCGATGTTAGATTGCATTCAAGGCCAAATTGATGGAATGCGCCGTCCGCATAACGAAGATCCTCTGTCGGTGCTTTTTTAACGAGAACAAAGGCGAGAGGATACCTGAGAGGTTTCAGTATTTCCAATACATTTTATGGACCAAGTAATATTTTCTCACGTTGACGACGCCTCTTCGCTTATATGGCTAGTCCGTTTATAAAGGACGAAAACGTTGTGAAACAAGACGGCAAGGAATACCTTTCCCCTGTCATTTTGTAATCAAACCCCGAAGCTTATATATGAGCGGAATGGTTCCTATATCGTGCTGAGTTGTATTTCAGATGTTAGGGAAATATAACCAATCTACAGAAATAACTCCAGTAAACTGTTGCTTATTACTGTAAAATTAATTCCAATGACGCAGTTAAAATAACTGACGTTTAGCACTCTGAGTTTGATGTTTCCATACGCTTTTGTTAACTAAGGAAACGATTCAGTGATTCGTTTTATCCCACTATACGATTGTTGTATATGTTTGTTGCAAAGAAACTTTGCTGTAGGTACATACAATCTAATGACGGCGTTTGGTACTACCGGCGAAACAACTTATTATTGCGAAACAACTTATTATTGCGAAACAACTTATTATTGCTAAAAATCATGGAGTCATTTACGTGACATGCATGTAATTGGACAGAGATCTTCTCAAAGGAATAGCTTGCATGAAATGCTGAATATCAAGTATATACTCATGCAGAAACGATAGATTGTAACGCAGTCAGTCCGTAGCGAGTTATTAATGGCTGCCCGTTTAAGTAGATTATTATACAGATTACAGTTTTCGCTCTGGACTCCATTACATAATTCTGGAGGACGCTTCAACATTCACGTGTGTAACGTGTTGAATTATTAATGGACATACGCATACCAAGTGGCCAAACTTGATTTCTCCGTACAGATAAGACCTGAATTTCAAAAAGTTAATTTCTGGATGAATTTCGTATTTATCATATACTCTGTACTTCCACGGGATAGCGCATATCTTTAACGTGAAAATATTTGGTATGTGTGTAAGCTGCAATCTTCTTGTATGAGCTTAATAACAGCTTATTTCAACTGTACAAAAAAGTAATTAACAGAAATAGCAACGTCAACTATTCTGTTCCTTCTCTTCAGCTTACAGATCACTCTTCAACGTTCTAGTTCCACCCAATCATGATAGCAGACAACAAAGCATGTGGTTTGGAAGTTAGCGTACGGGTCTCTATCAGTGTGAATGATGATCCACAAGCCAACGGCTTTTTCATAGCGTGAAGAGGAAGCTGTGTCGCCAACAATAATGCAACTGAAGCAATTATGACCATCATTGTTGATGAATGTTTATAAAACTGATTTGTGATCCAATATATATCTACTGCAGTCTCCTTAAATACGGTGGCACTATCATTCTGCGAAATAAGCTTCGTACAGCGTAAGATTACATTCTGAGGAGAAATGCAGTAAGTAAATTTAGCCCCTGTGAATGAAGAGACATTAAATTTGTTAGATGCTGCTTTGGTCTAAACTCCAGAAGCGCTATCACAGGTGACAGGAGACATCGTAATTCAAATCTCATTCTGGATAAATCAAATTCTTTGATAACTTTCGTATCCCGTCAGAGGTTTAGCATGAAGTTTCTAACCCAAACAACTCAGCTGAATATATTTCTTATCACCAGTTCAAAAGGTATAGCTATAACCAAATGGAAACTACATCGTAATTGGCAGAAGTAAAGCTGTGAGGGCCGGCCGTGAGTCGTGCTTCGGTAGCTCAGATGGTAGAGCACTTGCCCGCGAAAGGCAAAGGTCCCGAGTTCGAGTCTCGGTCGGGCACAGTTTTAATCTGCCAGGAAGTTTCATATCAGCGCACACTCCGCTGCAGAGTGAAAATCTCATTCTGGATAAATCAAATTCTTTGATAACTTTCGTATTCCGTCAGAGGTTCAGCATGACGTTTCTAACCCAAACAACTCAGCTGAAAATATTTCTTAGCACCAGTTCAAAAGGTATAGCTATAGCCAAATGGAAACTACCGAACTTTGGCAGTCTCATGATGGTAGAAGCACTCATACAATCCTACTGTGAATTAAATTCTTGTGAATGTACCTTACGCAAGAAATAAATTCGTGGTTTATGCTCTAGTCTGATGTGTTTTTCCTTTGAGTTTTCAAGATGTATCGAAAACTGTATGCATTACTAAGGGATTGGATTTCTCATTTGAAAATGAAGTACTATTTTACATAAGTGCGGAATACGTGGCTTTACATTAAGAAGACAACCAATTGCGGAAACTGTTTTATTTACGCTTGTGTTTCAGAGTCTCCTTGAAAGTTAAATAACTGTAGTAAGAGTCGGCCTTGTTTGCAAGGAGCTGTTCGTTTTGATAGCGGTTCTTCAGCGTCATCTGTGACTGCATTGTAGTTGCTAGCTTGTTTGGACCTCATTTTCTGCCAAAAACGCTCGCAGGTGCGAAGAATGAATGATTATTTTGATAATACCCCAACAGCAGTCCTACGAGGAATGTTCATTATACACAAAGATACTTTTGCAGAGTTACTTGGGAGTGCCCGAGAGCACATTAACGCATGATTCCCTTGGACTCATAGGGGTGGATAAAAACATTTCGTCTCCTATACGCTTAGTTGAGAGACGGAGCAAAGTGGCCAGGCAAATGTATTCCTATTTTTTAATCTAAATAGCAACAAACGGAAATGCATGGAAAACTCATTATAATCTACAACTATTGAAGTATGTTACTGAATCAAATGAAGTACATTAAACAATACAATTTCGACAAAGTGGCGAAACAGCCACTTTGCCCGTTCTTGGCACTTTGGCCGATATGTACACTTAGCTTTAAATTAAAAAATAAGTGATTAAGAACTGTTTCAACAAAGAACTAAATACATTTTATTGCGAACCATGATACTAACTGCACTTTTCACAAATAAACGTCAAACTATGTTTCTTATCATCTGTACAGAATCCTTGGGCCAAGAGCGAGCACAATTGGCAGTAAATTCACTGCTCTTCTGCCGTTGGATTTGAACATTTTTATGCACAGTACATGCACTGACTGTTCTCACTGTTCTCGCCAAGAAGAGCGTTTCTAGGCTTGGGTTTGCTGCGCTTAGCACTCTTCTTTTTACTGCCTTTCTGCTCTTCGGCAGCTTTCCGATTTTCCTTCTTTTTGCTTTCTTCTTCTTATTTTTCTTTATTAGCCTCCTCTAGGTCACAGTTACAAGGACTTGCTGCATGTGTTACCACTGCTTTTATATTTCTAACTATACAAAAAAAGGCCAGAAGCGGCCTCCGAGATGGCCACTCGCCCACTCTGACGCCGTTACACAAAAGCTCTATACTCTCTAATAGCATGACCGAAATTTCAATAAATAATGTGGAATTATGGAGTTATTGTATGATACTTTCATCACAGTTTAATTAAAAAGACGTAAGTAGCATTCTCTCTCCAGGATAAATGCGTAAAGTGACCACTTACCTTACATCAGGATAATTAAAATCCACTAAAATTGTTATAACGCTGAGGAGCCGCAGAGCAAACGGGTTAGACTTCATGGGGTGACTAGACACGGCAGGGAGAATCAGTTAAGGCATTTTCCCCACAACGCCAACAGATTATAGTCCCCATGACGGAAATGACCCCGCATGGCAACTTCGCCGGACTCTCCCCTACACGGCTCACATCAACTAGACTTCTTTATGTTGGGTGATGTGAAGTCGACGGCTGCGGCAACAGCTGTTAGCGACGAAGCTGTCTTTCTTTCGAGTATCGTGGGAGCATGTAGGACTGTAGTCAGTAAGTGAGGTGAATCTGAGCGCCTTTGGAACTCTCTGCGATGGTGTGCTGAAGCCTATATTCGGGTAGATATTAGCTTTGAACGCTTTCCGTGAGGTTCTGCGACTCATTCGTAAAATTTAGAAAATGATTAAATATTATTAACGAAAAGCAATATTTGGATAGAACACAATTTTTCTTTCTAGTGGGAAAGGGGGATCGTGCAGCTGCCTTCGCTTTTTTCTATCTGAATATGTCCTTGTTGATAAATATTAATATTTTTTCAACCTGTTTAGTGGAATGATTTTGGAAGTATATGATTCGTAACAGATGGTAGATCCCTCGTCTTAGGATACGAATGAGAGAGGCGCAGTGGTTATGGCAGCTGACTTGCGTTGAGGAGATTTACGTAATCGTTATTTCCTTTAAATTTATTAATGTGAATTCTGGAATGGTTCCATTTAAAAGGACAGGACCTATATATTTCTCCATATTCATCACACTTAGTACGTCAGGACAGCTCAGTTTGTAAGATTATATCGTGAATGAGGCACGAGGCTAGATTTGGTCCTGAATCGACACAAAAATGTAAATGATCGTATGGCGCCAGTGGCCGGGATTTCCCAGGCGGGAAGTTCGGCTACCAAGTGCGACGCCATATTGGGTGACTTGCGCATCGACAATGGGGATGAAATGACGATGATGACAGCACAACACCAGTCCCTGAGGGAAGAAAATCTCCCACCCCAGACGGGAATCGAACCCGGGCTCCCGGAATCGACACGCATTTAAGCTGTCAGCTGGAGTTCAGTGAATAACTTTTTTTTATTGTAACGAAATGAAAGTGACAAGACAATATCCCTTACCTCGACAAAGAAACATTGCTAATTGGCGACGGATTACTTGTTCTGACTACATCATATCTTCGTCATTATCTCCAGTACAATCACCACCATCTCCACAACCATCATTATCGTCATTACCATCATCATCTCCCCACCATCACTATCATCTTCATCATCATCATCATCATCAACTGCTTGATACAGGTCTCTCTGAGATTTATCCGTGCAATTCGATCTTCAGTTCTTGCCTTGCTTGTATCTTGATGTCTTCGTGTTCTATTAAAGAATCCTCTAGGTCATTTCTTACCCCGAAAGACCTTCTTAACTGATCGGCAGCCCATCATTCCGTCTCGCTACATATCCAGCCCACATCCATTTCCGTTTCGGAAAAGCCACTATGACGTCGTCAACTCCTGTCTTTCCTGTTATCCATTTGTTTGTCTTTTCGACCTTCTTGTTATTACCAATATGCTTCTTAGCATGGCTCACTGCATAACCCTCAATTTTTGAACAGTTTGCTTAGTTAAGGCGCATATTTCACTTCTGTAAGCTAGTAATTTCGCATAAACTGGTTGTAGACTTCCTGCTTAAGGCACGCCAGCAATTTACTTCTAAATACATCTACATCTACGTGATTACTCTGCTGTTCACAATAAAGTGCCTGGCAGATTCGATAAATGAATTTCAAGTCATTTTTACTCTTCTGTTTATTTCCTTAAATGTCAATCTGGTTGTTGTTTTTCCTTGCCTTAAGAATAAAAATTCGTCAGATGTTTCTGCAGTTTCGTCATTAATCTTTACTGTTTTGCACTTGTGCTGTTATGGTGTTTTAAGCAGATTGGCCTTGTATTCGAGCGGATTGGTGAATTAATTCAGTGGTTCCCGGCCTGGAGGTAATTACCGATAGGGTAAAAAGTAATTTTTAATGGGTAGAAACGGAAAGGTTCAATTGTTTTTCTGTCACAAAACTAAATTACTTTTAAAAGGTCATTACTATTAGGATTATTTTGTAAGACTGTAATGCAGATTACAAAAGTTATCAATAATTATCGTTTTTGTTTCAGATGCTATCATTAACTTGTTACACTATGCGGTGGATGTTACTGCTTTTGATACAAATGGATGAACATCTCCCTCACATAGGCCACCCATAACATATACACATCGTACTATACATCTATGAGAGTAAAACTGGGACATATACGTCTTATATGCTTAAATATCTCTTAAAATACCTTCTACGAGTTGCACGTGGTTCCCATAATAGACCAAAATTTGCTTTACAATTCATTTTGCAACAACAAACGAAGTAACTGAGGACACAACGCAACATAACGGTAGCTATGCAATGTCCACTGCTTTAGGGCCTACGCTGTATTATTATTATTTATTATTAGTGCAGTGGTCATACAAAAAGCACTGACAGCTTAAAGACTTGCAATTTCTGCCATTTCAGACGTAAGGAGTCCAGAAATGAAGTGATTTACATACATGTATAGTGCAGCCATTTTAAGTTGGGTGATTTTAGATTGGGATGCAGGCTGTTAGTGAAGCAAGTGCCGCTGGGTATAAGACTGTTGCAGAGGAAGCAAATTTCGTAGCAATTGTCTTTTCTCACTGTGGGTAGCTAGCTTTCTTTTCTGAGAAGGAGTTGTAGCAAGCACTCCCGATCCACTAAGCACTGGTTCATCATTCCGCAAAAAAAGGTTGTTAGGAATAGTTAGTAGCGATAATCTTATTGACTCTTTAGTTGGTTGTTTAATAAAACTACCCATTGTTGTTGTTCTGGTCTTCAGTCCCGAGACTGGTTTGATGCAGCTCTCCATGCTACTCTATCCTGTGCAAGCTTCTTCATCTCCCAGTACCTGCTGCAACCTACATCCTTCTGAATCAGCTTAGTGTATTCATCTCTTGGTCTCCCTCTACGATTTTTACCCTCCACGCTGCCCTCCAATACTAAATTGGTGATGCCTCAGAACATGTCCTACCAACCGATCCTTTCTTCTAGTCAAGTTGTGCCACAAACTCCTCTTCTCCCCAATCCTATTCAATACCTCCTCATTACTTATGTGATATACCAATCTAATCTTCAGCATTCTTCTGTAGCACCACATTTCGAAAGCTTCTATTCTCTTTTTGTCGTCCACGTTTCACTTCCATACATGGTTACACTCCATACAAATACTTTCAAAAACGACTTCCTTACAGTTAAATCTGCACTCGATGTTAACAAATTCCTCTTCTTCAGAAACGCTTTCCTTGCCATTGCCCGTCTACATTTTATATTCTCTCTACTTCGACCACCATCAGTTATTTTGCTCCCGAAATAGCAGAACTCCTTACTACTTTTAGTGTCTCATTTCCTAATCTAATTCCCTCAACATCACCAGATTCAATTCAACTACATTCCATTATCCTCGTTTTGCTTTTGTTGATGTTCATCTTATACCCTCCTTTCAAGACACTATCCATTCCGTTCAACTGCTCTTCCAAGTCCTTTGCTGTCTCTGACAGAATTTCTTCTCCATGGATTTTAATACCTACTCCGAATTTTTCTTTTGTTTCCTTTACTGCTTGCTCAATATACAGATTGAATAACATCGGGGAGAGGCTACAACCCTGTCTCACTCCCTTCCCAACCACTGCTACCCTTTCATGCCCCACGACTCTTATAACTGCCATCTAGTTTCTGTACAAATTGTAAATAGCCTTTCGCTCCCTGTATTTTCCTGCCACCTTTAGAATTTGAAAGAGAATATTCCAGTCAACATTGTCAAAAGCTTTCTCTATGTCTACAAATGCTAGGAACGTAGGTTTGCCTTTCCTTAATCTTTCTTCTAAGATAAGTCGTAAGGTCAGTATTGCCTCACGTGTTCCAATATTTCTACGGAATCCATTCGTCTGTAAAGAATTCGCGTTAGTATTTTGCAGCTGTGACTTATTAAACTGATAGTTCGGTAATTTTCGCATCTGTCAACACCTGCTTTCTTTGGGACACCCATATAAACTTTTATTTATCTCTCGTCTTTTTAAAAATAAGGGTGTTCAAACAAAATACTTTTTCATTTTAAAGTTTATTTATGTGGTAATGTTGATGATAGTGGAGGCAGGAGGAGCAGGGCACTAGCTAATATCTTATTGTGTTTAGTGGTAATAGTCTCTGAATGGTTGGGAACCACTAACTTAATCTTTATCCAGCCATCCTAATTAGGTTTTCTGAATTTTCTTTAAATTGCTTTGCGGAGTATGAATGTAGATGTAGATGTAGATAAATGCGAGACAGCTCCTATTATAAGTGCACGGCCAACTACCTGTTCTGTGTTTGTCGGACTAAACCTATAAGTATATAAATTGTATATATGTAGAGTGATAGTGGTATAAATGCAGATATTCTTACCGACGACTGAGTAAAATGCACTGAACAACGTTACATCAACATTTACTTCATTTTCAGACTAACAATTATTAGGAGTTGTATGTTTTTAGGCTGGTTAGTATCTCCAACTACATGTGGCATTTATGCTTAGTATCCCCTATGCAGCAGGTCAGGTACTGAAGTGTGGACGCTTAACAGGGTGGTAACGTGCTTACCTCCCATTCAAGCGGGCCCGGGTTCGATTCACGGCCGGGTTGGAGATTTTCTTCGCTCGGGAGCTGGGTGTTGTGTTGCCCTCATCATAATTTCATCTTCATCCCCGGGGCGCAACTCGCCCAATGTGGCGTCGACTGAAATAAGACTTGCACTTGGCGGCCGAACTTCCCCGGTTGGGGCCTCCAGGCCAGCGATGCCATACGCTCATTTCCTTTTTTTACGACCATTCAGAAAACGTCAGGTAGTAAATTAGGTGACGTATTTGCAGAAAGACTGTTAGACGCAGAGAAAAAACCAACTAAGACACTGAAGTGCATACATATGGAGGTACCAATGATGACAATATGTGCACTTGTATCCCATTCTCCCTGTATGTGTGTGAATTATGTTTTTCTTTTTTTTTTAAAGAGGGGTAGGACGTCAAACGGTCCGACTTGGAGTAGGAGAGGCATCACAGGACATTTTAATTTCCACTGTCTATACTTTTACAAGTAAATTCATAAAACTTTGTTAGCATGACCAGGAAGGATTCGGGATTCACACACGTAGCAGCGGAAGTTCAAAACATAACAAAATAAATTTTTTACACGTGAAATTTCATCATTTTTTCGCTTACTATTGGCTGCATTTGTTGCTATAGGTACACTTTTCTTCATAAGTAAGAGAGACTGTTCGATGAATTTTGCACAGTATACAAACCATACTTACATGTGTGAAACTCTAGAATCTATTTAATTTATGAAAAAATGAATGAGCTGTTACGTTTTAAACTTGATGTTCAGAAAAAAATCAAATTTTGTGGTTAATTATCTCAATTTTTACCACAGTTTTTAATAGATTTGGAAAATTCTAGAGTTTCATACACAGGTAAGTATGGTTTGTATGCTGTGGAAAATTCATCAAAGAATCTGTCTTACTTGTGAAGAAAAATGTACCTATAGCAACAAATGCAGCCAATAGTAAGCGAAAAAATGATGAAATTTCACATGTAAAAAAAATTATTGTGTTATGTTTTTGAACTTCCACTGCTATGAGTGTGAATCCCGAATCCTTCCTGGTCATGCTGACAAAGTTCTATGAATTTGTTTGTAAAAGTATAGACAGTGGAAATTAAAATGTCCTGTGGTGCCTCTCCTGCTCCATGTCGGCCCGTTTGACGTCCTACCCCCCTTAACGGTAATAAAATGATGTATCCAATGTTCTTGTAAAAGTGATCGACAGGAGCATAGAAGTACTATTAGTATTACAGCTAAATGCTGTTACCCGAAAGTTTCATAGGCAAACAGAATTCGTGTCGACTACCTACAAAATCTGAAGTAACAGCACCACCGAAAGCGTCCGAGATCGACCTCGCGTATCGAGGTGGTCACGGAGTGTTCGTAGACGGTCGTAAATAAACAGGAGGGTGTCCCTTAAGAGGAGGCAGGAGAAACCAACGAGAGAGAGGTCGCAGAGTTCTGAAGACACGAGCAGCCTGACAGGCAGGACGCCGGAGAACGTATACGCGGCACCGTTTCCGCCGAGGTCTCCGTGGCAACGCATTATTTCAGGACCAGGCTAATGAGACGCCAGCCGGACAATTGCTGCGGAAGACGTATTTCAGCGGCGGCAACGGGCGCGACGCGGCCGCGGCTGGCCGCGACCCCGCGACAAAAGCGCGAGTAAATATTAGTCACCGCGGAGGGCCCGCCAGCGTGTTTGCACAGTCACTGTACTGCTGATGGACGGGCCACACTGGCCTTGTCACGGCCGGGGCAATAATTACGGACGGCACACAGGACCCTGGCTTTTACTTCCATTTTATAATAAAAAGGGCGCTGCCCGTTTGTTATTATGTGTGCGCATAGCATTTCTAAAGAGTAACGCATAATACGCAGCTTCTGCGAGTAGTGTGCGTGTGTGTGTGTGTGTGTGTGTGTGTGTGTGTGTGTGTGTGTGTGTGTGTGTGTACGGGTTCCCAACGAGACACTGGGTCCGTGCGGGGCAGGTGAATGTGCAGTAAAGAACGACACTGCCACATTACGAGGCGGGAGTTATTCGCCTCTTATTTTGCTTTACGGTGTGCCTCGAGTACAGCATGACTGATAAATAGCTCCGGGTTTCGCGCGGCCGTCGTTCTCGCGCATAGCGAATGCGGGCCGCGACCGGGGCACGCAGCATTGTGACGCAAACCAGGGCGCGGGGCGTTCTATGAGTCCGCCGGCTTGGCCCAAGCCGCGCCCTCGCTGCTCTGCTGCTGCTGCCGCCTTCCGGTGGATTTGCCGACTGGGCGTCCTCTACTAGCACGGCGTCTGAACTCCCCGTAAGTAGAGATCTGCGCCGGTGTCGATATACCTGGGCGCGTCGGAACATCGCAATAGTAATTACTTCGTGGGTTAAAGGTAAAAGATAGTCGAAAAATAATGGTTGCACGCACACCTCTTACTAATCAGTTTATTACACAAGCAGTTACAGTTATAAACAGACCATCTTCAGGTGTGGTGTGACATCGTAATAAGATCTATGACAACCCAGAGCCGCTCGGTGGTTATGAAACTTCCTGTCAGATTAAAACTGTGTGCCGGACCGAGACTCGAACTCGGGACCTTTGCCTCGCGGGCAAGTGCTCTTAGAGCACTTGCCCGCGAAAGGCTAGGGTCCCGAGTTCGAGTCTCGGTCCGGCATACAGTTTTAATCTGACAGGAAGTTTCATATCAGTGCACACTCCGCTACAGAGTGAAAATCTCATTCTGGAAACATCCCCCACGCTGTGGCTAAGCCATGTCTCCGCAATATCCTGTCTTTCAGGAGCGCAAGTTCTACAAGGTTCGCAGGAGAGCAGGAGAGCTTCTGTAAAGATTGAAAGGTAGGAGACGTGGTACTGGCAGAAGTAAAGCTGTGAGGAGAGGGTGTGAGTCGTGCTTGGGTAACTCAGATGGTAGAGCACTTGCCCGCGGAAGGCAAATGTCCGGAGTTCGAGTCTCGGTCCCGCACACAGTTTTAATTTGCCAGGAAGTTTCATATCAGCGCACACTCCGCTGCAGAGTGAAAATTTCATTCTGACTCGGCGGTTATAATTAGAGTGCAGCTTCTCACTGTGGTCCAGTGGGGGCTGTAAGTATCGTACGACAGCGAACCATGGTAGATATGCTAATGCGTTACTGTGGAACTGATTTATGCTGGAAAAAGAATTACTTCAAATTTTGGCCACCAGGTGCCAATATGGCGCTGTACACAGTTAGTAGGACGGTGTCAATCCACACTGTCATTTTACGAGCCATAAGGTGATTAAACAAAACGGCTGTCGGGAAGAGACACCGCGCGCTGTCAGTGAAATTACTTTATGTGAACGGCAACAATTAAAGTGCTGGATTGAGAGAGTATCGCCGACTGAAAGGTCTGAAGAGAGGCCCGATTAAGTGGTTTAAGAAGATGATAACGGAATTCTAAAAGACGGGTGAGCATGCTGTGTCACCTACAAGAGGAAGGCGTCCTATCCTGGTGGAAATGACGGAGGAAATTGCTGTTGCTGTAACTGACCATTGTAGCACGTGCCACGGGTAGTGCTGGTGTTAGTGCTCCTGCAGTGTCACGACAATTGTCCATCCCATGCTCGACAGTACGGAAAGTTTTGTGGGCCTTATTGCACTGTTACCTCTAAGAGATCCAGACTGTGCAGCAACTGAAGCCTCATGATCCGCAGCAACATTCTGAATTTGCTCTTCAGTTTCTGGAAGGGATCGAAGTTCATGACATGTGGCCAGGCAATATTCTCTGGAGCGATGAGGCACGGTCTAAGGCGCTGCAGTCATGGACTGTGCGGCTGGTCCCGGCGGAGGTTCGAGTCCTTCCTCGGGCATGGGTGTGTGTGTTTGTCCTTAGGATAATTTAGGTTAAGTAGTGTGTAAGGTTAGGGACTGAATTTTTTTTATTTTTTTTTATTTTATTTTATTTTATTTTATTTTTTTTTTTTTTTTGATGAGGCACATTTTACACTACAGGGTTGGTTGGTTGTTTGGGGAAGGAGACCAGACAGCGAGGTCATCGGTCTCATAGGATTAAGGAAAGACGGGGAAGGAAGTCGGCCGTGCCCTTTCACAGGAACCATCCCGGCATTTTCCTGGAGCGATTTAGGGAAATCACGGAAAACCTAAATCAGGATGGCCGGATGCGGGATTGAACCGTCGTCCTCCCGAATGCGAGTCCAGTGTGCTAGCCACTGCGCCACCTCGCTCGGTACACTACAGGGTGCAGTGACTACACAGTGCTGCCGATCAGGGATACTGTTAAACCGCATATTGTGCACGAAGAGCCACTGCACTCGCCCGATGTGACTATGTTGTGCGGATTCCCAAGGACCTGTATTCTCGGTCGGTTCTTCTTTGAAGAAAATACATCCAGAGGGCCTGTTAGATGTATCGTGATGACTGTACGTTATCGAGACCTCCCTGTACGGCATGTGATTCCTGCTTTGGAAGAGCGTACCTTTGTAGGAATCAATGGGGCAACATCTCATGTCGCTTGCCTGGTGAAACATCTGCTTAACGTAACTTTCCACGAACCTGTTACCTCCAGAGGTTTTCCAGATGCATGACCTACCAGATCACCTGATCTGGCAATATCTAAAGGAAAGCGTTCACCAAGGACGCGTTCGGTCTCTACCTGGTCCGAAGGTCATTGTACAGGAACACGTTGGTGAGATTCCACCGGAACTGTTGCTACCAACTGTTGATCACGTCGTTTTACGGACGCAGATTCTCGTCGACGTGCTCATACTGAAAAAAAGAAGTTAAGCGGCGGTTAATAATTTAATCACCATTATGCCTTTCTCACTTGCTTTACCTTTCCTGTCCACGTAATTCAATACATTTGGAAACATTTCTATGCGTCTTTCTTGCACTTCCATATTTGCGCCTGGTGGCCAAAATTGGAACTCAGGTTTTTGCAGTGTATATCGGTTCCGCATTTCGCGGTAGCATATCTACCAAGTTACATTGTCAAACAAAATCATAACCCACACTGGACTTTGTGAGTAGCTGCACGGTAATTATAACCACCTGATATTATCAGGCATAATGTTACGCCAGGATTTCCATTCAGCCATTACTTGTGTTTCTCGAAAAGTGCAAACTTTGTCATAGCAAGTTTCACAACTCAAGAACAGATTTCAGAAACATGTTGTTGTGGTCTTTAGTCTGAAGATTCACTCAGTGCAGTTCTCCACACTGGTCTATCCTGTGCAAGCCTCTTCATCACTGCTGTACTTCCGCAACCCACCTCCACGTGAACCAGATTACTGTATTGAAGCCTTGATCTCCATCTACAGTTTTTACCAACACTTCCTTCCACTACCAAGTTGTCAACTCCTCGGTGTCTCACTACGTGTCGTATCAACCAACAACGTCCTTTAGTAAAGAGATGCCATAAATTTCTTTTCATCCCAGTTCGATTCAGGTCCTGCTCATTACTTTTTCAATTTATCCATCCGATCTCAGCATTCTTCCATAGCACCACACACGTACCGAATGAAGTGGGGGAGACGTTGGCGCACGAGACTCGTATTCGGGTGGACGACGGTTCAAGTTCGCGTTCGACCATACTGCTCGCCTCAGAAATGCTTTTTTCTTCTGTAACCGGTGTACATTTCGTAACATCTGTACTTCGGCCAGCGTCACTTATGTTGCTGCACAAATATCACATTCTTCTAGTACTTTTAGAGTTTCATTTCCTATTTCCTGATTTAATATGACAATACTTCATTACCCTTGTATTACTTTTGAGAGGTTCGTCTTATAATGTTCATCTAAAGCTGGCCGAAAGATTGCCAGCAGAAAAGTCGTGGCAAGGTGTCGACGTCAATCAGCAGTTGGTACGAAATATGCAGTATTCATTACGCAGGGAAAAGTTCAAGAATCATACTGTCCATTTCATTCAATTGTTTTTCCATGTCTTTGCCGTCTTCGACAGAGTAATTGTGCCATTGTTAAAGCCCGAAGTTGTTATTTTTTACCCTGACGTTTCATGTCCCCTCCAAACCCTTAAAACTGAAGTAAGGTTTCTATACAAATTGCAGATAACATTTAGGTCCCTGGTTTTGTCCCTCGTTCCTACTGCATTTCAAAAACTGTGCTTCAGAAATACGTGACCTACGAAATGTCAGCATCTGATTGCTATTCGATTTACATCGACGCAACAACTTGTCGTTCCTTAAAAATTAAACTTGTCATTCCTTAAATATTACATTGCACTGAGTATCTATAAACTTCTCGTGTCTGTATGGTGGCCTCTTGTTCAGAGTTACGCAACACTGATTTGAGAAATGAAGATTGATATCCATCCTGTGACTTCAAAATGTTGGACTTAACGCTAGTGATCGTTTTCTGCTCCTGTTGAGCATATTTGTACAGGACACTATTGTAGCGAGGGGTCGCTATTTAAATGAACAAAGAGCTTGTCTAGCAGTTCTTGTACTTTGATCGCTAATGATAAATTCTGACACCGAAGGTAGTAAACCTATACCAGTTCCGTTACATCTTTAAAAAGTAGGCCACAGAATAAATCTTCGTGCAAAATTGGTCTGTTAGTTCCACCTTCCATTGATAATGCTCACAATAAACATTGTTACGTGGAATGTGTCAACTAAACGAAAATATAGCCGTATAAAGAAATATGCATCTCAATGTTTATGACGTCATTGCTCCTGAACTATGAGTGGAACGATGATATAATTCTGTAGTAGCATTGAGTGGCATATGTGGATATTATCTGCGAAATTTATTTCGGGTAGAGTTAGTAGCACAGAGATGATAAATTTAAACGTAATGCATGATGCGACAGTTTTTCACACATCTCTTTGTTTTCGACGTAATATCTCCTGAACTGTGGTAGGTAGGTGCTTCTTATACCCGCAGCGATCGTTGTCTGACGGTAAGGAATAAGTGTACCAACTTTGGTTGAAATCGGAGAAGTGGTATTAAGAGGAGATGTGGAGCATACACACATACATACGTATATCTCTATAATACTACGGATGTTACGACATGCTGGTCGTTTGCAGGTTTGTAAATGTTTATGTGTTCGTATTCAAGAAGTCTCCTACCATTGAGATTTACTCGATGTGCCGAGGGGCAAATGTGTAAGCTGCCACCAGTCTAGACATTCCAGTCAATATATTAGAAAGAATGACGCTTTCTCTGCGTTTCAGAATACTTGTCCTGCCATTTTAGGAGACCAAACAACATATTCATGCTTTTTCCCACATGCCTATATATATTTTTCCTAGGTTCTTACCGTTGGCAGTTTATACTCCGTGGTTTTTCAGAGGAAGAGGTTTTTGCATATACACTGCCCTTTGCAACCGCTAGAAATGCGTTCAGGCGCGCACCGGTCTACATTTCATGCCAAACTGTATTACGGAGCCCGTACCGAAACAGGGAGCAGGGTCAACTGTCACCGCTCGTTTACACAAGTCGTGCTGAACCACCTGCTACGACACTAATCGTTACGAGCCCGTTTAGTTCGCACACGCAAGCCGTAAAAGCAGCCGAGGTCGACAATGTTAGAGGAATATATGCTGCTTCGAACTCGTCCCAACAAGTTGCGTGCATGAAATTGTGCATATGAAAGGCTAATCCCATAATGCATGAGATACATATAAATCATATACTTTTCTGAAACTTCTTAGCCCGTTGTGCTACTTAATTTTTTTTTTTTTTTTTGTAATAACAGTATGTTATGGTGTTCCTTCATTTCTTTTCACGGTATTCAGTTTTAACTGTAATGTATAGAAAGAAATGTGGGCCAGTATTGTATTATGTTGCTCGCTGCTTCGTTGGCATGGTAGAACACGTTATTAAAGAAATGACATGCGTATATTGTCCTCTTGGCTCCATGCTCTTAGGTCACCCAGTCTTTTATTCCTTGCGAATCTACAAAGAAGTCTCTTTCTCATCACACAGTTACTGATTAATAAACTGTTTATTGTGGTAAATTAAATTTGTGTCCAGATCTGGAATATTTTGTCACAGAATATCATTAGGCTAGAATTAGAATTTTTACATACAATAAGACCTGAATTTTGTGCATACTTGAAGGAACACAGCTGTAAGGGATGGCTGGAGGAAAAAGTAGTAGTGCGCAATAAACTTTTTAAAAATTTTATTTCATAGTAGTTATTCAGTTACTTTAGAGTGATAGAAGTTAGTTTGTTTGAGAAACTGAACTCCTCTTGGAAACATCCAGAAAATGGATTAAACTGTGTGGTTTTCACTAACATTCTTGTATATACTAAAATCCGCTGATCTAATCTCATGCGCTGTATTTATAACAATATGACTTCCAGTTTATCAGTTGATGCTTTTCGTGTGGCGGTGGTCCCTACTATTTGCTTTGAAACAAAGAAGTCCTCGTTTCCCATTCTGATCACCATGAATGGGCTTCTTATTTTTGCATTTTTTTTAAAATGATGACAATTTTTACGAAAATATGCGCTGAGCAAGCGTTTTGTGACACTATTGTAAATGGACTGCGAGCCTTATCCAGATAGGTTAAAATATACTACTTTTAAACCTCTTTATAAGAAAGGTGATTAAAAAGACTCAAATAATTATCATCCAATTTCCTTATTGACGTCTTTTCCCAAAATATTCGGAAAAATAATGTACTCAAGAGGAATCTCAAATTTAAATAAAAACAATTTACTTAGTACATCACAGTTTGGATTCCAGAAGGGTTGTTTGAAATAGATGGCTTTACAGTCAACTGGTTTGAATCTTACTTAACAAACAAAAAGGAATGGTTCAGTTTTGGATCCATTCCTACTACTTAAACAAAAGTGAACGATCTTACACTTAACACTGAAAAAGTACTGGTACTTTTTGCAGTCTCTGTTAATGTTATGATAAATCCCTTTAGAGAAAAAGCAACAGAAGAGATTGTAATGACGTTTTTCGAACAATTATGGAGTGTTTCTCTAAAAATGGACTTTCGCTTATTTTTGAGAAAACACACTATATTCAATACTGTACAACAAACAGAATCATACCAACGACTGATGTACCACATGAACTGGAGTCAGTAAGGTAAGGATAGAATTCTCCAAACTTTGAGTGTACAAAACGATGAAAATCTGAACTGGAAGAAACATATTACTGAGCTTCTAAAACAGTTACTTGCAGTTACAGTTGCTCTTCGCATAATTGCTAATCTTGGAAACAAAGGAATCAACCTCATGACAAATTTTGCATATTTCCACTCAATAGTGCTCTATGGAATAATTTTCTGAGGTAGTTCATCACTTATATAGGAAGTACTGATAGCACAAAGACGACCAATTAGAATAGTATGTGGTGCTCGTCCGCGATTGTTGCATGTTTGGGACTAAACAATAATGTGTTCATTAATGTTAACACTAGACTGACTCGTTCCATAGCATTTCGATAAAAGAATCCTTCAAACGATCAACCTCACTAGCACCAAAAAGTTGATCACAAGACAGGTATGATCGACCATTATTCAGTTGCTTGGATCAATTTTCATTATAGAAAAAACTTAATTTGCTATATTAACGTTATACGTTGGTGACATTTCCAAGTCTGATGTTGAAAATTGGCAACTGAATAATCAGATGCTCATTGTATTATTGGGTAGGAAAGAGTTTCACACATGCGTATCTCTGAAACTTGAGTTACGTTACTGTTCTACACATAGTGATAACAATACTTCGTTCGGTATTAGGCCAAGCGTTGCCATCAATTGTTTTGGGAGACACTATAGGTCAATGTCAGCTGTCGACAAGGAATTGCAATATAAGTCAGGAAAACGCTAATATAAATGATTCACAAAAAAGGTGAGCTATACTACTGTTACTTTCACAGCCTCGATTCTAATACTTATTCTAGTCTCATTTTTCTTCGCATCTACTTTCGACAGCTTTATGTAAGAGTACACTTTGAAGTGGTGTTGACAGTGTGCTTGAGAAACTAGATAAAGTAGTAAATAAGTATGTGAAGACGCATGAACAATATTATCTAAGGCCACCGAGAATGGAAGCCGGATCCTATGCGAAAATTTGCTCACGCAGTTCCATAGAGTATGGACACATGTCAGAAGTTTGACGCTTAGCTGACCTTCACTTCTTGCAGAATTTAATTATTAGCAAAAATCGCCTATAATGGGAATTTTGAGGAAAACATTCGAATACCGTGCCAGAAAAATGTCAAATTTATTATGGATTTTCATACCACGTCAGTTAAAGAACTATTAATCTGTCGAAAACAGACAAGTGTTGTGTTAAATGTACGATACACAAAATGTAGGTGTTTGGACGCTTTTTTTGTCAGTGTGCGGTGTTGCATGGCAGTGTGTAGCTTATTGCACGCAGCTTCACAATTGCAATTTTGTAAAAGTGAGACAAGTTAATAGTTTTTCTGGTTAGTACGAAACAACTGCGGATTGTAATTTCGGTAAAATATTAACTATTGCCTCAAGATGTGATGCTGATGATAATGATGGTGATGGTGTGTTTGTGGTTATTGTCCGAATATGCTGCTGCAGTGTCGAAAGTTTATTCATGTTCTCTGTACATTAGAAGAAGTTAAAATACATGACCAATATGATTCATTATTAATGATATTGCTCCTTACACGACTACATGTCGAATATCGTACTGCACTTCTGGTTCTTTGGTAAAGCTTATTATATTAACAAATTAATGGCACTGTGGTACTTTTTGTGTATGTGATTTAATAACCAAACTTTCCCTAGCAAACTTAACAAGAACTTCGCTTCCAACGTAACAAACCATGGAAAGGAATTTAAAGACTCTCTTCTCAGCTGAAATATTATCGTCAGCTAATATAAATAGTAACTGCGCTTTTTAGCGAAACAGGCATTAGTTTTAGTGCACGCATCCGGCCGGTGAGGCCGAGTGGCTTTAGGCGCTTCAGTCTGGAACCACGTGACCGCTACGGTCGCAGGTTCGAATCCTGCATCGGGCTTGGAGGTGTGTGATGTCCTTCGGTTAGTTAGGTTTAAGTAGTTCTAAGTTCTAGGGGACTGATGACCTCCGCGCGTTCGTCGCTGATTGGTTGTCGGTTTATGGCCGTAACTCTCACAGCGGTTCATTTCAGACTTGCGGTATTTTGGAACATTTTGCTTGATTAGCCGTCCCTTACCCTGCTCTGGCATTATTAAGAGGTGTTTATGTGCACCCTGTGTACTACGCGTCACTGCTGTCTCTAACAATCAGTTTGGTCCCCCGCAGCATGCCCGCCATGTCACTCGGTCTGCCTAGCCCTAACTGATCAAGCACAGGAGAAACAGTCGCCAAAAAAATCAGTATTAAATAGTAGGTATGCAGGAAAAACTACGGTGTGTTTATTCAGAAGATACTGGGTGCAGTTAACCTGTCGGACCTGGAAAGCGCATCACAAGTGATTAGGGCAGGAACAGAGGACGCGCCCTTATATACAGGAGCTATTGTGTCGAAGCCTGACCTACCGTTTAAGAATGCTTGAACACCGAAACATTTTAAGTCTTTGAGATTTTCTGTTGTTCCCAGCTATAGTTAAGTTATCACACAAACTTTTTTTTTTCAAATGGACTTTTATTACTGGAGTGATCAACAGCCGAAATATCTCATGAAGCCGGAACTCGCATTGTGCATTACTCTGCAAGAGAGGCTCACCACCAATTTCTCTACTGTGCGAGCCTCTTGACCGCAGGTAACACTGGTACCCAACGTCTCCATTTACTTTTCCCAAATATTCCAATATCTGTCTTCTCCTAAAGTTCTTGTTCTTGGAGATTCCCTCAAGTAACTTGGAAGACATTCCTTGATGTGGTAACATATGTACAACCATCCTGTTCCCTCTTCCTGACAATATATTCTACATGCTGCATTTCCAAGGAAAATCTCATTTCTTATCAGTCCACCTAGTTTTCTATATAGCACACCATCTCACACGCTTCCATACTTTTCTTTTCCCGTATTCCCACAGTTTATAACGCACGATACGCACCAAATTAAGATTCTGTTATGGTATTCGAAATATAAGCTGATAAGCCATGAACAATACTTCTCTGCTTTCTGTGAAAACCGATATCGAGGTAGAAAGAAAATCGGCGCAATAATATAATATGCAAAAAAACAATTTGTGTAAAGGTTTAAATGCCCTGCCAACGTAGCCAGAACTGACTGTGAGAAAGAATACAAAATTGCATGTTTTCATAGCAAAGCACAGCACAGCATTTTCTTCCTCGCCGTTAGTTGGCAGAGAACCTGGTTATTGTTGTTTAAAAAGGCCAGCCAGTGTCCGTTTGAATGTTTGTTAGAGTATCACGTAAAACGTTGAAGTAAATTGGTCAAAATCATTTCGAGATTTTTACCAACAACTTTTCTCTACTATTTATAGCCTACAAATAGCCAATATCCGTCCAAACATTTATTAGAGCAACGCGTAAAAATTTGTTTCAAATAGGTCAATAACATTTCAAGATTTTTGGTAGTAACGTTAAACAACGACTTGTCTTTATATAGTATTGTAGATTACTTGTTTTTCCAAATAACTTAAATCTATTCTCCTGAGAAATTCGAACATCTTGCATCATTTTGTTTGTACTGGCGAACCCTATTTGTAGGCCAACAAATCCTTTGAATGTGTTTTGATTTTTGATTAGTCTTGCTTTCATTATCATACGCAATGACAGAACTGCTTCTCTAGTAACAACATCTTCAACTTTTGCAGTCCTCAGGTGCGTGTAATATTACAGTATATTGATAAGTTTTACTTTTTGGACCGTCTGACTACAACTGAACGAAACACAATTTTCGTGCCACACTCATTTCGCCTTTATTATCTGCAAGGCATCTTCAGTGGCCTGGAATATGTACATACAGCATTTTTACTATTTAGTTTACATTTTGGACAATGTACCTACAGGTTATAAACAGTTCAGGTGGGTGGCTTTTGCTATTATGTAGTAATATTTTGAACTGTACTTACAGCTTGCCTGGACGATTTTCTACACATTACGCTTCTGTTCCTTTTTTGGTGCCGTTCCTCCGCAAATACAATTTATAAGCAGAGGAACGGCAGAAAAAATGGAACAGAAGCGTAATGTGTAGAAAATCGTCCATACAACCTGTAAGTACAGCTCATAATATTACTACGTAATAGCAAAATCCGACCTCCCGGTACATTGCCCAAAATGTAAACTAAATAATTAGTACAGTTCAAAATATTACTACATAATAGCAAAATCCGACCCCCAGGTACATTGCCCAAAATGTAAACTAAATAGTAAAAATATGAATATATTACAGGCCACTGAAAACGCCTTGCAGAAAATAAAGGCGAAACGCGTATGGCACGAATATTGTGTTTCATTCAGTTGCAGTCAGACGGTCCAAAAAATTAAAAATTATCAATATAACGTAATGCTTCTAAGGTTTACGTAGTTTGCAGAATTCTGTTTGACGAATGGAGCAGGGATTTGAATCGGCAGCTCGCCCCTCGCTGTCGGCCTTCTCCCTCTGCAGGTGGCCGAGCACAGCTGCTTTTGTTGCAGCTCAGCTCTGCACTGTCACTGCGGACACACAGAAGGAGCACGCGGCGGCTAGCCACGACCGGCCGCGGCCTGCGTAATCAACTGGGGCCAGTTATCCAGCAGCTCATTAGTAACCTTTCGCCACGTCACTTCCACGCCGCTATTATTCAGTTGTAAGGGCGAGATGAAAAATCCCCTGCTTGTTACAGCGATGGAGCTAACAGAAAAGAAATTTTGCAATTTTTAGTTTGGGCTACGTAGCGCAATAATGTAATCCGGGATTTCGTTCCTTTGTGGTTTTTTGGCTTTTAGATGAATGCTTGACTGCTTTTTTGTACATGCAAACGTGTATTCGCACGTCGGTCAGACTTCCTTGTGTGATTAAATACCGCCAGATTTGAATCGCTAATATAAATGCGTAAACAGCGGCCGAGCCCACAGCAGATGGACAGTGTGGCTGTACGTGTTTGTCGCGCAGACTTTGTTTTGTGTGTGAAGTCAGAGTGCCAGTGTACGAGCTTGCCTAGACTTAACGAATTAGCGTTGTGTAAAATCTTATGAACTGGTGCAGCGTGGAAACTCGTTCATGTGGGACACTGATTCGGATCTCATTGTGAAGAGCTTTCGGAGCACTGCTGCGGCCCAAAGTGAGACAAATATTCACTGTAATGTAAGTGAAAATCGGTATTAAATTGCAAATTACTAAGAAATGAAAGATTTATTATACGAGTCGTAAATCTGCTAGAAACGGAAATGTAGCCGGCCCTACGGGCATAGAGAATCCAGCGGAAGTCTAAACTTGTGATTTATCTAGTTTGTAACTGTTATACCACTCTGTGTTGTTAACTTGCTAAAGAGATTGACAAATTACATATTAATATCTGAAACACTTGTTTTGAATTTAACCCGATGTTTTCATGAAAAATGTACGGGCTGCACTATAGAAGTAGACACACATTTTTTATTTTTATTTCAGGATCATGAAAGACTGCGCTCTAGTAGACAGACAGAGGAATGTGGAATGTAGATATAAACCAAAAACGATTATAAAAAACACATGAAAGAATCCATCAGTATGCGAATGAGAAAACAATTTGATGGAAACTGGAGGTAAGGTTTTATGGGACCAAACTGCTTGTAACAGGTCATCGGTCCCTAAGATTACACACTACTTAATCTAACGTAAACTAACTTACGCTGAGGACGACACACACACCCATGTCCGAGAGAGGACTCGAACCTCCGACGGGGGGAGCTGCACGGAACGTGACAGAACGTCCTAGACCGCTCGGCTACACAGCGCGGCTAATAATTTGATGTGAACAGTTGACACTTGATTATCTTGAGTGAGTAACATAGGTTTATGCAGCTCACGCAGGATATGGATAGGAGGGTGAAGCCAGATCTCGCAGCCAGTTAAATCCTGAAGTGCAGGTGTGATGAAAGGTGACCTGCTCAGGTGCAGTTCATTAAATTTTTCATCAGAAACATGGATAAAATTCCTGACATCTTCAAAGTAGCTTGTGGAGCCAGTACGCTTGACAACGTTCGTGGAGACATCTCCATCAAAAGGCGACGTTAAGCTGTGCTAGAGCCATTTTGCTTTGCGAGAGGACTAATCTGCGGTATGATATCTACGGCTTTCATTATTTCCATCACTTTATTCTATTCTTATCCTTGTCAACGTAAAAGCAAAATTCCGCCAATAATTTACAGAGTTCTGTGTGTTCACAAAGAAGCTAGGCTCGTCTGCAATGGAAATACACTGGTGCTCAAAATTAAAGCAACAAACCGCTGTTTCCACCTCCTGTGTTTAATTCACTATGTGATCATACAAACTGTCAACAGATGTCAGTACGATCGTGTTCTGCACGGAAGATGGCATTTCGGTCAGCGGAAACCACGGTTGTGGCAGGGCACCTATCTAACGCAGTAGTGTTTGTCGGGTAGTCCCATATCCACAATCGCAGTCACAGACGGTTCAGTATAGCACAGAGAAGCTGCTTACCAGACTCTCTGCGGTTTAGGATCAAAGGAGAACGAAAACAGGACACTCGCAAACTCATATGACTCGATATCTTCACATGACTCTTTCTGTTGGATCTCGGATGTGGCGATAGTTTATAGAGACCGACACTGTACCCGGAGACCAGGGCACGGACGATCACGTGTCACATCACAAGCAGAGGACCGTTATTTCGCTGTAAGGGCACGACGGTACAGCCTTAGTACTGCGTAGCAACTGGTATGGGACCTCACAGCAGAGGACGACGGTTCAATCCCGCGTCCGGCCATCCTGATTTAAGTTTTCCGTGATTTCCCTAAATCGCTCCAGGCAAATGCCGGGATGGTTCCTTTGAAAGGACACGGCCGATTTTCATCCCCGTCCTTCCCTAATCCAATGAGACCGATGACCTCGCTGTCTGGTCTCCTTCCCCAAAAACAACCCAACAACCCCAACCTCACAGCATCCAGCGGACGTGTTGTATCGAGGCAAACGGTGTAGAGAATCCTTCGACAGGGTGGCATTTATAGTCGGAGACTCGTTATATGTGTGCCTCTGACGTGTGTTCATAGAAGCGAATGTCTAGAGTGCAGTCGTCAACATGGCGTATGGACAGTCGAAGAGTGGACCAATGTTATTTTCACAGATGAGTCCCGATTTGATCTGAACGTGACTCTCGATGGATTCGTATCTGAAGGCAATGTGGAACACGATTTTGAGACTCGAACATTGTTGAAAGAGACAGATATCGAAGAGGCTCGCTAATGGTGTGGGCAGGGATTATGTTGACCACTTGGACACCTATTATAAGGTTGTACGGGTGAATCGGAAATACTTAACTGCTATCAGGTATCGTGTCGAGTCTTGCGACGTCATGTACGGTTGTTGCGAACTGCTGTGCTTCCGGACGCCTTACTGATGGGTGATAATGCTCGACCTCGTAGAGCACGATTGTTTGATGTTTCCTTAGGAACGGAAGACACTGCACGCATGGCCTGGCCGTTGGCTCTCCCGATTTGAATTCCACATAGCATGTCTGGGATGTGCTAGAGAGACGGGCTGCAACACTTTAATATCCACCAACCACTCTCCAAGAGAAGCTCCGCAGGAAGAATGGGCATTATTGCCTCAACACGGCTCTGATGATTTTACTCGCAGCATGCTCCGTATTGTCAGGCCACTATTGCTGCCAGAGGTGGCCACACCCCATAGCGACTACATTAACCAGTAGTTGGAATGTGTGTGCAAATCTGTTAAGTTGGAAAAAGGAACAATATTCTCGTCTACTTTTATGCATGTGGCAGTTGTTTACATTCTATGTTATTTACATTGTTTCTTCTCTGTTATCACCTGTTTATACTGTTTACTGTTTTGTAGCAAAATTTCCGTTTTTTTATTTAATTTTGTACACCAGTGTATTCGGAAGAGAGACAGACCTGTTGATTTTAGGCTAACTATCTTGATATTCATCTCAAGAAAATCAGGACTAAGCAGATATGAGTCCTGTTCTTTTCCAGTCTCTTTCAGTAACAGCTGCAACAGTTATAAGGCGGCGATTCCACTTAAATCTGTAATTGAGCAGGACAATTACCAGCAGACGACGCCATTTTCTCCTGCTAATCCTCAGAAAAACCACGAGCCTGTGGAAGTTGTCGCCAACTTGTGGTAGACGTAATTTCCCGAGGCGCTTTGCATGTTAGCCGCGCAAAAGGTCAGTGTCGGAGATGGAAACCCATTCATAAAGCCGCGGTGACTCGCCTTCTTGAAGGGTACCATCACATTTGCAATTAATATTGCTGACTGAAACATAACCGTACATTTATTCAACTTTCTTCTGCAGACAAGTTAACAGCCTGATGTCACTGTTTCTTGATAATACGGAGAGAAGCAAACCTCCGCTGGACGACAGTTATTACAGTTTTGCATTCTTGAAGCTGTCCGTTTATAGTCTCTTTAGAGGAAATGTCCTCCCTTACTGTACTAAATATAAGACTATTCTCATTATTTTGGAATATTTGAAGAAAATCCATGACGTATGAGTGCAGCCCCTTAGGCCTGTACATACTACAAACGCTGCCGAAGGTACATAGGAGGTACTGACTCGTCGTTTGTTTTTCAAATGTTGCGAAAAATATTGTGCCATGAAATTAAAGTACTCTACACTTTAAATTAGGGAAATGAGTGCATAGTGACATTTATTAAACTTTTCAAAAGCGAACCCTAGATCCAGAAACATAACAACATTAATGTAAAACTGAGCCTTAAAGACTGAATGTTATTCCATAATAACAATAGTTTTATAAAGTTCAAAGTCTCTGGTAACATGCTCGTCTCTAAAAACTTGCTTAACCACAAAAAAGAAAACTTTTACACCAGATTACATCAATACCCCATAAACACAAAACGAAGCAATACAGTCTCCTCAGTTTAACGATGTTTAAGTATTTTTGGAGCAGATGTTTGACACGGATAGTCTTTTAATATGCTACTAAATGGTCCCTTAAATAAATATATACCACTGTTAGTACTTCAGAGGGGCCCCTGCCTTAATTCTTAGCCGGCCGAAGTGGCCGTGCGGTTAAAGGCGCTGCAGTCTGGAACCGCAAGACCGCTACGGTCGCAGGTTCGAATCCTGCCTCGGGCATGGATGTTTGTGATGTCCTTAGGTTAGTTAGGTTTAACTAGTTCTAAGTTCTAGGGGACTAATGACCTCAGCAGTTGAGTCCCATAGTGCTCAGAGCCGTTTGAACCATTTGAACCTTAATTCTTACTGGTTCCTAAACTTAATTATCGGAGGTCACACTACCATGAAACTTAATTTCGTAGAATTAAAGGCATACAATTTTTTGCCATTTAAGAAACCACACTAAATAAAATATAGAATAATAAATTTTGGTACATCAGTTACTTAACGTAATTTATGATTGCCAGGACGCTAGTGTTTGTAGAACAGTGCCACCAGCTGAACACATTTCAAGCCTCTCATTGAAGCCCAGTATAAGTCATTCTGCCGAAAGCCCTTCTGTCACACGTGTAATATCGAACCACTAGTATTGCCTCCCATCCTGTCCCAACGGTCCACACAGAGAGCTAGTGTTTGTCAGTACAAGAGGGCTCATCTGTAAGAGTGACACACTCCACACGCCAGATCACTGTCCGGAAGACCCCATCTGTCCCAACACCATACAGAAGAACCAGTGTTCCGTTTGTTTCCACAGTTCATCAACCGTAGTTTTAGCAAGCGCGTTATACGTAATCCAGCTACCAATAAAACCGTTCTGGGGAAATGTATACCCAGTAAGGCCATCTTCTGTTACAACTTTGATTTGCAACATTCCTACATTGTACATCTGCTCCCCAGTCTTCTATAGCTGAGCTTTAGAAGACGGCGAGGCGAGGCGCACACATATACAAGGTGATTCTTATTGACTTTTAAAAAGCTCACAAGCGACGTAGATGATGCTGAAACAAGTAATTTAATACAAGACACATGGGTCGGCAAATGTCCGGAAATACCCCAAGATCGGATGACAGATGTTTAACACAAGACGTCACCAGATGATGTAAGCTATGTGATCAAAAGTATCCAGACACCCACAAAAACATACGTTTTTCATATTAGGTGCATTGTGCTGCCACCTGCTGCCAGGTATTCCATATCAGAGACCTCAGTAGTCATTAGACATCGTGAGAAAGCAGAATGGGATGCTACGCGGAACTCATGGACTTCGAACGTGGACAGGTGATTGGGTGTCACTTGTGTCTTACGTCTGTAGGCGAGATTTCCACACTCCTAAATATCCCTAGGTACACTGTTTCCGATGTGATAGTGAAGTGGAAACGTGAAGGGACACGTACAGCACAAAAGCGTACAGGCCGACCTCGTCTGTTGACTGACAGAGACCACCGACAGTTGAAGAGGGTCGTAATGTGTAATAGGCAGACATCTATCCAGAACATCCAAAGGAATTCCAAACTGCACCTGGCTCCACTGCAAGTACTATGGCAGTTAGGAGGGAGGTGAGAAAACTTGGATTTCATGGTCTAGCGGCTGCTCATAAGCCACACATCACACCGGTAAATGCCAAACGACCTCTCGCTTAGCGTAAGAAGTGTAAACATTGGGTGATTGAACAGTGTGAAAACATTGTGTGGACTGACGAATCATGGTACAGAATGTGGCGATCCGATGGCAGGGTGTGGGTATGGCGAATGACTGGTGAAGGTCGTCTGCCAGCGTGTGTAGTGCAAACAGTAAAATTCGGAGGCTGTGGTGTAATTGTGTGTCGTGTTTTTCATGGAGGTGGCTTGCACCCCTTGTTATTTTGCGTGGCGCTATCACAGCACAGGTCTACATTGATGTTTTAAGCACCATCTTGCTTCCCACTGTTAAAGAACAACTCGGGAATGGCGATTGCATCTTCTAACACGATCAAGCACCTGGTCATAATGCACGGCTTGTGGCGGAGTGGTTACACGACAATAACATCCCTGTAATGGACTGGCCTGCACAGAGTCTTGACCTGAATCCTATAGAACACCTTTGGGATGCTTTGGAACATCGACTTCGTGCCAGGCCTCACCGACCGACATCGATACATCTTCTCAGTGCAGCACTCCGTCAAGAATGGGCTGACATTCCCTAAGAAACCTTCCAGCATCTGATTGAATGTATGCCTGCGAGAGTGGAAATTGTCATCAAGGCTAAAGGTGGGCCAACACCATATTGAATTTCAGTATAACCGACGGAGAGCGCCACGAACTTGAAAGTCATTTTCAGCAAGGTGTCCGTATATCTGATCACATATTGTACATCGCCGCACGTGTAGCTTGTAGATCCTACCCTGTCCGATAGAGGACGTGCTACACATCGCTCCGCTAGGCTCCTCTGATTTCATAAACGTAAGCCTTGTACTATCACTATTGCGAGAACTACTTTATAGCATCGGATAACACAAGAACTAAAACAGAGTGGCCTAGTGGTAGCATCGACAAGCCCAACCGCTGCATGTGTGGCGAGGTACCTCATCTCGTGACGTCAAATGTTCAACGTTTGTCATCCACCTTGTGGTATTTCCCGAAATTTGTGTCTCCATGTGTCTTACATTAAATGAAATGTCTCAGCGTCACCTATGGGGTGTTTAAACATTAATAAGAATCACCATATATATACCACACAAGCGTAACTACACGAATCCTAGTGACAACATGGAGGTAATCACAGAGTTTTGCCCTAACCCGTGGGTACTTTAGAGTATGTCTCTGCTGTTCACAAGTGAATTTTACGAATGCCCACCCGAGGCAGTACCATCCATTAGACTTGACAAGCCGGCAAACACTGCTCAAGTGTAACAGTAATGGCGAACCAGTATCCTCAGAATTATCGTGCTAGGAAACACGCCTTCGCTACACCGTCACATTACTCCAGAAACTCAGATTTTGGTGGGAAAGGGATAGGGCCATTGCGTGTTGAACGTGTGGATGTTAAACCCTCTCCTCTCTAATACGGGACCAGTGTCATAGCGACTACGCTGCCTCACTCTTTAAATTTTATTTCAGTTACTTTGTCACCTTTTTGGAGAACAAAACAGAATCGCTAGCAATCACCGACGTCTCTGTTCTTGGTATTGACTGTAAAAACGAGTGCAGCAAGATGACAAAGAAGTCTGCAGTTTCCGCTATCTGTAAATGAATCTCCCCACAGACTACACCACAAATTGAACAAGAGGAACCTCAACAGCTGACTAGTACAAAAGAAACAGTATGCTATTAGAGAAACAATGTGGGTAAATTTCACTCTAAGAAAGAAATCACCGAGTAATCGGATAAGCTGACGTATAATGCCACGCACTGCGGGTGGATGCCTGCCGCATTCGAGAAGAAAGACATGACGTAACGGGCCTTCATTTCTGAATTCCAGCGGCTAGGTAAATAACAGCGCGGGCGTGGGACAAGTGGCAGCCCGCAGTCGTTTGTGCAATATCACCGGCCATAAGGGGCGGCTGGGAGGCTGTATTCGCTTGCAGCGGCTGCAGGGAGCCGTTCTATTCCTCACCACTAGCCTGGACAGCTTAATTCCGCGTGCCTCTGCTTCATACTGAACGCCACCGCGGAGCCAGCAAAAGTTATTTCAATGTACGTTTGGCCACAGGCGACCGGTTTCCGTCAAATGAGCCTCTTCGAGTCACAGATCAATACTACGCCAAAGAAACTGCATACGTGTACGTTACAGTTTCTGCAACTAAAAATAATTATCTCTTTGACGTTAAGGAACGTTCCCTCCATTAATTTTGTGTAACTAGTTACATACAGCGAGGCGACGAAAGTCATAAGATGGCGATGTGCACATATACAGATGGCAGCAGTATAAAAGCTGTCATTTGTACACAGGTGATTCATGTGAAAATGTTTCCAACTTGATAACGGCACAAAGGGAATTACCAGACTTTGAAAGTGGAATGTTAGTTGAAGCTAAACGCATGGGACATTCTGTTCCGGAAATTAAACATTCCGAGGTCCATAGTGTCAAGAGTGTGCCGAGAATACAAAATTTCAGGGATTACGTCTCACCACAACTCAATGGCCTACGGCTTTCACTTAACGACCCAGAGCAGCGGCGTTTGCGTAAGGTTGTCAGTACTTACAGACAAACAAAAATGCGTGAAACAACCACAGAAAAAAATATGGGACGTACGACGAACGTTAGGACAATGAGGAGAAATTTGGCGTTAATGGGCAGCAAATGGACGGCGTTTGTGCCTTTGCTGACAGCACCATATCGCCTGCGGCGTGTCTCCTGGGCTCGTGACCATAGCGGTTGGACACTAGAGGACTGGAACCCCCATGGCCTGGTCACCTGAGCTCCGATTTCAGTTGGTAAGACTGATGGTAGGGTTCGAGTGTGGACCCACTTGTCAACAAGCACTGCGCAAGTTGGTGGAGGCTCCATAATGTTGTGGGCTGTGTTTACATGGAATAGAGTTCTGGTCCAATTGCCTCGTTCATTATCTGGAAATGATTCTAGTCGCCTACTTGGAGACCATTTGCAGCCATCCATGAATTTCACGTTCCCAAACAATGATGCAATTTTTATGGGTGACAGTGCACCACCATGACACCGGGCCACAATTGTTCGCCATTAGTTTGAAGAACATTCTGAATAATTCGAACGAATGATTTGGCCACCTAGATCGCCCAACGTCAATCTTGTCGAATATTTTTATGAGACATACTCGAGAGGTCAGGTCATGCACAAAATCCTGCACTGGCAACATTTTTGCAACTATGAACGGCTTTAGAGACAGCATGGCTCAATATTTCTGCAGGGGACTTCCAATAGTCCATGCTACGTCGAGTTGCTGCACTATGCTGGGCAAATGTAGGTCCGACACGATGTTAGGAGGTATCCCATGATTTTTGTCACCTCACTGTACATTTGTGACTTGGAGATAGTTGTTTGACTGGAGATGGTTTGTGTGAAGAAATATAACTGCACACTACATCAAAATCTCACTTGTTCTCTGATACCGTTCTTTAAATATTTTGAAGCTGTGCAACACGTCTTACAAAAAATATTAAACCATATGTAAGATCTCAGCTTTCTAGTTTTTTAAGTACTTTTGCCATCCTTTAGAGGTAGAATAACGTGCCCTTTTTTTATAATCATCAGTGTAATCATTGTGAATGAAAACATGGTCCAGGTAGCCTGTATTCCTTTTGTTATCTGCACTATCGACCAGCTTCAACTTTATGTCATTTTCAAGCAAGTGTCTTAAGCTTTCAGATTCATTTTACATTGTAATTTATCGGTCATATATGTGGACGGGAATACGTCTAACTATTCACTGATTTGAAACGACCCACAACGACTTCTTGTTGCTTGTCATTCTCCTCATCTGACAAGGAAACGTCGCCAACTTGACCTAATAATCAATTATTCAAAATGACAGTCACAATCGCATTATTTATTTTGCCGCCAACCGGTTTCAATCCGCGATGGAGTCATCTTCAGGGCAATTTACACCATTTGGTCGCTCGCTCGCTGGAGTCGTCACCCTGTCTGTGCACGGTTCGTAACTATGCTTCTTGAGGCTTTTCACAGTTTAGTCAAGATTAGAGACTAAAAATTCACCAAAAACAAAGAAGTGAGAAGCAAATTCTGTCCTTAAATCAGCTGTCTGTATGACATGGAGTCATCGTCATGTGTGCAGGTAGTTTTAAATTCCTCTAATTTTGGGGCTTCTTTCGGCCCAACTTTCTCAAAGAAAACTGCAGAGAATTTTTTAAGATAAAAATTTAAAAATTGATTTTTTGACACTCATTTACTTACCAGTCGCCTTAGGTATAGAAGGGACTGTGGTTCGAAACAGCATCTTCGACTTTTGCGGTGAGGTATCTACTTTCTCGTGGTGCGAGGAACTTTAAGAGCGGGAACGGGGCTGACGACGTATTGTTACAACATACACTTACTTTTACGCCACTGCAAATGACAAATAAGCGGCCTTCTAAAATAAAGCTTAGCTTTCACTTCATTTTTATAACCATCTGCGGGAAAGCTGCAGAACAGAAAGCTCCTTGCATAAGGCTGCCAGACGCGTTGGCGAAGTCATTTCTTTCCTCGTACAATTGCAGTCTACCACGTTTGCTAAATTACAGACATATATTGCAATTAGAGTCGGCATGCAGAAGCGCCGGTTTTTACGTAACTTACATGACTTTTACGCGACTTGCATGAGTAATTACATAGAATCTGCGCACTGTTCTGCTTGTAAAATGGTGACACTTGTTTATTCGTCATAATTTCACAGCATTTCTGCCTAAAGCGTCTCCAGTCGTTAGGGGCAAATAAATTACGTGTTTGTCACCCATAGCCACGTAATACTGTTTCTACAAAAGATAGTATTTTTGCCAGACATTTCGATTACCGTGTACGATTATCTGGTAAGTACCAGTTGCTTTCTGCAACTCGCCAGAGTGGCAGAAATCCACGCGGCTTCTATAGTGCTCGAATATATCAACATCAA
This sequence comes from Schistocerca piceifrons, assembly GCF_021461385.2. NCBI lineage: Eukaryota > Metazoa > Arthropoda > Insecta > Orthoptera > Acrididae > Schistocerca > Schistocerca piceifrons. The sequence continues at coordinate 603,179,202 of NC_060140.1, forward strand.
TGACTTCTGAGACCATTGTTTCACAGAAACTTTACATAATATATCTCGTAAATTGATATTGGTGATATTTATCAACAACAACATCTGGCAATATTCAGAGACTTGCTAGCTGCCAGCCTTACTCAGCTGCCGTCCGTTATTCCCTCGTAAGTCATTTTATTAGAACATCTGCTGTCTGTTACATGTTAATGATGATGTATCATGCTGTTTTCAAAATGAGCTTCTGAGATCGAATTAACGTGTGCCTCCATGCGTGGAGCTCGATGTTTCTCTGAAAGATAAACGTAAACTTAAGTCCATAACCAGGGCCAGGTTCCGCCACTTTGCTTACCGATCTATATGACATCGTTACCTACGACGTCACTGGACCGTAAGAAAGGGCAAGCGGGTAATGTTCGCCTCTTATGGGAAGAGGGTGGTTGTCTTTCGGATATGGCTGATGCAAACAGCTGCTTCCAAGTGGCTGAACTGAACATCTGACGCAGAGTTCAAAAAGGAGTGGTCTCGTGTCTGTGCCTTGACACGATAAAATACACAATATAGTTGAAAACGCAAAGCAGTGTATGCTTCAGAGCATTGCTTTCAAATCGATATTCCACTATTGTTTCACGCAGGATTATCGCGTATTCCGAGTTGGGTGAGATTTCCCATATTTCCTGTTGAAGCTTGACTAACAACTAAGCTTTGTGGAAATACGTAAGAAGCCCGATTACAACTCAACGGTTAGTATTTCACAGAATGTAGATTATTAACTATGCGAATGATTAAGTTAAAAGGCAGTCTTGCAATCTTAACAGAAATTAAAAGTCAGAAGAGAGCGAATCTGACAAACCTCAACTGAATAGCCTTTATATAGAACTTGCTCGCTTGAAGTTAGCTGTTTTCTCGACGGAGCAGAAGGGAAGATTCTACTAAGGAAGTTGAAATGTGAGCAGGACTATCAGTATGGTAAAATGCAGTGCTTTGCTTAGATTCAGACTTTTTAGTATTGTGTCATGCGTGTCGGCTTAACACTTTAAGGGTTGACAAACTGCCTATTGGCTTCTGTCTCGGGTTCTTCGGCCGACGTTCATCTAATGATTTTTCTGACGTTTCGCCAGCACGAGTGGCTGGTATTGTCAAAGCTTCACCCTCCATTGCCGGTGGTGAACTGGAGCCGAGCTCGCGGGCGCAGACTATATGTACCTGGCGCGCCAACGTCCGAGGGCTTCTCCGCGGTCATTTCCGGTGCGGTTCTCCTCTTGCTACCTGCGACGGTCGTTCGCTGCAGTACGGGAAGCCAGGATCCGTTGACCTTAAGGCTTTCCTCTTTCTTGTTCAAACTGTTCGCGTGTTTTTGTATTTCTACGTCGCAGGTAGCAAGAGGAGAACCGCACCGGAAATGACCGCGGAGAAGCCCTCGGACGTTGGCCCGCCAGGTACATATAGTCTGCGCCCGCGAGCTCGGCTCCAGTTCAGCACCGGCAATGGAAGGTGAAGCTTTGACAATGCCAGCCACTCGTGCTTGCGAAACGTCAGAAAAATCATTAGATGAACGTCGGCCGAAGAACCCGAGACAGAAGCCAATAGGCAGTATGTCAACAAGTGGCCACGAAAGCCTTAACAATTTTGTACTTTAAGGGTTCATTGTCCTCACTCTGCGTATTAGACAAGTGATTTTTACGACGCTTTTGGAAAAACTATTGAAACAATCAACCGAAGTCTTTTAGCACGTTATTTATTGACCCTTGGACAATGTTTTTTGTTTAAAAAAAATCAGTCACCGTTAAGCCCCCACCCCCCCCCCCCAATCCGAGTAGCTGAAGTTCATTTGTCCAAAATCAAGTGTGTCCATGACGGAAGTCCTGCAGTCTGTAAATCTTATCTAAAATCAAAAGCAAACAATTTAGTTATTCCATAGGATAGTGCACACGAAGTAATAGCACAGTTGTAAAAAAAATTGACAGAGTAATAAAATGGCGGGCGCTTGAAAGAAGGATGTAGTTTTGTTGTGTGTTTCTGATTATGTTTTTTTGCAATAACTAATGAATAAATTAAAATATAAAATAGCCTGTTAATCCTAGTGGACATAGCCGACGAGTAATTCAGTCAAATTTCAAAAAGATATCTTTCTTAGTGTGCCCGCAATCTATTCCGCCAGCATGATGAGAAACAGTGTGATTTTTGATTTCGGATAAGGTATGCAGACTGGAGGACTTCCCTCATGAACACACCTCATTTTGGGCAGAGCAGCTTTAACTCCTCAGACGGATAGCTTAATGACAGAATTTCTTAAAAAACTCAGAAATTGTTGTCTAAGAATCAATTTAAGAAAGATCGTGAAAATAGATAATTTTACAGGTTAATTGAAGACAATCGACCCTTAAGAATTCAAAATAAGAATCCAGTAGCTGCAGTCTGCATACAGTGAAAGGAAAAAAACGCAATACCAAAAAATGATTAATATAGATTACTGAAATTTTGGGAATGCATTTCTCTAGATACCATATATAAAATATTAACATTGCAAGATCACAGGTTAAGGTCAGCCCAAATGTGGAATTCTGGCACATTAATAACAGGTGTAACCGCCAGAATATGCATGCATCGTGTTTTACAGGCTCCGGATCTCAGTTTATGGGGTGGAGTTCCATGCCTGTTACACTTGGCCTGTCAATTCAGGAACGGTTAATGCTGTTTTTGGATGACACTAGAGTTGTCGTCCGATGATGTTCCACATGTGCGCGATTGGAAACGAGATCTGGTGATCGAGCAGGCCAACGCAACATGTCGACACCCTGTAGATCATGTTTGGTTACAACAGTGGTTTGTGGGGAGCGTTATCCTGTTGAAAAACACAGCCTGGAATGCTGTGTGTGAATGGCAGCACAACACATCAAGGCAACAGAATGACGTACAGATTTGCTGTCAAGGGGCTTGGGATAACCACGAGGGTGCTCATTCCATTATATTAAATCGGTTCAAAATGCTTCAAATGGCTCTAAACACTATGGGACTTCACATCTGAGGTCATAAGTCCCCTAGGCTTAGAACTAATTAAACCTAAGGACATCACACACATCCATGCCCGAGGCAGGATGCGAACCTGCGACCGTAGCAGCAACGCGGTTCCGGACTGAAGCGCCTAGAACCGTTCGGCCACAGCAGTCGGCTATGTAATCAGATAGCAAACCATAACTTCAGGTGTGGTGTGGCATGCAGACAGGTTCGCTGCAGGCCCTCGTCTAGCCTCCTTCTAACCAACACACGGCCATCACTGGCACCGAGGCTGAAAGAGCTTCCATCAGGAAACACGACAGATCTCCACTCTGCCTTCCAATGAGCTCTCGCTTGACTCCACTGAAGTCGCAAATGGCGGTGGTTTCGGGTCAGTGGAGTGCACGCTGCAGGGTAGCTGGCACGGAGCTGTACTTGAAGTAAACAATTTATAACAAATGATTCAAATGGCTCTGAGCATTATGGGACTTAACATCTGAGGTCATCAGTCTCCTAGAACCTAGAACTACTTAAATCTAACTAACCTAAGGACATCACACACATCCATGCCCGAGGCAGGATTCGAACCTGCGACCGTAGCGGTTGCGCGGTTCCAGACTGAATCGCCTAGAACCGCTCGGCCACACCGGCCGGCAATTTATAACAGTTTGCTGTGTCGATGTGGTGCCAAATGCTGCTCAGATTTGCTGCTGCAGATGCACTACGATACACTAGAGTAATAGGCCAGGCTCCCGTCCCGGTAGTCCACGTGGCCGTCCGGAGCCCGGTCATCTTGCGACCGTACATTCTCGTGACCAGCCAGCCGTCATAAACAGTAGTTAAGTTATTGTCTAGTCTATCTGTATTATCGCAGAAGGAACATCCAGCTTCTCGTAGCCCTATAACTCGAACTCGTTCAAACTCAGTGAGATGTTGATAATCGTGTCTTTGTCACCATAAAGGCATTCTTGACTAGCAACAACTCCCCACGTTCAATCTTATAGGTAACTAAAGCTCACGACTGTTACAGCATGTATTTAAAGAAAGCCTGACTTGCATCCACATAGTGTCGCTCCTAGCGCCACTCTTATGTGACTGATTTGAGTAGACATCTTACTTCAGATGTTGAAACACGCCTGCCAACTTTCATCTATGTCACACAACTCATTCTTGGTGCTGCGATTTTTTTCCCCTTCAGAGTATGTTAATTTCAGCCCGTACATGTGAATTCTAGGTTAAGCAATGACTTAGAGGAAATCAATTTTAGTTTAGTTTAAAAGTGTTAGGTTCATAACAAAACTCTACTTTCTTTAGAAAAACATTGGGAAACTTTGTTCCGTGTCAGATTGGTTTGCGAAGACTGTCATTACGATCTCATCTAAGCGTCCCAACATCATTCGCCATCAGCTTATTGGCCACGGGGCGGAGACGCAGATGCAGCCAGTTAAGAACTGCACCTACCGGAGCGCCGGTAAGCGCGTAAATTGACGGCTGCGCAATGAGACGCGAAGTCCTTACGGCGCGGGCGATACGGAAGCGAAAGCGGCCGCAGGCGAGTCGCGGGCCTGCCACTGCAACTCTGGCCGGGTTTTGCTCGCAAATGACGGGTTGCCATGGCGCAGTAAGTGCTTCGTGATCCCTGCACCGAGTCTGACGATATTGCGAAAAGATACTCCGCCTCGTTATGAAACTGCTGGGGGCAGGAGCCGACGAGCGCCGCTACTTGTGGATCGCCGTCTCGTCGGCGAAGGGCGGGCTATCAGAGCCGGGCTGTCGGCCAGGGCGCGCCGAGTGCTGTCTGCTGCTGGGCAGCGACAACGCCAGAGCGTGACCGCGCCGCGAGGCGTGGATCCCCTGCTGACGTCGACATCGCGACGGAGCAAATGCGAGTAGTTTTGATTTACGACGTTCAGTCTAGGTCACAACACGAGGGGAGAGCTATAAATTTCATTGCTCCGAATACAGAATAGGCCGCAGCAGTTGTTCCTTTGAGGGTTGCGAGATTGAACTTCCCGTTACAGTTAAATGCGCAGTAGTTTTCATTAAGTTTTTGTACGTCCATCCTAGTAATTGGAGGTCTGAGGAACTTCAGCCGTTCAGTTACGTAATAGTTGACTGTTGGAGAGACAACATCGCTGTTAAAGGCAGTCTGCGAAAACCAGTTGTAGATGTTGGCTATAGATGCATCGTGTATACGGATGATGTTAACCCCACTAGCGTCAGCCAAGGCCTAAAGAGGGTGCACTGAAGCACCCGAACTGGTAGACATAAAATAAATGACAGCATAAGGACGGCTGTAGGTGTTTCATTTTATTATAGTTTTCATTATTCCCAAATATGGACGATTTAGCGGACACCTTGGCTGTAGAGGTCTGAAATTTGGCTGTGTACATATGCAGAAGTGACCTGGTCAAATTGTCGAGATAGGAGCATATGAAGCAAATTTTTAATGAAAAATTTGGTTGGGGCATGACATACAGGGGCTGGACGAAAATGTGGAAACGCCGCGAGAGATGCATGATTGTTCATATAGGCAGATGATAGCCATGCCTGCAGGTTGCGCTGTTGTATTAGAGCAATAACGGCACTCGTGCAATGGCCTCGATACGTTGCAAGTGTCAGTTCAGAACACTAATGAGGAGTAGTGAATGCATTATGTCGGAAGTGAAGTGAATTCAAATGGCTCTGAGCACTATGGGACTTAACCTTTAAGGTCATCAGTCCCCTAGTAGTTGGAACTACTTAAACCTAACCAACCTAAGGACATCACACACATCCATGCCCTAGGCAGGATTCGACTGTAGAGCCTAGAACCGTTCGGCCACCCCGGCCGGCTGAAGTGAATTCTAAGATGGGCTAATTGCTAGTATGTATGGTGGATGCTTCCGTAACCAAGGTAGGGCAAGTGATCGGTGTCTCAAGAGGCGGGGTATGGAATATTTACGACATACAGCGAAAGTGGAAAAAGTGTTTGTTGAGTGATCTTGACGAACTGTTACTGAAGAGGGCTGTAACGATAAGGAACGGGGCGAGAGCTGCAAAAGTCACTGCAGAACTGAATGTCGCACTCGCGAACGCAGTCAGCACCAAAACAACACGAAGGGAGTTCCATAAGCAGGGAATTCCAGGACGAGCTGGAATTCCAGAACCACCCAAATGGTTCAAATGGCTCTGAGCACTATGGGACTTAACCTCTGAGGTCACCAGTCCCCTAGAACTTAGAACTACTTAAACCTACCTAACCTAAGGACATCACACACATCCATGCCCGAGGCAGGATTCGAACCTGCGACCGTAGCAGTCACGCGGTTCCAGACTGTAGTTCCTAGAACAGCTCCACCACTCCGGACGACAAAACCACCCATCTATGATGCAAATCTCAGTAACAAGAAAACGTGGTGCCGAAGCATTAAACCTGAACTATGTAGCTTCAGAAGAAAGTAATTTCGTCAGATGAGTCTTGTTTCACGCTGTTTTCAAATTCTGGCCGAGTTTATGCCCCAAGAGTGGAATGTGGCGGTGGTTCGGCGATGTCTCGGTCCACGTGATAGCTCTACATTAGTAAAAGCTGGTCATTTTCCTTCTTTATTACCTACATCTTGCGAGATTATGGTCTACGACCTGGTTCGCAAACGATGAAGCTTTTAATTGCATACTGTTCTAGTCTTGTTAGCCCATAGTACACATGCATGTCATTGCATGACTGTAGTGAATGGTGATATTTTACAATGCAAATTCAATTTTTTGAGTTTTGAATGATATGCAAATGATTGTAGAAAGAAAACGAAACCAGTAATCATGTTTTCATTGTATAAAGAAACTTCTACCTTATGCTTTAAAAGCTTGACATTAAAAGTTTTTTATTTAAAAAATTACTTTAAGACCGCTGCCTCCTTCCTTAAAATTCCAGGCCTTACGAAATATTATTGTGCGTCACGTCCGGTGGTACTGCCTAAACTTGACAATATTTCTACAAGACATCTGAAGATGACGAGTAGCTGCCTTGTTGAAATATTGCGCAATTTAGAAAATCCCGCCCGATACAGCTCCTGAGAAACTCTGCAACAGTTATCAGGTCAGGAAAGCCCCAAAGCAATAGAGAAATAGTATCAAAATGCTGCTAACAGAATTAACCACCAAAATGCACAAGGGTTATTCGGAAAGTAATGAAAACTGTTTTACTTGCAAATCTATGTACACCTTCCAGCTGCTTCTCTACATAGTCGCCGCTCCGATTTAGACATCTGTCGTAGCCGATGTACCAACATTTCAATACCCTCGTCATAGAATGCTGCCTCCTGTGCTTTCAGACAATTTTCTATGCGGGACTGCAGCTCACTGTCTGTGCCAGAATGCTGTGTGCGTAGCCGGCAGAGGTGAAAATCAGAGGAGCCAAGTCCGGGCTACATGGTGGGTGATCAAACACTTTCCAACAAAAAACGCTGCAGGAGTGTCCTCATTGCCCCTGCCATGTGCGGCCGGGAATTGTCACGAAAAAGGAAATGCATGGCAGTTACATTCTATGTAGTTAAATGAAATAAGGTGAAATCTCACGGCAGGCACCCGTACTTGGCAGGAGACATTATTTTCTAGGCGTCTTTACGTGCCCACAGTGCGCTCAGGACAGAGGAGAGCGACGTAACGCTATCTACGGGCATGCTAGACACATTGCTCAACACATCTATGCAAAGCTTCATCGGATATTCACTAATGGTTTCCATTTCACGACCGATCATTCCTTACTTTCCGATTAGCCTTCGTGGATACAGATGTAGATGTTTCGGACTTTTAGTCCCTGACATTCAAAGACGAATGTAACCACCTGACTACTAAAAACATAACAGTCATGTGCTATATGGTAGTTTATAAAGTTGTAAGCCGTGACTGGAAAACGCTTGCTACTGAAGAGTGGGCAAATAAAACTGGCGCGAAGACGTAGGGGCAATAATTAGAGGCGCCATGTACAAGTGGTTACGCAAGTGGTGGCGGGGCGCAGCGCCGGGGGTGGGGCCACGGGGAGCGGAGGTGGGGGCGGGGGCGGGGGGCGGGGCCGGGCGTGGCGTCGCACCGCCGTTTGCCAAGTGGGACAGCGGCGGCCGTGCCAGCGCAGCGCCGCCATGGCGAAAGCCCGCGACGGACACTGGCCACCGACCGCCGCCAGCCGCCAGCGGGCCGCACTTTCGCCGCATCCCGCAGCAGCAGCCGCCGCTCTCCGTGTTGACACCTACTCTTCTGCAGGAGCTGTGGATGCTATCGGGGAACCAGCATAGCAACTCCAACTTAACAGCGTTTTTCGCTACTGTCTAAGTTACACTGCCGGAAAAATAGTACATCTCGAAAGACGACGTCGATTTTGATCCGATGACTGCACACACCATTTGGGGGATAGTAGATGTACTGATAATGGTTTCGACGTCATCTGACAACAGATAGCACAGTGGCATAGCTACCAGGGCGTCAGCTGTGTCTATCCTTCAGTAGAGAACTCTCACAGCCAGGCCGCTCAGTGTGGCGAAAACCTGTGGAGCAAGCAGCCAACAATGATATGGAGACGCAGTCGTCCTTTCCACAGCCAATGAGCAAGTTCGAAAGGGTTCAAATTGTGATCTTCTGAATGGCGGAAAGTCCTTTCAGAGAACTGCTTCACAAGTTGGACATGCTGCGGCAGCTGTGCAGCGATGCTGGTATCAGTGGTCAAGTGAACATTCCCACGTCCGTAGGGGAGTATTTGGACATCAATGCAGCACAGACGCCTGCCAGGATCATAGCACTGTAATGGCAGCAGTGGCAGATCATACATCTACCACAGTACAGATATGACGGCTTTGAGCCCAGAAGTATCAAGACGAACTGTTGCGAACCAGTTATTAGAAGTGGGACTATGGGGCACGCACATCTCTAGCCCGTCTTCTACTCTCGCCACACCATCGACTTGCAGAGCTCTACTGATGCCGTCAGTGGATCACTTGAAAGATGGAATGGTGCGACTTGGTCTTCAGCGATGGAAGCAGGTTCTGCCTGCACACAAGTCACGATCCGAGACACACTTGCCTTACCCTTGGCCCTGTGGCCTGGAGTGCGATAAGCTACAACTCTCGGTCACCTTTGGTGTTTTTGGTGGGGACGCTAACCAGCGATCGATGCTTGCATTATGTCGTTAGACCCCTCCTTCTGCCGTTCATGCAATAAGAAGGTGATTTGTTGTTCCAACAGGACAATGCACACCAATACACTGCTCGTGAAACTCAACGTGGTCTGCAAGACATGCAGCAACTTCCCTGACCAGCACGATCTCCAGATTTGTCTCCAGCCACGTACATGTAGGATATGACGGGACGAGAAATGACTCATGCGACTGGTCAGCCAACAACTCTTACAGAACTACGTGAGCAGGTCGATCAGAAGTGATGTAATGTATCCTAGGACGGTATTCGCCATCAGTACGATCGACTGGATCCATGGTCAGCGTATGCATTACCGGCTGTGGAGGCTACGCCATGTACAATATGGGTGTTTCAGCACGGGGTGATACCTACCATTTCAGAACCTCTTGTGCTTTTGATCTGGAAATACAATCATTTCATGTACTCCGTATGCGCTGTTGCAACGACAAACCTATAAAGGGGTGTACTAATTGCTTTTTCCGGCATTATATTTTGAAAATATCGAACGACGAAAAGTGCCACTGTTGCACATTGAAATGAGTAATCACAGTGTTGTCCATGAGAACTGCAACGTCAGTAACTAAACATCACTTATTGTGGGCATTCAGTACGGCAGGAACAATGAAATATTAAATTGTTGGTGGTTTTGGGGAATAGGGCTTACCGGATACATAATTAGGTACACAGGATTGCCCACTCCGACAGCAACAATGGCAGAAGCGCGGCTGGGCATAGAGTCAAAAATGGTTCAAATGGCTCTGAGCACTATGGGACTTAACTTCTGAGGTCATCAGTCCCCTATAACTTAGAACTACTTAAATGTAACTAACCTAATGACATCACACACATCCATGCCCGACGCAGGATTCGAACCTGCGACCGTAGCGGACATGCGGTTCCAGACTGTAGCGCTTAGAACCGCTCGGCCGCTCCGGACGGCTGTGCTTGCAGGATGGTGATGGATAGATCTGAAAGTGACTCTTTTGGGGAGAACGAACATTGCAAGACCGTATTCGTCATGGTTATATGGGCCCAACCATCTATATCTTCTTGCAAAAATTTTCAGGTAATTATGTTAGAAGCAGAAAAGGCGACAGGTTGTTAAATGTAATATCACGAGTTCTGGAATCACTTCAAAAATCTGCGGAGGTGAAAGTAATCTTGAATGCAAGTGTCAACAATTAAACGTTATTCGCTGCTAATGCTGCCTCAGTTGTAAAATATACCGCTGTTAATGGTGTATGCATTATAGTTCAACAACTTCTCCTCTTTTAGTCACTGTATATCATCTATCATCATTACGTTGGAAGTAAGGATGTAGGTTAACGTCTCATCAGTTCCAGTGTCGATAGAGATGTATTTCTCCTGATCCCAGCGTGGTTGTAAAATGAAATGTTGTACATAAACGAAAGTAATCATCTGTGGCATATTATAATACATATGTCTTTGAAACCACTGGAAACGGTTTTCGAACTATTTCTTATGGTGGCCATGCTGGATTTTAGATCGTGTTGTGACATAATTGTAAGATTAGAAGTTCGGGGATATTTTTAGAAAAACATTTAAATTATCTACGTTCCTCTCAAATGAATGTTCCTAGGTGTCTAAAACTTGTTGATCACTGCCCTTCGTTAGGTCACAACTAAAATCAGAAAAATAATTTTATAGGAAAATGACAATATATCGGATGCAATTTAGAAAATCTGTCAATTACTGTTTTCACAAAGAAAATTTGAAAGATCGCATCAATCTACAGTTGTAAATTTCTGCATTTAGTTGTGACTGCTTGGGATCAATAACCAAGTCCTGCCGTGTTGCCTTGGGAACGGCTAATATCTGTTTGGACGGAAGCAGGCACCATCCAGACGGATGGGCGCCTTGACGGTAGGCAATCCACCGTTACAAAGTCTCTCACGCGCCAGTGTCTGACCTGCTGTAATCTCCAATGCCTTTTTGTTCTGTTATATGCAGCTTCGAGTTGATTTCTTTTACTGTTGAATGATGGTTTCGGTGGTAATACCGTAAGGAATCCCATTAAGATTCGTACAGCTCAATAGCGTTTCACCGTTGTCCTTATGAAGGTAATGGATAGAAAGGAAAACAAGAGTGGAGCTCGAGATCAGCTCTTAAGCAACATTGGATGGAATTTTGGTTCCGTAAATGCCGGCGGGGGATAGTTATAAAGGTACTGTGGACATTAACACGCACTCAGCTACTGATTTATTTACATTTTTTACTAGAGTGTGTTGGAAAGTAATGCCTCCGAATCTTTATTCTTTTCTCAAAATCGGTTGAGGTATTACATGTCACGCATATCGCTCGGTCGAATTTCCAGCTTCTTTGACACAAGTTGCAGCCCTCTGCCTCTAGAGCATTCCGAATTGTAGAGGGTAACACGGCAATGCGTAACGTAACTATGTCGGTGCTAGAGAAACAGTAGAAATTCCACTTTCACAGTATCAATAGTCAATTTATTTCTTGTCGAAGTCTTCAGTGATTTGTCTACCATGATGACGTTATAGTTCCATCGTGCCTGCACTTTTCTACTTATCCAGCGTATATGTCGGTGAGAAACTACAGCAGCAAGTCAGAAAGCACCTGAAGATGAAGAGTAACTGTCTCGTTGAAATAATGTGCAGCTTTCACAACATTATCCGACGCGACGCCAGTAAAGCACTGAAGCAGTCGTTACGTCGGGAATGTGTCAAACAGCGTAATTCATACCTTCTTCGTGTTTTTTTTAGTAGGAGTGATTGATGTACATTCATCTTCATTAACTATGCGAAAAAAGTTATTGTAGTATTGGTGAAATAATGCAAGGATACTGAAATAAAATTAGTTGCTTTTGGCTAATCTTCGGTGATCTACAAACAGAAAAACAGAAATACGGTTCAGTTTTCTTATAATACCATTCATATATAGTCAATTACGTTTTGTTGCACTTCGTGACTTAATGAGAAATATGACACTTCATTTCCATCCAAGTTCGCGGCATTCAGAATGAAAGAAAATCCAAACTCCAACGGTGTCGGCTTGCGCGATATTACTATCCGCTACATTTCTCGCAAAGAAATGCTTCCCTCCTGAATTAACATCCCCCATTTTGATCAGACGTAGTAAATCTCTCGAGAAAACCAGAGATCCGAACTAGAGCTTTAGTTTAGTGGCACAGTTATTGCTGCCGCTTATAATCTCAATTTACGGCGAGCTCCGGCCGTTGTCTAGGCGCTTTACGGATGACGAGTAGTCACGCGCGCTGCCGCGCCGTTGTTCAACTGGGAACCTGGCGGGCCTGCCACCTGTGTCTCGCCAGACCCGAGCCGCGTGGGACGGCTAAGTACTGACATTACTCTTCTACCGGTACAGAGGGTACAGAGCAGAATCGCGCTAACTCGAATAATAACAATAGCTTTTAATATTCTCGTATGCTGATTTACGGATTCGCGTGATATATGCGTCGAGTGCTGGGACGTACATTCGCCCGGCACTCTAAAACACGCCTGATTAGCATACATTAACAGTTAATCTCCGTACAAGAGCACACATTCGTCATTTCAGGCTATTATATACAAGATGGATGGTCGATCCCCTGAGACGTAGAGAACAGTATCACAGGCTTTGCTACGGCCGTCAGTCGCTGTAAATGGTGTACCGTCTTAGTAACTTTGCTCTCACGACCACGAAGCTCGAGAATATGCAGAGTTTTTTGTATATTTATGGTAGATTACAGCAATGAAGCGCATGATAAAATGTAATGAAAATGTCTATTAAGTTATCAGCACATTTAAACTCTCGAAGTACGAAAAAATCTGCCATGAAACAAATGGAGCAGAGTATCTGTTGCTCCAGCTCTTCTGCTTGATTTTCTGTGCAGTTGTCTGTGTTTCTATTATGAAATCGGATACTACACTGCCCCCCCCCCCAAAAAAAAAGAAAAAATGGGAAGCAACGAGAAGGGGAGAAGCAAACGAAATGAAACTTATAGGATTGAGAGGGTATGTGATGTTATTTCAGTTATTACAAAATTGAGTCAAGCTTACAAAACACTGGTCCGTGCGAGCCTCAGTTAGCAATATGACACATCCCGTCTGGCCTGGATCCATGCAAGTTGGCCTACAACTGTTATAACTGGTCCTTGACTTCCCGGACACTGACAATGGGACGGAGTTGCCGCCCGAGCTGGTCCCGCATGTGTTCTATTGGAGACAATCTTATTATCATCTTGTTGGCCACTAGATTATCTCACCACCATCCAGATGATCATAGAGACATATGCCATGCTGGAGGGAGATTGCCTTGTTCAGATATGGCACTAAGATACAGCCGCATGAGAAGTAACACATGAGGATGGAGGTGATCGTGAGGTACCGTTGTGTCGTCACAGTTCCCTCAGTCACCGCTGCCGATCTGCAGACATACCCGATGACTCCCCACACCATGATGCCTGGAGCTACACCACTGTGCGTCAGCAAAACATTGAAAGAATGGCACCGCTCTAAGTAAACGCAAACGTTTGTGTGTGGTGTTAATAGCAGCCTACGCAGGGAACTGTAATTCCCTTAACCGGTTCAAATGCTTTAAATGGCTCTGAACACTATGGGACTTAACATCTGAGGTCGTCAGTCCCCTACAATTTAGAACTACTTAAACTTAACTAACCTAAGGACATCACACACATCCATGCCCGAGGCAGGATTCGAACCTGCGACCGTAGCCGCAGCGCGGTTCCAGACTGAAGCGCCTAGAACCGCTCGGCCACGCGGCCAGCTCCCTTAACCGGGTGCTGCTAGTCGTCCACCAGTGTTGCAGGACGACACAGAACGTAGCAGGGAGTACATTACGTGTTCCTCGATGGCAGGCACAGATGTGAAGTGGTTACGATGTACTTAGTGCCCCATACGGCAACCACAATTGTGGTGGCTAGACGTGGTGGTCCGCAACTTTGACTAGTACGCCTGCCCTCACGTTGCCATGCCATTCATTATTGAGCCACTATCACACTTCAGTGCCCCACAGATCTAAAATTATACGATACGACCAGTCGGTCAAATGAGACCCCTTTCAAACTCTGTCAGATGCTGATGACGCTGTCTCAAACGAGTGAGCATTATCTCCACGCCGTTCAAAGTGATCGCTCAACGTATATTCGCCTCCTTAGATCAGTGGTCAGCCCGACTGGCTGCCACGTAACGGACCTGGGTTCGATTCTCGATCGCATCGGAGATTGTCTCCTCGTGGAGACTGGTTGTTGTGTAGTGTTCTCATCATAACTTCATCATCGGCACTCAAGTCACCAAAGTGGCGTCATCTGAAAAGACTTGCAACTCGGCGGATAAACTACCCCAGGTGGGGTCTACCGTCCGTCAATGCCATACGATCATTTCATTTCATTCAACACATGCTGCTGCTCACGTCCCTTGTACCCTACCAGCCCTGATAGCAACACTACACAAACAACAATAATGCACTCCAATGGCCGTTTTACCTGTCACATAGAACTGCACTCTATGATCACTTACATACCTTGCGATTGCGTGTTTGTCTACAAAAGTTACGTTCACATGCGACCATGTCTTCCGGGTACTTCACTTTGTTGTCAGTCAGTACATTTGTAGACAGTAAAAAGAAAAATTCTGAAAGAATATTCCGTTTCTCCCTGAGGAGCGTCAATTTTTCAAATTCTAATTTACTTCTAGGATTTTTCGAATGCAATTAAAATTAGACTCTCTTCCCAATAAAAATATATTTCAGGACTGACTGAAATAAGATAATTTCCAAAATATCCAAGAGACAGCGAAGCATTTGTGAGGTATTTCACAAAGGAAAGTGTAAGCAACGTTTTTGTATTTTGATCACATGTGTTGATAGAAGGCAGACACTACTGACAACTTAGTGCACTGTTGTTCAACCATGTGAACTAAAGTACCATTATTACTGCTTTTTAGGTCTTTCATATGTAGAGAGTGTCCTGGGAGGAATCGTTAGCATTCAGAGATATGACAGGAAAATACCATTAGAAACAAAAATGTCCAGTAAACTCTGGCTCTAAAATGCATACCTTAAGAACTATGAGCACTTCTTCATCTTAGATATTGTGAAACATATCTCTTCTACTGCAAGCTCTTTGCTTCCATGTTTACGGAATTCGCAGTATGGACCAAACCAAGAAAAACATAAAAACTTCTTCCTATGAGGCAGCCGCAACTCTGTAAGTGCATTTTGTAATATGAAGAATCCGCAACGGTTGGCTTAATCATTTATTGTATGCACCGCAGGCTTCGGAGCACTTGAAGTTCCGTCATCCTATGTAAAAAAAAAAAAAAAAAAGATTATTTAACCATATAAGGTCATCCTCACCACAATATTCTAATGGAACCAAAAGTTCCGTGCCAAAAGGAAAAAGGGACATAAATTCCATAAAATGTTCCCCCGTGCTGCGCGATCGGGAACACAAACAGGAAAAGAATGTGACTGTTACATAATTTTCCCTGTTTGTGTTCCTGGACGCGCAGCACGGGGGATAGTTTTTATGGAATTTGTGTCCTTTTTATCTTCTGACACGGAACCAATGATTCCATAACAATATTGGGGAGAGGATGACCTCAGATGTTTAAGTGTTTTTTACGCCAGATGATGAAACTCGGGTGTTCCGAAATTTATCGCATATTCAATAAAAGGTAGTTAATTAAGCAACTGTTGCGCGGTTTCTTCAGTTTACAAGAAAAATATTTCCAGTAACCGTGGGCACTTTCTGAAATGCGTACCAAGAGCTGTGAGGTTTTGTTCATCTTCGCTATCGTGAAACACATCTCTTCTACTGAAGAGCTACTCATAGCACTTAAGGTGTCCGTTTTAGGGCTCATGTTAAATTGACTTTTTCGCATCGAATGATCGTTCCTTTCATATCACATAATATACACCAATCCTTCTGCGACAACCTGTATGTATGGTAGACCAGCACAACCTAATAAGGCGAGAGCAAAGTGAAGGAACTCGAATTGAGAAAATTTTTCAAAATAGCCATAGATCGGAAATGCACCGTCAGCGTCGAGTGCACGGTAATTTGTCCTGTAAGCTAACGTGTTCGGGAGCGTCTAGCATTGCTTAATAGAACGGCGTTAATTGACGATTTCACGAACTTCGTACAATGATAGTAACCACAAATGAATTGTTGTTGTTGTTGTGGTCTTCAGTCCTGAGACTGGTTTGATGCAGCTCTCCATGCTACCCTATGCTGTGCAAGCTTCTTCACCTCCCAGTACCTACTGCAGCCTACATCCTTCTGAATCTGCTTAGTGTATCATCTCTTGGTCTCCCTCTACGATTTATATCCTCCACGCTACCCTCTAATACTAAATTGGTGATCCCTCGATGTTTCAGAACATGTCCTACCAACCTATCCATTCTTCTTGTCAAGTTGTGCCACAAACTCCTCTTCTCCCCAATTCTATTCAATACCTCCTCATTACTTATGTGATCTACCCATCTAATCTTCAGCATTCTTCTGTAGCACCACATTTCGAAAGCTTCTATTCTCTTCTTGTCTAAACTATTTATCTTCTACGTTTCACTTCCATACATGGCTATACTACATACAAATACTTTCAGAAACGACTTCCTGACATTTAAATCTATACTCGATGTTAACAAATTTTTCTTCTTCAGAAACGTTTTCCTTGCCATTGCCAGTCTACATTTTATATACTCTCTACTTCGACCATCATCAGTTATTTTGCTCCCCAAATAGAAAAATTCCTTTACTGCTTTAAGTGTCTCATTTCCTGATCTAATTCCCTCAGTATCACCCAACTTAATTCGACGACATTCCATTATCCTCGTTTTGCTTTTGTTGATGTTCATCTTATATCCTCCTTTCAAGACACTGTCCAATCCGTTCAACTGCTCTTCCAAGTCCTTTGCTGTCTCTGACAGAATTACAATGTCATTGGCGAACCTCGAAGTTTTTATTTCTTCTCCATGGATTTTAATACCTACTCTAAACTTTTCTTTTGTTTCCTTTATTGCTTGCTCAATATACAGATTGAATAACATCGGGGAGAGGCTACAACCCTGTCTCACTCCGTTCCCAACCACTGCTTCCCTTTCATGTCCCTCAACACTTATAACTGCCATCTGGTTTATGTACAAATTGTAAATAGCCTTTCGCTCCCTGTATTTTACCCCTGCCACCTACAGAATTTGAAAGAGAGTATTCCAATCAACATTGTCAAAAGCTTCCTCTAAGTCTACAAATGCTAGAAACGTAGGTTTGCCTTTCCTTAATCTTTCTTCTAAGATAAGTCGTAGGGTCAGTATTGCCTCACGTGTTCCAACATTGCTACGGAATCCAAACTGATCTTCCCCGAGGTCCGCTTCTACTAGTTTTTCCATTCGTCTGTAAAGAATTCGCGTTATTATTTTGCAGCTGTGACTTGTTAAACTGATAGTTCGGTAATTTTCACATCTGTCAACACCTGCTTTCTTTGGGATTGGAATTATTATATTCTTCTTGAAGTCTGAGGGTATTTCGACTGGCTCATACGTCTTGCTCACCAGATGGTAGAGTTTTGTCAGGACTGGCTCTCCCAAGGCTGTCAGTAGTTCTAATGGAATGTTGTCTACTCCAGGGGCCTTGTTTCGACTCAGGTCTTTCAGTGCTCTGTCAAACTTTGTATTATACACTCCTGGAAATGGAAAAAAGAACACATTGACACCGGTGTGTCAGACCCACCATACTTGCTCCGGACACTGCGAGAGGGCTGTACAAGCAATGATCACACGCACGGCACAGCGGACACACCAGGAACAGCGGTGTTGGCCGTCGAATGGCGCTAGCTGCGCAGCATTTGTGCACCGCCGCCGTCAGTGTCAGCCAGTTTGCCGTGGCATACGGAGCTCCATCGCAGTCTTTAACACTGGTAGCAGGCCGCGACAGCGTGGACGTGAACCGTATGTGCAGCTGACGGACTTTGAGCGAGGGCGTATAGTGGGCATGCGGGAGGCCGGGTGGACGTACCGCCGAATTGCTCAACACGTGGGGCGTGAGGTCTCCACAGTACATCGATGTTGTCGCCAGTGGTCGGCGGAAGGTGCACGTGCCCGTCGACCTGGGACCGGACCGCAGCGACGCACGGATGCACGCCAAGACCTTAGGATCCTACGCAGTGCCGTAGGGGACCGCACCGCCACTTCCCAGCAAATTAGGGACACTGTTGCTCCTGGGGTATCGGCGAGGACCATTCGCAACCGTCTCCATGAAGCTGGGCTACGGTCCCGCACACCGTTAGGCCGTCTTCCGCTCACGCCCCAACATCGTGCAGCCCGCCTCCAGTGGTGTCGCGACAGGCATGAATGGAGGGACGAATGGAGACGTGTCGTCTTCAGCAATGAGAGTCGCTTCTGCCTTGGTGCCAATGATGGTCGTATGCGTGTTTGGCGCCGTGCAGGTGAGCGCCACAATCAGGACTGCATACGACCGAAGCACACAGGGCCAACACCCGGCATCATGGTGTGGGGAGCGATCTCCTACACTGGCCGTACACCACTGGTAATCGTCGAGGGGACACTGAATAGTGCACGGTACATCCAAACCGTCATCGAACCCATCGTTCTACCATTCCTAGACCGGCAAGGGAACTTGCTGTTCCAACAGGACAGTGCACGTCGGCATGTATTCCGTGCCACCCAACGTGCTCTAGAAGGTGTAAGTCAACTACCCTGGCCAGCAAGGTCTGCGGATCTGTCCCCCATTGAGCATGTTTGGGACTGGATGAAGCGTCGTCTCACGCGGTCTGCACGTCCAGCACGAACGCTGGTCCAACTGAGGCGCCAGGTGGAAATGGCATGGCAAGCCGTTCCACAGGACTACATCCAGCATCTCTACGATCGTCTCCATGGGAGAATAGCAGCCTGCATTGCTGCGAAAGGTGGATATACACTGTACTAGTGCCGACATTGTGCATGCTCTGTTGCCTGTGTCTATGTGCCTGTGGTTCTGTCAGTGTGATCATGTGATGTATCTGACCCCAGGAATGTGTCAATAAAGTTTCCCCTTCCTGGGACAATGAATTCACGGTGTTCTTATTTCAATTTCCAGGAGTGTAATTTTGGATATCTGCAGATTTTCACATGAGCACCAGTTTTTTTTTTTTTTTTTTTTTTTTTTTTTTCGCTGAGCAACTCTTATTGCGGATATCTGCTGATATCAGTATTCGTGCAGACCTCTTGCTATGTTGTCTGTCAAGGTATAGGAAGAGCACTTGGTGACTGACATTTATAAGGAGAAATGAAAAAAGAAAAAAAAAAAAGAGGGCAGGGCAGTAGTCCCGACACGCGCCACAGACAGTGAAATGATAACATGACGTCATTACAATGGCATTCTCACCAACACGGGGATTACGACATCCTCTGAGAAATGGGACAAGCCGAGTTGGCGAGTGCTGCTGTGTGAACCTCTCGCGCCGCCGGCCTTCCATTTCTGCGTGGCTTCCCGCCGGCTGCGAGCAGGGGGATTATCCGATGTAACCATTCATCCGGCACGTCTGCAAGTATGCCCGTTGCAGCTGCAGCTGCAGGGGCCAGAGCCAAGCTAGGCACGAGATTTGTTGCCGGGGGCAGCTTGCAGGTCTCCGCCTGCAGCGGCCGGTCAGAGGTGGCCGCTGCGATGCGCCTGGGGGAAACGACGACTCGCAGCTTCTACTGGACTGTCGGCAGTCTCTTACGTCATAAGTGACAAGTACTGCTGTCTCTCATAAACTCTAAAACGTACAATAAGTGCGCAAGATTTAAATTTTAAATAAAACACGCTTTCCTGTAGCAAAGCATTGTCATATTTATTGATTTATAATGTAGACATTATGTCGGAAAGTATGTATAGAACAGTACATACGCCCCAAATAGCCGCCAAGGCTTTGGTGAGACTCTTACTCCTCTGGTCCACTTTTCAATTACGGTTTTCCATAAATGCCGTGGTACTTCGTTGAAACGTTGTTCAGTTTCGGTCTTGAATGCTTAGGTGGTGTGTGCTTGTTGGCATAAAGCTGCGACTTCAGTAAACTACGTAGAAAAAAGTCCACAGGTGCGAAATTGATAGAACGTGACGGCTATTTTTTTTTCGTCGTTCTTCTGACTGGTTTAATGCGGCGCGCCACAGATTCTCTTCTGCGCCAACGTCTGCTCGTCTTACGGTAGCACTTGTAACCTATATCCAATCTCTGTCTGCCTTTATGCATACCTTACCAGTCCACCTAATTTTCAACATTCTTCTGTAGCAACACATCTCCGTGGCCTCCATTCTCTTCTGTTCTGTTTTTCCCACAGTCAGTGTTTCACTGTCATACAATGCTGCCGGCCGGAGTGGCCAAGCGATTCTAGGCGCTACAGTCCGGAACCGCGCGACCGCTACGGTCGCAGGTTGGAATCCTGCCTCGGGCATGGATGTGTGTGATGTCCTTAGGTTAGTTAGGTTTAAGTAGTTCTAAGTTCCAGGGGACTTATGACCTCAGCAGTTGAGTCCCATAGTGCTCAGAGCCATTTGAACCATACAATGCTGTGCTCCAAACGTATATTCTCAGAAATTTCTTCCTTTAGTTAAGGCCTTCGTTTTATGCTAGTAGATTGCTCTTGGCAATGAATGAACTTTTTTCCAGTGCTAGTTTGCGTGTTATGTTGTCCTTGCTCCATCCGTTATCGGCAATTTTGCAGCCTTCATCTGCTCCGTAATCACCCATCCTGACGTTAAGTTTCTCGCTATTCTCATTTCTGATACTTCCCACTACTTTCGTCTTTCTTCGATGTACACTCAACCCACATTCTGTACTCATTACACTGTTCATTCCATCCAACACATACTTTAACTCTTCTTCACTTTCACAGAGGGCAGCAACGTCATCAGCAAATCTTATCGTTGATATCCTTCCACCGTGAATTTTAATCCCACTTTTGAACCTTTCTTTTAGTTCCATCATTGCTTCTTTGACTAATAAATCGAATAGCACCGGTGAAAGACAACATTCCTGTTTTACACACATTTAAGGTCGTGCACTTCGTTCTTGGTCTTCCTGTTTTACTGTTTCCTCTTGGTTCTTGTACATATTGTATATTACCTGTCTCTCACTATAGTTTACCTCTATTTTTATCAGAAATTCGAACATCATGCGCCATTTTACTTTGTAGAACGCATTTTCCAGGGCGACGCGTTCAATGAACGTGTCTCGATTTTTCTTCAGTCTTGCTTCCATTATCAACCGCAACGTCAGAACTACCTCTCTGTGGCTTTACCTTTGCTAAAACCAAACTGATCGTCATCTAACAAATTATTGGTTTTCCTTCCCATTCTTCTGTGTGTCATTCTTGTCAACGACTTGAGTGCAGGAGCTGTTACGCAGACTGTGAGATAAATCCCGCACTTTCTGGCTCTTGGCATTTTCGCAGATTTTCCGAAAGTCTGACGGATATCGCGCCTCGTACATTCTACACACCAACGTGAATAATCGTTTCGTTACTAACTCCCGCAATGATTTTAGAAATCCCCTGGGATGTTGTGTATTCCTTCTGTCTTATTTGATCTTAAGCCTCCAAATCGCTTTTAGATTATGGACAACAAAACGGGAGATGTCACGACGAGGAAAAGACTCGTGCAAAACCCCAATATTTCGTGTGCGGTGTGGGAAGTGGTAGTGTCCCACCGAAACCACATGTCATCAAGAGCAGTATTTTCCAATCGAGGCACAAAGAACTGTATTGCTGTTTTACGATAACGTTCACGATTTACAGCCGATGAATTACATGTTTCGTTTTCAAAGAAAAATGGTCCATTGATTCTTCTGGACCACAATGACACAGAACAGTGACATTTTGGGGAAGAATATTTTTCTTTCGTCAAACACTGGTGGACTTTGTAAGTTTCAGATGCGGTAATTGTGTTCATTAACGAAGCCATCGAGGTGAAAGTGGGACTCATTGCTGAAGATTATTTTGTCCACGAAATCGGCATTCAATTGTCGTTGTTCAACGATCCAGTCGTTGAGCTCTCATCTCTATGTAACGTCTGTTGGTAGAAATTGTTAACTGTGCTTTGTAGTCACGGAGATGAAAGTCTTTAGAAAGAATACAGTAAGAGTGGCTACTGAAATGTGCGTTTATCGTGCATGGTGACGCACCGAGGTCCTTCGAATCTCTGCCCAGCTGTCGCCAACCGCCGGGACGTTTGTTTCTGAACGACCGCTACTAGCTCATGAGTCTGTCTTACATAAAAACACAAATCAGAGCTTTTGAATTTTTTCATTGTTCTTTTTACGGTTTTTGAATTTAGAACGTTTTTTCTACCGAAAATTGGACGCACTTCACGAACTTTCACCGTTTTGACAATGACGTTTAACGTTAAGAATATGTTATTGTATCGTGTAGTGTTCTTTATCTACTAACTCCCATCTGTCTCGCGTAGATGTCACAACTATCGACCCATCGAATCATGACAGTCAAAATGGATCGCACTTCAGATATTGCACTCTTATTGTAACACCCACGTTGTGATGGGGTTTCTGACTTGACAACGAAATAATATAATATTGTGTGTATTACTATAGTATAATCTACTTGTGTCGCATGGTAGGCTCGGAGATTCCGAGGGGTAAGTTCAGCCGCATAAATTGAAAAGTTTATCTTCCTTTGTTCGCAATGGCTGCTTTCCTCCAAGAAGTTAGAATTGTGTTAGGTGTAGCTGTTGAATGTAGGTGACTATTATGGTTCTGCACAGCGCAGTGTCGAGTTCGTGACGTATGATGATGAGAGAAGGGAGAGTGCTGGTACATAGCCCCCTAGTCTGGAATTGAATCGAAGGGGTCGTCGAGATTAAAGCCCCTATCCTACTGACGCATCACCGTCAACAGTGTCACATGCCATCAGTCTATGAGTGAGTGCGGAGAAGTTTAGAATTTAATGGATGACAATGCCACTATTTATGGTGTACGTTAGCGTATACCAGCAACATCACCTATGGTGGCGAGTTTAGTTGTAATGATGCGTTGGTAACATCTGACTGTAGCCGAGAGTCAAGAATGCACACTGACTGCAGTCGTAAACGATGCAGAAATCACAGAGAGTATTGCCACAAGCAGCGGAAATACCTGGTAGACTACTGTAGGAAACAATCTGAACATAATTCGCTGAGTAGTTTACGGGCGCCTCGGTTTGGCTAAAACAAGAAGATGAGGAGGGGAGATTGGACGTGCAGATCACTGCAGATGAAACACATCCTCACTAGCCTACTTTAAAAAAAAAAGGAAACAACATTCGCCACTTCCGTTCTTCTATTGTTAACAAGTGATAGACGAGAGAAAATGTAAATATGTAAATGTACTACACTATTTGTACGTACAAACTGCGCAATAATAGTAAACACGTTAGTGAATCTGCGTTTGGAAGAAGGTGAAACACCATGATACGTACCCGGTGTGGACAGTACTGTACAATAAGGCACACAAACAAGACAAAAACTAAAATAGCCTACAACACGACTCGAACCACGGAATTGACTGCAGACTACTTAATGGTAGATAGAGTACTGTGAGTAAGACATCATAATACCCTCCCGACGCATTTGACGGAGGGCCGATGCAACGACTGTGCTAATATCCGCAACCAAGCGTCACACGGCCCTTCTTATAAACACGTGTTTATTTCGGAAAGTATGCGTTTGCCCATGTTTACTGGACTTATTTTTCTTGTTAAAAAAATGGATCTGAGCACTATGGGACTTAACTTCTCAGGTCATCAGTCCCCTAGAACTTAAAACAACTTAAACCTAACTAACCTAAGGACATCACACATATCTATGCCCGAGGCAGGATTCGAATCTGCGACTGTAGCGGTCGCGCGGTTCCAGACTGAAGCGCCTAGAACCGCTCGTCCACCCCGGCCGGCCTTTCTTGTTTCAATGAGTACTAGCACCTATCGAAGTATTCGGCGTTTCTTTGAACATATATATATAGTGTGTGTAAACAATTAGGCTGTTGTGTAGCGTCCTTAAGAATTATGATGTTACCATTTTCTGTTATAGTTACTGTATTTCTGAAGCTAGTTTGAAATCCTACACGAATTCAAAGAAGCCATTTCAAAAGACACATTTTGACGCTACGAGTAAACAAACAGGTGAAGAGGTATCCAGGGAATCCGAAACGTCCTTGAACATGATTTAAATCAAGTTAATTTGAGACTGAAAGGAAGTTTTACTTATACATTCACTTGAATAACCAAAGCAAGGATATTGGCATCGTAATGGATAAGGTTAAGTCAAAATTTTATGGCCAGTATGGACCCGAACCGAAATGAAATTAATAAATTGAATAAAAGAATTCTAACAATATCTTCCAGAGCACCGAGTTAAAACCTCAGTTTCTCTGTTACGCAGCGCAATCAGAATCTCATTAGCTTTCTCACATGCAACAGTGCGTTACGTGCGTGTCAGGAGGAGTACTCCCGGGGTCAAAACATCTACTGGCGAACGGTATGACCCGGAGAAAGCGAGGGCCCGTTAGATGTAATTTATACTCTGGAAGAGAAAACTCGTACTAAGAGCTGTATAATAAGGAGAGAGTATCTCGTCTGCGCGATACCAAATACAGCTGTGGGCAAGCGTTGGCTCTAAAAGCAGTCGCAGTCGCCATGTAGAAATGCCAGACGGAGCCATTGTGAAGAAAAATGTGAGTGGCCAGCCATTGGATCGTCCGTAAAAGAGCGCGCCGGTAGGGCACTCAGAGCGCGGAATGCCGGCCGCAGGTGCCCTCCGCCCAGCACCGCACCGGCGTCAGGCGTAAATTAACCGACGCATTTTGCGGCACTGTGCGTTCCGCATGTAGCGCTCAGTCTCCGCGCATCCTCTTCGCTGCACCTGACGTCACAGTCTTAGAGTGGTAACCAACACTGCTGCGCTGATTGCGTGGAGTGTGAGCATTTCATTGGTCTCATCTGTATCTGCGTACTGCCACTGCTAGTGACGAACCGAACTCTCTCTAGCACTAAAACTTGACTAGGGTACATTTCATTGTTCAAGACGTTAGGCACTATCGGAAAATATTAATTTTATGATGGCAAAAGAGCTTCACCCCAAAAACACACCGATTTTGAACATCGTTATTGCCACTGGAACTGAACAAACGTGAACGGTGGAGATGACGACACAGAGTGTCTAAAATCCTATCATCATCCGCATTAACGATCAAAATATTCATAGCTTAATAATTTTGAACATCGGTATAAAAACACGCCTCTGAATGCTAAGCGACAGGTAAAATCTCTCTTTTGTGCAAATGGTCATCAAGGAAACGAAGAAAAAACTTCGCGCCAATATATCCGCCGAATTAACATCTGTTACTGGCTTCGGATCGGCAAAGAGTACAAGTGCACAAGGATTGACACTAATATGGAAACACACAACACAACGCATTTCGATGCCTAATACGATGTAGGAAAACCGCTGGCGCTCAAAACAATTTCCAGACTTCTCGGAACTGATCAATATAAGTCCCTCATGGTTTCCAAGGGAACTTTTTACCGTTCCTCCTGCAAAATAGTGGCAAATTCAAGTAACGACGATGGTGGTGGATAGCAATCACGTAAGTTTACCCTTCTCTCCAAAATGCTCCACAAAGATTCAATAGTGTTGAGATAGGGCGACTGTGATTGCCAGGGCAGATGCGAAAATTCATTTTCGGGATCTCAAAATCAGTCTCGGACGATGCGAGCTGTGTGAATAGGCACCCTGTCCTCTTGGAACGCAGCATCATCGTTGGAGAACAAACATTGTACCAGTGGATGGACCTGACCAGCCAAAACGGTCATTAATCCTTGGGACAAGTGCGGCCTTGCTGAGTAACCAAGGTGTCCACGGAATACCAAACTATGGCTGTCCAACTCATCGCCGAACTTCCACTGTGTTTCATTTACGGAGTGTAAACTCTGCCAGACGCGGGAAACAGTGTGCAACAAGACCCATCCAACCAAATGACTTCCTTCCGTTGCTCCATAGTCCACGTTTTATGGCTTCGGCACCACGTTTTCCTGTTACGGGCATTTGCATCACTGATGACTGGCTTTAGAAATCCAGCTTGCCCTGCAATTCCCCGCTTATTGAGCTCCATTCGTGTTGTTTTGGTGCTGACAGGGTTGGCGCGTGCAACGTACAGTTCAGCAGTGACTTTTGCAAGTAGCTCTTCAATCAGTGCCTGTCACCACACACTTTCGTCCGCGTTGTGACCTAGCGGATGATGCTTTTTGTCTTTCCTTGGGCGAGGTAAAAATCTTGACACACTGCTTCTTGAAATACCAAACACTTCAGTCAACTCGGTTACGGAAGCACCTATAATATAGGCATCAAATTCACGTAGCTCCGACATAATGCACTTAGAATTACACAGAGGAATATTCTGTTCACGGCGGACGGGTGCCATTCGTGTTGAAATTCAACTGTGCAATCTGCACCCTTGGCTATCTTTTGCATTAATGTTCAAACATGCGTTTACGATATGTTTCCATGTTTTTATCCAAACCCTGTAAGTTCTGTTTACCAAAAGGGTTAAAGGGCGGATGCACAGAATTACGGTCCGCCATCTCTTACGTCCGCTTTTTATAGAATCCTGGAACATATCCCAAGCTCAAACATTTGACGTTCCTGGAAAAACAATCTTCCCTCACTGAATGAGCAAGGATTCAGAAATAACCACTCACGTTACACACAGCGTGTTTCATTCATAAGTATTATCTTCCAAATAGTAGATGCAGGTGAACAGATAGACTCCGTTTTCCCATGTTTGTGAAATGTGTTAGACGCTGTACTACATCGTCCACTACAAACCAAGATAGGATCAGACTCGCAAATATGTAACTATCTTGAGCAATAGTTGAGTAATAGAACCCCGTACGCTGTTATGGACGGTGAATGTTCCACAGAAACGAAAGTGACGTCGATTGTGCCCAAATGAAGTGGAATAGGACCTCAGTCGTGTTCAATATACGTAAACGGTTTGACATACAGGGTCACCTGCCAAATAAAATTTTTCGTAGAGAATCGTCGTTGGAGGATCATGAGAAAGGGCAAAGAGAATTGCAAAAAAATGTACTTGGCGTGTTGATGGCAGCTCTCTTTTAAAATGGGTAAAATGCACAGAAGAAATGATCTAATAGTACCGGATTTCAAGATTATTAGGGGTCATCAAGTGTGCGTCACACCGTGTGAGTACTTCGGGATAATTCCCACAGCGATATGAAATGGGATGAACTGTTGAAATCAATCTTAAAGAAGACGAAGTGAAGACGGGTATAGAATCTGTACTTACGTGGGCGTGCTGAAAAGTAATGCCTCAAAATTTTTTGTCTGAAAACTCTTCAAGGTTTTTAAACCAAACAGTCGTTATCAACATTCTACAGCTCTATTCTTCATATTTACACATTTATTTTTCAACATAGTCATCTTGGGAACAAACACATTTCTGGCATTGAGACACCAGTTTGTTGACCGTTGGTTTAGAACATTTGACTTTGTTGACGGAGCCATAACCACACCTCTACTTTCACCGCTTCATCAGTATCAAAGATTCCTCGATGGTTTTCATTAAGTGTTGGAAATAAATGAAGACGGATGGGACCAAGTCGGGATTACATGGGGGATGGTCGATGAGAAGTAAGAGATTTTAAAAATCTTGGAAATATGAATCACTGAAGACTTGAGATATCATCAGGAGCTGAAAAATCGCATTGCTGTAACGAAGGAGGCATTCAAGCGAAAGAGAAGATTATTAAATGTAACTAGATAAATGTCTCAGGAAAAGGCTTGGCATTGTCCGGAGTGTGACACTCTATGGAGTATAAACATGGACACTGAGACGAGAAGATGAAAAAAAGGCTAGAATGATTTGAGATGTGGATGTGGAGGAGAATGGGGCGGATAAGCTGGATGGAAGGACTGCGTAACGAAAGAGTGTTGGTGAGTCGAGAAGACTGCTCGAGGTTATAAGAGAAAGACAGAAGAACTGGACATTCGTTGAGAAGGGACTGCTTGCTAACAGATGCTGTTGAGGGTCTAATTTGTGGGAGGAGACTGAGAGGAAGGGGAAGATGCAAGATAATGGGTGACATAAAGGGAAGCTGAAATTACGTGGACCTGAAGAGGATGGCAGAAAACAGAAGAGCATGGACAGTTACCTAGTGAAAACCTGACATTAGACAGGACACTGATGATGATGATGATGATGATGATGATGAAGGGAAGACTTTGACTTGTTGGAACGGTTTTGGGAAAGTGCAGTGCATGTATGAAGGAAATTAGACACAAGACGCTTGTGCGAACAATATTAAGTATTGTTGCAACGGTTGGAGGCCTTACCAAATAGATATGACACAAACATCGTGTGAATTCAGAGAGGCCCTGGTACCGGTAGTTATGGTATGAAAATGATCGGGGAGCATCAGTGGGAATTTCTGGGAGAAAAGCGACTTAGTTCTCACCAAACCGTTTTGAGTAAATTAAAGAACTTGTGTTCGAGGAAGATCGACCGTATTTTACGCTTAGATGTTATAGGAGATTACGGCGAGGGTATGCAGGAGTCGTTTTTGTAGTCGCTCAGTTATATATGCGATAATATATATAAGTTGTAACTAGGGGAAGATTACTTCAGCTGCGGTTGCTCTCAACAGGAAAATATTTGTAGCAGAATCACAGAGTACTTGAAGGATGTTCTCTATTGGTGTATGGCGGCATAACTAGGGACGAGCCGCAACCGCTCGAACATGAAACAGACGCTCAAGAACAACATCTAATGAAAAAAGAAGCAGTTTGTGGGTACACGTCTTTAGGGACTCAATCCGTCAAGGTGAGGGATTTTCGTTCCAGGCAGTTTTCGATGGTGATGAACGTTCTGCCTGTTCTTGAAGAGTGTCGCTACGTAGTCAGTGGATCTGAGCTGAATTCGCGAGACACAGACGCACCTAAACAAGTTGTGTTTGATGAATACATCTTTTTAAGTCATACTGTTTAGCTGAGGTGTGCTGTTCTTGCTGTGATAGTGTGTGGTGAGCTGGTAGGTCTTAACGTACAATTTAACAGGACATAGCGTCTCATAATAATAATAATAAAAATAATAAAGATCGTTGTGGTATTGGATTTGTTACTTCCTCAAGTTTTTCTCTCACTGTTTTCACGCCTTATGTTTTATTTTTTAATTATTTGCTAGGTGTGAGGTAACCCATAATGAAGCTTAAGATCAAAATTATTTAACAGCTGTTGCACATCGTATTCAGCAGATATCTAAGGCGTGCTTTAGTTTTCGAGAAGACAGAGATAATGACACAAAAAGTAAATAAAAAACGTCACTTGGGCTCTGTTCAGCATTAATGCGCAGTCAACAGGTGGTTTAAATCTTGCCATGTTTTCGCAGGAAAGGTGTCCAATCCCTCGGCGACCGCATAAGTGGCATCGTTAAGGGCCGTGGCATAAATAATCGTTACAGTACGACGTGGAAGTTTCTCAAGAACGGCACCCACAGACGACTAACCGTGCTACTTAGCGGGCGTCGTAAAAGTTCGTCTGTGAAAGAACTGCGAGTTATTAAGTAGGCATTTGTCAGCCGTAATGGTCTCGGGGTTCGCCGTCCAGAAACTCCGACACCCACGCTGCGAGAGGTTTTGCAAAACAGAGTACTACTTTCCAGGCTCCTGATTGACGAATGGCATTTTTTCTGAAAGGGAACAGATTTAAGACGGTTTAGGTGGCGCGCAGAAAAGAATAGCGCGCCAATTGCGAAGTGGATCAAGGCGGTTGGCATTTTTGGGCGAGTCTCAACCTGCAGCTAGCCCACCAACGCAACTATTCGTAATTCGGGAAGTGTGTCACGTGGAGAAATGCGTGCTGTGGCAGTGGAGGAGGGGGTGGGAGCGGCGGTGGCAGACTGGCTAATCCAGGAGTGGACAGAAGTGTCCGGAGAGTGGGCGGCGGAGAGAAACGCGAATGAAGGCCGCTCCGGAGTTTCGGATTACAATCACGAGAGATGACAGCGAACAGATAGACGTCTTACAAAAGGGAAAACGAAAGAGGACATGACGGTGGGGGGGAGACGATCCATTTCTCAATTGTGCGCAATGTCTGCGGGGGGTGTGGCAGCGGGGTCAGCAGGGCGAGCGGTCAGCCGGAGGGCGGGCCCACGGCTGCGGCCGCCACCGCGTCCGCCCGCTCCTTGTGCAAGCAGCAGCAGCAGTGGCAGACATACACACACACACCTGCCAGCCACCGCCGCTAGCCAGCCGACTGCCCGCCTCTCTGTCCGCCGAGGCTCGCGCAATGCTTGTACGTTAACCGTGAACTGGACAATGCTCCTTTGCTGTTACTAGTGCCGTACAGCAGAAATATGTGCGGCGTGAGCATTCAGATGCGTATCAACGGATTATTTATCTCCAACACTATCTGATGGAAAGTAACTGCATGCCTATAAGTGAGCGTTAATAAGGATCTGTCCACCGTTCGCTTTTATGACGGCTTGAACTTCCAGTGAAGGGTCTCAATGTATGTGGAAGAATGGCAGCCCATTGATCCTCAAGAGGCGCAACTGTAGAAGGTAGCGATATTAGACGCCAGGATCTGGAGCGATGTCTACGTTATAACTCGTACCAGCCGGCCAGTGTGGCCGTGCGGCTCTAGGAGCTTCAGTCTGGAACCGCGTGACCGTTACGGTTGCAGGATCGTATCCTGCCTCGGGCATGGATGTGTGTGATGTCCTTAGATTAGTTAGGTTTAAGTAGTTCTAAGTTCTAGGGGACTGATGACCTCAGATGTTAAGTCCCATAGTGCTCAGAGCCATTTGAACCATTTAACTCGTACCAAAGGTGTTCATTTGGTTCACGCCAATCCATTTCAGGGATCTAATTGTCCATAAAACATTACCTTACAGATCCTGCGTTACGACAGGGCATTTTGTCACGCTGATTTCAACAATTATCCTCTCCGAACTGTTACTCCACTGTACACATACACAATGCCGTAAATGTGTTCCTATTCTTCCGCAGTTGTCATTTTCTTAAGCACAGATTGGGACTACATTCTAATCACGACCGTAACACCACCTCCTTCGAACTTCACTATTGGCCCTACACACGATGGCAGGTAACGTTCTCCAGGCATTCATCAAATCCAAACCCTTCCATCGGATTGCCACAGGGTGTACCGTGATTTATCACACCAAGCCACTCGTTTCCAGTCGTTCATTCTTTACTAGGGACTCTCTTTAAATCGTCACAAGCGTCACTTAGCGTTGGGCTGGCCGAGGTGGCCGAGCGGTTCTAGCCGCTACAGTCGGGATCCGCGCTACCGCTACGGTCGCAGGTTCGAATCCTGCCTCGGGTACAGATGTGTGTGATGTCCTTAGGTTAGTTAGGTTTAAGTAGTTCTAAGTTCTAGGGGACTGATGACCTCAGAAGTTAAGTCCCATAGTGCTCAGAGTCATTCGAACCATTTTCATAACATAGGAGTTTACGAGTATTTCAATAGAAGAGACACCGTTGTCCATCTACGTAAATGACATAGACAGATAGGAGGATGTTGTCACTGAGCTGTGTGTCGTGATGGTTAGGGACGTATCAATCGCTGGATTGGAAGGGAAGGGATAATTTGTTGCCGTTTATGAGACCGTTCTAAGCTTTGTATTTGGTGGCTTAAGGAAAGCACAGGAAACCTAAGTCAGGACGGCCAGGTGTAAATCTGATCTCTACCCTTACCGAATGAAGCTTCAGTGCTTTAACGTCTGCGTCACCTCCGTGGGATGTATGAATGTAAATTTCGAACTAGCAGGTGGCTGACCTCCGAGGCGGAAATGTTTCCACCCGCATTGTGGTAATTTGACGATGGGCATCCACCTACGGTATAAAAACTGATCGCCTCCTTTTTGTACGTCCTTGTTTCCGAGGAGTGCCCTCGTCCTTTTTCCTTTCCTGCCCGGACTGCGCCCACATATTTTGTAAGTTGCGACGCTACCTCACCGAGACGAAACGCTAATAACACAATTTCCTCGATACGAAGGGCCGCGTCAGGAGTGCCGTATCGTAGAGGAAAAGGCAGCCGTCGAAGAAAGGGGAACGAATCGCGCACGTGGACCCTCGCTGGCTGTGGCAGCTGCCCGTCCGACAGGCGCCGCGGCTTAATAGCGGCCGATTCAGCAGGTGCGCGCCGCCGGATCGATCTCCTCCGAAAAAAGTTTGGTCCGTACAGGGCGCGGCGGACTCAATCAGAGCAACCGGCCACAAGTGGCTTTTCTGCCGTACAATCGCATTCCTGATAGGCTGCACGTTTTGCTCTCACCGTACCTGTTTCCGGCACTCTTGTCTTGCAGTGAGATATAGCGTTCGAAATAAAGCGTCACTTGCTGTACGATCAATGCGTTCCTTTTCTACTACGTATTTTCAGAATCGTTCCAATACACCACTAGAGATTTAAGTAAATTTCGAGGTCACAAACTTGTTATTAGGCACGTTACGATTTAGCTGTTCGTCTCAGTTATTCTCAGACTTTTCGTAGATTTTCCAGTGATCTATCAGGAAGCGTAATAGAAAATCTTTATAACGTACAATTAAATCTTCACAAAACATAATCCTGGTGCAGAAATGTGCAATTAACTCATAATGTAGAGAAGCGTAGAGTAGTGCACTTCACAAAGTCTAAAAATGTGATAGTTTTGACCCTGCAAATAATAAGTTACAGCTACAGGCAGCCGTACTATGCAAGCAAATGAAATATACCGTTCCGCAATTTGAAAGTGATTTTTTAATTATACAATGACGATGCTATTTGCGGATGATCAAATTTCAATCTACAACAGTGGACTACAGATTGCCGACTGTAAGCTACACGAGATAAGTCAGATATGTAACGTGTTGATATCAATACAAAGAAGAAAAGTCATGGCTTTGTGTGGGAAAACGCATCAAAAACAACAACAGTAACAGAAAACTTGATCGTAGAACAAGTAGATAAATTTAAATTTTGGGGGGCGATGCTAACGTACAGAGGAGACCTCGACGAAAAAGACAAAATTGAGAAGTTCAATTACCTGAACAGTACCAAAAATAAAGCGAGAACAGAAATTTATGTTCAGTTTTGTAAAGTTATGTTGGTACCAAAATTGCTGATGGGAGTGAATGAATCTTGCATAGTGAGAAAAAGAAATATAAAATAAGATTAGAGACTGACGAGGAATATACGAGCCTACACAAAATTAGATTACAAAAGAATCACAGATATTAGGAAGGAATTTAATGTATATGATATAAATTTAAAGGTTGAATAAAATAGGCTGAAATGACTATCCCATCTGTTGCGTATGGAGGAGTCAAGATTACCACTACATTTCTGATAATATATTCCGCGAGATAAAAGCTGCATTAGAAGACAGAAAATAGAGATGGAAAGAGGAAATTTAGCTGCGATGGGCCCAGGGAAGCCGAACGCATGACAGAAGAAAAAGAAGACTGAAAGAAATAATGTTCAGAGATATCTCCTCAGTAGGAATCAAGATGGATTCCACACACAACAACCGTGTGAACCCAGCACGCTCTGTTCGTCTACGAGATCCAGGTGGCAGAAGATAACCGGCACCGGCGTTGATGCCGTCTTGCTCGACTTTCGAATGGCGTTCTTTACAATTCCGCACTGCTGCCTTATGAACAATATACGAATGTACAGAGTATCTTAATAGCTTTCTGATTGATCGAAGAGTTCCTAGGAAACATATCACAGAGTGTCATTCTTTACCAAGAGAAATCTGCAGACGTAAAATAGCTTCGAGAATGACTCAAAGTAATCTTACAGGAGCATTACTTTTCACTGTATGTATATATGTTCAAGTGGGTAACGTCGGAGTTCAAATGGTTGAAATGGCTCTGAGCACTACGGGATTTAACTTCTGAGGTCATCAGTCCCCTAGAACTTAGAACTACTTAAACCTAACGAACCTAAGGACATGACACACATCCATGCCCGAGGCAGGATTCGAATCTGCGACCGTAGCGTTCGCGCGGTTCCAGACTGAAGCGCCTAGAACCGCTCGGCCACTCCGGCAGGCGGTAACGTCCCGATGATACTATTATATACGGAGAAAGCTGTGGCGAATTACAGGGAGAGCTGCAGAAGGCGACTCTTGGTCAAGAGATTGACAGTGGACCCTCAACATGAACAAATGTAACGTGTTGCGCATCCGACTCCAGTGGTAGATGCCGCATGAGGTGTGTTATACATCACGATGTCTTTTACTATTAAAATTCCGAGAACGTACGTTGCTACAGAGTGACTCAGTACATTGCTTCCTCCCACTTGTATCTCAGGGAAAGACTAGTAAAGGAAGATTAGATATTCGAGTGCGTACAGGCGCTTGCCAACATTCTTCATGCTCACCATTCGCGAATGGAAGTGGAAATGGGGAAGGGGGGGGGGGAGAGGTGAAGGTGACAGTAAGAAACGAAGCACCCACTGGCACACATCACAAGGTGCTAGAGGGGAGTAGATGTAGATCAAGTGGAAGGACCACGGAAATTAAATTGTAGGTAAATCAAATGGCGGGCTATAATTCATTTGTAGGCTACTGGGAAACTACAGTTTGTTTACAAAATAGTAGGCTTTAGCCCCCTGTCTCACAGCGGTCTCAGATCTTTGACACCGAATCCATGAACTTGTAGACACTGTTAACATTTTAGCGGACCATATTTTTGTTGGGATCTTTCTCTCCGCGCACGAGTGGAGCTTAATGGGTGCCGAAAAACCATCAACTGGCCCCGACCTGTTAATGCGACGTGTAATTACTCAGCAGATGTGAATGCGAGAGATTAAGTCACTCTGCTCTCGCTCATGTGGGACGCAGCGTCTTGCTGACTTATTTACTCACTCCGCAGATTCTAGCTGCATTCCACACATATACCTCGAAAAAATGCAGTGTATTGCCTCTGGGCTGATGACACTATTTTCTATAACTTTTAAACTCCCTACGATCATCTGTTCGCAGTTCAGCTCGCTGCACGGGGTGAATGTAATAAAGCAAGTTAATATGGATCGTGTAATTCGAAGCGTCCTTTTGCAGAAGGACTTTTTCTTTACATAAGTAAGAAAAGAAATAAGAAAATAGAGAAACTCCGTCTACATCTGTATCAGCACGGAGTTTGACTAAAATAGAACCAGCCGTTGTGGCCGAGCGGATCTAGGCGCTTCAGTCTGGAACTGCGTGACCGCTACGGTAGCAGGTTCGAATCCTGCCACGGGCATGGATGTGTGTGATGTCCTTATGTTAGTTAGGTTTAAGTAGTTCTAAGTTCTAGGGGACTGATGACCTCAGATACTAAGTCCCATAAAGCTCAGAGTCATTTTAACCATTTTGATTACAATAGATTCTGACGAGTAGAGGGCAATGAAACAATTAAATAGTTATAGTAAATAAAGCTCTGGAAGTTAGCGGTTTCATCGATATGAAGTATAACGACTGAGTACATCAACACCTTATCACAGAGATCCATACGGTCCGAACTGCAGATATGCATATTCGAACAAGTGTCTCACATGGCCAGGTTTGAGCACGTTTTTTATAGATTCCTGTACACGTCCAAAAATCGCAAGCGTGCTCTCATTGACAGCCATCGACCAGGCGTTCACGTAGTTCATCGGCATTATCAACAGGACTGGAACACACTGCATTTTTGAAATAATCGTACGCTAAATAACGCAATGATTTCAAGTGGGAGGGTCTGGGAAGCCACGGTGTTGGCGAGCCACGACCGGTGCACTAGTTGTCGAAGCACTGTCTCACAATACTTAGGTCTACCCGCCATCTTCAGGGAGAGTGGTGACAACGTGATTACTATACTTCTTTAGACGCGACTGATAGTTGGTGTGTCTTTTAAGTTTCTGGCTGAGTTCAGAATTACTTATATGCCACCGTCGGATTTGTTGTTAATGTAATATTATCTTCACATTCTCTACGGGAGCGATACTTACAAGCAGACCACACAAGAATCGGATTTTGTAATTTTATATTTTTATGGTACGTGAAATCGAAAACTCAGACATCACTCCCCAAAAGCTGTTCAATGCATCTCTGAAAAATTCTCGAGAAAATCGTATTTTAGTTATTCCGACATCTTTTAGTAGTTAACGTAAGGCCTGTTTTTTCACAGCCAGCGGGGCTCCGCTGTAGAAAGCTCGCCTACCACGTAGCGGTGCTGGGTTGGATTCCAAACTGACGCAAATTTTTATACTTAGGTGCAAGTTCTACCAGCATTCCCCTTAAGTGTAAAATACTTAAAAATTGAAAAATCTCGGTAGCACTTGAGACTGGTAATCGTTTAAATCATTATTTCTTTCGTTCATTTCTAATACCTATGTCTTTTCAATTTAAATTCAAAAAATATATGCTGATTAACACGTATCTAATTGCTATTTTTATGAAAAATGCACATATGTGCATTTGTAATTACATGTCGCATTTAAAAATCGACTTTTCATTCGAAATTGTGGTAAGGTCTTATGGGACCAAACTGCTGAGGTCATCGGTCCCTAAGCTTACACACTACTTAATCCAACTTTAACTTACGCTAAGGACAATACGTACACCCATGCCCGAGGGAAGATTCGAACCTCCGACGGGGAGAGGCGTGCGAACCGTGACAAGTCGCTAGACCTCGCGGCTACCCCGCTTTTCATTGCAAATATAAATTCATGGTTACCGATCTGTTATAAAAGACAGATAATAAATATTACCAATTAAAAATTAATTTGTACGTTTTTGTGTATTTTTGCTTCATAGAAATGCTCATGGAACACGCGCTTTTGTTTAAACATTTGCCAAGATTGGGAATTGAACCCAGGCCGCCCAAGTGGCAGGGGAGCTTTTTACCAGAGACACTTGTCCCTTCGGGCAAAATCGACGTTTTTGTAGGGTGTTAAAGACACTCGAGAAACTTCACAATCGATTTTCTCGAGAATGTTTGCCAGTCGCAACGCACTGCTTAGAACGACTGATATCTGAGTTCTGAGTATCACGTACCATAAATATAAAGAAATTAAAAAAAAACCGATTGCTGCGTGGTCTCCACATTAGAGAACTAAAGAATACCTACAGATTTCTCCCTGAAAATCGATTCTTAGATTTCTCTTATCAAGTACTCTAGACATTTTATTCGTATTTTTACGATATGGTGCCAGCAAAACAACATTTTGCCCGCGTTCTCATAGTAATTAAACAAGCCTGTGGTCTCCGGCGTGCACTTCATTGGATACGCTCGAATTTCCCTGTTGCCT
This sequence comes from Schistocerca piceifrons, assembly GCF_021461385.2. Taxonomy (NCBI): domain Eukaryota; kingdom Metazoa; phylum Arthropoda; class Insecta; order Orthoptera; family Acrididae; genus Schistocerca; species Schistocerca piceifrons. The sequence goes on from NC_060140.1 coordinate 603,216,657, forward strand.
CCAACTTATATGGATCTCACATACTTGGGCAGCATCCACTGTGGTCCACGCAGTTGTTTTGTAACCAGTCCACTTCGCCGACAAGTTGTAGTTTCCCAGTGTTCTACAAATGAACGGAAGCCTGTCGTTCGCTTCATCTCCAACTCAGCGTATGTGAACCCGTTGTCGTATCTCACCATTTCGCTGTTCCGAGATTTTTGTACGACATGGATGACTCGTTGTGTCTCATTGATCGTGTAGTTAAATACTGCTACGGTTTCACATTCCGTCAAACGCACGACCGTATGTTTCTCTATATTAGGAGCTTGTTTCCAGTCTTTGCACCAGTCTAATGTTTTGGGAAGCTCTGGACCTTGCAACAATTCTTCAGATAGCAGTTTGCTAAGGGGCCCACACATGAGCGACTGTTCGCAGCGATCCGTCTCGTGGGCGACCGATCACTTCGTAGATTCCACGTGTCTGTGCAAATCGCAGCGATGTGTAGCTTTGTCTCGTTTTGATTTGCCCGTGTTGATTAAGAACTTTGAATTAGAATTTATAGTTATTCAGATGCAACGAACTACTGTCAGAAGTGAAGTGGAGGCCAGGGTTTCGCATTTATATTAAGAAGTGATACGAAATAGACCTCCCAATTTTACAATGATTAGCATTTTGAAATGTGTGCTGTAGAATCAGGACGGACGGTAAGTTCATGGTAATATTCGTGATACAATGGGCTACATGTGATGATTTCGAGTTATTTATGAAAAAAATGCACACATTATTCAAGTTTTTGGCAGAACGACGTACATACTGTATGTAATTTAAATTTTCCGTTTGAATTTAGCGTACAGCTGTGCTCAAGTCCCATGTCATTTCATACTGTGATAATCTAACTCTCCCTCAGGCAGTTTATAACAAGAATTATGGTAATCAGTAGTGCTGCAATTGACAACATCTCTGTAGATACACAGGGACTATAAACGAAATGTGTATGTACTTGCAGTCAAAATATAATACTAATGGATAAAAGAGGAACTGACGACTAACAAACGAACAGTGTTAGGACCTGGAAAGAAGTACACAGCCCACTTGGCGTCTGTGAGAAGAGTAATATATGCTGTCAAGTAGCCTATCGTTTCCAACAAAAACTCTCGTAACAAGTTGAACAAATTATAATTCTCGTTTATTTTCAACTTATTTTTACAAGTACTCCTTGGGATACGGAAATCAACTGCAACTGCTTCTAAATATAGCGGTTCATTTTCCACAGCAGAACTTCCCGACACAGTCGCGGTCGTTAATACTAATTGAAATTGCTTGGCAAATCGCTCGCCTGTGGAGTATCGTGTTGAGCGACCGACTGCAGACGATTATCTCATGCGACGGATGGCTGCGATTCATCGCTCGTATGTGGGGCCCTTCATAATTAACCGCAAATAAAGGGACTACCATTTTGGTGCCTGTATTACCAAAAATGATTTCGATAATTCTTCTACTCCAGGCCAACACTCGAGTGTACGATAGTGGGAGGAGGAGGAGAATTGTGCCTTTCATAAAGAATAGGGGAAAATCGTTTACCTCGTCAAAGGTTCCTTTAAAGTGCAATCACTTGTGTCTTGTAGGTTACCTAACATCAGGTCTGTCTCTACGTATAAAGAGCCGATTTGTTTTTACAAAGCAGACACACCCTCGGTCAGTCGTAAGAGGCCAGCGAATGGCGCGTAAGTTGTAGAGCGTGAGACGCCCGCAGGCTAAGGATATACACCGATCGCCAAGAACGAAAGTAAACCTGTTGTTAGTCCCACTTTTGAATTACGATCGAGTGTAAATTAGCTTCAATTCAATTGTTGAGGTGTTGGCTTCGCGCGCGGTTCACGATGGACGAACCGTACAGTGATAATTGGATGCGATTCTCTTCAAGCAGCCGGATCGTTGACGAGCTGGCGTAATCAGCAAAACCGCTGCCGCCGGCGATCACGGACAGCTTAATAGAAGAAACGCGATTTACGCGTGACGCTGCCTCTCCACGCCCGCCGCAGCAGACTCTCGCCGCGGCGGAAGTAGCGGGCTTCGGCCACACGCCCCCGGCGGCGCAGCGGCTGCCAGAACCGCCCTCGCCTCGCCGTCTCCTAGCACGAAACGGTCAAGTTACGGCCCTAGCGGCCCACAGCAATTTCTCAGCTCCGCTCTCGGTAATTGACTTCGCAATTCTGACACAAATACCTGGAAAAGGAACACGCTCCACCGTACGGAATTGCTTACTCTCTAGTTCACCACGCTGCTGTCGACCCGCCACTGTGCCGAATGTCTTGTCGTCATCATATTGCGGACAATTTGTACTACTACAGCAGGAGAACAGCTTCACCATATCGGATTGTAACTCATAAAGTTAGTAGAATAATTACGTCATTATATGTCTTTTGTATGTGTAACCCGCCAGGTAAGCCGAGAGCGCTAACGCGCTGCTTCCTGGACTCGGGTAGGCGCGCCGGCCCCGGTTCGAATCCGCCCGGTGGATTAACGACGAGGGCCGGTGTTCCGGCCAGCCTGGATGTGGTTTTTAGGCGGTTTTCCTCATCCCCTTAGGTGAACACCGGGCTGGTCCCCATGTTCCGCCTCAGTTACACGGCTCGCAGACATGTGAACACTTTCGCACTATTCCATGGCTTGCACTAGTCACAGACAGTTGGGGTACACTAATTCCTTCCCGGGGAGTACGGGGTGGCGGCAGGAAGGGCATCTGGCCAGCCCTTAAACTAACATTGCCACATCTGATTAACCATGCCGACCCTGCGTCTCCGCGGGAAAAAGGCACAAGCAAAAGAAAGGATGTCTTTTGTGTGTGTGTGTGTGTGTGTGTGTGTGTGTGTGTGTGTGTGTGTGTGTGTGTGTGATAGTACTGAGCTCTTACCTCCGTCAGCGGTCTCTGCTTCTAGGATAGGTGTTAGAAGGAAATTTCCTTTTTATTTGACACTTTCACGGGGAGAGGGCGATCGGAGGGTGGTCACTCAAGTGGGTCATTTCCATTTCTGGGATAATAAATGTAGTAAGGTTGAACGTAGCTGAACATCTCGGTGAACGTAGGATGGGACAGGTTCTTGAGTAAACGCCGATCAATTGTCGGGGGACGTTGTATAAATGCCACGGACGTGGTTCGATGGTGCCTACGCGTTCAGGTTGCCGGACAACGTGTCGTATATCGTCAATCCGTTGGAAAACGGCAGTTGCGTAGTCCCGTACCTTATCGCTAAGGTAGTTTTCACGAAGAGTCCTATGAATCGCTCGTGTACTTGTCCACAATTCGAGACCCAAACACCACTTAAGGCATTTGTTCTGGAAAATCTGAAGTTCTTTAATATCAGAGTTGCAGGTCGTCCTACACGCGGTACTGTCATATAGAAGGATGGCCTAAATGTCGCCTTGAAGAGACGATCCATGCCGAGAAAGATCGGCATCAGGACATGTAACATTTTTATTGTTGCCTTTTTCTTTTCCTTAACACGTGATTTCAAGATGAACCCCTTGTCGAGTCACACGCTAAGGTACTTAGTGTGAGTCTTCTAGGGTATCCTGCCTTCTTTGATCATCAAGTCCATTATCGGCCTTTCCTTAGTAAATAAAACACCTGCAGTTTTGGCTGCGTTAATGGTTATTTTGCTGCGGAAAGCCGATATTTCAAGTCGATCCAATTGTCGCAGCATGCGGGCAATAATCTGCGGTATAACACGACCCGTGGTTAAGAAAGCCGCGTCGTCGGCATAAAGACTCGTGGGCACATTGTGTTCCAGTGGCACGTCGTTAATATAAATATTAACCAGTAACGGCGACAAGACAGAGCGCTGAGGGACGCGAACGATGGGATGTTTCACGCCAGATACCTTTCCTTTAAGCTGAACGAAGACTTATGGTCGTGTACAAAGGTACCCAAAATCTACACATAGGTCTAAATAGGCGTATTGGTAAGAAGCTTCTCCAACAGCTTAAGGCGTCAAACGTTATCATACACGTTCTCTACATTTATGAAGACGCCGAGGGTAGAGTTGGACATGTTAAAACTATACTGGATAATGCGGCACTTATACGCTCTGAGAGTGTTCGAAAAAATGAACAAAGTGAAATTAGCAGTAGGTTCAGAAAAAAGTTACAAGTTTTTGGCATTCAGAATGAGGAACTATATGATACAAGAGAGACTGCAGTATCAGTATCAAAAACTCAGATGGTAAGTCATTGCAAGCAGAGAAGAGAAGGTTGAAAGGTAGAAGGAATATATAGGACAATACAAGAGAAAGAAACCTGAAGACATAATTATGGAAATGGAGGAGGAAGTAGATGAAGATCAGAGAGAAGTGAAACTGCGAGATGAATTTGACAGAGTTCTGAAAGGCCATATTCGAAACAGTGCGCCTGGAATAGGTGACATTTTCTCAGAATTATTTATGACTGTGGGAGTACCAACCACAATAAAACTATTCCACCTGATGTATAAGATATCTAAGACGGTTCACGTACCCTTAGACATCAAGGTGTTGTCAGGTGAGAACATCACCTCGCCATCGGTTAAATAAGTTACATATTCCCGGCATATTGTCGGTGGAACAGCGACCACTCCAAAATTACGCATTGTAGTCTATAGTCGCAGTTTGTTTATTTTGCTGACTGGCTACCGATTTCGGTACACAGTACCATCTTCAGGCAATCCCCTGGCATGCCGTCGTCACACTGACTTCTTAAGTATGGGTTTCAAATACACATGGCAAAAGAAATAAATTGCGACTACATACTGAAACTGATACTTTTGATTGACAAATATACATTTTCAGTTAAATAACTCATGGTTGCAAACTAATATCGAGAACTATTTACAGAACAATGGAAAGAATGTGACTTGGGGAAAGATCAGTTTAGTTCCGAAGAAATGTAGGAAAAGTCACCCTACGATTTATCTTATATTATAGAGTTAAAATAAAAAATGAAAACCGGTATTTATATCTGAAGTGACAAAAGTCATGGAACTCGGCATAGTGCAGCAGCTCGACTTGGCAAGGACTCAATATGTCGTTAGGGTCCCCTGCAGAAACATTGCCATGCTGCCTCTGTAGCGTCCGTAACAGCCAGTGCACGATTTTGTGTACGGACTGACCTCTCCGTATTGTCCCATAAATGTTCTATGAGATTCATGCCGGGGGATCGGTGTGGCCAAATCATTCGCTCGTGTTGTCCAGAATGTTCTTCAAGCCAATCGCAAATAGTTGTGGCAGGCGACATGCTGCATTGTCATCCATAAAAATTCCATCATTATTTGGGAACATGAAGTCCATGAATGGCTGCAAAAGGTGTCCAAGTGGCCGAAACCAACCATTTCCAGTCAAAGATCGGTTCAGTTGGACCAGAAGTCCCAGTGCATTCGGTGTAAACACAGCCCGCACCATAATGGAGCCACTACCATCTTACGCAATGCCTTTTTGACAACTGGAGTTCGTGGCTTCTTGGCGTCTGCGCCACACTCAAACTATACCATTAGCTCTGAAATCTAGATTCATCTGACTAAGCCACGGTTTTCGAGTCATTTAGGATCCAACCGATATGGTCACGATCGTCGCTCGTCTGCTGCCCTAGCCCATTAACGTCAAATTCCGCCGCCCTACCCTAACGGAAAAGTTCGTCTTACGTCCCACACTGATTTCAGTCAGTGTTGTTTGTTTGTTAGCACTGAAAACTCTAGGCAAACGCCGCTGCCCTCGGTCGTTAAGTGATACCCGTCGGCCACTGCGTTGTCCGTGGTGAGAGGTAATGCCCGAAACTTGGTATTCTCGGCACTCTTGACACTGTAGCTCTAGGAATATTGAATTCCCCAACGATTTACGAAATGAAATGTCCCACGCCCATAGCTCCAATTAGCATCCGCGTTCAAAGTCGGCTAACTCCCGACGTGCGGCCGTAATCACGTCGGAAACATTTTCTATGGCTAAATGGGGAACTCACGTGGTGCTTGTTAACTACCAAATAAGGAAACTTAGACTTTGCTGAACACTATAAAAATGTAGCTTACACGAAGTATTTAGGATTAATCCAAATCTTAATTTACTTCTACCTTTACTTCATCGATCTGTTCGTCATCTCTTGAACGTAATTTACATTTCATAATTTAATTTATTTTTGTTCGTGAAAGGGTTTCAAGATCCCTTTGGACAAATATTGCAGAAGAGAGTTCTTGAGATTTTAAGAAAATGACAGTTCATATACTCGAGCGTGAATTGAAAAGTTAAATTAATAAAATATAGCATTTTTTCAGAAGAAAAGAAGAAAAAAAGATTATGGACTAAATAAATGTCCATCGAGGCGCAGCGAGATAAGATTTTTTTATTCCTTCAATAAGATCATTTGATTCTAACTCTGCATAAAACTTGCTTACAACACCTTTTCACTCGGCGGAAGTTTCTGCGATGGAGGCCGTTTCTCGAGGGTAATAAACAGAATAAATCTTAGATGAAGTGAAAATCTGGGAACTATGGTGGGTAGCAAGCTATTAAACTATAAGATTCTTCAAAAATATTCATCCGATTTTACAGATCTTCTGTATGTTTTCAGATATAAACATGGGATCAGTTGTAACTAAAAGTTTACCTTGGCGCCAGTTATAAGTTTCCGCTTCATGTGGTTGCCGGTAGGTGCCTCTCTGGTCCGGCTCGCTCGTTAATTACCCAATATGGGCCGAGTGGAAGTAGTGATAACACAGCAACAGACTGCATTTTACGGTCTCTGTTCCAACTGAAGCAGTTCAGTTTCAAGTTTGCGGCGTAATGTCCTTCGAGATTCGGCCTCAACGACGGATAGTCCGAAAGTAAGGGACGTACCCATCTCATCTCGCATTGCACCATTGACCTCCCATGTTGCCTGATCTCACTTTACGTGACTCCATTTTGTGGACATTTCTGAACAGCCTTCTACGTGCGTTCCCTTCCAATACCTTTCGGTATAGCATCTGTGGATGCATTAACTTCGCGAGTTCTACAGCTACATTTTATTATTTATTGTAGTCTTATAGCGTCCGCGATGATGCCTGCTACGAGCTTGGCAGCTTCGCTTATTACGAGAACGATCGCAAAGAAAGAAATATAAATAAATAAAATGAAAACAAACAAGCACCGAAATTTATGGAGACGAAATGTTGCAAAATTAAACGAGTTCCACAATTTACTTAGGAAAATCGAATCGAAGAAAAAGCAAAACGACGGTAGATGTGAAAAAATAGAAACTGCATACCCACTTACCCATAATATTTACAAGAAATGTAGCTCCAAGCACACTAAATAAGAAGTTGTAATACAATAATAAAACCAGAAGGCATCCACCAATAAGGAACACTAACTTTGTACGCAAAAAAGGCATTGAAAACAATGATAAAAAGGAATGCAAAATCATAAGAAAAAGTTTAGAGTCAAAACTCGAAGACTAACAATACCGACTCAGTGGCAGACAGGAAACCAAACAATGCACAAATATCCAGTGACAGTAGAAAAACGAATAAACTGATACAGACATACAAAATAAATAGTCATATTCTTTGACAACGGGCATGAAGCCAAAGCGGACACACTAAAATGGAACTAGCAAGATCAAAAATTATCTACAGTTCGCAGGAATTATATCAGAAAATGTTCAAAACCGCTGTATCTTCTGGTAAAATATTCACAGATGATAAGTTCACCAAGAGAAAAAACCAAAGAGGAACACTCGAATAATATGGTTTAAAGAGAGAAAAGAAGCCCTCAGGAACAGAATGAGAGAAATATGGGCATAAAGAAAGGCAAATACTCATCTCTAAATACTTAAAAGTAGTTCTAACGGGCTTATTCGTAAATAATAAAAACCCCTATATTACTATATAAAGACACATATATGGTTGCTAGCCACCAACTCAGAAAGCTCTTGACCGATTTACATTCCATTTCAATTTATCAACAACCTACAGATTTTTTGACTGTTATCCTACATTACAGTGTTTCCCCTTGTATTTAATTTTAAACAAATAACGTGTACACAACAATGTGCTATTTTGTTTTCTACCTCGCAGTCTGTTAAAACAGACTGCGAGGAAGGTTGTATTTTAGGCTTCTCTGCTCATGTTTAGAATACTATTACGGAATCAGAATGGTCGTAAACTTTGTAATCCTACGAATTCGCATACAAAAACTATGCGCAATCCTGTCATTGAAGCCACGCGGAGTAGCTGCGCGGTTACAGGCCCCATGTCACTGATTGCGCGGCCCCTCCCACCGGAGGTTCGAGTCCTCCCTCCTGCATGGGTGTGTGTGTTGTTCTTAGCATAAGTTATTTAAAGTAGTGTGTAAGGCTAGGGACCGATGACCTCAGCAGTTTTGTCCCTCAGGAATTCACACATATTTGAACACTGTCATTGAAGCAACTATCCTCACAGATGCAGCAGCTGTAGAGTTCTTTCTCATAATCTGTATACCAATTACCGGAACTGATTTAGTCATTCATTTTAAGCGACTTCAGTTCATAATGAAGATTCCGTTTGCAGTACCAGTGACGGTCATTTTGGCTGAGCGGTTCTAGGCGCTTCATTCTGGAACCGCGCGACCGCTACGGTCGCAGGTTCGAATCCTGCCTCGTGCATGGATGTGTGTGATGTCCTTAGGTTAGTTAGGTTTAAGTAGTTCTAAGTTCTAGGGGACTGATGACTTCCGATGTTAAGTCCCATAGTGCTCAGAGCCATTTGAACTATTTTTTACAGTACCAGTAAACATCGCTCAAGGCAGAGAGTCGGGTGAAGAGGCGGTGGACAGAGAGGGGAGGAGGAGGAAAGGGGAAAGAGGAGATGGACAGAGAGAGGGGAGGAGGAGAAGAATAGAGGGAGAGCAGAAGATGGAGGGGGAGGAGGTGATCTACAGAGGCGAGGGGAAGGCGACGAATAGACAGAGGAGGGAGGAGGAGATTAGCATAATATTTCCCATAATATTTAGCAACTGCAAAGCATGCCGGGTTCACTAGTAATAATAACAAAATGAAAACATTAAAGTTTATATGTGAAACCGTCATTTCCACAAGGTTGTAGCCCTGTAAAATAAGACGGTTCTTGTGAAAATAAACACTTTCTAGTGTTATACGTTCACCCCAAGATTCAATCTTCATTAGTTTAGAATATATAGACTTGTGAAATATAATGTATATTTCTGAAACACTCTCTTTCACGAGATGAACGAAGCGACACTGAAATAATTTATTCAGGAGAACGAACACGCCTCTCAGGTGCTACCGTCAGACTACCGTCGGACTGCCAGTTTAGGGATACGCTGGCGATGGCGGTGGCAGGCACTGCCGCTGGATACCCTCTTCGTCCACAGCCAGGCGCCCGCTTCCTCGGACGTTTTTAATGAGTCGGATGCCGGCCAGCCGGGCTGTCCGCAATCACCATCAGTCACCGCGCCCAGACTCACAGCCGCTCGCGCCACAGAAAATTTATAAACGCATTGTTGACTCTGAATGCGGACGCGCAGTAAATCTGCAGGAGCAACCCCACACTGCAGTACAGCGCCCTGCTCTGCTCTGTGGTTGCCTGGTCCCTCTTTCCGCTCTCAGTTTTTCTGTGTACAGCAGGAAGCACCTGCAGCATGGCCGCCATCTAAGCATTAGTTCAGTCCGAGGAGGTGGACGCTGCTGGTGTGTAATGAATTCTGTTCTTCGTTAGCGGCGCGTCTGGCGATAGGTCCGTGGCCCGATGTGGTTGTTGCCGGAGAAGGAGGAGGAGGACCTGGCCGTCGTCGAGGACAGGCTCCAAGTCTTCCTTTGGGCATAAGTTTCATTGCAGCTAACACTGGAATTCCTATAAGGTTTTACTTTTTACTTTTGGCGCAACTACATTTTATATGACAGAATCGTAACCGTTTCGGCCTACAATGATCAAATGCTACGTGTGCCATTTGGTGAACAAGTGATCTTGCGGTGTGCTCCGTGCTGCGTGCAGCCCTTTGAACAGGACTGTTTCTTGGAAGACAGAAATGTCCACAACATACTCATCATGACGACGAAGAAGAAACGGCAATACTTGGCCACCGAAAATATTGAAATTAACGTCTTGGCTCATGTTCATGATAACCTGAATGAGCGGGCCCAAGTCATAGTACGAGAAACACTCCCAAGATACGACAGTCACCACCGACTTGAACCACATCGTCCTCATTATGCGGTATGAACGCTTCCTTGCACCGTTGATACATTACACGCCTTGCATGATTTGAAAAGAGGAAAAATCGAGCCTCGTTGCACCACACTACACACCTCCACCCAACTCCAGGTTCTGTGTTGCTTCGTGCATAAAAACGTGCAGCATTGTGTTCCTATGAGCAATGGCCTTTACGAGCTACTCGAATCCTAATGTGCATCGCATATACACTTAAGCTCCAAAGAAACTGGTATAGGCAAGCGTATTCGAATACAGAGATATTTAAACGGGCAGAAACGGCGCTGTGGTCGGTTACATCTATACAAGACAATAAATGTCTGGCGCAGTTGTTAGATGGGTTACTGCTGCTACAATGGCAGGTTACCAAGACTGAAGTGAGTCTGAACGTGGTGTTACGGTCGGCGCGCGAGCGGTGGGACGCAACATCTCCGCGGTGGCGATGAAGTGTGAATTTTCCTGTACGACCATTTCCGTGTATACCGTGAATTTCAGGAATCCGGTAAAACATTAAATCTCCGACATCGCTGCGGCCGGAAAAGATCCTGCAGGAACGGGACCAACGAGAATGATGACGATCGTTCAAGCGTGACAGAAGTGCACGCAATTGCTGCAGCTTTCAATGCTGGGCCATTAACAAGTGTCAGCGCGCGAACCATTAAACGAAACGTTATTGATATGGGCTTTCGGAGCCGAAGGCCCACTCGTGTAACCTTGATGACTGCACGACACGAAGCTTTAAGCCTCGCCTGGGTCCATCAACACCGACGTTGGACTGTTGATGGCTGGAAACATATTGCCTGGTCGGACGAGTCTCGTTTCAAATGGTATGAGCGGATGGACGTGTACGGGTATGGAGACAGCCTCATGAATCCATGGGCACTGCATGTCAGCAGGGGACCTTTCAAGCTGGTGGAGGCTCTATAATAGTGTTGGGCGTGTGCAGTTGGATTGATATAGGACCCCTGATACGTCTAGATGCCTCTCTGACAGGTGACATGTATGTAAGCATCCTGTCTGATCACCTGCATCCATTCAGGTCCATTGTACATTCCGACGGTCTTGAGCAATTCCACCAGTACAATGCGACTTCCCACACGTCCAGAAATGCTACAGAGTGGCTCCAGAAAGAGTTCTGAGTTTAAACACTTCCGATGGCCACAAAACTCCCCAGAAATGAACATTATTGACGTATCTGGGATACCTTGGAACTTGCTGTTCAGGAGAGATCTCCACCCCCTCGTACTCTTACAGATTTATGGACAGCCCTGCAGGATTCATGGTGTCAGTTCCCTCCAGCACTACTTCAGACATTGGTCGAGACCATGCCACGTGGTGTTGCTGCACTTCTGCGTGTTCGCGGGAGCCCTACACGATATTAGGCAGGTGTACCAGTGTCTTTGGTTCTTCTGTGTAGTTCCCTTCGGAATGTACGCTCGGAAACTGGTTAAGGTGGACTTGCATTTACTGTGAACAGCATATCCTGTCGGATTTGGCACCGATTGTCATTGATAAGGTGTATTACTCGTCTCCTGTGTCTGTCATTTAGAAACTTTTGACAAACACTGTTCTTAGGGTGCGTTACATGGCTGAAAATTGTAGAGCGTTCTTTGTAGCCACTGTCTGCCTACATAGCTGCGTGGTCAGTGAAGCTGACTGCCATGAGAGGCACCGGGTTCTAAACCTGACCTTTCTGAGATTTTACCATTCGGAGAATGGATGTTGTGTTGACCTCATCATTTCATCATCACTGACCATCAAGTCGCCGAAGTGGCGTCAAATGAGAAGACTTGCACTAGGCACCCGAACAACCATGGACGTGTTCTCCTAGCCAATAATGCTATACGAGCATTTCATTTGTAGCAACTTTGGACAGTTCGCAAACCTTTTTTTGTTGTGGATGAGTGTACACGCTCTGCTACGCTATTCCATAGGTACTGTGGACGTGTATACGAGCGCTGCTAGCTTTTTCCTGCAGTGCTCTGGACGTCTGTATGCATCTCGAGCCGCCGACCTCTCGCTGATGTGGACAAGTTACATCCTTATCTTGATGGATAGAAAAGTTTCGGGTATTTATCGTATAACATATGTGCGTCATTGCGTGCTATCATTTGTAAAAACTGCGCTTCGAAAGCTTGAAGGCGTATAAGATATAATGGTTTTTACTACCACATCATTCGCGACATACAAGAACGTCAACGGGAACGTTGTGCGCGCCCATCTGTCAGATATAAATCCCAATAACTCGAGAACGAAATGAGATAACGTCCTGCTCTCAATTTTAAATAAAATTGAGGTATCTTATCTCTCTGCCATTCAGTGCAATGTATGAGCTTAAATCAACCACACGCAAAATTTATGCAGTGCGTTTTTACCTCTGAAATTTCATAAAAATTTCCTGTGACGTTTACTTCATTTGTGCAGCGCAGTAAGTACAAGGGATAACGAAAAGAAATTCAGTTCTTTATCGAGTAAAGATAACAGACTATAAGACGTGCAAAAGTCAGATTTTTTCACCTGGTAATTTTCGAAAAATTGGATGACAAGTATTTCATTTCGGATGGAACGCCGTCTCTCGGTGCGGGCACCAGCATTTGGTGAGTAGTACGGCCACAACAAAAGCCTCCCTCAGCACGAAATTCAGCGAAAGGGTTAATACACCAACTAACTGCGCAACGTTGTTCATGGCTTGGTGATGAGCAGCACGTACAAATACGAAAAATCGTTTCTGCTATTGCATTGCGTCTGCTCACCGCCCATCTTACAGCGCTGATTCCTAACAACCTACCGGCACATAGATACCGGTTCACTGTCACGACGTAAGTCAGCAGCGTAGGGTAACATGAACCACCATATATAGTGGGCAGTCAAAAGCAACCAGTGAGGTTTTTAACGGGGCTGATTAATGTTTTATCCAGCGAGCTTCTATAAGATTTCGTATAATTGAAGAAACTCAATATAAAGTTGAGCCTTTGCGTGTTACCCAATAAACTGCATAATCGTACTTATGAGGTTATTTCGTGCATTGCTCCACTGAAGGCGCTTACACAAAGAGACTCACTTCCAGTGCAACAAAAAGTGTGTTGTTGGGGTACAACAAGAGGATGCAGACTACAGAGCCACTTGTTTGAGAGTGATATCTTCACGTAGCACAAGTTTGGTAACAATGTAGGGTTCGCGGTGGTAAGGCGCACCGATTTGAATTTTTTCTAATATTGGGGACAAGGACAGGCAGTTTTTACCACGACTTCAAATTGAAGTCATAAGCCACGTTGTTGTTTACAACCCATCCAAACTGCAGCTCTGTCCTATTATTAATTACAGAGAAATTTACAATTTAGCTAAAACAAAAATTGCGAGGTTTTAGCCCACAAAATGGGGTAAAGCCTAGCAGTGTGGGTCTTTATCTCATTTGAGATAAGCTTGGATAAAAATAATGACAGCGTAATAAAAACGCTTGAAGTAATACTTTGTAAAATTGTAGTATTATAAGCTTGTCGAAAAGTTACGTAACACAATATTGAACTTGAATGTCTCGTAAATTTGAACACATTGTGTAAAATACGTGTATAAAGGTAATACTTGCTTCTCCAAGGAAGGAGAATAAGTGGAATTCCCTGGAAGAGTTTAATTACTGAGGCTAAGCTATCTAGATACCTAGTAGATAATGTACTTTGTTAAATCCTCGGATTCTTCCTTGATGTCCCAGGCTCATGTTCTACCTCTTATTTGGATACCTCTTCGCCAAGTCCATATCTGTATCTGAGATACTATCGTGATGTGAGAAGTCTTAATCTGACTCTGGAGAATACAGAAACTACCGTTTGATCTACTTTCTTTCTCTTTTGGTCGTTCCGTTTCTGTATGGCGTTCATTTCTTTCTTAGTCATGTATTTGCCACTCAGCAACAAGCTTTTCGTTTCCTATGCATTCTTCTTCCTTTTTTTAACTGGGCGTTGACATTACAAGCACAGATTTCAATGCTTTGTCGGAAAGTTTCTCCTAAATTTTTATTACAGATAGGGTATATATATATATATATATATATATATATATATATATATATATATATCAGGTAAGATAGTCTAACTGAATATGCGCTGAGCGTCATTTTTTGCGGGGGTTTGTCACTGAAGAATCGCCGTCGCATTGTTGTAGGTGCGGGGATTTACCCAAAACACCTTGGGGCATTTCCCCCATTTCGCTATTTTCTGACAGACGCGCCAGTGTTGATTTTACGGAGCAACTGCCGGCCGTTGTGGCCGAGCGGTTCTAGGCGCTTCAGTCTGGAACCGCGCAACCGATACGGTCGCAGATTCGAATCCTGCCTCGGGCATGGCTGTGTGTGATGTCCTTAGGTTAGTTAGGTTTAAGTAGTTGTAAGTCTAGGCCTCAGATATTAAGTCCCATAGTGCTCAGAGCCATTAGAACCATGTTTGAACGGAGCAGCTCTGGCAGTTATTTACGCACGGAAATGAAGCTTAAATTCAGTAGCGCCAACGAGTAGTTCTTTGACTCTTCTTTGCAAACCCTATATTATACAACGTTCAAGTAAAACATCAGAAAAGTTACATGCAAGTAGCAAAAACCGACTTTCGTTTTATCACCTCTGAAGTGATCTGCCGGGACAAACTTTCATGGAACAATAATTTACAATAAGACAAAGGTAGCACCTGGTCGTCAACTTTTGAATTGATGGCAGTCAATTGAAAAACTCGGTGCGGGAGTTTACCCTATGCTGGGCTTTATCTCCACGTACATTACTCCACTTCCATATATACAGCTTGAGGAGTTTTGCCGAGACACCTGTGTTTGTGAGTGTATCGCCTGCCTGCAGTGTGGGAACCAGTATAGAAAGCTGTCAGTAGCTGTTAAGTGACAAATCGAAGGCAGGTGAGCCTGAAGGCGGGCAGGGCCGCTGAGTGAGGTGTAAGGCGCGGCGGCGCCCCGCCTTATGCAACGGGCGCCGGGCAGGTGTCGCGGGAGCGTCGCGTCGCGCATACTAATGCCCGCTGCTCGCCAAAACCTCGCAGGCCGCAAGAAAAGAGGAGAAAGAAAAAGACTCTACCGTTCACTCTCTCCGAGCTTCTCTGTCAGCCACGGCTACTTAAGACCATACTTCTTCTCTTTTACGAAATCATGAATACTTGCTGCGCTAGCGCCACTTCGTGGCGATGTCAGTCGAAATGTGCAGCGATCGGAAAACCGCTACCCGCCACGTAAGGTAACGGACAGACCCGACGTGTGAAGACAGAAGAAATACAATTAGAGTCGAGGCAGTAGCTCAGTTGGACAGGAGCTAGCAAGCTTTTGGAGTTGATAAGGCACTAGTCTAGCTAGAGGGAACCAGAGTTCAAATATCTTTCGAGCCGTTCCATGCTTCTTACCAAATGTCATTATTCTACGCCAACGGGAAGTACCCTATGGGTTTACGAGTATCAAAATATGAAACATAAATGGCCGTTTCTTTTGACTGCACTGACTTAAAAGCTTATGTTCATTAAATCACCAAGGAACCAAAGGCCATCGTATGTAATACAGCCTAAATTTCAACCTGACATGTCTACCCGTTCCTGAGAGAAAGGGTTTCCAACAATCGGGCGAACACAGAGAGAGCCATTGTGACAGCAAAGTGATGCTATAAGAGTTCCGTTTTTACTGGTTGAGGTATGGAAACCAGAAAAGGTCATGTTTCAAAACCGTCAAGGGCTGCTGATAAATCGCTCTTTATTTATCACTGTTTCGATCTTGTGACCATTTTCAGGTCTCATAAAATTATTAACAAGAGACAAAATGGTATGGCTCCTACTGTGGAATCAAATAAAATAAAGGCCTTCCTCCGCTGCTGTAGTCAGTAATAAAACGCGTTCTACAGAGAATATTTAAATGCAACAACTGTTAATCGATCTTCGTATAATGTTGTAATCAGGTTCCACCATTCCACCTTTCATATGACGCAGCTACATATTGACGACTGGACTGCTGTTTTGAAACAGAAAGCTAAAACCACGGAAAGAAGCCGACGGAGATTTGAAATACTGTGCTCCTCTCGAACACGAATTTCTGACCACTGCATGTCTGGACTTAAGGAACATGGTGAGAAGGAAGAAACAATTAAGTTAAATTCACTGGACAGTCATGAAGTGATATCTCTGGGATCTCTCCATTAATGCTGAAACAGCGAGGTAATGAATATTTCGTGAAAAATGATGGTTTGTGCCATACCGCGATTGAAACCAAAATACCCGGCTTATCGCGAAAATTCATCCTAACCATTAGGCTATCTGAATACACAAATATTCAGAGTCAATGAAGTTCCATGTTTTATTGCTTGGGGTATGTGACAAAAGAACGACTGGGGAAACGATTACGCAACGGACCTTTGCTTAGCCTGTCATATGAGAAGGTATTTAGTGGTACACAAAACTGGGGTCAGGCCTGGAGTCGTACTCAAATAACCTAATGGTTAAGGTGAATGTTTGCGTAAGTACGAGATGTACTTTCGAATGCCGGCTAGTAGAAATTTTTCATTTGTCAGTAAATATTCAAGGAAGAGATACTCGAAAACCTTTAAAGAGACGATAACGCAGCTAAGTCCTAAACAAGCAAGATACTGGAACTTTTTGGGAAATGTAGGCACAAAGAAGTCTCTGTCTTTCTTAGCGTTTAACCCGTCGTAAGGGTTCATCAGTTTTAACAATTTTTATTGATGTTCCTTTTTGTTTAACTGTGTGGCTGGATATTCTTCCTGTCGCTACAGTAGTCAGTTAAACTAAGAGAGACAAATCATGTGCATCATTCGTTTTGAATAACATAGACTTTGTAACTTTCTTTAAAAATGATAACTTTATGATTACGTTGAATGAATGTCTGATCTGTGGAATGAGTATTGAACTCGAAGTGTCGTGTTGAGTGTTGTAAGTGCAAGTGGTGTGCTTACTCTGTGTTATTGTTAGCAAAACTTTACGAATCGATTGGGCAGTGCAACTCCCAATACCAATTAAGAAATATAGTCACTGCAAAATATAATCAGTGCCTTAAGCACTGAATCCTAAGGCCCTGTTCAAAACTAATACCTTTGGGCCTTGTGCGAATAACAAATAAACGAAATTGTCTTACCTCTAAAGCAGCAACGGTAGAACGCGATATATTCTGGTCCCTCATAAAAAAATAGAAATATGTTAAATACAGGCTCAGGAGTGTGCAATGCTGGCCATAATACTTGAAATGCACATGAAATTCATTTGGCTGATAAAAGAGAACATTTAAGAAAATCCAATTTCTTTGAAAAATATATGACCTGGACTGGGAGGCGGCACTGATCATGGTGGATTTCTAACACTTAAATTTCTTAGCAAAATTATATTGCAAGTTAAGTTTGACTTTTCAAAAATGTCTGACAATACAAGTTACATTACTCACAATTGATTCACAAACAGTGACGTTTAAACAGCAAGTACTCGTATTATCTAACTTCATTAATCCAACATAAATGCAAATCATCAAATTACACATAGCTCTGTTAACAAATCTTAAAAGCATTGCAAAAATGAAATATTTAACTAGCCTCTTTATCAACGTACATTCTGGGGTTACTCAACAATTATAATTATCAGTAAAATCCTCTACACTAACGCGGTGGCAAAAACATAAATCATAATTATTTAACATCTTTATCTTTCTAGGATGAAGATTTCTGCTTCCATGTTCAACAATATTGACATACCTACATTAATCTAACTCTTGGCGGCTTCACACTGCACACCCCAAAGACTGCATACTCGATCGTCTTTCCCTCACAGACAACTACCTACAACTGTGCGCCAAGCGCTCTCTTACTCCAACTCTAGCAGTATCTTTGGCTCCGCAGTCGCACGCAGTCAGCGATACGCATTATCGAGCCCATCAGAGACAGTCATCGTTTATAGTATACTATTTTCATTTTAATTTATTAATATTCTTATTTTATTCTGGTGCTATATACAAGTGCGCCCGAGTATACTCCTTTCAACTTCGTTCTGTCTGTTATCGTATTTTAACTGTTTGTGTATCCTATTATCTGAGGCGGAGATTGGCGAACAGTCCAGCATTTGCACAAACTAGCGTAGAGAGCGGCATAAGAACCACACTCAAGGTGACCGTGCGGCTGGCCCGCCTCCCTGTGGTAAGGTCTTATTGTGGTAAGGTCTTATGGGACCAAACTGCTGAGGTCATCGGTCCCTAAGCTTACCCACTACTTAACCTAACTTTCACTAACTTACGCTAAGGACAACATACACCGATGCCCGAGGGAGGACTCGAACCTCCGACGGGGGGCAGCAGCGCGGACCGTGACAAGGCGCCTGAGACCGATCGGCTACCCCGCTCGGCGCCACCCTGTCTCGCAAGATAAAACACTGCGCGTTATGGTGTACGAGTATAAGTCGGATAAAAGAAAACTACAAGATTAAAAATTTGTTAAAAAAGGTACCCCGGCTACTGGAGCTTCAGCATGTAAAGCTAATTAAACATTTAATCGAAGTAACACCGAAAAACAGGAGTATCGATAAACCTAACGATGGAAATACGTCGTTCAGAGTAAAGGGCGAAGAGATCACTAGAATGGAGCAGAAGTGGATCACGCTACAAAAGAGATTGTGTCATTGCGAAAGAAGGAATAAGTGGGCACGGCAGGGGGGGGGGGGGGGAGGGGGGAGAGAGAGATATTGTCGATGTGCAGTGCCTCCATGGCTGAGCGGCTCGATTCGGCTCGATTCCTGCGTGCTGCCCGCTGCGCAATCGCCGCTGCGGTATGTTGTGATACGACTTTGGGCAGCTGTTGCGACGCAATTACCGGTCTGCAGAGAGAAACGCCGGTTCGTGCGTTATGGTCCAACGGTCGTCCGGCGGCGCGGGGGCTGCCGACGGAAAATCCCTGCAGATTGCTGGAGCGCGACCTCCTCCGAAACGAACCGTGACAGCGGGCTCTGATCTCGCGATTTCAACGAACGTGAAGTGGACCGTAAATTCCGACGCGGCAGAATCTGGTTCGAAGGGGATCCTGCGTGGATCACGAGGGGCTGCTTTCTCGAATATCACGATTGCAACTTGCAAGGAAATATCCCTCATTTGCTTATTTGCCCTACGCGTCATAACACAAATCAGGCAGTAACAACCTATTTCGGCAAAGAAGGCGAGGAGAAAGGGGGAGGCTGTCACGCTACGCGATTGCAGCTCGAGATAAACGACAGTGTGACTCAAGTGACTACCAGAATAACGCGTTTCATAAGCAATGAAGAAATGTCTCCAAACAAGAGATTTACAATAAATGTATCTCACATTTTTAAGGGGATAGACCAGGGTGACGCTCGATTATGGAACCGATATTCATGTTTCTTTTTTTCAATAAAATAACGAACAAATTACAAAACTGACTTAGAGCTTGAATGTACACCATTAAGACTGTATCATGTATTTTCTTAAAGTAAAAAACTTGCATCATGAGGACACCACACGACACTGACAAACGCCTTCGTGGAATGCGAGGGCGGTTGGTGGGACCTCTGAACTCCACAATTTTCAACCAAGAGCAAAATTTCAGGAACTGCTTTGAAAACGACGATATTGTCTACCGCAATAAGTAGGGATATTTTTTTTAAAAAAAGTTTTTATTAAAATGGCTACACTGTGAAATAAAAATCGTTTTTTTCGACAAAACGTGTAACAAAAATCGAAATTAAAATATTTCACAAAATCCTTCTTACCACAGTAGAAAAAAATGCTGACTCGCACGTTACAAAATGTATACTGTAATTGCATGTATATTCCATGAGTTATAACTCCCGCCAACTTGAAAAATGTTGTTTTGAAAAAAAAAAAAAACATGCGTTTAACGTTTCAACCTGTGTTTTTTTAATATAGGAATTGAACAGACCATTAATCGGCAAAGCCAGCACCGTAAAACTGGTCTTTTTTTTCGCCGATGTGGAAACACTGTCATTTTGACGAAATTATATCGATTAACTGGCTTCCGCTTACCAATCGAAGCATTTTTTGCATGGCTAGAATTATTTTCCGAACCTTTTCTATCCGTATTTTACTTCGTATAAAAACAAGTGAAATGACAAGTTAAGCAGACATGAGACAAGTACGTGCTTTCGGGCTGTTGATCTTTAACGAATCATGTTGCGAAGAGAAATCTTTTGAGAATAGCGCTTTAGTTGATACTAATACACTCTGTGATATTATGCGAAACTATCAGTACCGTTATTTCTTTGGTAACTATTATAGAGTAAATCGGTTGCATTCGAGCACTCGGCTGCGTCAGATCCCCATGCAGTAAATCACAGTTTTGACATATTGTATGTAACATTTACGCTACACTTTATATGAATGAATTTTAGAAATACACCCCCTAAGGAAAATTTAAAACCAATAGAAAAGTTAGGCTAAAGAAAAGGTCTAGCCTGGTCTACCACCTTAAGCTCTGTACTGATTCTCTGGAAACTTAACAACGAATCATCAGCACTAACCTGCAGATTTCACATCAGTTCGCATTCAGGTTACGTGCAAATAAGATAGTTCTCTAAATTACGCCAAATGGAGCTGCACAATTATAAGTTATACTCAACTGAAAAGGAGATCTTCGCTGTAGCGGTATTGTATGTAATGCCAGTGGTTGGTTGGTTGGTTTGTGGGATTAAAGGGACCAGATTGCTATGGTCATCGGTCCCTAATGCCAGTGGGTTTACGTGTTTACCGAGAGGTGCTATGGTGGTATTCTCAGTTCCACGAGCGCAGATACCGACTTCGCACTAATGTCCTCGTTTCTGGAGAGTTGTTTCCACAGTTGTTGCGTGATGCATTCCTCCCTATCAGCACAAGTAACGGTTATCCAGTTTCTTCGCGCAGAAGGGGAGCATGCCTCTCAAAATTGGCGCAAGATGAAAGACGCGTACGAAGAACAGAGTCTCTCGTGGTGCAGAATATTCTGGCGCTGTCAGTTTTGTGAGACGGGATGTGTGGCCAAAAAGATTCTCGAGCTTCTTCAAAACATTCGATGGGAGGTCCTCGATTGTCCTCCTTACAGTCCTTCTCCCTAGATGATTCGCACATCTTCGGCCCTTAAAACAATCTCTGGAACGACAGAGGTTCACCTGTGACAAGGAACTGTTCTGGATCCGTCAGCAATCCAGTAGTTCCTACACTGAAGCCATCCACCCCATTCCTACGCCTTGGGATCGGTGTATCGATGTCAACGGCAATTATGTATAGCTTTACTATTCCAGGTGAACTGTAATTATACAATTATTATTAAAATTTCTTTATATGTAACTGTGTTATCCTTTTCATTCTGGTACACCTCATATTATACTGTGTCCGATGAAACTTTCTCTGGCTTATTACGAATTGTCAATTGCGTTGGGTGCATGTGCACTGTAATCTTATGTGAATGTTATTTGGAAATAGTGTGCAGTGAAACGACTCGGGACAGAAAACTCGATCCTGGCACGCTGTCTACTCCTTTCAGGTGAATCGAGCACCCCGCTTAACTTAGCCTTCCCATCTGGCGTATTTATGACTATCAATAACGTCACACGAGTGACCTCACTCTGTGAGATACTGCAAAGCGCTTCGAGATTTATTTGAGGACAGTGGCGTATAGTCTGGTGAATAGCACCTGTACACCTCTACCTCTGCAAACACGAACAATGCTGATGGAATCCTCTCCCCCTACTACAGTTCGAACCTACCACCACGGCGACTAGTACCACTACTAACATGCGTTAGCCTATGAAGGTGGTTATGAGTGGCTACTGTTGACAAGTTTATGCAGTTCATTGTAGAGCACTGGAGCCAAATTTGGAGTAAGGGTCGTCATATGATATTTTTACAGCTGATATCTAACTTTTCATCCGAACTTTTAAGTGTTTGAGAAAGTTTCTTTTCCACTTTCTCGTATCAGATACTTCATATGACAGTAAGCGATTGAGACAGCACATTTCAATAATGGAACAAAACCTTTCTCAAAAACTTAAAATCATCTTAAGCTGACTCCTACAAGAATCGGTATTTACGCTTCGCATTTTTGCAACAGGCAGTCCTCAAGGAAGCCAAGAGTCTCCTTAATCGATACAATACTGAAGCAATTTCCCAGTCACAAATATTTTGGGTTCACTTTGCAATGAGTTTTATTATTTCAAAAACTTTGTTCTGTTTCCAAACCATATGCCACTGGCGTACAACCTACTTCGAAAATTGACCAGCAACTACTTTTGGAGCCATATCCTCGTTTGGGAAAACCATTACTTCAGCACAGTACTACTCTCCTGCGTGCTACACTGGTCAAGTGTATTACAACTTGGCGTACGTTATGGAATCCGATTGTGACCTCAGGTCGACAATTGGGTTCAGGAGACCAAGGTAAACGGAAATACTCAACCGTCTAATAGGCATTCCATTGATCTCCGTCAAAAAGAAATTGCCAACCAACCTGTCTGTTTTTACAAGAAGCCCAATTTACGGCTCATAGCCCGCCGGTGAAGAATTAGAGAGCGGGCGCACGTGTTTTTAATTCCAATATAAACTTCAAGAAACAAAACCCTTTCCAACTTGCGAAGAAGAAATAACTCACAGAGCCTTTGTGGATCGCCCACGATCGGAAGAGCTGACAGCAAGATGCAAGGTAGTTGTTTCAAATAGGACACTGGCTAAACTTTGAACAAGTCATGTTAAGTGTACCAAATTCTATCAGGGGTTCCGTGAAATCCCGAGACCACATGGACACGGGTGAATCTCGGCACTTAGACACACATACTCTTATTCTTGGTACCCTGACTAGTGCTCCTGAGAAGGCATCAGGCCCATTCTGATCAGTGAAGTGGATGTGACCCAGTTCTAGACTAAAACTTTTAACACTTCATTTCTGGCTCCATCTATGGGCTCTCCTTTGCCTACCGTAAACTACAGAGCTGTTTTCGAGTATGCAGGAAAGGTGGTGACGGGGCTTCGTTCCGCCTCAAGTTAAGGGGCCGATTGTTCGGTAAGTGTCTTAAGTGAGTTGTGGTCGGGACCGACTGCCCTGGCTAAAGGACTGGTTCCTTTTCCATGATGACAGTTTTATTCCAGCAGGTCTACTTGTTGGAAATGCACTTTTAAAAAGACGAGCTAAGAAACTCAGGAATTCTAACATCTGCAGCAGGAAATTGTCGATGGAAATGCCTGAATTCTGCTGCTGCAGCTGATTGGCAGTAAGGCGTAGTTGTTAAAACAGTTACTTTGAGCGGCTGGGAGCTCGTGAAATTAAGTAATCTGTTAGCAGCTCTCAATAGTGTAAGAAGCAAGTCGCGGGACTGTGAGGCAGAGGTGTTGGTCCTCCGTGATTCTAAGCGATCAACAGAGTTGTTTCACCAGTGGAGAAATTTTTGAAACATGTGCGTTGATCCCTTGAGCGGGAGTGGAATTATGATTAAGCTGTCAGTTTTCTAGACGAATGTTACAGTTTAGAGAGCGTCCTAGGAGTCGGCTGGAAAAGGACTCGTTGACGTCTCTTAAATGAACGAAATAGACTTGGCAACGTCTAATAGGAGATGATAAATACAGATTCTTCTCGCAGAAATCTGAAGTGTGGTGGTTTCATGAGTTTTTTTCTTCCTTTTATACTTTTATTTATTGTTTTGACTATGGAAGTGAACGTCGGTGGGAGTTACTAGAAATCAGTTGCAGATGGTGTAGTAATTGTTTTCGGGGTACATATTCCAATCCAGTGATCGGATCTGAGTGTTTTTTTGAAAGTAGGCAGGTTGCTACAGGACAGTTATTAGTGGCATAGGAGCTGTGAAAATTTTAACAAGTTGCGACACAGCCGCTCCAAAATGCATAGTGATCCATGCAAGTGTATATGCTGTCATTTCATCTACAGACTACAATCTTATAGAACGCGTAATTAATTTCGGCCTACGCTTACCATCTTCAACACCAGAAACTTAAAATATTCCTGCTTTTGAATGTGGCGAACTATGAAGGGCAGCAAAATTACAAAGTAAGGCAATCATAAATCATAATTTACACGTACATAACACTTTTTCAGATATGAGTAAAAGTACTCTGTAAAATGCTATAAAAATGTTATTCTCAACGAAGAGAAATGTTCAAACGTAAAAGTAATTACAGCGATACTCTAGAGAAGTGTTATTGGGCATTAATTTTCACTGTATTTGTAAATGGGCTTGTGGAAATTCTTTCAGGGTCTCGACGGCTGATGCTGTTATATAGAAAGATGTCGCAACGCTAGAATGTTGTGGCGAAATGCAAGAAGAGCTGCAGATGGCTGACGCTTGCCGCGAGAATTGTCAGTTCACCCTCAACATAAACAAATGTGACGTACTGTGACTAAGCAAGCAGAAAGTTACATCATTGCATGACAGCACGACTGCAGAGATATCATTGAAAGCAGTCACATGCTTTAAAAATAGAGGAGAAAGCATACGGGGCGATTTAAAGTAGAACGACCACATAACATTAATCGCCGTAAAGGCAGATGCCGTAATGAGATTCACATGAAGAATCCTCAGCAACAGTGGAAATCCACACCTTCGTTCGATCGGTATTTGAATATTGATCGTTACTGTAGCATCGGTACCAGATAGGATTGTTGGAAAAAGTGGAGAAGATAAAAGAAGAGCAGCGCGTTTCGCAATAGGTCCATTTACTAAGCGCGAAAATGTCACAGAGCTTCTCAGCCAACTCGAAATGGCAGATGATACAAGAGTTACGTTCTGCATCACAGTGTACTTTGCAGTTAAAGCTCCGAGAGCGTAGGTTCCTAGAAGGCAGCAATCATCTTACTTTCTCCTACATACATCTCGTGAAAGACTGTGTAGGTAAAAATGAGAAATTCGAGGTCACACAGGTGGATGCCAACAACCGTTCTTCCTGCGAACTATTCCCCGACTGGAACAGGGAAGGGGGGAAGTGACAGTGGCATACAGTATAGCCTCCACCATACACTACAGGGTGGATCGCGGAGTATAGATATAGCTGTAGAAGTATTGTGCAGTCAATTTCAATCCGTCACACGCGTCAGAGAGAGTTGGCGACGTCCAAGGAAGTCAGAAAGGAAAGGAACGTTCCGTACTGTCTAGTATTATCATCGCGTTGCTGTATTTTCATTTCATTTTTATTTCATCTCAAATGTAATGTTTACTGCGAAGGAGTACGGTACGTGACACGATTAACATCGAACTGTCGACGCGCATAATCGTAATATGCTGTAGAGCTTTCCCGATAAGAACGGTCGATAAAGGCAAGAGTAGCCGCAGAGAACGCTGCGATCGTCCCGGTGGCGAGTGCTCCATTCTGACCCTCACGCTGCGCCCATAAATCAAATTCTTAAGCTCGGCACAGCGGGCTAATAAGGTAAGCCGCTGTATTCAATTGGCGGCGTTCAGAGAGATTCCAGATAACGGGGCCGGAGCAAGATAAGGATATTAATGTGGAAATACCGGCGTATCGCCGATCGATCGGCGATCGCCGCCAGAGCAGGCTCGTGTGAAAGGAGCCGACAGGTAGCCGGCGGTGGCTCGGCCGCCACGCTATGAATGGTGGCCCCACGCCGCGAGTTCGCCGTTTCGCGAGCCGAGTTGCAGCGTAACGTTTCTTGATTAAATTGTGGACGCAATTAATTAATTACCGGCGATCGGCCAGGTCTCCGGTGGGTTTTGCCTCTTCGGGTGCTAACCGCCAGCGAGCGGGCAAATGAGTTAGCCTCGGGAGGCGGCCTCATTGAAAATGAACTCCGCCGAGATCGACAAAAAGGAGCGAGAGGAGCGGTGTGGCCGGGGCCGGCGAGCTGCTGCTGCTGTGGCGGAACGGTCGCGCGCCGCTGCCCACTTGCGGGACAGGGCGGCGGGCACACACGCCTTCGGCAGGAGGCGGAGGAAGGCAAGAGGCAAGGGAAGGGCACGGCACGCGGAAAGTGGGCAGCGGGCAGCGCGCCGCGCGCCGCGGCCGCGATAAATCGCGGGTAACGCACCGAGAAGGGCAGCGCGCCCGTGCGGTGCGCGTCGCGGGGCGTGGCGGCGCCCACTCCCACGCTCAGAGCGCGGGGGCGGACACACGTCGACGTGCGTTCCCCTGTCCAGCCGCTGGCCGCTGCCAACGCACCGCACAGCTCTGCAACTTTTCAGATCGTAATCCGCGGCAGCTTTCCCAGAAAGCTTCATGAATACTGCAGTAGTTCCGAGATATCACACAGAACGGAGGTGGTCGAGATCTCTGCGGAGTGTTATCCACAATTTCATAGAATATTCCCATACAAAAATTAAGGAACTTACCTTACATCTTAACAATTTCATGGTTACAATTTATTTTGCATGTTGCTGTTGTGGTCTTCAGTCCAGAGACTGGTTTGACGCAGCTCTCCAAGCTACTCTATCCTGTGCAATCTGTGGTGTCACCGCCAGACACCACACTTGCTAGGTGGTAGCATTTAAATCGGCCGCGGTTCGTTAGTATACGTCGGACCCGCGCGTCGCCACTATCAGTGACTGCAGACCGAGCGCCGCCACACGGCAGGTCTAGTCTAAAGAGACTTCCTAGCACCCGCCCCGGTTGTACAGCCGACTTTGCTGGCGATGGTTCACTGGCTACATACGCTCTCACTTGCAGAGACGACAGTTTAGCATAGCCTTTAGCTACGTCATTTGCTACGACCTAGCAAGGTGCCATATTCAGTTACTATAATCTGAACAGATAATATTGCGAATCATGTACCGTCAAGAGCGACGTTCGTCATTAATGGATTAAAGTTAAGTATTAAACTAATTACGTCCGCTTTCTGAATTCTCATTCCTTGTCATGTTCCAGACCTCACGTCAGTATAGTTCTTCCCTCCTCACGCCAGCCTGCGTGAGCTAAAACGCGTGCATTTCGGCCTCCATTCATAACACGGTGTTGGCACTTCAGACAACACAACACAAGCCTCCTCATCGCCGAATAACGACTGCAACCTACATCCTTCTGAATCTGCTTAGTGTACTCATCTCTTGGTCTCCATCTACGATTTCTACCCGCCAGGCTTCCCTCCAGTACTAAATTGGTGATCCCTTGATGCCTCAGAACGTGTGCAACCAACCGATCCCTTCGTCTAATCAAGTTGTTCCACAAATTACTCTTCTCCCCAATTCTGTTCAGTACCTCCTCATTAGTTACATGATCTGTCCATCTAATAGCCGGCCGGAGTGGCCGTGCGGTTCTAGGCGCTACAGTCTGGAACCGAGCGACCGCTACGGTCGCAGGTTCGAATCCTGCCTCGGGCATGGATGTGTGTCATGTCCTTAGGTTAGTTAGGTTTAATTAGTTCTAAGTTCTACGCGACTGATGACCTCAGAAGTTAAGTCGCATAGTGCTCGGAGCTATTTGAACCATTTGAACCCATCTAATATTCAGTATTCTTGTGTAACGCCACATTTCGAAAACTACTACTCTCTTCTTGTCTAAACTATTCATCGTCCATATTTCTCTTCTATACATGCTACACTACGTACAAAAAAAAAAACCTTTGAGAAAAGACATCCTGACACTTAAATCAATACTCGATGTTGACAAATTTCCCTTCTTCAGAAACGCTTTCCTTGCCATAGCCAGCCTGCATTTTATTTCCTCTCTACTTCGATCATCATCATTTATTTTGCTCTCCAAACAGCAAAACTCCCTGCTTTAAGTGTCTCATTTTCTAGTCTAATTCCCTCAGCATCATCTGATTTAATTACACTACATTCCACTATCGTCGCTTTGATTTGATTGATGCTCGTCTTATATCCTCCTTTCAAGACATTGCCCATTCCGTTCAGCTGTTCTTCCAAGTCTTTTGCTGTCTCTGACAGAATTATAATGTCATCAGCAAACCTTAAAGTTTTTGTTTTTCCTCCGTGGATTTTAATTCTCCTCAAAAATTTTCTTTTATTTCCTTTTGCTGCTTGCTCAATATGCAGATTGAATAACATCGGAGATAGGCCACAACCCTGTCTCACTCGCTTCTCAATCACTGCTTCCCTTTCGTGCCCCTCGACTCTTATAATTGCCATCTGGTTTCTGTACAAATTGTAAATAGCCTTTCGCTCTTTCTCTATTTTACTCGTGCCACCTTCAGAATTTGAATGAAAGTATTCCAATCAACATTGTGAAAAGTTTTCTCTAGGTCTACAAATGCTAGAAACGTAGGTTTGCCTTTCCTTAACTGTCTTCTAAGATAAGTCATAGGGTCATTATCGCCTCGCGTGTTCCAACATTTGTACGGAATCCAAACTGATCTTCCCAGAGGTCGGCTTCTACAAGATTTTCCATTCGTCTGCAAAGAATTCGTGCTAGTATTTTGCAACTGTGACTTATTAAACTGATAGTTCGGTAATTTTCACACCTGTCAGCTCCTACTTCCTTTGGGATTGGAATTATTATATTCTTCTTGAAGTGTGAGGGTATTTCGCCTGTCTCATGTATATTGCTCAGCAGATGGAAGAGTTTTGTTATGACTGGCTCTCCCAAGGCTATCAGTAGTTCTTATGGAATATTGTCTACTCCCAGGGCCTTGTTTCGACTTAGGTCTTATTTCGCATACATTTCAAAAATAGGTCAGAAACTGCCTTCCTTTTTGATAACTGTGGCATGTAACTAAATAACTGCTCAAGCACCAAAAAGGAAATTTAGCGTAAATGCTAAGGCCAATAACAGATGTTCTGACACATGCATCATAACAGCGGGAAACAGAGTTTACAGCTGTCTAAAGATTGCGCTCGTATGTAACACCAACACCGATGTTCAGATAAAAATATGCGCCTACTTCCTGTTAGAGTTTTAGCGTGCACAACGGTCCATTGTTGACAACTGAAGTACCTCTGGGGTTTCTTTGCAACAACAGGGTATTGCTTAATTAATTATTACATGTAAATAGCACACAAGATTGCAAAATGGGAAGGAAAGCTGCACCAAAATGGAAGAAGAGAGGTGAAGGCAGCACTCAAAGTCAAAGGGAGAAACCAGGAGGCAAAGGAAAGGAATATACTCGATAAGACGATATTATGGCGCCAGCTAAAGAGGCTCCCAAGTACCAGATAGACCTCGACTATCATTTTGACATGTCCTATAAGGCTTGGAATCAATTTAGGTAATGTTAAAATATTTTAATGGTTTAATTTATTATTGAAAAGAATCTAGCATCAACAGAAAACATAGTGCGGATTGTGAGGTTATAGTTAACTACTTGTGTAGAATCATTTACTTACGCTAAATGGTTACTCTAAGGAAATAGAACACAACTTTTTGGCGAAAGGACACTCTTTTATACCTTTGCTCACCTGAAGAAACAAAACGGGATAATTGTGCGTGAAGTTCGCAAAGATTTAGTTAGCCTCATCACTGAATCTACGTGTACAGCACCATTCACAGTGACTGTTACGCAAGAATGAGATTTTTGCGACTATAAGTCAACAGCTTAAGAAATATGAACTTCACCGGTGTGCACATTTCAAAAGCACAGTGGATCAGACTGACTGATAAACGGCTAGGGATATTGCAAGTTCGGTTAACTCTTAATGCAGTTGAAGCGTTCAAGGAATATTACATCTTGAAGAACTTTGAAGCCTTCTGATATTCAACAAGCCCAGCTGGAAACACTGCGCTGTGAACCTAGGTTGTGTGTAAGAAAATGATGAGATTTAGCTAAAATGATTCCATTTGTAAAATAGGACAGGAAGTAGTTTTATGAGAACATTGTTAAATGAAATGATTATAAAAAATCCTCCTCGATTTTATAATCATTAAATTATTCGCGATTGCTGATGCATTGCAATGTTAAAAGTTCTCAAATTGTGAAATGTGTGAAAATGGATATGATGGCACTTGTATCGTTATTTACGTTAAACCTGTTGCACAAAGAACATTTCATTTGCTTCATATATTGTATTATTTAGTTCTTAAACCTACTCACGTAGAATAAAAACACATATATGACATGAAACTTGCATTTGTGTGTCCATCCTTGTGATTCGAAGTCAGCCGAACTTCGGCCGTTCACTTTTGTAAGAAAATGAATCACCTACAGCCGTCCTTATTATGTCATGTATTGTATGGCTACTAGTTTCGGTGCTTCAACGTGCCATCTTCAAGCCTTAGCTGATGCCGAGAGAGTTAACACCATCCGTACACACGATGTATCAGAGGCCAGCACCTATAACTGGTTTTCGCAGATTACCCGTAACCGCAATGTTATCTCTCCACCCACCAACTATCACCTCAACTCAAAACTGTATAGTTTTTGTGTTTGTGTCGCGATCCCCAAGTTTTATACTGGTTTTGTATAACTGCTATAAGTATTTTGTTGATTATCTCTAAATCAGAATTTTTGGCGATAGACCAAGTATTTACTAACAGCCGACCGGGATGGCCGAGCGGTTCTAGGCGCTACAGTCTGGAACCGCGTGACCGCTACGGTCTCAGGTTCGAATCCTGCCTCGGGCATGGATGTGTGTGATGTCCTTAGGTTAGTTAGGTTTAAGTAGTTCTAAGTTATAGGGGACTGATGACCTCAGATGTTAAGTCCCACAGTGCTCAGAGCCACTTGAACCAATTACTTACATGCCACCACAAATGCCACAAATTTTCAGCTGATCAGTTTTCGAGACGATGATGGGAGGGGACTGGGGAGCGGTGGGAGGGAAGGGGAGGGAGGAGGGGGACGAACGTTTCTCACAGACCTTACTAGACCCATATTTTCATGTGAACCTAGGATTTTCAAAATTAAATTGTTAATTTTGGAATGACCTTATCAGGATGGAAATTATAGGAAAAAAGCGGATAAATCAGTACTACAACAGATTTATTCTCCTGACAACGAAAAGCATAAGATATAGCACACAAGTTTTCTGCATAACATTTGAGGATGACTTTGACGTACCATATACCAGTGCTTTCCTCATTCTATGAAATTTCGTGTGGAATAAACATCCCACTACATATAAATTATTTCAAACCAGCAGAATTACTGAACTGTGTAGCAACGTTACAAAACAATGTCTACGATGTATAAGGAAACGCATTTGATACCTCAGACAGTCTTGGAATGGAGAAGATGGTGATTTCATCTGATTTTAGTGAAACAGATGCACTGTGCAACCTACAAACACACGCTGCCCCATTTGATAGCTAATAGTTTTCTTTACTATTTTTTTCCAAGTCCCTAAAGCGTCTCGCTACATAGTAGCACTAGACAAATATGAGATGTAGACGTCTAAAAGCTCAAAACTGCGCATTACTTTTGTGGTACACAGTCTTACCTGTACACTCATGTTTCATTAGCAGTTATGGCTCTGGACTGGAAATTTGGATTATCACAAACCGTTGTTTGCAGTCCAGTGCATGCCTGAAGCCATTTGTTTCGTTAGTCCGCATTAAAAAGACGAGAAACGAATTCAAATCGCCCCATGTGCAATTCATAACTTTGAACGTTTCCAGCATGAAATTCCACCGATTGTACAAACATCACTAGTTTCCTGCCTTCTGTCCTTATGGATCACTTTACCAACTTTTACGATCGTTTTCGCAATCATGAATGATGACGATCGTCCCGAGTGTTTCTGATCCTCTGTAGACTTCCGGCAGTTTTTAAATCGTTTAGACCACTCAAATGTTCTTGTTTCGCTCAAACTTACTCTCCAAAAGCTTGCGGTAGAATGCAATAGGTTTCAGCAGTAGTTTTACGGAATTTAAAGCTTAAAGCAGTGCCTTTGTTCCTTCATCTCAGCCATTTACAAACTCACGGAGACGGTGTAAAGAAATCAGCAACAACGCTCACGCCAACGCACTCGCAACGATGCTATGTGACAGTGGCGGAAGTTTGTACCGCCGATTTTTTGGGCGTAATATTTCAATTCTCGGGAACTTTGGTTAGTTCCTTGTATTTTTGTAATAGTCATTGTTCGTGTTAATGTATGTACGTACGCACTTACTCCTAAATCTCTGGATAGATTTCAACCAAACTTGGTACAGATATTACTTTCTATCGAGAAAGAAGCGCTGTGGGTTGCTACCACCTACCTTCCATAAATGTGGGGAGGGGGATGCGTGCTAAAATGGGGTTCAACAGAAACATAAGTATGGAACGCCTCGGACAATTTCAGCCAAATTTGAGATATACGTGGCTCAATATTTATATTATTTCTATAATTATTTGTACAAAATTTCTGTGGAGATAATATACCTCTACCACCACTAGGGGTGGGGGCTAGAAAGTTGTGGCATGTAAAAATATTCAATAATGACCGATATTAGTACCGAATCCATAGTTTTCTTGGCCGCTGGTCACATTGGTGATAGCGCCAATCACGTTGCACCCCTTAGGGGTGATAGGGTATGTGCGAAGATGGACACATATCAGCATATCTCCTCAATGCATGTAGCAGTTTCTCCCAAACATTGGACACGTATCGCTATGTGGAACAATTTGTCTGTAAGGCATCGCTAGCACCCCGGTGGGTGAGGATGGAGTAGAAAGGTGTTGACATAAAAGCATCTCTTGGACGCTAGGAGCAGCTTCAAAGAAATTTGTTACGTACATCACTCATTACTTGTATAAAAATGCTGAGGGCGTAAGAGACATAGCACCTAGAGGTGGACATGAGACGAGATGCATGTAAAATTGTTCTGAAAAGAGATTTTGGTATTCCTTTCCTGTCTGATTACTTGGCTGCAGTCCCATGAATTCGAAACACGAACTTTTGGGTTACTGCAATTCTCGTCAAACAGGAGACCGGTCTTTGCCACGATTCCGTAGGAGCCGCTGCTCCAACAGAGGCGTGGCTGTCCGCTTCTGAGGAATGGGAGGCGTAGGGGGAGGGGCGGCTGTGCGTCGCCGGTGGCCCCGGCGGAAACACTGGGCTATTTGTCAGCGGGAAAAACGCCACCCCGCGCCCCGGCAGCTTTTCTGCTGCTGCTGCTGCCCCGCCCACGAGGGCCACTTGTCACCGCCGAGTGAGACAGCCGGCCTGCGACAGCTGAACTAATTACAGTAGTTGCGTTTCACGCTGTAAACACGCCCCCTGCAATGACGCACTAATGACCGATTCTCCACGGTGCTCAGTCGCGTGTCAGCCGTTCCTTTGTTTACATCTGACGTTGATTTATAGCTTGTGTTCTCTATGAAGTGAGATGAAAACGCACCTACTGTATATTAACAAACGAATACGTCGTGCAACGTAGGCTTTCAGTGGTTGGTTTTTACTTCGTCGATGACGTGAAAATTCCTAATCATCCCAAGCAGAAGAGAGCGGCAATTAGATCGTTCACAATCAGTCTAGAAATCTGAACAGCAAGAAATTTTTGAGACCATGCTGGAACACGATAAACCAGTCAGAAAATGCGCTGCTGGGATCGAAAGAGACTGATGTAGACTATATGAATGTGTAACAGCAATGCTTGAGCAACGTAAATTGTAATCCTTGGTAGAAAGACGACGTAGTTCTCCCGAAACCTTGTAGGTTAAATTCAGAGAAACTCTAGTCGAAGAAGTGACCATCATATTGTCCGCATCTTACAACTCGAGTAGGGATCTTGAGAATAAGGTAAGAGAGATTAGCCGGCCGCGGTGGCCGAGCGGTTCTAGGCGCTTCAGTCCGGAACCGCGCGACTGCTACGGTCGCAGGTTCGAATCCTGCCTCGGGCATGGATGTGTGTGATGTCCTTAGGTTAGTTAGGTTTAAGTAATTCTAAGTTCTAGGGGACTGATGACCTCAGATGTTAAGTCCCATAGTCCTCAGAGCCATTTTTAAGAGAGATTAGTGCGTGTACATACACATGTAGAGAGTCATTTTTCCATCGCCAAAGTCGCGAATAGACTGCAAGTGGCTAATACTGTTATGATGTACCATTTGCCATGCGCTCTGCAGTGGCTTTTTTGAGTACATTTAGTGTGAAGCTTCCTTTCGGATTAAAACTGTGTGACAAGACTCGAACTCGGGACCTTTGCCTTTCGCGGGCAAGTGCTCTACCAACTGATCCATCCAAGAATTCTGTATACATCGGCTGTTTCAAAGTCTTTGCATTAAACACCTAGGGACGATGGATCACGTCATGGGGAACATCTTTTGTTAGAGACAGGATGTTCTCTGACGCCTCCCAGCGATGCTTAGAGTCTTGTTATTGAATTCGTCGGCCCTGGGATGACGAGATTTCACGGAACTAGCAAGGTACTACCAATCAGGCTTGCTGCATCTGCATGCTTCCTACCCCGACAAATTGATAATTTTCAATAAGTAAACCTGAAAAATGTCTCTACGCGTAGAAAGATACATTAGAAAGATACATTACAAGCGAATCACAACCCTTACGCCCTGCCGCCTCTCAGGGCCACAACTCAGGGGCGGAGGAGCCTAGCGTCACCAGATGGTATCCACGAACATTTTTCTGACTGACCGAACTTTTTCAACATGAGGTGATCTACCACTGCTAAATGTTTCACTCAAAGACTTTAAAACACCCCGTACATAGGTATGTAGGATGTCAGGTATTTTACTTAATACAAATAAAACGTCTAAATCGCATAAATTTTAATTTTAGGGGTGGTAACCGTTTTCGGCTAGTCCTGTTGGTGTAGGTAATAAGCACCACCAGAGCAAGTATTTGGTCTGACGTATATTCTTATACAGGGTGGTCAGAAACAGTCTGAAAAGCTTGTGAGGATTTTGCAGGGTAGATTCTGTTGGGAATTAATTGTAAAGAAAAAAATTCGGTACGTTGCGCAGTTTCCGAGTCAATCACCATTGAAGTTCGGCAATAAGGCCGCTGCGCATGGAAACTCAAGCGGACCACCAGAGACGATGTCTCCAAATGTGTTTCTTCTGGTTTCCTAAAACCGAACAAGGAAGAAACGCAAAAATTGGACATGGAACGGTAATAAGGATCGAATATGAGGTAAAGGCACTATCAACTATGCTGTGAGAACGACTGACACTAAATGTAGCTGTTGGACGGCTTGAATTTGCTCGTCCAACGGCCTGATTGATAACTCAGTTAATTAACTCGAAAACGACGCAACGTACAGAATTTTTTTCCAAGCAATGATTTCTCAGCACAACATAACCTATGAGCCCCTTACAGGCTTTTCAAACTGTTTCTGATTACCCTATATAACCAAACCGGTAATCACAATAAAATTGAATTTTTGCAATGTTGACCGTTACGTTTTATTTATAATTTTTGAGTGACTATACTTGGAACAAGAAGTGAATCACTTAAAAATAGCCTTTATATGAAATCCATAAACCATGAATAGCCCTATTGGCCAGAATTCAACCCGTGCACACATGCACTACAAGCCATCGCTGAGTATCTGTAGAAAAGGCAGTTGCCAGAATGAGATTCATTGGAAGAGTCTAAAGAAAATTATTTAATGAATGAAAATAGTAGTTCGTGAAGCTGTCACTGGCCCGATTCATGAATATTACTCATTAGTCCGCCATAGTTGCCGGTTGTAATTAGCAGATGGGACAGAGAGTAGATCCAAAGAAGAGCAGTGTATTTCGTTATGGGTTCAGAGAAACAACATGGGAGCATCACTTATACCCTAATCCATCTCCAGTGGTAAACACTACACGGGGATTGTTGTACGTCACAATGGAGTTTATTGTCAAAATTCGAAGAGTAGCTGCCCAACAACACGTACGTAATCTATTATTTCTCTCAGAGCGTATCTCAGAAATGACGTGGGTGGTAAAATCTGTACAGTTAGATCATTTAGAGGGTGTCACTGACAGTTGTTCTTTCCGTAAAACTTTCTCGGTTGTAAACTGAGGAATTGAAAATGATGGAGGAGTGGAAAAGGATTCTGGTATATGATGTAGCCTACACTTCGCAACATAGAATAATGTAATCGGTGGGGTATAAATGTAAGTAGAGATGTCCTAAAACAGCCCATGGTCACTTCCTTCCATCATCCTCGTCGCACTGAACTAGTGTTGTTCCACCTCGATATCCTTGTGTCATTTCTACTGTGGGGGAGGGCATTTACACATCGTTAATGGCTATTGCTACCCCTCTTTCTCCCAAATATAACTTGCTTTCATCCTCATTTTTAATATGGCATGGACGTCTATGATTCCAATAAACAATACAGTAAAATATATAAAATGTTTCAATAACAGTACTTTGTTTAGATCAGTGCTTAGAGTATCATTCCACGAAATTGTAATTCAGAGAAATATAATTTGAAAAGTATGCATCGAAAAAGATGGAAATTACATGTATTATGGAATTTATTATGAAGTGCAGCAGCCACAAACTCTCATAACTTCGACTACGTCATGTTTTACACAGTATAAATTGAAATGTGTACTCAAGATTCCGTGTGCTTCATGTAGCACTACGACTGTGGACGTAGTTTTGCGGACAATTTCTATACACGCATGTAAATTGGGGAAACGTTGCTTTTTCAATCTTGTGAGCCAGTCTTCATTATTTCCTTCTCAGTTAACCCTCTTTCCCATCCTGCCTTGCTTTACTCAACTGCTGTCTTACCTTACCCTTGTGCTTTGCTGATTATACTTGTGAACTAACGAACTGTGCCAGAATCGTTGTAGGCAGCAACTATCGTCAGCCTCTCCTTCGGTTAGGGACCTATGCTCTCCCACTTTGTCTCCATGTCTGGCCTCTAACTTCTTCACCACCTGCTGGGTATCACACAGGAACTTCCGTTCACAAATTGTCTTGTGAGTAAATCATTTTACTTATTAATTCTTTGATTGCACATTTTAAAATGTAACTTCCACTTTCTCAAGTAGTTATGAATGTAAATTTCTTAAAAATTAGAAGTGTGTTTAAACTTTCTATCACTGACGTAATCGCGGGAATGCATTCGTATGATAAACTGCGAGTAAGAATCAGTTTTCCTATGACTGCAATTAAATTATCTTCAATTTCATTTTAACATGATCCATTTGGAAACTTTTGGTGTCATTATCATACATACCTGAACGCATTAAAGAATTCCAATAATCAAGAGCAGACAGCTTTAGCAAAAAGGATGGAGAGTAAAGTATAGCACCCACTTGTGTACAGTAGCTAGCAAGTGTGATCCCTTATTGGTGCGATACTGGTGTGCCAGATCTTCAGTAAGCTATTACTTTCTCAATTGTACTTCATTGTTTTACATGCAGTGCTATTCTAACTTGCATTTACATATGACATGAGCATAATACTTTTAATGAACTTGTTCTAAAGACAGGTTGAAACAGAATAATATATCATCTATGAAACATTCTAATTCCAAGTTGGTTTTAGTAACAGTTTTCACCCTAGTATGTTCTCACAAGTGAACAACACACATAATTTTGGCTATGACCATCTAGCTCATGTAAAACAGAATAGTGTCAATTTCATCTATCACAGATGGAGCATCCCACAAATACGATGTCCTTATCTGCCGTAATCCCAGGTCGAAACAGTATAATATATCATGTATAAATTATGTTCTCACAAATGAACTACGCACATAACTTTAGCTATGACCATCTAGCTCATGTAAAACACAATAGTATCAATTTCATCTATCACAGACGTAACACCCCACAAATGCGGAGTCCTTAATTGCTGTAATCCCACGTTGTAAATAGAGTGCCCACAGCATGTAATGTGGAGCTACTGGATAGATTTCCACAACACTTTAATTGTAGGACTCCACCACAGTATTTCAAACACTGAATTGGTTCGACTTCTACATTTCTGTGCCTTTGAGAATATATGTTACCTTTTATAATTGAAACATCAACAAGCCACAAGTGTGTTTAAAAAAATTTATTTGAATCAGCATGATTTTATTCAAATAAATCTTTTTAAACTATACTTGCAGCTGGTTCCCGTTTCAACAATGAACCTTTTAGTATTGCAGCCGTTGTTCTCAAAATGTCAATTTTCCACAAAATAGCGACATGTTACGTTGCTTAATCATATGTTTTGACGTTGTTTATGGCACACAAACGCGCGACGACACAGGTGTATAACACAGACAAGCACATTGTAAACGCTTGTTAATTTAAGATACAAACTAATTGCTGACATCACCAGATGATATTTAACACAGGTCAATTGGATATATCACTGTAAGACTACTATTCGGAAAGTTAGGTCCAGTCGGTCGCAAAATGGAAACCACTGTGAAAATCAAAAACGTTATATTTCCTACACTTAGCTACACTTCCAGTTACTTCTTTACCTAGTGGCCGCTGCGACTTAGACATGTGTCGTAGCGTTTTACAAACTTTCCAATACCCTCGTCACAGAAGGTAGCCGCCTGTGCTTTTCGCCAATTCTCTGTGCTTGTCTGCAGATCGTTATCTGTGCCAAAATGTTGTCTTCATAGCTAGCGGTTCAAGTGAGTTGAGATGAAACCTAGGGGAATCAAATTACAGGCTGCATTGGGCTGCCGAGAATTGACATGAAGAAGGAAACGCATGACAGTTATGTTGTGTGGGCTGCATGATATCAGGCGAAATATCTCACCAGGCCTTTGTACCTCGTGGGTGACACTATTTTCTAGGCATATTTACGTGCGCTCAGAATGGAAAAGAGCGATGTGGCGCTATCGAAAGGGCATTCTAGAGACACTGCCCAACACATCTGTCCAAACTTCATCGGATATTCTTTGTGGTACCTATTTCTCGCCAGATCAGATCTCGCTTTCCGAATAGCCTTCATATAAATGTTCCTTGCCTGTGGCTATGTGAAATTGTAATTTTATATAAAATGTCTGACTTGAATATAAGGGCATTGATTAATATCACGACCAAAAGAGGTTAAGGAAGTTGTTAACACATAGTAAGTAAGTCAAACCATGCTTTACCTATGTGGTGGCTTATTGTAATTCTTTAATGTGAAGAGGTACATCTGAAAACGAGGCTAGAAGCCTCGAAATTGACCATACTAAAATAGAATTGAAGGTCATTAAGCTGCAGTCTGACGCAAATTGATTCTTACTCTTAAATTGATTCTTACTCTTAAATTATAAGTACCTTGTGGAATCCTTACAACTTTTTGGTGCCACTGCATCGCTTTCGTAGCAAAAGTTCCCTATCTTCGAGAAGTGTTCAAAGATAATGTTTTCTTCGTATCATTGTTTCCTACGTTCCGCCTGCAGCACGTTTGAAATCAACGACGATATTTTGTCGACTGCACGTCGCACACGGGCAGGCTTCGGCTTCTACGTGTGTGAAAGCTGATGAATAGAGACTGTCACTAGGAAAAGACGGGTGGATGCATCTAAATTGAATGTGACGGGCGCACAGTGCGAGGGGTGCGGAAGGCAGCAAGCGGGCGCCGGCAGACAATCGCCCCTTAAATACGCGGCGCAGGCGCTCGGTCTGCGTCAGCCCACGCGGCTAGCGGCCGCTTGACCCCCATCAATCGCCTTGCCAGGCGGGCGCGCAGGTGCCGTCTTTGATGAATAGCCACTCCCCGGCTCATTTGGGAAAATTATTTTTGGAATGAACCCCTTTTAGGGAAAAAGAGGAGTACTACTCTAACGAGATCCTTGTTAGCGTTGCAACTGTCAGCTATGAAATGGCGTGGACGTAGATTTATGAGGAACGCAATTTATTTTTCGTTGCAGAGTTTTGTGAGTACAGAGGTGAATTCCGTCAGGTTCGACACACACACACACACACACACACACGCAAGCACGCGCGCGTGCACGTAGTAACTTCCTAGTTAGAGTTGTCCAATAATGGTCTGCGTGTTCGTATGGGTATAAAACGAATTACCTATTCATGCAACGATGTGTGGTCCACTGTTGTCAGATTTTGTTCTATTAAGACTAACGTCCTTGCATCAAAAGTCAAGGGGTGATAAATCACGTTGTTAGAGCCAAAACGTTCGCTGAGACTTACCGGCAGTGCTTGGCATCCTTTGTATTGGTTATTCCTGTGAGAGGCGGCAAGGTCTAAGCACACTGTGGTGCGTGTACGCCGTATGTGTGACCTATAATTCAGTCATCTGATCCGTTCGAAAGGGGTAGGAGCACAAAAATTAAAGTTCCTGATTCACACCGCATCTTAGAATGGGCACGAAAAGGCCTCAAGGATATCAATGAAACCATCCCCTCCCTCTGGGCATTGATCCCCAAACAATTCGCGTTTCAAAGCTACAGTTCACAGAGCGATGAGCGAAAGGACGACGTTCTTAAGAACGTTAGACACTGCTCACACCCCCCAGACAATTCATCCCTTCTCATGAGGACATCGTGGGGCTGCAACCTCACCGAATGGAATCTGAGCCCTTTGACGTGTAAAGCGACCACAGACGTTTGCTCTGGCGTACAATGTGGATCTTCTAGGGATCACTCAATACCATTCGACGAAATTTGAACGTGATGCGAAAAGGGTTTTTATGCTTTTTCAGCCCTCCTGTTTCACCTGATCTCATGCGCGAATAAAACTGCAAATGGTCCCTTGTCCCTGCAAGACAACTAGTTCGGAAACACCCTCGGTTCACCTGTACACCTTTGTTGAGCACTTTAAAATTATAACTGTACAGTTGATGATGGCCGGCCGTGGTGGCCAAGCGGTTACAGGCGCTACAGCCTGGAACCGCGCGGCCGCTACGGTCGCAGGTTCGAATCCTGCCTCGGGCATGGATGTGTGTGATGTCCTTAGGTTAGTTAGGTTTAAGTAGTTCTAAATTCTAGGGGACTGATGACCTTAGAAGTTAAGTCCCATAGTGCACAGAGCCATTTTTTGAGTTGATGATGATAATGTTTGGTTTGTGGGGCGCTCAACTGCGCGGTCATCTACAAAGTCCCAATCTTTACACACTCCAGTTTAGACGTTTTCAGGAATGATGATGAAATGATGATGACAACACAAAGACCCAGTCCCCGGGTAGAGAAAATCCTCAACCCGACCGGGAATCGAATCCGGGGTCGCGAGGTCCAGAGGCAGCAACGCTGGCCACTAGACCACGAGCTGCGGACAACTGTACAGAGACTCCGACATCAGTTCGGCTTAGTTGCCCTCTCCTGCAGCTCGAACACGTGAGGGCAGGCAACGCCTTCGACATCGATTAGATTCCGCATGCCCGCAAGCAGGTTCTGGAACAGCAGTGGAAAGGAAATCAGCTGAATGGGTGTCGAAGTTTCTGTACAACTGTTTTTGAAGTCCATAACAAGATTGTTGAGGTGGCACCGACGGTATGGCGAAACTGGGTGGAGTGTCTTAGAGCCACTCTTTGCTGTTTTATTCACGCTATGTCAACGCTGCACAGTCCCCCACTCATAAAAAAAAACAAAAGAAAAACACGCCACATGAAATTTGAAAGAGCAGAAACACCCTTCATTGCTTTGGAATGCATTCAATCTTCGGTCCCTATTGTGACCACTCTGTGTAACAGAAAAAACTGTTGTCACACTGCACTCCGAAGGGGTCAGATCATGTTCAGTGTCACTGCAGATCCACCGTGTCCCCTAGAGTAATGTTTAATTATACGAAGGTGTCAGCAGTATCTAACAACATTGTCAAGAACGTCTTAGTGTTGCTCACTGCACTGCGAATCATCGTTGTCGACCATTAAATGTATGGGAATCAACGCCCAAAAGAAGGAGTGGTTTCTTCAACGCTCTTTACGCCACTTCCTAAGGGCTTTTCATGTCGATTCTAAGCGGTTGTGTGTCCTCTGCCACGTATAAGAAAACCGTCTGATTTCAACGTTGGAGGTCGTGGTTCTGACCTCCATCGCAGAGGCGTCAAAAGACGTGGTGACAAGTGGGTACGTCGGTGGGTGACGACGTTCTCGTCATTATGTCACGTCCACAGCGGCTATGGGCAGAATTGTGGTGAAATGTGGCGCCAATATAACATCATTAATCTATCTTACATCTCACACGAACTTGTGAGCTTTGGCATTTCTTCCGCATGTGGTGACTATTGAAACTGCCAGGTGTCGATACCTTGCACTTTGAAGTGTCCCCGAGTCCGAGAGACACCTTGCAGTTTCAACAGTCGCCGACTCCGAGAGTGACCTAGCAGGACGCCACGCTTTTGCGCTATTACAGAATAAGGTTGTAGGCACCTTTGGACCAAATTTCAAGCTTCAGCTTCTCAGTAGGATACAATTACGTGATTTCAAAAAAGTGCCCCTTTAACTGTGTAGCCCAGCGTAGAATAACCAAATAGCCCATAAGAGGTTCATCACTAGGCTTTACAATCTGGGGAAAGCAGAGCAGTGAATCAAACTTTCTAAGAACATGCATTGTCGGCTAGAGGAAGTTCAGTGGTATTATTGATAAGTTATGAAAACATATTCGTATGGTGAGGCACAGTGAACGTTCGGCGACATTTAATTGAAATAAATTTATCGCCACGTTCAAAAAGACCTTAGAAATAGTAAACAGGTAAATTAACGGCAGCACACTATTTAAGACTAGGCACTCATTCATGTGTGCTACTGCACTTCCACGGAGCTCTTATTCATCCATGGCCGTGTTGAGCCAATATAGTAGATCTCACAGGACACCACCTTCCTCTAGCAGGACGCAGCCAAGAGTGAGGTACTGCAAGGTATCGTTAGCAGACTAACGTCTGCATTGCACACAGTTGCACGATTTTGAACAACGAATCGACGTTCTCCAAATCCTGCACCACGAGCCCGACCACTCCACCTTGTTACAAAATACTGGATTGGTGCATAATATTCATACTATATACATCCCCCTTTAATAGGATTCCTTCGAAACTTATTATTGCTTCAGATCACTCACTGCGCTAATAATTCGTAGTTTAGGACTCGCTATTCTGCGCATAGTCCGCTCATTTCTTTCCCTCTCCGACAAGGCCCTCAAAGAACAGCACAACACCGCACGTTTCTAGCAAAAGTTTCCAATGACTGTCAGCCATTTGTGCTCTCTGGAACTGTCAAATTATGACGATGTAATATTTTTTCGTTCGTTTTACAAATGAT
Source organism: Schistocerca piceifrons (assembly GCF_021461385.2). Classification (NCBI taxonomy): domain Eukaryota; kingdom Metazoa; phylum Arthropoda; class Insecta; order Orthoptera; family Acrididae; genus Schistocerca; species Schistocerca piceifrons. The sequence continues at coordinate 603,259,810 of NC_060140.1, forward strand.
ATTTTAAATGAGGAATTTTGAGATTCAGTCTCCTATTTCAGCACTCGGCTATTCAAAGAGTGACTGGAAGGAATTTTTCGATAGCAAGTCTGTAGTATCTGAAAGATATTTGTTTGGACTTGGTTGTGAAAGTTGTTTCAAGTTTTGTAGCTCCATGAACCACTAAGTATTTTCGTGCAGTTTCCCTACAGTGCACGGATCTCTGTATCTGCAGCTTATTCATATTGTTGTTATCAAACCAAGGCGTAATTATTTCTCCTTTAGAACGTTACGAGACACTGCTTCGAATCAGTGGCTGATTAATTTTTGTTGTTTTTCCAGCACGAACGGAAGACTGTGGTAAAATGTAACAAAAAACGGATAGGAACATTAGTTTTAGATTTACCGTTATTTTTTGTAAATTTCTGTTCTTTTCCAAATCTGAGTATTAATCCCAGTAATATTGGTGCAAAAGAAAATTATCTTGCATTAACTGCTGTAGAATGACAAAATAGTTTTGCGTTAATCTTCTGACAAGATGGTACCCCAGCACAGAGATTTTAATGCGCCCAGAGAGATCGCACTCATTCACGTTCTAGCTATTCGCCAATCTTGTCTGCGTTGTTACCAAATGAAACGGTGGTCGTGCCTTTCATAGGGTTGCACCGGTTACGCCAGAGTGTATAATTAACGCTGGGCAACGTTGTCGCTTGCTCAGCACAATTCTTTCTTGAGACACACCCTTCATTCCGCTCCGTCACACAGGAGCTACGAGCGGGCGGCTCGGAATTCGCTTCGCGGTTCGCACCTCAGCAGGGGGGACGTCAGCTCCTCAACTGGTCCGAGACAGTCAGCTGTACGCAACTGTGCGCCGCTGGCTGGACCGCACCAAGTTGTAAACTGAAAATGTGGGCTTTCTCGGCGTTTGAAACGTCAGTCTTCGTTCTCTTCAGTGTCATTCACTGAAATTTTTCAATCCGAATTGAACTATCACAAGTGAAAAGAAATTTTGGGAGTTTGTTGGCGTTGCTGTGTCGAAGAATTCCACTGTCCACAGACAGTGAAAATGATTCACTGCAGTACTACACGAAGGACGTCTGCCGAAAACACAATGGCGAAAAAAAAAAGGTTTATAATTACAACCATATTTATTGTTTCCCTAGGCGCACACGACGACTTGAAATTTAACTAGTACAATTCTTGAACTTTAAGTAGTTGTATTCATATTTCCCACCAAACATTTTATTTAGTATTCCCCGAACTGTAAATTATCATTATCGTATATCTAGTCCCCTCCCCTCCCACGAACCATGGACCTTGCCGTTGGTGGGGAGGCTTGCCTCAGGGATATCGATAGCCGTACCGCAGGTGCAACCACGCCTCGTATCTGTTGAGAGGCTAGACAAATGTGTGGTTCCTAAAGAGGGGCACCATTATTTTCAGTAGTTGCAGGGGCAACAGTCTGGATGATTGACTGATGTAGCCTTACATCATCAACCAAAACGCCTTGCTGTGATGGTACTGCAAACGGCTGAAAGCAAGGGGATACTACAGCCCTAATTTTTCCCGAGGGCATGCTGCTCTCCTATATGATTACATGATGATGGTATTCTCTTGGGCAAAATATTCCGGAAGTAAAATAGTCCCCCATTCAGATCTCCGGACGGGGACTACCCAGGAGGATGTCGTTATCAGGAGAAACAAAACTGGCGTTCCGTGGATCGGAGCAGGTAGGTTAGAAAATTGAAAAAGAGGAATGAATGGGTTGAAGCTAGATATAGAGAGAATTAGTGTATTGCTGCATACAGGAAATTTAAAGAAACCTTTGGAGAAAAGACAACCATCTGTATGAATACCAAGAGCTCAGATGGAAAACCAGTCCCAAGCAAAGAACTGAAAGCAGAAAGATGGAAGGAGTATATAAATGGTCTATATAACGGAGAAGCCAACAGCCTTGCCGCAGTGGTAACACCGGTTCCCGTCAGATTATCGAAGTTACGCACTGTCGGGCTGGGCTAGCACTTGGAAGGGTGATCATCAGGTCTGCCGAGAGCTGTTGGCAAGCGAGGTGGACTCAGCCCTTGTGAGGCAAACTGAGGAGCTACTTGATTGAGAAGTAGTGGCTCCGGTCACGTAAACTGGTATACGGCCGGGAGAGCGGTGTGGTGACCGCATGCCCCTCCATATCCGCATCCAGTGACGCCTGTGGGCTGAGGATGGCACGGCGGCCGGTCGGTGCCGTAGGGCCTTCATGGGCTCTTCGGACAGAGTTACATGACGGAGACGTACTTCAGGGCAACATTACGGGAATGGAAGAGGACGTAGATGAATATGACAAGGGAGGTATAAGACTGCTCTGATACAGCTCTCCAATGAAGTTCCTCTTCATCGCTGTGTAAGTACTGCAGTGTACATATACTTGAACGTGAAGTTACTCTTCGTCTCTGTATAACTACTGCAGTCTATATACATTTGAACGTGCTTTCTGAAGCGAAGCCTTGGCCTCACTCAATGGTTTTCACAACTCCCTCCCCCTCCCCCCGCCTCCATTATCAAATTTTCTAACCACTGATGCCTGAGGTTTTCTCATAGCAAACGATCCCTTCGTTTCCCAAGTTGGTGCCTTAAATTTCTTTCATGCCTAATTCTATTTAGTAATACTTAATTATTTATCCCATCTAAGCATCTAATGTTCGGCATTATATTTTAAAAGCTTCTATTCTCGTCAATACAAGGCTACACTCCAAATACTTCCTTAATTTTAAATTTATAACTGACATTAGTTTCTTTGTTTCAAATATGCTTTTCTTCTTATTGCCAGGCTGCATTTTGTATCCTCTCCAATTCGGCCATCATCTGTTAGTTTATAGCGCTATGACCCGGTACCTACAAGTCACATGACGTACAGACTACCTCGTATCACGTGTGACGGTTGACAAAAGAACTAAAGCACGATTCGAAAATAATGCACGAAGAGATCTCTTGAAATACTTTTAGAATGGGTTTTAATCAATTTAATCAAGCAGAGAAACGGTGGGTGACCTACATTGTATCATATGCGAGTTGAAATGCTATCGAATGCCACACGTAACTCATCACTAAGATAACACATCTCATTCCAAGAATTTGCGTACTGAAATCACTGGGTAGCTTAAAAAACCCCACTGCAGTAATTTAAACTGGGGGAGGAACACGGTCGATGATTTAAATGGCCTGAATTACGCGAGACTCCGGCTAACACCTAGTGTAATCATACAAGAAAGAAAATTTGGTTCAAATGCAAAAATTTTAGATTACGAAGTATCAGAAATGTTTCACAATCGTTAGTTGCATGAAAATATCGAGTGTTAAGCACTCCATAAGACTATTTGAGTATACCATACATCACAAGGCCCATTTGGCTATATACCATACATCACAAGGCCCATTTGGCTACACGTGGTTGCAATCAAAAATACCCAGAGAAAAACAATGAGAATTAAAATTCATAAAATACCAAAAATGACGCAAAAACACTGATTAATCAAATTTAAAACGGAAGAGATTACGAAATCACTGACTGAACCTGTCTAACCTCACATACTAACATTATGAACTCTGACGAACGTTCAACGAGGAGTATCGGTTTACTCGCCTGGTCCCCCCTCGACCAAGCCTCAAGCGAGAGTGGCCGTTCCTTCTTTCTAACCGCCTACACCCCAGCGGCACAGCGCGCCTGTTTCTCAACAGTCACCGTAAAACGCGTGAGCCTGCCAACCTTTGTCCTTTAGGGGAAAAAAAGCGTGATACGACTGCTAAGTAATCTCTGTGCCTACACCGAAACCAATGATCTCGCGCGTCCTTACACGCATTGCTAATTGGCGGGGTTTTGAAAGCCGCTCACCCATTGCCATCACTATTACTAATCCAAACTGACAGGAAGGGGTCAGGCTGAAAGTGCTGTCTACCAAACGATATCAGGTATTTCTGTTACTTTTTAGGGTTATGTTCCGCGATCGGTAAAAATTATACCCGCACAGGACCACCTCGTTGTCTGTCCGTCTGTCTGTCTGACCGAGTATTAAGAACCCCTTTTCTGAGGAACGCTTGCCGGCCGGAGTGGCCAAGCGGTTCTAGGCGCTACAATCCGGAACCGCGCGACCGATACGGTCGCAGGTTCGAATCCTGCCTCGGGCATTGATGTGTGTGATGTCCTTAGGTTTAAGTAGTTTAGGTTTAAGTAGTTCTAAGTTCTAGGGGACTGATGACCTCAGAAGTTAAGTCCCATAGTGCTCAGAGCCATTTGAACCATTTTGAGGAACGCTTAAGAATATCAAGTTGAAATTTGCGTCACATACTGAGGTGCACGCTTCCTTGGCGATGTATGGAATTTAAGCTCCTAACTTAAGGAAAACAAAATCCACGCTCATTTCTGTCACGTATTTGATACTCGCAACTCATTAAAACCTATAGAGTACTGCCCGTTGACCTAAAAGCATTAAATTTGGCAAGAGCACGGTTTCACAGTGCAAGTAAAGCAAAAAATCCGAAAATTGTTAAACTGTAACTAACCACACGAAAAAATATTTTTTTTTGTAATTTTTTATCCGTCTGTCCGTCTGTCTGTCTATCTGTTAAACCTCCTTTTCCTCAGGAGCGGCTAGGTGTGTCAAGTTCAAATTTATATCGTGTACTAAGGTCTATAGTTACATGACGCTGTAAGACATTTCAGCCTATTAGTCAATGCAATCAAAAGATACGGTCATTTGTGTCATGCATTTGAATACTCACAAATTCACTCGTTAAAACGTGTGGGGTACGTCCCTTTGACCTAGAACCATGACATTTGGCAACAAGCAAGGTTTCGCAACGCACGTAGAGAAAAAAAAAAATTCGTAAATTTTTAAATTTTAATTGCATCAGATAAGAAATACTTTTTACCATTAGAGCTTGTTTTGCATTCTTCATCCGTCAAAAGCATAACAGGAAAATATTATTGCATGATTACACAATATGTAAGCTGTAGTTATATTTTAATACGTAAATAAAACATAATTTTATTAAACCTTCTCTCTCTACATACATAGACTGAAGTGCTCTGCTCGCTCCGTTTTGTATGTCTGGGTTAGTGTCAAGAACTACTGTAGAGACTTTGATACAGTCTTGGAATTCTAGACCGATATTGATGTCGATAACAAGCAAAACTCGTCGAGATTCTCGATTCCCATGATGAATAAATTATCTAGGTAATTGAATTTGTTTAGTACAACCCTCTGTGCGCGGGTACTACTCGCACTTGGTCACTTTTCTCTCTTTTAGACAAATTGAGGGATTTAATATTTTACAAATCCGAGACAGGACAGCCACAATTTGGAGGCAGCGTTTCAACCTCTTTGCAAGGTACTATCCATTCTGTTCTGCTGCTTTTCAAAGTCCTGTGTCGTCCCTGACATAATCACAATGGCATCACAAACTTCAAAGCTTTTATTTATTATCCTTGGCATTTAATGCCGTTTCCAAATTTCTCCTTACTTTGTGTCAAAGCGAGCTGAATGTACACAGTTGGCAACATAGGAGAACGGCTACAACGCAGTCTCACTACCTTCTCAATAAGCGTTACAGCGAAGTATTCCACGTCAACGATACGCGGAAATATTTCTGTGGCGTTGTATTTAGGACACTGTTTCGCGCCCAGTGCTGGTGAACCAGCGCACCTGGGCTGCGGAATATCGCACGGAGGCCTAGCGCGCCTATCTGACGGCTGCGCCACCCGCCCCCCATTCAGCGCTGCTCGGGTTCCCGCCCCCGCCGCCCCCGCCAGTCACCTCTCTGTGCCGCCCGCCCGCTCTATTTGTTCTGGCAGACAGGACGGAAAAGAAAGGGTCTACAGCCCACCGCGTTCCGCTGGCAGTCGGGGGTCGGACAGCAAATCTCTTGCAGAAATCTGTCCGACACAACTCGTGGTTATATCAGCTCTCTCCGACTCCTCAGTAATAGCAGGCGCTCAGGTGCCAGTCACGCCTGCTGTTGAGAACCTCTTTCATTGATCAGGACAAGAGATAGACACATATCAGTGCCTCGGTCACAACAAGTTCTCGTGGAGCATGTTGCACATAGAAGTCTGTGTACTACATTTACGTACATTTTTGTGTGATACAATTCAAAAACGAGATTCTGCAAGGCGGTATTTGCCCTATCGTGTACTTCCGTAAGCGAAGAAGTTTTATAAAGAAGTATTAACTCAAGGAACATATTCGTTTCCTGGGAAAATTCACTGGGTGAATTCTTTCGTCACTTTCAGATCTGAAAAGTCAGTATTATAAACATGAAGTAATACTGGAAATAATAACGTTCAGGTAAATTTATGAACTATTTACTATGATAATCTGCATTTCGAACGAAAGACATTATGTAACGCGAACCTAAAACCGTTTTGCTGGTTCTGCTAAGTGAATCAAATATTTCTTACACGACCACGCAAAAAGGAAGAGCTACATAAATTGTACTACTATCTGAATAACATTCAGCCGCAAATCAGCTTCAGCTGGAGAGTGAGCTGGGTTTTATGTTCTTAGGTGTGTCGATCTACACAAGAAAAAAAATGGTTCAAATGGCCCTGAGCACTATGGGACATAACATCTGTGGTCATCAGTCGCCTAGAACTTAGAACTACTTAAACCTAACTAACCTAAGGACATCACACACATCCATGCCCGAGGCAGGATTCGAACCTGCGACCGTAACAGTCGCGCGTTTCCGGACTGAGCGCCTAGAACCGCTCGGCCACCGCGATCTACGCAAGAGCTGGCAGTACTCTAGGACCCACAGTTCATTGTAAACCTACGAACACATTAACGTACTTGCATTTTGAGGACGCTCCGCTCCACCGCCCAACCTTGAACCAAGCCGATCTGAACATTCTGTCTTCGCGTGTATTCTGCATAAGTGACAGTAACAGCTTATGATCAGAGTTACATTTCCTAACAGAAACTGATGGCTACGATAACCTTCTCATAAATATGACCTTCAAATTGAGGAATAATGATGATAATAATAATGCAATAGAGAAGGAACCTCCTGCTCATTCTGCAACGTTATCCTTTTATGCTAGAGTAACCGACCGCGTAGGCAGAACCTTTCGGAAAAATGGTATAAAGACTAAATTTTCCAGTCAGCACAAGATAACATACTTCTTCAAACATACGAAGGACATACCTGACCGCCTCCACACTGTGGCACTTTGTGAAGTCACCTGTGGTAGTGCCAAAGTATGTAACGGCGATAAAAGATAATGAAAGGACAAGTTAAAAAAATGAACGTTACATGTATTTAAGGCAAAATGTAAAATTAGTGGTAGCGTGACACCAAGAAGAATGTTACTATGTTATGGATTGTTAGAAAATATAGCACTATCTGGATAAATTAATATTTATAGAAGGTAAGTCTAGTACGTAGCTTCGTGGTTACCCTCTATCAAGGAAGCAAGCAGCCAGCCTAGGCTGGCGAAAAACATAGACAACATCAGGAAACCACCGAGGCCACACAACAACAATAATATATTATACTCCCCTCTCTCTCTGCCAGTACCTGCTTTCGGTATTTACCCAGTGACGACAGCCCACTAGCAGCACTCTAAAGATTTTTACCCAGTAACTTCACTGCTCCGTAAAAGCTTAGGAAAACAACCTTTTATAAGTGAACACGACGCTTTCGACATTGTTCAGCCATCCAGAGGCCTCTCTGGAATCCTGAAGAAGATCGCCTCTGGAGGATCGAAACGTCAAGCATTGAAGTTTGAGGAGGAATATGAAGCGTCCTAACGGCTCAGAAGAATTTAGCATCAATGTTTACGATGGCGTTCAGTATCATTTTAACTATTCATTAATTCGCATATTTGCCTGCGTCTGTCATTCACAGTTCCGAAATCAAGGAACCTAGATACATTTACGTGAGAAGGTTGACATGGATAACTTTCGTAATAACTGCTTCCCACTTGTGGACAACTGAATTAAGGATGCTCCCGTAGTAAAGTCTCAACCAGTTGTTGAAACTAACTAATCGTGCGCGCACCGTATAGAGGGCAGCCGTAGCTAGAAGTTCCGCAACTGGATCAAAAGTTTTCTGCACAAACCGAAACCTGCAAAAGTTTAAAGTAGGGTGAAATTGAATTTCTCCTTATTCAATCAGACAGAAATTTTGTGGGTAATAATTCAGAAGGCAATGAAAGCTTAGCAGACCTTCCATATTTTGAAGGACTGGAACTAAATATGAAGTTATCGGCTCTGAGGCTCTGAGCACTATGGGACTTAACTGCTGAGGTCATCAGTCCCCTAGAACTTAGAACTACTTAAACCTAACTAACCTAAGGACATCACAGACATCCATGCCCGTAGCGGTCGCGCGGTTCCAGACTGTAGCGCCTAGAACCGCTTGGACACTTCGGCCAGCCATGACGTCATCGTTTGGAGAACGGAAGTGTGTGCTACAGCGTTACTGGAGTGAGGTCAAACAACGTTGGATAGTTGAATTTGAAACACTGCCAACCTCAAGGTTAATTACAAGAATCCGACATAAGTTTGAAGTCAGTGTAACGGTGCATGGTATGAAGAAGGGACATAGCAAAAGAAAGAGACGTTAAATTGATACCGAAAGTGTCGTTGCATTGATACAGACGTACAAACAATCCTCGCAAAAATCTGTAATACTGGTATCAACAAAACCAATGTTTAGAGGCTCATATGCGGAAGTTTTACAGTCCGACTCTTTTTCATGCTCTGAACGTGGATGATCCCGAGCGGGAACTAAATTTTTTGACTGATTGTTCAAGGAGATCCAATTCCTTTGTCGGATGAAGCGACACGTAAACTTAACCAAGCAACTAACCGTCATAATGGTGTACTGGACTAACGAAAAGCCGAACGCTACTGAAGAAAGGCATATTAAATTATCAGGAGTATATGTCTGGTGCGTTGGAGCCGTACTTCTTCGAAGAGACTGCCAAAGATGACTCTTACCTAGAAATGTTGCACATAATATATCCAGATATATCCAGATTTAACTACATTTTTGACAACGAAGATTACGGCTTTCAACCTGATGGCGTGCCACCTCATTGTTAATTTAATGGAAGGAAATTCCTCAATCGCACATTCCCTTCGAGATTGACAGGAAGAAGAGGTCGTGCTGTGGCGTATCCATCGCGATCACTGGATTCAGTCCGTTTAGATTTCTGGGTTACTTTCAAGAACACAGTATACGTCGCAAAGCTACAAACACTGACGATCTAAATGAGGAAGCTGAGTAAGCCTGTCATACTGTTCCATTAGAAACAGTAAAATTGGTATGTCAACATATTCTTAGTCGTTATCACTAATTCATTGCTAGGTGGTCATTTTGAGCATATACAAATCCAAGTTACGTCCTAATGTATACAAGACCACAAACTTTTCAATGTAAATTCATAAAACTGCAACCAGTCACTTTTTTTCAGAATGAGATTTTCACTCTGCAGCGGAGTGTGCGCTGATATGAAACTTCCTGGCAGATTAAAACTCTGTGCCGGACCGAGACTCGAACTCGGGACCTTTGCCTTACGCAGGCAAGTGCTCTACCAACTAAGCTACCCACGCACGACTCACGAGCCGTCCTCACAGCTTTACAGGCAAAGGTCCCGAGTTCGAGTCTCGGTCCGGCACACAGTTTTAATCTGCCAGGAAGTTTCAGTCATTTTTTTTGAAATATCTGTTTATTATTCATGAACCGGGTTTGGAACCTTTTCAGATTCATTTTCAGATGGTTTTCTGGAAGTTACGTATCTATCTAAAGCATAATGCTTAAAATAGGTATCAGAGCCAGCATCCAGCATTATGCTTAAAATAGGTATCAGAGCCAGCACCCAGCATTATGCTTAAAATAGGTATGAAATATCCGGAAAACCATCTGAAGATGAGCCCGAAAAGGTTCGAAACCTGTTCATGCAATAATAAATAAATATTTTAAAAAAAGTGACGGGTTGCAGTTTTATGTATTTACATTGAATAAGTAGTCACGGGTTCTAAAACATCTTAAAAACTCTTCATTTCTATCATCTTTAATTAAAGATACACTGACCGAAAGAAAAGTCGCAGCACCAAGAAGTGGTTGTCCGTTATAAACGAAAGTTGGTAGGCGAGTTTCTACATCTGGGAGACTATGTCTATTAAAATTCGCGTCAGTCGCATAAGAGCGGTGCCGATAGCGTCACTACGATGATACAAATCAGGTTTGCTTTAAGTACACTCTGTAACAGTCGTGAGCGATAGTTAGCTTTGAGACTGGACGTGGATACTTGATAGTCAAGAATGCCTTAAAAGGCGACGAAGACCCCATTATCAACGCCTCACTGAGTTTGAAGAGTTCATTTAATAGGGCTACCATAAGCTGTATGTTCCATCTACGATACTGCAGAAAAACTTGGCAGGAATGTAGCCACTGTACATGATTGCTGGCTGAGCCGGTCACGAGAAGGTACGGTCGCAAGAAGACACCTGGCTCCAGACGACCACATAGCACACTCGAGAAGGAAGACAGTCGTGTTCAGCGGAAAGGCGCACGGTACTGGATCTGCAGCAGCAATCTGAGCAGCAGTTGGCACCACAGTGACACAGCGAACTGTTACAAATCGGTTCCCTCAAGGACCACTTCGAGGCAGACGCCCTGTAGCGTACATTCCACTGACCCAAACCACCGCCGTTTGCGACTTCAGTGGTGTCAAGTGAGAGTTCTTTGAAGGGCAGGGTGGAAGTCTGATGTATTTTCTGATGGGAGCTGGTTCTACCTCGGTACCAGTGAGGGCCGTGTGTTTGTTGGGAGGAGGCCAGTTGATGGCCTGCAACCAACTTGTCTCGGTCTCGGACACGCGCACTGCACATACTGGCGATATATATTGAGTTATAGTCCTGGGTGTGATTTCGTATGATAGCTGGAGCACTCTCGTGGCTATCCCAAGCTACCTGACTGCAAATTCGTACGTAAATCTCGTGATTCGAGCCACTGTACTGTCATTCACGAACAGCATTCCAATCAGTGTTTTCCAACAGGGCAACACTTGCCAACATACCGCTGTTGTAACCCAACATGCACTACAGTGTGTCGACACGTTGCCTTGGCCTGCTCGATCACCAGATCTGTCTCCAGTCGAGCACATATTTGACATAATCGGACGCCATCGTTAACCGTCTCTGTATGGACCGACCAAGCGCAACAGGCATGGAGCTCTATTCCACAAACTGACATTTGGGATGTGTACAACAAAATGCATGCACGTTTGCATGCTGGCATTCAACGTTCTGGCGTTTATACCCGTTATTAAAGTTCCAGCATTTCGCAATTACAATGACTTATCTCCCACTTACATGAACATGTGAGCTTGCAATGTTAATCAAAAAATGGTTCAAATGGCTCTGAGCACTGTGGGACTTAACTGCTGAGGTCATCAGTCCCCTAGAACTTAGAACTACTTAAACCTAACTAACCTAAGGACACCACACACATCGATGCCCGAGGCAGGATTCCAACCTGCGACCGTAGCGGTCGCGCGGTTTCAGACTGAAACACCTAGAACCGCTCGGCCACACCGGCCGGCCAATGTTAATCACTTAAATATGGTACCTAGACAAATGCATTCCCGAAATTTCATACTCTACATTAATTTCTTTTTCGTAATGCGATTTTTTTCCGTCGGTTTATATTCCGTTTCATGAGTATGTATACTACTGGCCATTAAAAGTGCTACACCACGACGATGACGTGCTACAGACGCCAAACTTAACCGACAGGAAGAAGATTCTGCGATATGCAAATGATTACCTTTTCAGAGCATTCACACAAGGTTGGCGCCGGTGGCGACACCTACAACGTGCTGACACGAGGAAAGTTTCCAACCGATTTCTCATACACAAACAGCAGTTGACCGGCGTTTCCTGGTGAAACGTTGTTGTGATGCCTCGTGTAAGGAGGAGAAATGAGTACCATCACGTTTCCGACTTTGATAAAGGTCGGATTGTAGCCTGTCGCGATTGCGGTTTATCGTATCGCGACATTGCTGCTCGCGTTGGTCGAGACCCAATGACTCTTAGCAGAATATAGAATCGGTGGGTTCAGAAGGGTAATACGGAACGCCGTGCTGGATCCCAACGGCCTCTTATCACTAGCAGTCGAGATGACAGGCTTCTTATCCGCATGGCTGTAACGGATCGTGCAGCCACGTCTCGATCCCTGAGTCAACAGATGGGGACGTTTGCAAGACAACAACCATCTGCACGAACAGTTCGACGACGTTTGCACCAGCATGGACTATCAGCTCGGAGACCATGGCTGCGGTTACCCTTGATGCTGCATCACAGACAGGAACACGTGCGATGGTGTACTCAACGACGAACCTGGGTCATTTTTTCGGATGAATCCAGGTTCTGTTTACAGCATCATGATGGTCAGATCCTTGTTTGGCGACATCGCGGTGAACGCGCTTTGGAAGCGTGTATTCGTCATCGCCATACTGTAGTATCACCCGGTGTGATGGTATGGGGTGCCATTGGTTACACGTCTCGGTCACCTGTTGTTCGCATTGACGGCACTTTGAACAGTGGACGTCCCATTTCAGATGTGTTACGACCCCTTCATTCGATCCCTGCGAAACCATACATTTCAGCAGGATAATGCACGACCGCATGTTGCAGGTCCTGTACGGGCCTTTCTGGATACAGAAAATGTTCGACTGCTGCCCTGGCGAGCACATTCTCCAGATCTCTCACCAATTGCAAACGTCTGGTCAATGGTGGCAGAGCAACTGGCTCGTCACAATACGCCAGTCACTACTCTTGATGAACTGTGGTATCGTGTTGAAGCTGCATGGGCAGCTGTACCTGTACACGCCATGCAAGCTCTGTTTGACTCAATACACACTCGTATCAAGGCCGTTATTACGGCCAGAGGTGGTTGTTCTGGGTACTGATTTCTCAGGATCTATTCACCCAAACTGCTTGAAAATGTAAGCACATGTAAGTTCTAGTATAATATATTTGTCCAATGAGTACCCGTTTATCATCTGCATTTCTTCTTGGTGCAGCAATTTTAATGGCCAGTAGTGTACATTATTCTGGGACATCTTGTATATTTTCTCCAGTGACAAGAACTATGCAGAGAGAGAGTAGAAGTAGCATTGCAATTTAAGAAATCGAACAACTTTCATTGCGCACAGAGTCGCCCCTTACCTGTTTTCGAAAAGCATAAATGAACGAACTGCATAAATGAGAAAGAAGTACAAATAGCAGGCAACTAAAACGGTTTAGAGTTGCCTGGGATCCAAAGGACAGCAGGCGCGGGCCGGTGCAATCCCGTGTGGACGGGAAAGTAAACATCTGAGAGCAGCTGGTGGCGGGCGGAGATGCAGAGATAGCACCCCGCTGCGCAGAGCGGCGGCTCGGCTCGGGGCGGCTGCCAAAGGCCGCGATGGCGGCCGGTGCTGCCACCTGTCTCCAGTCCGCTGTCGCCACAGGCGTCTCTCTCTGTTGTCTGGCCGAACACTCGCTACACCCTTCACTGCGTGTCTTACTGACAGTGGTCGCAGAAGGGGGTGTGAAGAACCGTAGCTGTTTACATGTGTAAGTGACCTGCTAGACCTCGTTTGAATATAAATTCCGAGGCGTCTCGCAGGCGACGCGGTTATCTAAAAGCAGGCTACTTCATTAGAGGAATTTTAACTTTCACTGCAGTCGAGTATTAGGAAATATCTAATGGGACCTGATGGAGGCGGAAGACCTTGCGGCAGTGAAGACAGCTGCCAGGAAAGCATTTCTCGGAAGAATCATAAGAAAGCGTTATTCTCCTAAGAATGAGGTCGCTTACAAAACATTCATTCGACCGATCCTTGAGTCATCTATCTGTGAACCTTACCAAGTGGGAATAACGAAAGGGATATAGAATATTCGATAAAGACCTGCGCGGTTCTTGACTGACTTTTTTTTAATCTACAGTGAGCGCCACAGAAATATTCAGTAAATTTCAGTGGCAGAAACTACTAGAACTGGGTTGTGTATTGTAGAAATATCGCGACCCATACATTTGTTACAGGTTGTCTTTATCTGCTGACGTTACCATGGTACATAACGTATTCGAAGGGAGCGATTATTAGAGTAACTGCAGAGTTATTTGGACCGAGCAAATAAGTTCCGTTGAAATACTTTTTCTATTCGTGATGTCTATCATATAAACTACAGCGGGCAAGAAGAAATTGGGGTAACATCTCATAATGACCCACTGATGCATATATAAGGAAGGTTGACGGAGATTTCTCGCAAGGGAGGTACTGCGCTTCGCCTCTATTTATGAGTTATTGTAATGAGGTTATCTAACTAAATTATTTTAACTACTTTCTCCCTCTTTTAACCATCATTCCAATAATTACGCTAAAATGAATCTTTATGTAGGCCCTTCACCGTTAGAGTTATGAAGGCTCCCATTTCCTAACGTAGTGGCAAGCAGTTTGCAAAGCTAACAATAAATAATCAAAACTACACATTCACAGTAATGACTTAATTAAGGTATTCCTGCTTAGTATTAAATCCAATTGTTTCATCCTCAACACTGCTGTTTATTAAAAATTGACCGATTAGTTACTTGGTGCAGGGAGTGGCAACTGACCCTTAACATAGACAAATGTAATGTATTGCGAATACATAGAAAGAAGGATCCTTTATTGTATGATTATATGATAGCGGAACAAACACTGGTAGCAGTTACTTCAGTAAAATATCTGGGAGTATGCGTACGGAACGATTTGAAGTGGAATGATCATATAAAACTAATTGTTGGTAAGGCGGGTACCAGGTTGAGATTCATTGGGAGAGTGCTTAGAAAATGTAGTCCATCAACAAAGGAGGTGGCTTACAAAACACTCGTTCGACCTATACTTGAGTATTGCTCATCAGTGTGGGATCCGTACCAGGTCGGGTTGACGGAGGAGATAGAGAAGATCCAAAGAAGAGCGGCGCGTTTCGTCACTGGGTTATTTGGTAACCGTGATAGCGTTACGGAGATGTTTAATAAACTCAAGTGGCAGACTCTGCAAGAGAGGCGCTCTGCATCGCGGTGTAGCTTGCTCGCCAGGTTTCGAGAGGATGCGTTTCTGGATGAGGTATCGAATATATTGCTTCCCCCTACTTATACTTCCCGAGGAGATCACGAATGTAAAATTAGAGAGATTAGAGCGCGCACGGAGGCTTTCAGACAGTCGTTCTTCCCGCGAACCATACGCGACTGGAACAGGAAAGGGAGGTAATGACAGTGGCACGTAAGGTGCCCTCCGCCACACACCGTTGGGTGGCTTGCGGAGTATCGATGTAGATGTAGATGTAGATGTAGATGTATCTGATCACAGCAGTTGTAGATGTTGCCTCATACTCGTATCCACAGCCCCAATGTATTTTGTGAGGATCAAAACCACATTACCCTCCACAGAGTGTTTAATTTATCGGAATATACATGTCGTCGATGCACATCTGTATTTCAAGAGGGTCATGAATTCAGACTAGCTAATAAAGCAAAAAAGCGTTGAAGTAGAAGTTCAATTTGGTCCAGTAATTGAAGCAGAAAGATTTTGACGTTCGATATGGGTGTTTTATGAAATAACCACTGAACTGTCATGATTCTTGCTGCTATTTTGCCCAGGTTCGCAAAATACGTAGTCTTAATTAAATAATGTTGCCCAAATAGTTCCAGATTGTCAATAAGTTGCACGTGTTTTATCACTCGGTTCACAAACACTACCTAACACGATCCACGTCATAGATCTTTCCTGCAGAATCTGTTCGCACCTGCAGTTGGTGTTCAACCCACAACAGATGGCCAGAGTGACACACCGATTAGCAGTCGCGGGGCTTAACTACTGAAATAAAACTCTATCCTACAGGCCCTCGAAGGCCCAACGATACCGACTGACCGCCGTTGTACTCAGTCCATAGGCGCCACAGGATGCAATTAATGAGTGGCGTGTGGTCAGCATACCCCTCTGCCTGCCGTATGTCAGTTTACGAGGCCGGAGCCGCTATTTCTCAATCGAGTAGCTCCCCAGTTTGCCTCTTAAGGGCCGAGTGCACCCCGCTTGCAGACAGCTCTAGGCAGGCCCAGATGGTCGACCATCCGAGTGCCAGTCAACCCCGACAGCGCTTAAATTCTGTGATTTGACAGGTATTATCACTGCGGCAAGATTGTCGGCAAAGCCTACCACTGCTTTATTGTAATATCATCTCACGTCGAGATATAACAATTAGAAGAGCGTTCCTAGAGGGAACAGCAGGGGACGCGACACTGGGAGTAGCACTCACTTCCGCCTTTTACCTTCAGCGTCGCGACTTCGACACCGATGCCCGCTGCTGCCCCGGTTATGCAAGCCTCACCAGCATGCTGTTCGCCTCCGTCCCCACCCGAAATAAGCGTCCCCAGAGACAGGGATTTTGTGGCTCCTCTCTATCAACGATTAATCTGGGCTCCGTACCGTAAATCACTTTCAAACCGTTCCTTCCAGTCGAACTGAGTGCCTACAGCGTATCGCCTCAGTTGCACTGCTGGATTCGTGGTTTCCTGTCAGAAGGATGAAGTTAGTGGTAATTAACGCAAGTCATCGAGTGAGTCTCGAGCGATATCTGGAGTTCCCTAGGGAAGTGTTCTAGGCTTTATGCAATTTCTGATCTTTACAAGGTGTAACGGATGTAAGTGTAGATATTTCTATTGGTGATTGAGTACTGTGTACTGAAAAACTTACAAGAATAATGTCATTTTCGGACTAATAGTTATAGCTATTACGATTCGAATGTTTTTAGGGTGGTTAGTGCCTCCAAATTCTTGTGGCAAGAGCAAGCCATTAATCTTTATCTTCCCCCGGGCAGCAGGTCAGGTGTTGAGGTGTGAACGCGTGGACACATAACGTTTAATCTATACTGATAGACGTAGTCTACTTAGTGGTGCAGTTACGACCATGCAGGAAACATCAGGTCGTAAAGTTTGTGGGAAGACTGTTCGACAAGAAGAAAAACAACCAACACACTGATGTCTGTGTGTACAAAGGTACCACTTATCAAAATTTTTGCACTTCTACACATTACACTCTGTATAAACGATATAGAAGATAATCTGATTAACCCTCTTACATTGTTTGCACATAATGCTGTCACCATCTAGTAAAGTCATCACAAGACCAAAACTATTTACAAAATTACTTAGACGAAATCTTTGCGTGGAACAAAAAGTGGAAGCTGACCCTAAACAAAAAAGTGAAGTCCTTCACACGAATTCTAAAAAATGCTTGGTATTTTATTCATCTTCAGCAACTGTAGCTATATAACCGAAATGATCAGCAACCAGTTGCATAAAATAAATTTCATTTTCTTAAAATATTTGAAAGTATTCTTAAGGAAATAAAGTTTGTTTTATGCAACTGGTTAATGAGTATTTCGATATAGAAAAGGTGTTAAAATTTTGGGTCACACAATAAATCACACAAACTAACTAGGGATTACAGTTCGAACCATTTAAATTGGAACCATCACACAGAAAATATTGTGAGAAAGCAAGCAATAGACAGTGTTTTATTGGCAGAACACTGAAGATATAACAAATCTAGTAAAGAGGCCGCCTGTGGTATGGTTGTGCGTCCTCTTCTGGAGGAGTGTTGCGCGGTATTGAATCCCCACCTTCCTGTCGAATATTTAATCGTGAATTGCAGAGTAGTCAGGTAGACGTTTATGTAGATAACGCATTAAATCAGTCAACAATTAAAGCAGAGATTTGCCTGATTTTGGTAGTATAGAAAGTTTTCGAAAGAAGGAAAGGAAGGAATGAAGATTAGGGTTTCATGTTCAGGGGAACATCATAAGAGTTGGAGCGACAAGATCGGATTGCGTAAGGATAGGAAACAAAAACGGTATTCTTGTTCTGAAAGGAACTGTTTCGGCGTTCTCCTTAAAATGCTTAGGGAAGTCACGTAACGCCAAGACCTGCATAGCCGGAAGAAGATTTGAACTACGCTTCTCCCTAAAGTGAACGCTGTACCTTAACTATTGCTTGTGTGAGCTCAGTGTCTCAACTATGCCTACATTTTAACAAGTGTGGTGGCGCGGTGGTAAGACATTAGACTCACTTCCGGAGTGAGGGGGAACGGGGGAGTCGGTTCAAGTCCCGTCTGGTCATCCAGGTTTGGACTTTTCTTTGTTTCTCGTGACAGCTTAAGGTAAATGACGGAACAGTTACTTCGAAAACGACACGATCGATTTCCTTTCTCATCTTCACGAATCAGAATTGTCCTTAATCTGACGTTGTGGTAGAGGCAGGGCCAAAGGACGCGAACGTGTGAAGCTGAGCGTTCTTCACTATGAAACTGGGAGAGGGAGTAGTCCTGCCACGTTTCGTGGAGACGTCAAAGAGTACATCCCAACTCATTAGGATCTGCAACAAGTGCAATACAGCGTATCTCACTAGTATCTGCAACAAGTGCATTACATGAATTTTCCTCGACGGCATGCTACCAAAATCTTCACCACTGCGACATAAAACATCGAAATTTTCTTTAACGGGGTACGTTTGATCTTGAGAAAATTCATTACTCCCTGTAACAGGTACGGGTTTTTTTAGGTGATACGCACTTTAATGAGTAGATATCACGAGGTGGAAGACAGAAAAAAATGTTTCTGTTCTTCCTTATATATCTTATAATACTGCCAATTACAATCAGGAGCATGCTTTTCCCCCAAATCCAACGAAACTTTTCTTTTTTTTTACTCTATTTTGTTATAGGTGCTCATTAAAGAGTAGTTCTCATTGAAAAGTGCAAAATTTGGTCTCATCTGCGAACAACCTTCATTCAGTCACGTGAAATCTACATGACAACAGATTAAAATTCCGGCTGAATTACGTGATAAAACCCCTTTTCCAGTACGAACTGCACAAAAAACGTTTTGGTTGACAGGAATAAGAGGAATTTCAGTAGTAATTATCTGACTATCAAGAGACCTATCAGAGACACCACCGACTGCTTTTTCGATTGAAATCTGCAGTTTTGTCTGGACTTCCACTTGCTCAAGAACATACTCCAGCACTAGTTTAGAGTGAATAAACTAAGTCTATGAGAGCTTTCCGCTTTCGACTATACACACCGCAGGAAGCATTCCACATGGACCAGGAAGACTTTTTCCACTCCCTCTCGGCGTCCGCTCGCAACCGCCGCCTCACGGACTGTATCGATTCTGGTATGTCGCTTCGGGCCCGCCAGGCAGCGATATTTACATTTTAACGAGAAACCGCGGTGCGACGCCCCCCCGCGGGAGCCGCCGTGCCGGCACTAAATAAGAAGCAAGTAGTTCCGGAGCGCAGCTAATGAAGGCCGGTGCCCGGCCATGCATAACAAGCTGACGCGGAGTGTTGCCCGGTAGCCAGCTGCTGGCGGGTCCGGTAGCCAATAGCCAGGCGTGGCCCGTAACAGTACTCCAGTCGCACTTATAGCGAGGAGGCAAGGCGAAACATACTCAACGTGCCAGTGAAACAGAGAGCCATTTGCGCAAAAAATGCACCCTTACATACTAAAAAGTTCCATCCCAAAAGAAACTGAGGGAAAACCTCGCGAAAATGCCGTTGCTCTTCTCGACAAAAATTAAAATACCAATGACTCAGAACATTACCGAAATTAACAATTTAATAGCGCATTACTACCAGAACTAGACGAATATAAATATATACATGTATAAAATTACCATATGCAGGGTGGTCAGAAACAATGTGAAAATCTTGTAAGGGTGGTGTGCTGAGAAATAATTATTAAGAAAAATATTCGATATGCTGCACCATTTCTGATTTAATTAGCATTGAAGTTAGCCAATCAGGTCATGGCGCGCACAAATTCAAGCGGCCTGCCAGAGACGGTGTTGCCAAACGTGTTCTTCGTTTGGTTTCCTATTAACGAGCAAGAGAGCAATAGAAATATTGGTCAGGGGACGGTCGCACCCGAGCCAATGGCTGATCAATCTCGTGCGCATCATCTACGCTATGAGAACAACAGACACAAATTGCGTCTCTTTCTGACCACTAAATATAGCTTGAACATTAATAAAACCGACAACCTACAGGGACGTAGTCCTGACTTTCAATGGAGGAAAAAGGTCCTATGAACATTTCTCCGGAGATGGACGTTGTGCCTGCAACGACAACAAATCGACCCGGAACACAATACGGAGCTGCATCGTATCCACGTCACAACAGGTGTTTAATGTGGCCTCCATGTGATCCAATGCACGCGCTCATACGTCGCATCTTGGATTGCCGCACTCTTTCGCACGTTCCGGCCTCTCTCCGAATAGCGTCACAGGTGCCGTGAACACGTTGTTGAAGGGTCTGTACACCAGGAGCTGGTTCAGCATACACAACGCTTTTCATATGTCCTCGGAGGTAAAAATCCAGGGGTTTTAAGTCCGGTGATCTAGCAGATCATGCTAAAGGTCCTGCTGTCCTATTCAACGCCCGGGAAAGATGTTGAGGTGTCGGCGAACTGTAATTCGGAAGTGTGGCGGTGTTACGTCTTGCACAAACCACATAATCTGTCGTATTGTCAACGGCACATTCTCAAGCAGCCCACGTAGTGTATTCCGTAGGAAGTCCACGTACGCTTCTCCGTCGAGGCGTTGTGGAATAATAACCGATCCAAATATGTAGTCGCCAAGAATCCCTGCCAACGCATTGATGCTGAACCGATGCTGATGAGACGCTTCAACCATTCCCAGAGGATTTTCTGTACTCTACAGATGAGATTATGCAAATTGATGATGCCAGTTCTGATAAAGGTTGCTTCGTCGGTAAAGAGGACTGGTAACAGAAATCCCATAGTTGTGATGGTTTGGTGTAAAAACCATCAACAAAATCCTTTCGTACAGGGAAATCCGATGATAATAATCCTTGCACTCGTTGTAGGTGATAGGAATAATAGCGGTTGTCATGCAGGGTACACATAATCATGCGCTACGATCGCGGGCTCGAATCCTGCCTCGGGCATGGTTGTGTGTGATGTCTTTAGTTTAGTTAGGCTTAAGTAGTTGTAAGTCTAGGGAACTGATGACCTCAGATGTTAAGTCCCATAGTGCTCAGAGCCACTTTAACCAACACGTAATCGTAGTTTGTCTATACTATGTTGGCAGGCCAGTTGTCTGTAGCTTGTGCTAGGTCTCGTCTCAATAGCCTGTAGATACTGGTCATCCAAATCTGATGTACTCACAGTACAACCGCCTTCCAGCACGCTCATCTTCTGAAAGGACCCATAATCACACAAACGCCCTAAACGGGCTTGAAATGTTGATGTGGTCAGTGTCTGGAGGGGTCCTTGTTGTGGAACAGCCGTGCTGCCTCTCGACCGTTTCCATCTGACTGGCAGTACACTAACACCATCACGGTTTGTTCCCGACGTGAATACCGGACCATTCTACTGATCACAGAGTCCTTCGTCAGTCACACAGCCTGTAACGCACAAGGAACACGCGGTGCGTGGTCAGAGGAACTTCCATAAGCTAGCGACATCTACCGTGGCAACGATGCCTTTCCAAAAGCATGTTCATACTCGTAGAAACTTTTTTCCTCCATTTCCAGTCAGGGAACCGTCCCTGCAGTTTGTCGGTTTTGTTATATTCACCCTGTATAAGGGGTAGTCAAATCAAAACGGGACACATAAAAAAGTAAATAAACTGTTTATTATTTCAAAAGTAATCACCGTAACTCTTAATATGTTATCTTACTGTGAGACAAGATGCTCAATGCCTCGAATTAAAAAAGACACATAATTGCACCCAGGGAAGCACCTCTTCGTCCGAAGCAAATAGATGGCCAGGAATGTCTTTCTTCGGGGCTCCGAAAATATGGAAATCGCGTGGGAAGTGATCGCGACTGTAAGGAGAACGTGTAAGGGCTTCCCAGCGAAACTAAAGCAGCGTAGTCGAAACAGCCTTGCCAACATGTGGTTTTCATCCTATATTAAGCCCCGACATTCCCCATGCAATTTGCGTATTTTTAGAGCACCGAATAAAGATATTAGTGGTGTCGATTTGCTTCGAATGGACAGGTACACTTCTGGGTACAACCATTATTCCGCAGGAAACCACAAACATCCTTTCATTAAGGCATTTGACCGTCATATCTCACAGAGTAGTAAATGTGTTAAGAGTTATGGTGGTTACTATGGACATAAAAAACAGTTTACCTACCTTTTTCCATCTGCCTTATTTTAATTTTACTGCCTTTTGAACTTAGGATTTGACTGTCTTAATTCACCATAATAAGCGTGTGTTTGGTGTTGTTTGGCAGGGCGGCGCTGGCTTCGTGGGTGATGATGAACCTGCTGCTGGTGGTGGTCCCGCGGTACGGCGCCTACGCCATGACGGTGACGGGCGTCCTGATGGCCGCGTCGGCGCTCACCTACTGGCTGCTGCTGCCCGCCGCCCCCCTCTGCGTGCAGTTCGAGGCGGGCGCGCTGCACTTCGAGTTTGGGTGGTGCTTCTGGGTGGTCATCATCGCCGGTGAGTGCCCTTTTCGCAAAAATATGCTCTTTTTATCACAGTACCAATACGATTCGCCAACTGCCTTGCCGCAGTGGTTACACCGCTTCCCATCAGAAAACCGAAATTAAGCGCTGTCGGTCTGGGCTAGCACTTGGATGGGTGACCATCCAGTCTGCCGGGCGCTGTTGGCAAGCGGGGTGCACTCAGCCCTCGTGAGACAAACTGAGGTGCTACTTGATTGAGAAGTAGCGACTCCGGTCTCGGAAACTGAGAGAGCGGGGTGCTGACCACATGCCCCTCCATATCCGTATCCAGTGACGCCTATGGGCTGAGTATGACACGGCTGCCGGTCGGTACCGTTGGGCCTTCATGGCCTGTTCGCGAGGAGTTAATACGATGCGGCTCATAATGAGTTCTCGCGTAAATTGAACCTACCGATACCGGACGTCGGTTTGACTAGTAACGTAATTACGACGTAGTGTATGTCGTCATAAGCTCACAAAAACAATGAGAGTAGAACACGGACCGTATTTCTTTTGCACCTGTATTGGTTTTTGGAATGAAGCTGGTGGTAACAGACTAATCTGTAGTGAAGCTCGAGGACTCGATGGAAAGATAAGTCTGACTGTGAGTTGCCGAAGCCAACAATGCGATGTTGTGAGAAAATAATTGTTGTTAAGGTGTGTATGTCACTCACACTGGAATCTTAATTACGTCACTGATCAAACCGGCGTCCGGTATCGATAGGTTCAATCGACCCTCGGACATTAGTGAGTCGTTTATGTCAGCCATTTTGATAATGTATTTGGTCAAAGCTGACAGGAGGAATTGAAGGCTTCATCCATCACGATATCTGTCTACGCCAACCAGTATGGATTGCACAAACATTCGTCTTGCGAGACACAACTCGTACTTTTCTCTCATGGCATCCTGAAAGTTATAGATAAAGATAGATGCAATATGTCATAATTTCCGAAAAGCTCTTAACTCAGTACCACACTAGCGCTTATTGAGGGAAGTATTATCGTACGGGGTATCAAATGAAATTTATGACGGTACTGGGGATTTCTTGGTTGGGAAGAGGTAGCAGAGAGCTATCGGCAGATGCAGAAGTAACTTCAGCTGTGCCCTCAGGCATCAGTGGCGGGAACCCTTGCTGTTCATGTTGTATATTGATGGCCTGAAGCCGGCCGCAGTGGCCGAGTGGTTCTAGGAGCTTCAGCCCGGAACCGAGTTGCTGCTACGGTCGCAGGTTCGAATCCTGTCTCGGGCATGGATGTGTGTGATGTCTTTAAGTAGTTCTATGTCTAGTGGACTGATGACCTCAGATGTTAAGTCCCATAGTGCTTAGAGCCATCTGAACCATTTTTGATGGCATGAAAGAAAATTTTAACGGTCACTTCAGAATTTTTGCAGACGATGCAATCTGAAAAAAACTGCGCAAATGCCCTGCGATAGCTGATTAAGCGTCTGTTGTTCACGACCTGGATAAAATTTTAGTGAATAAGTGTAAATTGAAGGTGGAGGGGGGAAGAAAGGAAAGGAAAGTGAAGCGATTACTGACGTCAGTTGCATCGGGACTTTACGCGGAATCAACGGCGACGAGTGAGAATGTGTACCGCACTGGGATTCGAACCCAGGATTTTCTGCTTACTCGGCAGACGCGTTAACCTCTGCGCCATCCGGGACACAGCCTTAGCGTAGCTGCGCGAATTATCTCACCGCCGACCCACATTTCCACCGAGCGCCACCTATACCTAGTCTCTGTCCATTTCCTCCACGCCCGCTACTCATAGATTACCGCAGGGTGTCGGTCGTATTTGTGCGTCCACACTGAAGACGGTGGTTCCGTTGTCCATCTAGACGATCAATTATACGATATATATGAATACTTGGTGAATGTTCTTTCTGCCATGTCTGACAGAACAGACACCACGCATTCATAGAACTGTATATTGCGACATTAATTGTCTTCCGATACTTCCATAAAAACGGATATACATTATATTGTCGGAATCTTGTCGTAACCAGAGTCAGTAGCAATAAACATGAGTATATGCGATTTAATTGTTGTAGGACGTTCAGTCGATACCATCAAGCATTCCTATAGCAGTCCGGTCTCAGTACAACTAGTCCGTTCTGCGTGTTAAAGATTTATTACGCTTTTCTTTTACTCAGTGTCGATGTTTTGTACGTTATTATTAACTGATATTTTAACATTCAAAGAGATACAGTCGTTTCCTTGACTCATTAGTAACACGTGTGGTCTCATCTCGACAAAGTCATCACCATATTCCCTTCTTGAGGATACTATAGGCCTACACGCTGTACTGAGAACCTAATGCTTCATGTCTGAAGGACCTTCGCTTGGATATGGCATGAAATGGAACGCAGTTGCCGGAAAGCTTCAATAGAAACATACAGAAATGAGACTGTGTATCAATACTAAATATATTACTTACGAAAGTGCAAGTAACTAGTGAATTCAACGTGCCCAAACAGTGGATACGTTTCCTGCACCGACCACTTTTCTTTTGGGCAGCATTCCTGCAGTGACATCCTCTTTAATGTCAACCTCTTATCTCTGATATATGAAGACGGTATCTGTTCTTTCGGACATGTCCGAAAGAACAGCTGCCATCTTCATATATAGATAAGGCTAACTGGCCCATTGACCTCCTTCTTCTGTGCTGGATGCACACGCATTGCCCAAACTCTTACGGGACTCGGTAAGATTGTCTGCCGCGAGTAATGAATGTAATAGGTAGGGGCACTACGAATGTAGTGTGTGGTCATTAAGTTGGGAATGTGGGCCTCACGGGGAGCGTGCAAGGGATAAAATCCCTGCAGTCGCACTGTCCTCTGTGCCCTCGGTAGCTCAGATGGATAGAGCGTCTGCCATGTAAGCAGGAGATCCCGGGTTCGAGTCCTGGTCGGGGCACACATTTTCAACTGTCCCCGTTGATGTACATCAACGCCTGTCGACAGCCTAGGGTCTTGATTTAATTATCATTTCATTCTTATCTCTGAGTATTACTTTCGTCCAACCCAATGTTCTCAACTAATAATTGGAAATATTTGTCACTGTCTTCCCCACAGTTCTACAGTTCTCCAACCTCTACCGTTCTCTCTAATACCATGTAACTTACTGCTGTCTTAACATATGTCGTATTACCCTGTGCCTCCTTCTTACAGCGCCGTCGACACATTCTTCTGTAGCATCACACCTCAAACGGTTCGATTCCCTTTTTTCTGGTTTTCGCACAGCCCGTGATTCACTCTCATTCAATGCTACGCTTCATACGTACTATCGCAGTAACTGCTTCCCCAAATCATGGCCAATATTTTATCAGGAACGCCCTCTCGGTCTGTGCTAGTCTGCACGAGAGCAGATCGCTCTAATTTGCGAGACCGTGGCAATCATTTGCAACATGACAGGTATTTTCTTGAGCTTGCGCCAATACTTTGTTCGACTGTGTCAACACTGTAGCTATGTTGGAGGAAGGATTTTCGAGAATTTGCTTTACATGTTAGCTGAGAAAAAAAGTGTTTAAATGTATGTTTTTTTTCCTGCTCTTGCATCTTATAGAGCCGGCCGTAGTGGCCGTGCGGTTCTGGGCGCTACAGTCTGGAGCCGAGCGACCGCAACGGTCGCAGGTTCGAATCCTGCCTCGGGCATGGATGTGTGTGATATCCTTAGGTTAGTTAGGTTTAATTAGTTCTAAGATCTAGGCGACTGATGACCTTAGAAGTTCAGTCGCATAGTGCTCAGAGCCATCTGAGCCATCTTATAGCACCACATATCTAGTTTCCTACCGCAGTGCTGGTTCTGCAGTGCACCTTTTCATATTGACAAATTATTGGCTTTACGGTATTTTTAGCTCAGTTTATGGAGTAGTCAAGCTTCACATAATAAACATCACATAAAAATCCCGTATAACTTATTTAGCCATGGACAGGAATTTAAAATTTGTCAACATCGTAGAGTATCTTCAGCTAATTTATTTAATAATACGCTCTTAAACAACAGACATTAGCTTGAGAAAATTGGTTTAAATGCACACACTTATGCGCACTTGTGGCTCGTTGGCTCTTGTTTTATATTCTTAGATGCACAACAGTGTATATACGACCGATGGTTGTCTAGAAAATTTTACTTTATTGAGCCTCCCCTACCTTGCTCTGAAATTATTAACTGGCTCTTTCTATCCACGTTGCAAAAGGACCCACCGTTTGATGGGCAAACCGAAACAAATCACTGCGGTATGAGGTATTTTTCTTCACACACACAAAGCATTGCAATAGGTAAAAGTTACGTAACATAAATAAATACTACAACTCACAGGGCATAGAAATCTGACCCTCGAGATTTATAGTTATTCATAGGTCGATCAAATTATACAGTTACACCTGGCTGATTTGGTTTGAACGCTTATCGAAGTAAATACGTTGGGATGATACGAGTTTTGCGGTGAAATGTTGTTACTTGCTGCGCAGTAGGTAGTGTTTCATTCCATCCTGTGGTACCCTTATGAGCCGCCTTTTCCAATACGTCGCGTACTTACTGCCTTCTGGAGACGATCCGCGTAACCTCCGACGTCAGTATCGAAAGAAGCCGTCTTCTTAAATTCGCGGAGCTCGGGGCCCGTTCATGCCGTGCAGTACAGGTGAGCGTCGGTGGTAATCAAGTGCTCTCCCGGAAAGGAGCACTGCTTCATTTGGTCGGTTCCCCAAATTCGATTGAAAGCGGCCGTGATTGCCGGCTGGCGGCGGTGTTTGCGCTACCTGCGTGCAGCGGAGCGGTGTCCGGCCGGTCGTTGCGAGCTACGTGTAAGAATTCTGGCCGGCGAAGCTGATTGGCATAATACGGCCCGGCGCCCCGCGACGGCAGCCTGCCGCCAGAACCGTTGCGTAAGGTGCGGAGCCACCCGACAGCCGCCATAACGCGGCCGAATTCCTGCGGGCGCCACTTCCCCTCTGCCGTATTACGTATTTCCATATGTGCCGCACTGTCTTGTAGTCTTACACATTTTCTCTTTATTACAGCTGTGAAGAAACTCTAATTTACTGTTTTAGGGACCTTTTCTCTCGCGTCAGCTTCTTATAACCTAACCCGTGCTGTCAGATTTAATCTCTTCTGTACTGGTACTGTTATCCTCGAGACGCTGAAAAGGGAAAATTGTCTAATTGATGGTGCTTTCGGCATTTAGCTGTTAATTAATTTATTTCTGGATATACTGTCGAAATAACAGCTTTTGTCACCATTATGAAGTGATTCTCAAATTAATTTATACATTTCAGCATTTGTACTTCACTACAACTTCGTAATTATTGCTATGGAAAGCCGTACAGAAAGTACTGTTAAAGAAGAATGTCCTTTCGTTTGTTTGTTTGTAATTCGTATAAATCTACAGTTTTATTCCGATCTTGATGAAATTTTGCACACTTTACCCGCAAGGTAAAAGGAAGATACGATGTTGTAATCTGACTTGAAACATCTATGTGTGTAATATATAAAGCGGGAAGATTGTTACCGAAAACGCGCGCGCGAGCGATGCACACACACACACACACACACACACACACACACACACACACACACACACACACACACACACACTCAGAGAGAGAGAGAGAAAAGAGAGAGAGAGAGAGAGAGAGAGAGAGAGAGAGAGAGAGAGAGAGAAATGAGAGAAACGTAACCAAACATGTCGGAAAGCACTTGACCGATTTACTTCAAATTTGTAATGCAGATGAAACAATGAGAAAAACTAATGAAAATCAAAAGCCTAACAAAGAAATTTACCGTGGTAAACTGACTGTAGTTCCTATCGCAAGAATAAATTACAGTGGCAATACCCGTCTTGGATATAGTGCAATCAGACGTCACTAGATCGCGGGACGAGCGAAAGCTAGAGAATTTGACAGAAATATGGTTGCAAACTCTTATTTATTGATTAAGTACCGTTGTTACATGTGATATAATTCCTAAAAGATACTTTAATCTGTGTTTCACAGTTATTTTTATTATAGAAATCCACAATACCATGCAAACGCTAAGGCAGGTCGTGGATATAGTACCAACAAAAGTCAAAATATCGCGGGACGATCAAAAGATCGAACAGAACCCGAGATATCCCGAACTGTGACGGAAATTGTTCGAACAGTTGGAGTCGTGCTCAACCGCTCAACCACAATCCTACTTGAAACAGTGAAAACAGCTGAAACAAGAGAAGACGAGTTCTCCAAAAACACAATGAGATACTTAGCGCAAAATGTAACAACAGCTGGCGCAACTAATCATATTTTCGTACAGATGAATAAGTATTCATTCATCGCATTACAGTGACTTCCAGTGATTTATATATGTCCTTCTATTTAAAGCGATTCCAGTTTTCCATACGGCTTGCATTCGCTATGGGTATCAACAAGGCATAGGGCCAATCAGTTTGTGTGACAGGTATTAAACATCATGTGCAACACCGGGCACCGCCACTATTATTCAGTATTTGATGGTGCAAGCAGTGTCATCATACGCCACGTACATGTTGTGTCAGAGTACGATGTGAAAATGTCATGTAGGTGGATAACAATTTGACACAAGTATCAAAGATAATTGCAAAGTGCGTATATGAACTTTACTAATAGCCTCACTATTACGACAAAAAACCACATCGTTTTCTTTCAGTAATGGCAGCAGTAGCAAATGCGAATCACATTAATAATGCAAAAATATTAAGTAGTAACTTGTAAGCTAATCACTTGAAAGCATATGCAGCTCTATTTTTGTCTGTGGAGAGCATATTCCTATTACTGTCTGTATATTACAGTAAATTAACCAGTGGCTGCAGTTCTTTAAATCATGTTGAAAGTAAGCAGTACTCGTATTTCTGTAGTTGTGTTATCCACTACGTGAATTACACTGAAGTTTTTGCTATAAGAAAAAAAATTATATGTTCGACTTTAAAATTATTTTCGTAGAACAAATTAACAAATTCGAGACAACCAGAAATTTTTCAGAGAGAATCTCGTTCCTTTGGTCAGGAGTCACACAAATAACAATTATGAAACTTGATCCAGGGCTGTGGAAAACTAGAAGTTGATATTAATACTAGAAAAATGAAGCCAAATGGATCAGAATGTTTCAGTACAGTCAGAGACACTGAGAAGGGATGTACTGGCAGAAGCACTAAGCCATAGAAGGTATGAGAGGACGAATAATAATATTACGCAGGCAGTTGTTAAAACATTAATTCCAGTAAAATAACTATACAAATATTCGTATATTTGACTATTGAGATACATATAACATGAAAGGACTCCCAGCCACTGAGGAAGTTAGGGAGGCAATAAATATCAGATAGCACGTAACTGTTCAAAATGGTTCAAATGGCTCTGAGCACTATGGGACTTAACATCTATGGTCATCAGTCCCCTAGAACTTAGAACTACTTAAACCTAACTAACCTAAGGACGTCACACAACACCCAGACATCATAGCACGTAACTGTAATGAGTATCATCTCGTTAAGCGACTCACTGAATGGAAAGGAAAGGATTTTTAGCCATCGACTTCAATCGTTATTTACTGTCAGTCTCTTACCAACTTCAGCAGTTATGCGCGTCAGCTACTACTTCGAAATGGCAGGAGTTCAAGCCACCGAGACGTCGAAACACCAGTTTGTGGCTGGTGATCATGAAACCTACAAGCAGTCTTGCCCACAGTCAGTGTAAAAACACATTAAAAGTAGTAGCTGAACGAGAATACTGTCCATTCCGAGTCAACTGCAATAAAATAAACTATCGTATCACAGGCAGTCGTCTAAATGATAATAATTTTCGCAAATGCACGTTGAGACGTAGCTGGTACTACGACATTTTGTTTTATTACAGTAGACTCACACAGGGCAGTGTTCCACTTTTAAAGCGTATTTACGCCATTTGTTTGTGTGGCTGCTTGTCGTAAGTTTTATGTCCGACCGCCATGGCTAGTGGTTGGAGAGGTTGGTGGCTTGTGCTCACGAATGTCA
This sequence comes from Schistocerca piceifrons, assembly GCF_021461385.2. Lineage (NCBI taxonomy): Eukaryota > Metazoa > Arthropoda > Insecta > Orthoptera > Acrididae > Schistocerca > Schistocerca piceifrons. The sequence goes on from NC_060140.1 coordinate 603,290,360, forward strand.
ACTACCGCACTGAAATGGCATAATAGCCAGAATTGGCCAGTAGTGGAAAACTAGCGAATTGTGAATGGGAAACCAGACAACTGTACTAAAACAATTGTCCAAGCACTTAGCTTTCAACTGTGTCCGACCGCCATGGCTAGTGGTCGGAGAGGTTGGCCGTGGCGATGCTCGAGGCGGAGACATTTGGCCGCGGCTGCGGCTGCGTTCCTGCTACGGCCGTGGGTTTCTGCAGCGGCGGTTTTGACAGAGAAAGTACCGGAGAAAGCGCGCCCAGTGGATACGCCACCGCGCAACGCGCCGCCACTGCTGCCGCTGCCGCCACTGCCCACCTGCGGACAACCTGCTTCCGCCAGACCAGCACCCACAGCAATCCTCTGTCACCCCACAGCCGCACTATTTCTGAAACAGCGCTTCCGATCGCTCCACTAAACCTCCTGTCCCGTCCTCCAAACGATCAGATCACATAAGTACAAATTTCCACTGCATAATTAACACTGCTGGCCATTAAGATTGCTCCAACACAGAGGAATATACACTGGTGTCCAAAATTAAAGCAACAAACCGCTACTTCCTCATCCTGTGTCTAAGTCACGAAACAATCATACTAACTGTCAACAGATGTCCGTACGATCGTGTTCTGCACGGAAGATGGCATTCCGGTCAACGGGCAACCACGCCAGCGATGACCTCACGGCACCCATCAAACGGGATAGTATTTGTCTGGTAGTCCCACATCCACTATTGCTGTTTACACAGTCACGGACGGTGCAGTATGCCGCAGAGAAGACGCCTGACACACTCTCTGCAGTGGAGAGGCGTAGGAGGAATGGAAGATGGACAGTCACAAAGTTGTTGTGGCCCCTATGGCTTAAAGAGGATCTTTCTGTTGTTTATCGACTGTGGCAACAGTTTGTAGAGATCGAAACTGTATCCCAAATACCAGGGCAGGGCCAACCATTTGTCACGTCAGAAAGAGAAGACCGTTATTTGGCTGTAACAGTACAATTGTAACGCCTTTGTACTGCACGGCAACTGGCATCTAACCCCGCAGCATCTACTGGACGTGTTGCATCTAGGCAAATGGTGTACAGAAGGCTTTGACAGAGTGGCCTTTATTGTCAGAGACTTGCTGTATTTGTACCTCTGATGCATGTTCGCAGAAGAGAACGTCTAGACTGGAGTTGTCAACATGTCACCTGGACAGTCGAATAGAGGGCCAAAATTTTTTCACAGATAAGTCCCGTATTGTTATGGAGAATGACTCTCGACGAACTCGCATCTGGAGGAAATGTCGAACACGACTTAGTTGGCCCAAACATTGTGGAAGAGATCGACATCGAGAAGGATCCCTAATGATGTGGGCAAGAATTATGCTGACCACTCGAACGGCTCTTCATGAAACCGTACGGGTGAATAGGCAAGGTTTAACTGTTGTAAGGTATCGTGACGAGATCTTGAGACCTCATATGTGGTTGTTGCGAGGTGCTGTGGGCCCAGAGTTCGTACTAATTGACAATAATGCTCGACCTCATAGAGCACGGCTGGTTGAAGTTCTCTTGGAAACAGAAGATATTGCATGCACGACGTGGCTTGCTTGCTCTTCCGATTTGAATCTCATAGAGCATCTCTGGTACGCACTACGGAGACGGATTGCAGCAAATCAGCATCCACTAACCACTCCATAAGAGACTGTGAGCAACTCTGCAGGAAGAATGGGCGGAATTGCCTCAACATGAGATCGATGACGTCATACACAGCGTGCCCCGTCGTTGTCAGGTCTGTATTGCTGCAAAGACAGCACATTAATCAGTTGTCGAAATGCGTGTGTAAATCCGTTAAGTTGAAAAAAAAACGAAGAGCATCTTTGCCTACCGTTACGCATGCAGCAATTACATACCTTCTGTATTCATTACATTGTTTCAACTTTACTATCACCCGTTTCTACTGTTTTGTGGCAAAGTAAGAGCAACCTTGGAAAATTTCCGTTTCTTGATTTAATTTTGGACATCTGTGCAGCAAACAATATAGTACAGCCGATACAGTACAACAGGGAGAATACACGAGTAAATCTGCAAGTGATTTGGGTGTATACAGTACGCGAAATTTAGTGCAAAAGGCTGACAACTTTGCTTTTCATCCAGCAAAGCATTGAGTCGAACAGTTACGGATACGTCAGACGAACAGACGAATGATGTGGCTATGAGGAAACCCTTGAGCCCAGTTATGGCGAAATCGTTTAACGGAAAATTCAAGGAACGTGCATTGGAAACTGCCTAAGAGAAACTGAATATTTGTTTCCGGCACGTAGACGATACGTTTGCTTTGTGGAGGCACGACAGAGAGTAACTACGTCGTTTTCGCAAGCATCTCAGCGGGATTAATCCTAAGATTCATTGTACTATGGAGGATGAGGAGGCAGGCGGAAAATTAAATTTTCGTGATGTGCCAGTTTTAAAAAAAGAATATGATAGCTTAGGTGATACAGTTTATCGAAAATAGTCGCACAGACCGCTACCTACACTGGTATTCGAACCACCGCCCACAACAAAAGTGAGGCATTATAGAGACGTTGGCCGACATATCAAATAACATCTGCGAACCAGAGCTGCTTCACACGAAATTAAAACATATCACCAATGCATTGTTAAAGAAAGGTTATTTACTCGCTGAGGTAAAAAGAGCCTTAAAAACGCCGTGCAAAAATCATAGCGATGCCCAAGCGCCTGTGAAATTGAAAATTCTCCTGTCTTTCATTAAGGACATTACTGAATGCAGAACAAAATTCCTGGAAAAAAAAGAAAAAGAACTGAATATCCGGTAACCTACGAACCCACCCAGAAGATACAGGATCAATTAAAAAAGCCAAAGGGTGCTCGCAAACCGACAGGGAAAGAGGGAATTTATATGAGTGTATGTAGCTGCTGGGAGTTGTACGAGGGTACTACAAAAAGGACGGTCAATACAAGACCAGAAAAGCAAAGGGGCAACAGCAGAAGGGGGGAGATTAACAGCTCAGCTGTTGCGGAAGAATCTTTGCAGCCAGGAGACCACCAGATTCATTTTGATAGGAGTCAGGCACCGACAGCCACAAGCTGACTGTACTGAGGCCAAGCGGTTCTAGGCGCTTCAGTCTGGAACCGCGCGACCGCTACGGTCGCAGGTTCGAATCCTGCCTCGGGCATGTTTGTGCGTGATGTCCTTAGGTTAGTTAGGTTTAAGTAGTTCTAAGTTCTAGGGGACTGATGACCTCAGATGTTAAGTCCCATAGTGCTCAGAGCCATTTGAACCATTTTTTTGACTGTACTGAAAGACCACAGTGATTATAAAACACCCCAGGAATTTCAGTCGGAAGGAATATGGCGTGAAATTGAATGACATCTTTAAATATTTTGTAATCTTTGGTCTGCGTGTGATCTTATTTTTTACATTAAATAGAAGATAAAATATTAGAGGGTTCCTGGAGAAAAATAAACTGCAGATGGAAACATATGTAAGAAACCGTCATCCACTGGAGTAACAGAGCTTCGCATCCATAGGAGACAAGGCCTTTCCACTCAGCAGCTAGCTCTGTCTTGTGCACTGGCAGGCGTGTCAATCCGTTGCAATCGCTGAACAACTAGCAACATTGCAAGATGTTCCGCTCACTATCCGTCAGAGTACAAAGCCACGCTTGCTGCCGAATGGGTGGCCTAATGGTAGGCACTGGCGCCTGTAACTTCGACGTTCTATAGCATCGATGTATGATGTTTCCGGACACGGGTTCCTATTCTCTATTTGTTCCTCAAGACACCTGTTACAATCCCTCGAAATTCGTAGCATTATTTCTGGGACAGCCTGTGTAAGGGCAGATTGAAAAGATCCCTTTCCGAAGGCCGTACAACCCAGAATCGGTATACCAAAATAAACTGCTGTGCCCATTGAGGCAATGTCTCCCACCGACGCACAGGGTTGAAGATACCCGTTTGGTAAAACATCGTGTCCTGCTGCGTCAGGAAGTGCATAGCTGCCTGCGGCACATTCTCGTGCAAGAGAAATCTTTGACCTTTCAAGGTCTTTTTTGAGGAACCGAAGGCGTGATAAACGCATGGGGAGAAATTCAGGACTATAGGGCGGGTAATCGAATGTCTCCCACTTGAGCTGTCGTAACTTCTGCGTTACAACATTCGCGATATGGTGACATTCGTTTTTCATGAATCAGAAGCACTCCTTTGTACACCATTCGACAAAGATTCTTCATTCTCCGATGTATGTCTACCGGTGTTCGTCCTAAGGCAGCCAAGAAAAGAATGACAGCACGTTGTTCCCGTTTGGACGCATTTGGTAATAGCGTCGCTATTGTTCACGTTTCCCCTACTATAATTGGTCCATATCCACGAAGAAAACTAAAGTTGTGGCCTTCTATGGGGAACAACATCTAGTAGCTGAAATCATGAGAGAAAGTAACATATGGGAACAAGGCCATAAATTCAACTTCCTGGAACCGGGTGACCGCTACGGTCGCAGTTTCGAATCCTGCCTCGGGCATGGATGTGTGTGATGTCCTTAGGTTAGTTAGGTTTAATTAGTTCTAAGTTCTAGGTGACTGATGACCTCAGAAGTTAAGTCGCATAGTGCTCAGAGCCATTCAACTACCTGGGCTTGGGGGATATTTGTTATCTTATGATGATAGTCCTGAAACGGAACTACGAAGGTACTTACAGATGTTAGATACGATTAACAGAACGCTTCTGCATAAAACGGGAAAGAGACAGTGCTGATATTTTGTAATACGTACGTTTAGTTGTCGCCCGAGCAGTGTGAAATGGAAAGAGTTGCTCCTCGCGGCCCAAGAACCCCAAATGCGGTCTCCCGACAAATAATGTCATACGATCTCTTCATTTTTCACTGTTACGTAAACACGAAAAATAGATTTTAACAAGAAAACAACTACAGAGAGTTGAAATGGCAAAAATCGAGCTTCTGAGACGTGTGGTAGGATACAGATCATAGGATTATAAGAGGAACAGTGAGATAGGAGAGGAGCGCCACGTTCTAGGAATTATATGGAGAAAAGATCCAACAGTATAGAAAGGAATGGTATGACAATTTCCTACATATGAAGCAAAGCTACAGAACCAAGGGTAGAAGAAAATAGGACGACCACGACGAAAATTTTGGTCAGCTTTAAATTTCTTGGTTTCGGATCAGGCAAAGATGTCGAACCCGAAAATGCGCGTGATGACGAGCTTTCACTCTGCAGTGTAGTGTGCGTTGATCTGAAAGTTTTGACAGATTAAAACTGTGTACCAGACTGGCTTTGGAATCTCGGACTCAGCCTCTCACGCACAAGTGTTCTACCAAACCATCCAAATACGACTCACAATCCACTCTCATAGATATAACGCCGTAGATTTGAGACCCCTCTAGTCATACATATTTAATTCCTAGTAAAACGAAGACTGTACTAAAGGGAAGAACTGTCTCGTGACAATATTAGTGTAGAATTCCAGAAGGCAATGGCTTTGTTTCGTGCGGCGGGGATTAAAATGCATTAATCGTTGACCGTTTAATTGGCACGTCTCCAGGTGCGCGCGATAAGAGGCTCCTAATTGTTCGGTCCGGCGCAACGTCGGAGGTTAACTTTCGCAAGCAGGGGATCTGCAGGCGACAAGTTGCCTTAAAAGGCAGTCGCTGGACGTTGCCCAGTACCGCACGCGAGGGTGACGGGAAATAAAAGCAACAGGCCCGCGCGAAACCGCAACTATGTTGTACCAGCGCACCTGCACACCCATCTGCTTTCTAGAAATTGCCGCCGGTGGCTCGCCGGACTTTATGGTCACTGCTTCAGTACCGTAGGCTCTCGAGCGTTACGTGACGCTCCTTAGGCATCCTCCGTTGGTTATCCAATAGATTACACTCGCTCAGGTTGCATGCAGCTGGAAGCTAAAATTTATTATCTTACCATGACAGAAGTGAAAGTTGACGAGATCTAAAGAACATACTTCAGTGAAATTTGTTTTAAAAAATTACTGTGCCACTAGTTTTATAGGCTTATCATTGATAGTATGGAAAAGATTCCAATATCGCCAGAATGCCGCTGGTAAACTTCCTCGGTTTCAAAAGTTTTCCATCAGCAGCAGGAAAGTGCTAATTATCTCGAGGACGGAGTATTTCACGTCAGCAGTCCCATGTAATTTATGCCTATTCAGTCTGTTTCTTAAACAAAACTTATCCCACTTATCCCACTGTGTGAACCACGCAAAGAAAGAGATACAGAAATTAGGTAATGTACCGTTTTACATGGATCTTTGGTTTTCATATGTCTTACGGCAAATTGTGCACAAATCGTTTCTGCCGTTGTGCTATCGACATACCTCATTCTTGCTGAACACAGAGGCAGCACATTAGGTACAAAATTAAATTTATTAAATAATTACTGTCACCTTTGGAAGTGAGCTTCAATTTGTGTGTACACGATCGTAAATGTGTGCCAGAAATCATTGAAAACATCATCTGTCTTTTTTTCGGGTAATATATTTTCTCTTTCTCTCTCTATTTCTTGCTCTATCCTTCTCCCCCGGGTTTATCTCATCGTAGGGAATTCGTTGTTTTCATGAATTTGCAAATTTATTTTATTTGAACTTCGTGTCTGGATGCATTTCCTGTCGTTAGTTAACCAAAAGGAGACAAGTCATGCACTCCGAACATTTCCCTTAACAAGCTTAAAAAACTACTTAGAAGTTTCATGCAAGATGGCCAGTGCACCAGATCAACGGTGGTTAACCCATCGCTTGCATTCGATCCGTGTCTGCTGCACCTCCTGCCTCGCATACTACTGCTCCGAGGGTTAAGATATATGAACAGATAAACAGACAAACGTCTCACTAGCCGCATTAACGTGGAAGTGTCTCATCTCCTGTCAAGTCAATCGAGGCAACGCGTCGGAAAAATAATCCCTGCACAAATCCTCGGAGCTCCTCTTGCACGGCGTTCTGCAGCAACTCGACGTGGCAGGGACTCAACAAATCCCCTGTAGAAACACTGAGCCATGCACCTCTATAGCCGTCCAAAATTGCGAAAGTGTTGCCGGTGCAGGATTTTTGTGCACGAACTGACTTCTCGATTATGTCCCATGAACGTCGATTGGTGGTCATATGATTTGCTCGAACTGTCCAGAATATTTTTCAAACCAATAGTGAACAACCGTGGCCCGGTAACATGGGACATTGTCATCCATAAAAATAACAATTACCAGTCAATGATCGATTCTTCTTGGCCGGCTAAAGTGGCCGAGCGGTTCTAGGTGCTACATTCTGGAGCTGCGCGACCGCTACGATCGCAGGTTCGAATCCTGCCTCGGACATGGATGTGTGTGATGTCCTTAGGTTAGTTACGTTTAAGTAGTTCTAAGTTCTAGGGGACTGATGACCTCAGAAGTTAAGTACCGTAGTGCTCAGAGCCATTTCTTGATTCTTCTGGACAAGAGAACCCAGTCCATTTCATGTAAACACAGCCTACGCCATTATGAAGCCATCAGCAGCTTACACAGCGCATTGTTGACAACTTTTGTGCATGGCTTCGTGGGGCTTCCGCCACACTCGAACCCTGCCGTCAGCTATTACCAACTGACATTGGGACTCTTCTGACCAGGCCACGGTTTTCCAGTCGTCTAGGGTCCAACCGACATGGTCACGAGCCTAGGAGAGCCGCTGCAGGCGCTGTCCTGCTATTAGCAAAGGCACTAGTATCGGTCGTCTTCTGCCATAGCCCATTGAAATCAAATTTCTCTACACTGTCCTTACAGATGGATTCGTCGTACGTTCCACGTTGCTTTCTGCGTCTATCTCACGCAGTTAGCACTGACAACTCTACGCAAATGCCACTGCTTTCGGTTGTTAAGTGAAGGCCGTCGACCATTGCGTTGTCCGTGGTCAGAGGTGATGCCTGAAATTTAGTATTCTCGTCACACTCTTGACACTGTTTATATGGAAATACAGAATTCCACAACGATTTCCGAAATGGAATGTTCCATGGGTCACTTCTGACTATAATTCCGCGTTCGAAGTCTGTCGGTTCCCGTCGTTCGCCCATAATCACGTCGGAAACATGAATCAACTGAGTACGGGTGACAGCTCCCCAGTACACTGCTCTTTTATACCTTGTGTACGCTATAATACCGCCACCTGTATGTGTGCACATCGCTATCTCCTGACTTTTGTTACCTCAGTGTAATCATATAACAAGCCAATTTTCCATTATGAAATCATGTATCTGCCTTAGCCTGTTGTGGAAAATGACTTTTCGTGTAATGAATTACTAAAAGACGTTTTCTCTTCTCATTCAATGGTTCGGATCTACAATGAACTGGATTGCGAATTGCGAAGGGTTTTTTTTCGGCTCTGGCATTCAAATTATTTTCAAAGAATTGTAAGCAATACTGAGTGTAAACCTCGAAGTGTAAGGTGCTTCACAGCGGCACATTTACACAAACCGTTTGCAGTGCAAAGAAATCCGTGACGTTTTGTAAGGCATGTACGATATTATGTAACCTGTTTGTCCGGCTCTGCTCCCAAATGGATGGGTTCAGAGGTTGTGACGTGCAACAACCACTTTTCGGTAGGTACACGGGCGAGTGCGGTGACCACTCGGCAGACAAACGATGCAGGTTGCGCTGCACTCACTGTTATCTGTTCCCCTTATCGGCAATAAATCTTTAGTACAGTGTAATATCCAAAGCATGAGTGAATATGGCGTCAAACCATGTAACACTAGCTTGCATAAATCAATTTCTTGCCCTGTATTCGGCATTTCCTCGACTGAACAACTTCTGCAGGAGGGCAGTTTGACCTTCATAGTTTCCTCTCTGTCATTCGTAAACACAGAGGGCAGCTTAACTTTCATGGTTTCCTCTCTGTCATTCGTAAACACAGTTATGACGTCCGTAAAAAGCAATCACTGTCCGAAACCTGTACCAAGAGGAACCGTTATTCCAATCAAACATATGATAACAGGACTTCGTCATTTCACCGCCCAACTAAATCTGAACTAATGAAAATTAGTTTTAGAGTAATAGGTGAGTCCTTCGCAACCTGCAGGAATGTCCCAGTTACAACAATTACCAGTTTTTTTCCCACATGCAGATGAAATGTAAAGAACAATATTCTGCTATTTGTTTCCAAAGCTTTCGACTTAGTTTATCGCACTTATAATTTCAACACTTCTTTCCTATAAGTGGTCGAACAATTGAGACCGTTTGGCAATGGTACCAGATGACGGAAACGAAACGAAGTAGTTGACAGTAACTGACATCTTGATTTACAAAAAGCACAGATTACTTAATCGCTATCTATCAGAGTAATGTTACTTATCAATGACTATCGCTGATGTTTGTGCAGGACATTAATTCGGCAGCTTGTGTGTCCCTCGTGTTAGACGTGAGACTGTGCATCGTCGATGATTGTAAAGAGTGCGTAGAGAGTCTATTATCGTTTTCATGTTGTCATTGTTGTTGTTGTTGGTGGTGGTGGTGGTGGTGGTGGTGGTGGTGGTGGTGAGGAGCGTCAAACGCGTGCGGACAAGATTAGAAACCGTAGTTTACCGCGTCTCCTTTTGAGACTCACGTGAAAGTTTCTTTCTCTATCGAAATTCGAAACAGCTACCCCCTACTCGAATGCCTTGATGCAAACGTATTTGAAGCCCAGCAAAGACTACCATTACATAATAGGCAAGATATAAATCCACGTTCGCCTCGAAATTAATGTGCCAGATCGTCGATAAATATCTCGCCGTCGACAACCACAGTACAGAAGGAGTCACAAACAACTTTCCCTTCAGTTTACGTGATGAGAGGCAGTTCAGTACTCTACCCGTCTTACACTAGACTGCCGACCAGTTCGTTTCTCATCATGAAGCATTAAGAGAAGTCTTCAGTTTTGCTTTTCATCTTATGAACTGCCTATATGCGCCAATCGATTTTCGTGACAGTTTCTAGGATTTCCTCACTTTCGGTCTTTCTTCTTATACTTACATTTTTAGTCTTTCTTTTCTCTAGGGATCAATGGAAAAGAAGAGCTGAGGAAATGAGAAGTAAGCATTTCAGTTTTAAAGAGACGCGTGATTATGTCGTCAAGTGCATATTTAAAAATACATTGTTTTACATATTATTTCAAATCACTGGCAGAAATGAGATTTTCTAGTTCGCTACACACGAGCAGCTATCGTTACTGAGAAACCCGTTTTCTTCCTTCTAGGACGCAGATAAATCTCGTATTTCTGTTGCAGAAATAACACCTGGGGATTGGTAATTAGTCTTGCAATGAAGTTACCAGTGTTGTTAATTCAGTTGAGCTCCTGTGTGGCTGGAGAAACCGGTGATTGGATTCCGGAAGTGTAGAGTAGATTCGTGGTCGCTTGTTAGATGCTTAAACTGAGTGCGGCACGTGACCATTACACGTACGGGTTTTTGCGTGTTAATGTATTCACTGCATGTAAATATGCAGGCTCGGCCCCTTGCGGAGCGAGTCGGCGACCAGCAGCGAATGTGCGCGGAAACCGTTGTTGTCTTGGCCGTCGCGCTTTCTCAAGCGCTGGACTGCTTCCAGTTGTTGCGAGGTAAAAGGAGTCTCGCAGTGCGAAACACGGCACTTTTGTCACGATCCAGTAATTCTCACTGTGGGCGTTGCGAAACCATACTGGAAAATCCGGAAACCTCTCACACAAAGAGAATTAATCAAACACCGTAAAGCACGGTGACAGCGAACTACACCGGTAGGCTGTACCTCTCTTGTCGTGGTTAAGTGCCTTATTTTGATATTTTGGACAGGAGTGCTAATAAAAACCATATTTTTAGCTAAGAGGAGCATAGGTAGACCGTCTCCTTTAGAAACTATAGAGGATTAAAATACATTTCTTTATAGTAGCTTACGGGGGACAGATGAAAAGTTTTTAGCCCAGTAGGAATAAACTGTCATGAAACAATTATTTTTCGATGTAATCCTCATTTATGTCAATGCACGTTGCCCAGCGTTCCTCCAGTGAATAGATTCCACCCATGAAGTAAGTGTCGGACGGTTTCCGCCAACATACAATGATTGGAGCTCTTGCACTGACTGGCCCGACGGCGTGTTATGTACCACCAAATACTATAATTTCATACTCATGAAGATGGGATTTTAAAATGTTGAAACCGGCCGTAGTTTAAATAAATGTTAGTACAACTGAAGTGGATCTCTCTAAATTAATTATCAAGAATATACCACGTTAGCAAAACAGTCATTTTAAGCTGCGATGAGCTCATCAGACCCGACTATCTACAGTAGTTTCTTTAGATGTGGAAATAGGTGGAAATCAGAGGCTTTCCAATCTAATGAATGGGTTTACGAACCTAAAATTTGTACTTAAAATCTCTGTTTCCCGATTACAAAAACACCTTGGAAGGATGGTGTATTGCTCTGAAGATATATGAAATAAAAAACGGATACAGAAGGCTATTTCAGAAAAATCTACGTGATTTTTCCGCGCGGTAGATACTACTTTGTAGTAGTACTGCTGCCCTAGAGTCCAAGTAACAATTCAAACCTCGGTCACACGCTAGAAAAAGTTAAACAATGAAGGCGAAGATAGTTACCTGCAGTGAAAAGGTGAAGACTGATGGCTTTTACGATTACAAGGATGTAATCCTGATACATTACACATGAAAAGGCAGAAACATATCCATTCTCTATTGTAATTCACTACTGGATCGACTGACATATGCTTTGATTGAAAAAATTACCAGAACTACTTAGAAGAAAGTGCCTTTTTTCCAAGACAGAGCTCCACCTAAGTCAACAGCATTAGCATAAGAACCAAATCGTTTCGAATGTGAAATGGTTTATCATCCACGTTATTGGATTGCTTTAATCTTAAATAATTTATCCTTATTTCCACATTTTTATTTACCAATTTAAAAAGTGGGATGAAAATACTAAGCTGAATGGTCAGAGATGAACGTCAAACTCACCTGTGGCCAATGGGCTGTGAGGGGTTCCTATAGATTGTCCAGTACACTCTTGGATTTGTGAGTGGTATGTTACATCTCTGGTATTTGGTAAACACTTGGTGGCATATAGTTTAAAGTCCTGTCCCATCACATTTCAACAATACAAGGTGATTCAGCTACCCCTACCGATGGCGTTTTACGCAACCCGCACTACATCTCTATCAGGAATGGTACGCATACAGGCAAGAGGCCTGTAATCGGTGTAAGTTCCTGTCAGAGCTTTGGGCGACTGTTAACAAACGGAATCGACAATAAAAAGTACAAGTGAGGATTTACCGTGAGTTACTCGGTATTTTTGTGTCAAGATATACTTTACTCCAGCCATACTTATCCAAGTGTTTCCAGTCTTGTTTGTGTAATTAGCGGTATAATCATACAGGTTTCGGATGTCTCTGTAAGTTTTTTCTGTTGGTAGTTCTTAATCCTTCGTAAATGGTTCCGAAACGTTGTTTTATAATGTGTGTTTTACCATCTGAAATAACGGAATCAACAGGAGATATCAAAATAGGAAGCAAGGAAATAATAATTTTCTGGTATATAACGTCGCATTAAAATGCTAAAATAGTTTCATAAACAAAATTAGAGTAGTAGATCTAAGATGTCTCCGTATACTTTACCATTTATTCTGCAACATTTTCACAATATACTTCACGTCTCCAGAGTGAACTGGTCAAAAACATAATCCTGTTATGTGGGATGCATAAAACGAATCGGTAGGGGCAACTGAATCGCCCTATATGTGACTAGACGAATGTTTCGGCTGTAAACGAAATATGTCCATTTGACTGCTTACACTATGCTTGCTTAAAAATTGCTTCACAGACTAAACTATGCAGCTAGAGAACCAAAAGTAAATGGATATTTCAATAGCCTGTTGCTAACAACAGCAAGTGCGGCAGATTTTTGTCATTCAGAAATTTTTTTTTGGCTGTACGCCTCATTGCAGTTTAATATCAACAGTTTCTGTAGCACTTTACTACCGATTAAAAAAAACTGTGTAAAGACAATTCGGAAGTAAGAAAAAAATTATTCTGTAGCTTTTACAAGGCACAGACAAAAATAGTGGGTTCTCATTACTGCTAATCAGGCTCTCACACACACGTACTGCAATTCACATGCGCGTTCAAAGTTACTTGCCGATTGATGGCACCTATGGAAGAGTGCAAAAATTGAAACCCCGAATTCATCCTTGTGCTAGAAGAGTATCACAAAGTTTTAAGCAGGAAGACCATGGGTCAAATGACAATTAGATAACTGGAAACTTGCAGTATGTTCCTTCATCAAGGAAGAAATGGATATAAACACATCCGACATGAAAATGATCCAAGAAAACGCGAAGTCAGTTCCCCGCAAAGAATATTATTGCGATTTACTTGAAATGTGTAAGAGTACTATGTCAAAACGAGGCGGAAAGGAAAACTCACGTGTTGCAGCTGATATTGAGCCACCCAGCAGAAACAGTAAGCAGAAAAAATTGGTTGATCTGAATCACCTTTTAAGTATGGATAACTGATGGACATTATGTAACTTCGTCAACAACTCTTGGTCTTGGGGTTAGCCTTGCTGACTCTCGATCACGGATCCTCAGGTTCGATTCCCGGCACGGCCGGGGATTTTCTCTGCACAGGAATGTGTGTGTGTGTGTGTGTGTGTGTGTGTGTGTGTGTGTGTGTGTGTGTGTGTGTGTGTGTGTGTGTGTGCACGCGCGTATGCGTGGTTCTTAACTTCATTTGAACATCATCAAAGGGTCAGTTTCTGCAATCGCGTCAACTAAAAAGATTTGTGTCAGGAGGCAGAACATTCCGGAAACGGTCTCCTGACCAAAGACTTCATCCGAACATTTCATTGCGCTATGTCACTTTTTGTTTACAAGCTGTTTTGTTTTCAGCCTAAGTGCATGCTGTTCCCCGGAAGTAACGATTAATTTACTCTACGTATTTTCCCACATATTGTTGACATTTTCAAGCCAGCAAAAATATTCTGTTTGAGTGTTTTCGGACATACAGCCGAGTTCTTGATTTCATTTGACGCTCAATATTTCGACAACCGATACAGCGGCGAATTGTGCTGCTATGTGCGCTCACTGTCTGCATTTCAACCAGATTGTGAACAACATCAGTAGCATAGTTCAACTCTTGGCACGCTCTACACACTTTGACTCTCATTTCTTTTTCAGAGTCTGGGCTGGTATTCCGTAAAACGCACATTCTCTCAGCGTTCTGGTAGATAAAATGGTTGGAGAGATCTTAACTCAATGCGTACTGGACTCCAAGCCTAAACGGAAACTTCCGTTCCGGTTTAGTAGTTTCTCCGACACCCTAATTCCAAAGGATCGATTATTAATACTATCCAGTATCGCGGCGTCTTGGCCACGAGAATGATGTCATAGTAATGCATTTCAACGTTTTATTCGAGGCAGCACTCGGAAACAGTGATCTGAAGTAAGGATACCGAGAAAATAGGATAAAGCACGATAGATGTTTCAACTTAAACAAGGCTTGAAGTCAGCACCCAACGTATTACTAATTCGCCTGCCTTCTCATTCATCGGAAGTGGAAAATACTGACAGAATTTTCATTTTACGGAATATTAGTGCAGGGCCTGAAAAACAAATGAAAATCAAAGAGCGTAACGGGCGCCAGGAGTCGAACTCGGCTATAAACAACGGCGCGTCACCAACATTCCAGTCTGATTGGAGCGCGGGTTGCGATTACGAGTAATCACACAGATCGCAGCTTGTGAAGACGACGGTTGTGTCGATCGTCCCAATATCCATATATATTATAAAAATCGACGTATGTATGTTCCACATCTCTTCCTAAACCACTAGACCTATTTCAAACAAACTTGCTACACATATCCTTTACTGCCAGGCAACAATGGCTGTCTGGATAAACCTATCTAGTATCATATTTCAGGCGACACGACGTCATGAACAGTGAGATTAGTGAAAAACTTCCGCTTCATATTTGACAGTTTAGTACTTCTTTGCTACTCAGCTACTCACTCTACTCGGAACACTTTTTTTTTTTAGACATTATCAGCACATGCCACTGAATGCACATACACAAATACGCCATTGCACAACACACAGTTCTTGAGATATAAAGTCAAAAATATAGAGATACGTGATAAAATACCGCATCATGCATGAAGTTCCAATACGTTTATTCTTTGCTACTAAGCCACTCCTACATTCCAGTCAACTCAAGGAAAGACGTAACACCTGGGAACGATTTTGACAGCTTTCAACTGCGAATCGCAACCACCTGTAGGCGGACACAATAGCCATCTATAGAGATATGAAGAGGCGTTGCCATAGGGACATTTACAAAATCGCGCTGTAGACACGCGAAGCAGCTATACTTATACATTTGTACTTGTGCATATTCCTTTGTAAGACTGTTTCATAATGTCAAAGGAGTTTTCACAAATGTATGAAAATGAATTCTTTTTACATTTTACGCTACAAACACATTTCACTTATTTATTTCAGTTTCTAACAGAAAAATTGCAAAATGAATACCCGGGAAATGCAGGATTTATAAACTAGTTGTACATAAAATAGAATCAAGAAGATAGCTGAACGTGCGAAGGCACAACTTCAATCAGTCACTCAGAGAAAACATGGGCGATCACTAATATTTAGTTCTTAATTGCAGTAAACTACACAGTGCTTGAACTTATGTAAAAGGTGTTTAATTTCTTGCTTGGAGTGGATAACATTATGATTGTTTTTAACGACAATAGTCAGAGAGATAGTATGAGTTTTTTCCATAGCGAACTAAACGCTGACAGCTCTGCCGGACACGGTCAGCTGGCTTTCCTCTTTCGCCTCGCTAGCAGGTAACAGCCCCGCCGACGACAGCACGACGCGTCGTGCTGGCTCTGCGATGTCTCCTTGGCAAACGCTCAGGTCTGCTGCATCAGCTCCGGCCTGATTCTCCTCCGCGCTGTCTCCGGTCGCGGACACTGCGACTCTCCTGCGCATTAACGTAGCTGCCACGAATCACAGTTCCCGACATTCGGAACCTACATTTGTAATTTATTATAGGACCAGATTCGATGTTTCCAAACTTTACAATGAATATGCAGAATACATGGCAAATGCGATAAAAGAATAACAGCTTCTACGAGATAGAATCCTCTTTAAGAGGTCACCTCAGGTGTTTTATCCTCAGTGTCCTACATAGATGATGTACGTAAAGTCTTTCGCAACTACGTTGTGTACTGTCGTCAGAATTACGCCTCAATTGGACACCTTTCCTCCTCAGTAATTTCGTGCTCGAGAAACAAATAACATTGATGGGGATCAAGCCACTTTGACACTACTCTCGAGAAAAGTGCTAAGACCTCAGGGAAATTTTTTTCGTTCAGCTCTGGAACCGCGCGACCGCTACGGTCGCAGGTTCGAATCCTGCCTCGGGCATGGATGTATGTGATGTCCTTAAGTTAGTTAGGTTTAAGTAGTTCTAAGTTCTAGGGGACTGATGACCTCAGAAGTTTAATCCCACAGTGCTCAGAGCCATTTGAACCATTTTTCGTTCAGCATTTATTAATTCTCACTGCAGCCAATTTTAATCATGGCTTTCAATGCCCTTACAGAAAGAAGTTATAGGTGGATCGTCCTAAACATTTGCTTATGACTTTCCTAACGTGGGCTACTGAGATGATACTTGTGTTTAACTGCAACCTGCGCGCCGACGCTGTAATACGTCTGGCAGAAATTGGATAAGTCACTGAACAAGCTTTTGAAATACGAGGATTTATAAGGGACAATAGGTGGACACACCAAAAAGCAATTACCTTAAAAACCACTGTTATATATTACCAAGAACTGTCGTTATAGGCTTCATTAAATGGATGTGATTGGTGAGTTGCAGTCAAACAACAATAAAAGTTGCATTTACCTATCTGAGATGAGGTACATTAAGGCATTACAAGAGAGTACTAAACTAAACGAGAGAGACAGTGATGTTAAAAAAGTGATAAACATTTACGGCCTAACAAATAAAATTCAGCCTACTAGAAGAAGCAGGTTTAGATTGAGTAGCGTCATAGCCATAGAGCAGAGAAGTTTGGACAAGTCGAAAAAGCCTTGAATACCATAACAGTCCTATTTTTATTACCTTGCCGGCCGGGGTGGCCGAGCGATTCTAGGCGCTACAGTCTGGACCGCGCGACCCCTACGGTCGCAGGTTCGAATCCTGCCTCGGGCATGGATGTGTGTGATGTCCTTAGGTTAGTTACGTTTAAGTAGTTCTAAGTTCTAGGGGACTGATGACCGCAGAAGTTAAGTCCCATAGTGCTCAGAGTCATTTTTTTTATTACCTGAACTGAAATGTCATGTGGCTAGGGCATCCCGTCGGGTAGACCGTTCGCCTGGTGCAGGTCTTTCGAGTTGACGCCACTTAAGCGACCTGCGCGTCGATGGGGATGAAATTATGATTATTAGGACAACACAACACCCAGTCCCTGAGCGGAAAAAATCTCCGATCCAGCCGGGAATCGAACCCGGGACCTTAGGATTGACATTCCGTCACGCTGACCACTCAGCTACCGGGGCCAGACATTACCTGAACTGAAGAAGAAGGAGAAGGAGA
This sequence comes from Schistocerca piceifrons, assembly GCF_021461385.2. NCBI lineage: Eukaryota > Metazoa > Arthropoda > Insecta > Orthoptera > Acrididae > Schistocerca > Schistocerca piceifrons. Next base: position 603,307,982 of record NC_060140.1, read on the forward strand.
ACATGGCGGCTATGATTATGATGATGGCGACAATGGGCAGGAGGAGGTGGAGGATAGACCCAAATATACATAGGTATTTTGCACAGGTGAAGGAAAATTTGTTTTTTATATCTTTTTGCCACTGAATTTATTTATGGCCTCAGATTTTCTTGTATCACGTGTACTTTTGCCACATAGTGGCTACGTTAGGCACTAAGAAACCGGTCGAAGACATGAGACTGGAAATAAATGTACGTGGGCTATTCGGCAAGTAAGGGCCGCTCAGTCGCAAAATGGAAACCACTGTGAAAATTAAAAATGTTTTATTTGCAACAGTTAGCTACACCCTCCAGCTACTTCTCTACATAGTCGCCGCTCCGACTATCTGTCGTAGCGTTTTACAAACTTTCCAATATCCTCGTCGTTGAAGACTTTCGCCTGTTCTTTCTGCCAGTTCTTTATACGGATCTACAGCTCGTTGTCTGTGCCAAGATGTCTTCTCAACCAGCGGTTCACGTGAGCAGAGATGAAACTCAGGAGGATTCAATTACGCGCTGTGTTGCGTTTGATCAAATACTTCCCATCGAAAATACTGTTCACGCGTCTTCATCAATCCGGCAAAGTGCGACTGAGAATTGTCACGATGAAGGAAACGCATGACAGTTATGTTATGTGGGCTGCATAAAATCAGGCAAAATACCTCACCAAGCCCTTACACTTGGCGGGAGACACTATATTCTAGGCATCTTTATTTTCTCACTGTACGCTGAGAACTGAAAAGAGCGACGTAACACGATCGGCAGACGGACTAGAGACGCTGCCCAACCATGTGTGCAAAGCTTCATCGAATTTTCACTGTGCTTTCCATTTCGCGCCTGATTGGACCTTACTTTCCGAACAGCCCTCATGATGGACGGAACTGAATAAGTACAAACATGGAAACGTCTCCTTATTACATAGGGATTTTATGTTAACTGGGTTATATCTCCTTTCTCTCTTCTCTATGAACCATCTAATATAGGTTTTTCTGTGGTATGTCTCGACGAGGTGTCCAACGATAGTCTTCCATATTATTGGTATTCAAGGGGCTATAACACCGTGTTTCAATCACACTGGTTATTGCTGAAAGCGCTCGCCTTTTTTCTCGCATTCATGATCCAAATTTTTAGGGAAAATATCAAAGAAACTGCTCAGAAAATGACTTATGAATCTCATTGAAAAGTCTAGCTTCTTGAACTTTTCGAATATCTTAACTAGAACATAGATACAATGATACCCAAGCCTCTCTCTAACTGACAGGCATTTTTGATTCAAAGTTTGAATCGGAAATCAATTTTTGAACGTTATATCCATCGAACTGGCCGTCTTGTACTTCCTCTACTGACAGAAAAGGACACTTCTCACTGGGATATTTAAAGCATTCTTGATATCTGGATAAAATTTCCGTTCGGCACAGCTGAATGTCTAGATGTGGTAGTACAAATTTTTTCTCTGGTCCACGAGGGTGTTGCGCAGTACGTTATTGCGTCCATGCTTTCACGACTATTTGCGGGCCAGTTTATTCTGGACCAGTTTCGCTCCCCGGTTCTACTACATCATTCACATAAGAAACAGGAAATTGAAACAGTATATGAAATACTTATAACGTATTGGCCCAAGTCAAAACTGCACATTTTCTCCAAAATTTAACCACAATATTTTAGGATATGGCTTATCTACCTGGCATACAAATACCTGTGTATTTTCGCATCACACAAATTTCAAATGCCGTGCTTGTTCTTTAGACGTGGAAGCATAATATCGCTAGTCTTTCGAAATAAATTGCTATGTATGAAATATCATGATTTAACAATGTAACAACCTTCGATCGTTGACTTTTCGTACAGGCAGTCACTGTTATCGTATTATCGAGCGCACCGTTCAGTTATTGTACACGACAGAAAACACACAGTTTTTTTCTATCCGAAAAGTAAAATTTGTTTTCTGTCGATGAGTGGTACCGTCGAAAACAAATCACCAGCAAACTTTGTTGTCGGCGCAGTTATGATGCAAATTTTATACTTCCAGACAATCTTTATGCGAAGAGTTCATCCGGTAGAGTTCTAGGAAAAAGTACGGTTTTGGGGGAATTTAGAGGTGTCTCACTGAGTTTTACAATAAGCTACAAACTGTCGTTTCATCAACGAAGTGCTACAGAGGGCTGATAGCTGGGAGTATCGTGATGCTAGACCTCTTTCCTTCTTCAAGATAACAGGAAATACGAGTATTTTGTGTACCTGTCATTCGGCAGATAAGAATTCCTCTCTTTTTTCTTGCCTGAAATGTAATGGTGCGGCTTATATCCCGATCAACAGGGTAATTATAATCACTACAAGATTGATATTCAAAAATCTTGAGTGCTAATTGTAAGAAATGATAAAATATTGAGACTTAGTAAACTAAATACCACAAAAATAAGCTAGTTCCATTAAAAACGTTTTTCATCATTGGCCTACGTTGTCTTTGAGGAAAGTGAATGTGAATCTTAGCTCAAGGGTCGTAAGATTGCGCTTTTCACCTCTGCTTTTCCAAGAAGTCGCCTACAGCTCCGGAGGAGTGGCACGTCCTTAAGTCGCCTTTGTTGCCTTCAGCCCCCGCCTCCTGCAACGCGTCGAAGGCTCCTCCTCGCACGATTCCGTCGGCTGTGAGCGACATTTAGTTATGTCCAAGAGTAAACCCAACGAAATTAGTGTAAAAGTGTCAGGATGACTCGTCAGCTTGTCATCATTTACAAAACCATCTTACTTAGACATCAAATCAGACTTCACAAAAGCAAGTTGGCAGTCATTTTATGAGATACGTACCGTGAACTGGAGAGTACTGAGATGTATGAGAGAACACTTCATTTCTAAAAGAAAGTCACACTAATTCTGGTACACCAGTTTAACCATTCGCAAGCTGTAAAACAGGAAATATGTAATGTTTGGCTGTTATGACTAGCTGAAGGGGGAAACTGGGCTTCTCCCGGACACTTTAGGTAAAACTCGGGCCTCGTTCTGTGAATCGCCCAAGCTATAGGGCAAGCTCCCAACTACAGGTTGCCCACTCATTAGACTGTAGTGCAGATTTCCAAAATGCGTTACAAGATGCCCGTACATCGTAAGCACCCTACAACACTCGGCTGTCTTTCTGGAGAAAAAATCAACAGCAATATATCCTCAGGCCAGCTGTAAGTGGCTACGTCACAGCTAGGCAACTGACTTCGTCGCCTAAAGAATTTTCTTCGTAGATTGCAGTTATTTCTCTACCTTCCACTCCCCCCCCCCCATCCTGCCCCCCCCCCTTTCTCCAATGAAATACGACCTGACGGCGAGGTCACTAAGTGGAGGGAGATGGCGTAGTGTGCTGAATGATATATTGTGTTCGCTTTCGCCAGTTCACTGCCACAAATTGATGTGTGTCCTGCTACGTATCAGAATGTAAATTGGTAAAAAAAAGGTTTTGCATTGTTGTCATGACTTGCATAGTCCATATTACTGTTAAAATCCAAAGCCTCTTTCTCAATATTCCTTTGTCCACAGGAATTCACTGCTTATAGCCAAATGCAGACTCAATGCGGCTGACGTGTGAATGGGACATTGCAACCTGTGCACGCTGATGAATTTGACAATATGCCTCGAAGTGTCATTTCGGGCTTAGTCTGTGCGTGCATTTTCACTTTACAGCGAAACATAAACAATCCTGTAATGTACAGTATTACTGGCGTGCTGGTTGACACAGCTTCGTTGGCTACATATCTAGACGGTAACGTTGCAACAGGACGTGAAATGGAACGAGCACTTAAGGTCGGTGGTAGGGTAGACGAATGGTTAGCTTCCGTTTATTGATACAATTGCAGGAATCTGTAGCTCATCGATAAAGGGAGCCGTGTACACAAAAATTGTATGACCCATTCTTGAGTAATGCTCGAGTGTTTGGAATCCCTAACTGGTCGGTTTAAAGGAAAACATTGAAGCAGTTTAGAGGCTTGCTGCTAGATTTGTTACCGGTAGGTCCGGTCAACATGTGTTACAAATATGCTCTGTGAACTCCGATGGGAATCCGTGGAGGAACGACAACGCTGTTCTCGCGAAATGCAATCGAAAGAATTGTGAGAACTGGCATTTGCGGTTACTTGAGAACGATTCTACATCGTGGGATGTCTGGGGCGGAATTTGTGTTATCATTTCGTAAGTCTGGAGTGAGTGATCCTTCGTGATCATCGATGTTACGTTTTCGGTACGAAAAGTGTACAAAGTATTGGGACTTTGGTTCCTGTGTGTGGTCACTGATTTCTGGTCAGGCATTTTCCTCTTTTCCTCGGCGAATGTTGCGAATTAGTGAGCAGGAACTTGTCCGCTGAAAAGAGGCCTCAGGGCAGACAATGAAGGCATTAGCTAATTAGGCGTGGTGTTGTATAAAATTGACCAACTTGGGTAAAGCTAACTGATATCAAATACATTTGATTTGTTTCTGCGCAGATTTTAGAATGATGTTTTCGTGTAACACTTCCCCTATTGTTTTTGAAATACATTCATGTTTTTACCATGTGGTTTTTATTAGGCCGCTATTGTGTTTGTCTGTTAGGTACAAATTTTGCAATTCATTTTAAAGTAACCTTCCACTGAGCTAAGGGTCTGAAATTTTAAACATAGCTTAGAACTGGGTGACAATGCAGTATTAAGTCGCTTTCCTGCCGGTTTGTTCGGCAGGTGTGGGGTTGGGAGTGAGAAAGCTTGGCAACGCCTCACGTCTTAGTTGCCCTGCAATACTTGCACGTTGTGCAGATACATAGTACCAGAATGCGTTACAGGCGATATGGGAGCGGATGAGCATGGCTGTGTGGAGAAAGGGGAAAGAGGAGAAAGATACCACTTTCTTGTCTCCCTGTTCAGTGCAAATTTTGCAGTTCATTTTAAACTAACTTCCTGATAAGCTACAGACTTGAAATTTTAAATACAGCTCAGAAACAGATGACAGTGTAATCCTAGGTCGTTTTCGTGTCTAGTGTGTGGCAGAGGGTACTTTGTGCACCAAGCCATTTCCTGTTTTCCTGTTCCAGTTGCGAATGGTTTGTGGGAAGAATGACTGCTGATAAATCTCTGTGTAAGCTTGATTTTTTTAATTTTTACCTTGATGGCTTTCTCACGAAATATATGTAGGAGAAAGCAATATTAATGTCGACTGAAATGAAGAAAACTGAAATAAATCTGAAATTTACTACATGTGTCTGGTGTCGTGTCATCAGACTCTTTGAAATCTATTGAAAAAATTACGCACTTCAGGGCTTTGATTATTGACATTGGACTAGTGAGCAGTTTAGCCCCGACTCATTAGTCGAAGTGAAACTGGTTACGTCTCGGTGGTCCATATGGGAGTGAAGTGTAGGGTGTTGTAGCATATTCCTAGGCTAGCTGAGTACCTGACATTGCCTGGGTATGTGTTTATTCCAATCTTCTGCTAGTCCATCTCCTCCTCCACCCCTTCTGTGTTCAACTTCTCCACACACCCTTCCCTCATCCTCTGTCCTCGTCGCTTGGTCTATCCATATGCTCCTCCCCCTTTTCTCTGTCCATGTGCTACACCCCACTCTGCCCATCTGCTCCTTCTGCCTCTGCTCGTCTCGTCATTCTCGCTCTGTCCATTTCCTCCTGCCCTTTGCGACTCCATCTTTTCGTCTGTCCATCTCCTCCTCTTCTCGTTCTGTGTCCATCTCCTCATATCCCCCATCTCTATTTCGTTCTCCCCTCACTCTGCCCATACCCTCCTAACCCTTACCTGTGACCACCTCCTCCTTCCCCCTCTCTATCCCTCCATCTCTTCCACCCCCCCTTCTCTCACCACGTTATCATCCTCACCCGAATAGCTGGCTGGTGATTCTTATTTCCAAAGTATTTCTTTCTGGATGGTAACTAATATGTGTACCAAATCGGCTGAAACCATTGGAAGGTGTTTAGTATTATTCACTTCAGACCGCCTTTTTGAAACGTTGTAAGTAGGCTTCCACAGGAAAGCGTCTGTCCATTCAGGTTTTTCAGAGTTTCCGTGACGGTCTCCGGTCAATCGAACAACCCTGTAACGCTACCGTCTTTGAATTCGTTGAGTATCACGTGTTAGTTTTGTTGTTGTTGTGGTCTTCAGTCCTGAGACTGGTTTTATGCAGCTCTCCGTGCTACTCTATCCTGTGCAAGCTTCTTCATCTCCCAGTACCTACTGCGGCCTACATCCTTCTGAATCTGCTTAGTGTATTCATCTCTTGGTCTCCCTCTACGATTTTTACCCTCCACGCTGCCCTTCAATGCTAGATTTGTGATCCCTTGATGCCTCAGAACATGTCCTACCAACCGATCCCTTCTTCTAGTCAAGTTGTGCCACAAATTTCTCTTCTCCCCAATTCTATTCAATACTTCCTCATTATCTATGTGATCTACCCATCTAATCTTCGCATTCTGCAGCACCACATTTCGAAAGCTTCTATTCTCTTCTTGGTTAAACTATTTATCGTCCACGTTTCACTTCCATACATGGCTACACTCCATACAAATACTTTGAGAAACGACTTCCTGACACTTGAATCAATACTCGATGTTAACAAATTTCTCTTCTTCAGAAACGCTTTCCTTGCCATTGCCAGTCTACATTTTATATCCTCTCTACTTCGACCATCATCAGTTATTTTGCTCCCCAAATAGCAAAACTCCTTTACTACTTTAAGTCTATCATTTCCTAATCTAATTCCATCATCATCGCCCGATTTAATTCGACTACATTCCATTATCCTCGTTTTGCTTTTGTTGATGTTCATCTTATATCCTCCTTTCAAGACACTATCCATTCCGTTCAACTACTCTTTCAGGTCCTTTGCTGTCTCTGACAGAATTACAATGTCATCGGCGAACTTCAAAGTTTTTATTTCTTCTCCATGGATTTTAATTTCTACAGCGAATTTTTCTTTTGTTTCCTTTACTGCTTGGTCAATATACAGATTGAATAACATCGGGGATAGGCTACAACCCTGTCTCACTCCCTTCCCAACCACTGCTTCCCTTTCATGTCCCTCAACTCTTATAACTGCCCTCTGGTTTCTGTACGAATTGTGAATAGCGTTTCGCTCCCTGTATTTTACCCCTGCCACCTTCAGAATTTGAAAGAGTATTCCAGTCAACATTGTCAAATGCTTTCTCTAAGTCTACAAATGCTAGAAACGTAGGTTTGCCTTTCCTTAACCTTTCTTCTAAGATAAGTCGTAGGGTCAGTATTGCGTCACGTGTTCCAACATTTGAGGCAATACTGACCCTACGACTTATATTAGAAGAAAGATTAAGTGTTAGTTTTCCCTGTAATAAAAAGGAAGTGTAGGAGAGAAATGTTAGAGACCGGGCCTGAGCAGCAGGAGGCGCGCGGCGGCGGGCACGTCCTGGGTGAGCAGGCTGTCAGCGGCGCGTAGCAGGTCTGGCTTGGCGGGGCGCAGGCGCGCCGCGTCGTACGGCTGGCGGTCCCCGCGCAGCAGGCGCGCGCGCAGGGCGTCCGCCGCCGCCGCCACCAGGTCCTCCCGGCCGCTCAGCCGCGCCCGCTGCTCGCGCCGCACGCGCTCGCTCTCCTCCGCCAGCAGCGCGGCCGTCGCGCGCCGCGAGCCCCTGCACACCCCACACCCACGCGGCTCGCTCTCTACCTCACACACACACGGCTCGCTCTCTCAGTGCGCAGTGGGGCGGTACCACATGCGGGGCCAGCGCTGTCGCGGCTCGCGTGTAGTGTATTCTGCAGTGACGAGGGGACGTTACGGACCGGCGTTCTTCGAATTCGTGAAGCGTTACCACTCAGTTCTCAAAAAAACCGAAAATAATCGCTTTTGAAGAGTTGAAGGTCCCGAGCGCTGTTAACACAAAATTTTTCGAGCTGGTAGCAGTGTGCATAGTGTACAAGTCTGGAAATTGTGAAGTTTCTGGTTAGATTTTCGTCAGTAGCGACGTTTTGGTTTACTTTTATTAAAATTATATATTTATTATAAAATGGAAATGTTAGTTAACAAACACTGGATCACAATCTATACGTATCAAAAAATTTATGTATATATGTATGTATGTTCCACATCTCTTCCTAAATCGCTGGATCCATTACCACCAAATTTGGTGATCAAAAAGTCAGTATAGATTTGGAAACTGAATAAATCACGGAATAATGTAGATAGAGAGGTACAAATTGACACACATGCTTGGAATGACATGGAAATGGAGAAAGACAATGCAATATCCTTCTTGGATGTCTTCGTTATGAAACAGACTGATGGCAGCTTGAAACATAAAGTCTTTCGAAAGGTTACACATACCGACAGATACTCGCATAAGAATTCCAATGATCATCCACAGCAGAAAAGAGGTGTAATTAAAAGTCCAGTGGACAGAGCTAAAAAGATTTGTGCGCCGGAATACCTGGACCCCGAGTTAAAACTCTAAAGCAGGCTTTTGAGAGAAATGGGTACTCTAGTAAGGAAATAAATAGAGTTTTGCGACCGAATAACAGGAGGCCTAAGGACAACGATAGGTCACAGCGGTGGAAGAACACGGTTTCTCTACCTTCCATAAAAAAGTAACGGATCAAATCGGCAAGATTTTAAGGAAACATAACGTTCGACCGATTTTCCGACCGACTAAGAAAATAGGCCAAGCACTTCGTTCCGTTAAGGATAAACGTCGCCCTCTGTCTGCAAGTGGTGTATACAAAATACCGTGTACATGTGGTAGGGTCTACATTGGAACTACAAAGAGAAGTGTGAATACACGGTTGAAGGAACATAAAAGTCTTTGCCGACAAGGGAAAACAGGCAAGTCAGCCGTGGCGAAACATGCTCTTCAGTCGGGTGATCACGTAGTGAAATTTTTTCGGAAACTGAAGTTTTATGTACTATCACGAACTATTATCCTCGGCTATATAGAGAAGCCATCGAAATACATAAACGTGGTGATAACTTTAAAAGAAAAGAAGAAGCTATGAAACTCAGCGATATATGGACAGTGGCGCTACAGAGTCGATGAGAAGTTTTTATCTTTGACGTACTATGATCGATAGTTATATTTTATCCTTGACAAGGTTCATCTCTGCTATTACGAGAAATCCAGACTACGCCCACTTTCCACGCTATTTAGGCCGTTCTTCGACTTCCGACTCGTGGTCTTCAGCATGGTCCTGGAATCCATCCTTACCCGACGCACCCACCAGCATCTCCACCAGCACCGCCTCCTTCCTGTTATCCAGTGTGGCTTTCGACTGTCCTTCTCTACCAATGACCTTCTCCTTTACCTCACTCATCTCCTCTCCGAACAGGTCAACTCCCGTCGCTCCGCCATCTTTCTCTCCCTCGACCTTGAACGTGCTTACGACCATGTATGGCATTCTGGTCTCCTCTTCAAGCTCCAAACCTTCGCCCTTCCTATCAACTACGTCCGTCTGATCGGGTCCTTTCCTTCCCAACGTCCTTCCTATGTCACCATCCATAACACGGATTCCTACACCTTCTAACCCTCCGCCAGTGTGCCCCAAGGTTCCGTCCTCTCCCCTCTTCTATACCTTTTGTATATGGCGGACATGCCGCCGACTTCACCCCCCCCCCCCCCATCCACCTTATCCAATACGCCGATGACACCGCCTTCCTTGCCCTCGCCCGCACCCTGCAACGCTCCCAACATCTTCCCCAATCCCATCTTGACCCGTGGTGTAACCAGTGGTTGCTCAAGGTCAATCCTTTCAAGACCCAGGCGATCATTGTAGGCAAAACCACCCCTTCCTTCCGTCTCCTCGACTTCTACATCACCATTTATGGCCTTCCTATCACCCTCACTCCCACCCTCAAGTATCTTGGCGTCACCCTCGACCGTCGCCTCTCCTGGAGCCCCCATTCCGGACAATCCAAGCCAAGGCACACTGTGACATCTGTCTTCTCAAACTCTTTTCTGGCCGTACATGGGGTCTGGACCCCTCCACCATTCTCCACACCTATAAATCCCTCATCCGCCCTATCCTCTGCCACGCCCACCCTGCATAGATCTCTGTCCCTCCTATCTTTTACAAATCCCTTCAAATCCTAGAACGTCATGCGCCCCACCTCGCCTATCGCATCCGCCTCCCATCCCCCATGCAGATCCTATATGACCTCATCCTGTTCCCACACCTAGTCCTTTTCCTCAAATGGATACGGATCCTCTACACTTCCTGCAAACTTTATCCCCCTCACCCGCTTGTCTCTCCGATCCTTTCCCACCCCCGTCTGCTGCTGCGCCTCCATTCCCTCACCCCACCTGCTCTCCATCTCTCCACTCTCCATACCCTCGCCCAAGGTGGCTTCCACCAACTACCCCTCCCTGATGATGCCCTCCTCCCCTCCATCTACCCCTCTTACCAACTTTGATCCTCCCCATCCACCCCCTGTGTTTTTTCCCAGGGCGCCCTCTCTCCCTTCTATACCTCCTTCCTTCTTCCCTCCCTCCTCTCCCCTGGGCCTCCCATAACCCCCCTCCTTCTTTCCTCCCCCTCCCATCTCCTCTGTCACTGGCATCTACAGCCTCCCCTCTCCCTCCTCCCCCACCTTTTCACCTTTTTGGCAGGTCCCCGGAATCATACACGTATAGTGAACTTTCGCGCGCCGGAGATCATCGCCTAGTGTTTGTGTGTGCCGTCGTGTTCGCGTTCCAGTGTTTCATCGTGTGTGCTCCAGCGTTCGCGTGTGTCATCTCTGTCATCTCTGTGCGTGTCTACGTTTCTGAACGTTTTTAATTTGGACACTGCGCCCGTGAACGGTTCCGTGTGTTTTAATTTTATGTCTACGTTTGTATACACACCATATCTGTTCTGCGATTGTCTCCTTTTGCATCGTTAGTCTTATCTGCGGCCGAAAAGCGGCGTATTATGCCGCTGCTGGCCTATCTGTATCAGGTGTGAAAATCACAATAAAGAAAAAAAATTCCGACTCGTCAGTCGGAAAGACTCCGCACAACCAGGCGCACCTCCGAAGATGTCCAACGTAGCTTTGGGCGAAACGTCAGGGATAGAAGAGTTCCATGGACCACGGCCAAACAACCCGGGAGAATTGTCGGCAGCATATTTATATTGACAATATCTTTCTCTACATCTAGAAATAGAATAAACATAGGATTGTCTTTCTTCGGTCTGTATCTTAAGATAAAAGAAGTAGGGTAACTCGCGCAGTTTACACCTCTCGTGGGGTAAACGGAATGCGTCCGCGTATGTTTTCTCGGTGAGCACGAGTAGGAAAGGAGAAAAGCGGGTGAGGGAGGCAGAGGAAAGCAGTCTGGGCTTAGGACTGACCCGAGCCGGCGGCCGACCCCGGCGGCGATCGCGGCGTGCAGCTGCGCGAGGGCGGCGCGCTGCGCCAGCGCCGACAGCCGCTGCGCGCAGGCCAGCCTCGGCGCCTGCCGCAGCTCGGCCAGCAGCTCGGCTGCGTCCCGCCGGTAGAGCGCGCGCACCCAGCGCGGCTGCCGCCCCCCGCGCAGCGACACCACGAACAGCCGCGGCGCGTCCGCCACCGGCATCACCTGCAACACGCCGTGCTTGCCTCAGCTGCGGCTCTCTGGACGGTCCCGCCAATCGTACGCGTACATAGTTTCGACAATGGAAAAACTTCTTAACCCTAGGACGCCTAAGGGGGGGGGGGGGGGCGGGTTCGTTGAACCCACAATTTTTTTATGTCCCCTGCTTTTGCCCAAGCAACTTTCATACTACATGTTCCCTTAGAGTTATTGTTTGTTGGCTATTTTATGAAACGTTAGGGTCAATATAAATGAACTTATTATGGGCCCAACAACTCCCCCCCCCCCCCCCTTAGGCTTCCATGCTATCGAAAATTTCCCTTAGTAGGATTTCGTATTTCTCATCTCTACAACAATGCAAGTTAGTTTCTTGTTGGTTGGTATTCTTGATATTCACACCAATCGGTTTACTTTCAGAGGAAGTGATTGTTGATGTCAGTCAGCTGTTATTTATCTTGTAAACTTGCAGTGAGTTAGTGCAGTTCCCAACACGTAGGCCTCCAGTGACTTTGGTGTCCTACACAGCAAAAACGAAACCAAGTAAAAACTTAGTGATTTTTGGCAACAGTGCACCAAGGTAAAGGCACTGTTGGAGGAGAGAAGAATAAAACCGAGATAAATGCATATAATAATTCCACTAAACGTGGAATTGATACCATTGATCAAATGGGGCGTATGTACACCTGCAAGAGGGGAACAAAGAGATGGCCTCTATCTGTATTTTACTCTCTCATCGACATTTGTGCTATCAATGCAACCACCATATACATCCAGCAACATCTAAGATGGAATGAAAAGAAACACAACAAACTGAAACTTTATCTTCTGCAAGCTTGGATGGAACTAGTGAAATTGCAGGAGAAGAAAGAAGTGCCAGTGCAAGAGGGTTATCTAACCAAATTGTTCAATCAATGGAGACTATTCTACAAAAGAAAATCAAAGAAGTGACACAGAAGGACGTCAACCTCCTGCAGGGAAAGGTCGGTGCCATATTTGTGTAAGAAAAGCTAAAACAAAGAAGCAGAAGTACAACAATCTAAGTAAACCAAAACAGTATTGCGGACAGTGTCATAAACATGTGTGTACACACATTCAGAAAAAAAATTGTGAAGTGTGTCTCTTGCCTTGAAGTTGAGGACTCAGAGTAGTCTATTGTATATGAACACATCTGTATTTTGCATTGCAATATGTCAATTTTTATTCACCTAATCCAATATTTATAACAATTAACAACATTTATAAACCGATGCCTTAGTTAAAATACGTAAACCATTTTGAAAGTTGTAATTTTTCGTCAGTGAACTTATTTAATACCTAATACCTGTGGGATCACCGAGCCCCCCCCCCCCCCCCCCCCGCCTTAGGCATCCAAGTTAGAAAAAAAGGCTCGGGTGTCCTAGGGTTAAGACTATAATTTCCCTGCTCTCTAGGAAAACATGGCAAGTGCCATAACCTGATTTCTCAGAACCTTCGCTGGGTGGAGGAGGGATCAAAATAAGTGAATATGTGTCTCGGCATATCCTTAGAAACTCCACCGTTTCGTAGCAAACGATGATCAAAGTTTTGGGTTACTTTATGTGTCTTAGTGAGAAATCGTTCAACCGGAGCTGTAACAGTGACTATAATCGCAGCTTCACATCTTTGCTTTCCATGTTCTAAATCCGATTATTATTTTAGTCTTTCTGATTTATCTACCCATGTCCGTAAAATATTACAACACGATTGTTTTACAATTTATACTGAAATAACGTTGTCCTTATTGAGGGAATGAAGAAAGATTGAGTTTAACGTCCCGTCGACATCGAGGTCATTGCAGACGGAACGCAAGCTCGGATGGTGTCAAGAATGCGGAAGGAAATCGGTCGTGACCTTTCAAAGGAACAATCGTGGCACTTACCTCGAGAAGTTTAGGAAAATCACGTAAAACATAAATCTGGATGGCCTGGTGGATTTCAACCGTCGTCCACCCGAATGCCAGTCCAGTATGCTAACCACAGTACCACCTCGCTCGATACGTTGTCTTTATTCGTCTACTAATTGCATGTCTGGTGAATGAATTTTTTAAAAAAGGAAAAAAAACAATAAATGAATTGAAAAATTATTTGAAATTATATTCGGTGAAATTCCTATACTGTACTTCGATTCCTAATCAACTGCAAACTCCAGTTGCCGGAAAAGTTACCATCTATGTGTGGTTTGCCGCGAAATTATTTCCAACGTGCGGAATCTATAACAATGTTAACGACTGTTTTTTTTTCTTTTTTTCTGAGTGAGATACACTCGAAGAAATGTCACTGCGGTAGACCTTCCTTCGCGCGATATTTTTGGTGTTCGGGACATCTGCTTTTCGAAAGTTTCTACGATCTGTGTCATCCAAGGCAATGCACCAAATCTTCCTGGAGAATAAACATAAGATTAAAATACAAGAATCAGTATAAGAATTGATTTAGGAATGAAGTATAAGAATATGACAATTCAAAAATACCATACAAAGAGATACCGGATAATAAGTTTATGAGGCTTATTGTGAAACCCAGCTGTAATTTCACAATTAATATAATGCCTTTGTATCCCCCAATTCGATAAGAAAATTCGTTTGCTAACGTTCTACCGACGTGGGTAGATAAATGAAAAAACAAATAAATAGCTTAATGTAATACTCGGGTTTCGAACACGACGCGCAAAACTGAAACGTTATGTAGGTAGCCACTGTTCCACCATTTCGACTGACGTTATCGCGCGCTAATAGGCATCTAAATTACGTCTGAAACCTTGACAGTCGTTTCCTAAGAAGTGGTCGAGTATCGACGGATAAGGCGAGACACGTGTTCTCTTATTTTGTCTCCTCTTCCACTGAGCTAAGTTTCTGGGAAATCAGGTTATGGCACTTTCCGTGTTCTGTTCGTCAGTAACGGAACAAAAGCGCTTACAGAGAGAGTAATGACGTGCTTAATTTTAATTGCTGTTGGTGAATTTGGTAGTGAACTAAGCAAACCTGGCCTCCTATTTCAAGGACAGAACGGTAAGTAGCGCGGCCATTGAGGGGTTAGGAGGTGTGAGAGGGGGAACGTTACAATTCTTCTCCAGCACTAGCAACTCCCCCTCGTCTGTGCCTCGTAATGATCAGCTGCCACGGTATAAAATCTGACACTGAAGTAACTTGGGTTCGTGAATGCACATTACAGACACATTTGTAGCATGGAATATGAAATTAAACTAAGGCTGATGTACAAAGCAATGAGTAGAAGAAGAATGACATTCAAAACATGTAGTAAATATTTGTGATCGTATATCATCTTGAAAATTGCATTTAACTATAACTAGAATTACTGTTATTAAACAGTCATTCACTCACCCAGACAACACAACAACACTTCGTTAGACACTTACAGTGTCACAACCTTGGTGTCCTTAAGGGTGGCCGCAATCCGAAACAGAGAAGAGTCGACAGAAAGTTTGCCGAATGCTGCCGACTTTTAACGATCAGTACTCGGGGACCGCGGCCAACTTATCGCACCCTTACTGTTGCTAGTCGATATGGAGCTCACAACATACTGACTTATATAAGTTACCAATTAATAACAACATCGGTACATTGTTACTATTAGCTCTTCAGCAAAAAAGTTTGACGACGTCTGACCTACACAGTACTATTATTATTATTATTATTAGTAGTAGTAGTGGTAGTAGTGGCACCGGTCAGACACAAAGTACTGCCAGACTGAAGTCTTCGATTTGTGCCAATTCCGAAGCGAGTAGTCCAGGAATCGACTGACTTAGAAGCAGAAGGCCTAAGCATGGTGCACAAATTTTTATTTGGCTATTTCTAAATGGACGTGCAGAGTGCGGGTGAAGCAAATGCCGCAAGTTAGAGGAGTGGTGTGGAGAGAACATGTTTTGCAACAAGTATATACTCTCACTATAGATAGTTAGCTTTGTTTTCTGAGAAGGAGTTGTAAGTAGTTTATGACGGTGGCGGAATGCGCTGGCAGAAGTGGACGTGTAGGGGGAGAGTGCTGTACTAGTTAAAATCTGACTGCATTTACAGATAAAGGTCTCAGGAAGGTTGGGAGCAACTGAAGTGTAGGATATTATTAATAGGTAATATACCGTTATTGTCGTTTCGAACACTGTACATTTTAATTCATGCCAGGAAATTCATATTCATCATTTGACTATACAGAGATTGTCCATGTAGGTATCAGCAATTTTACACTAGGACCAAAGATATTTGTACAGTCATATCGCAAGTAAGATACATATTTGGAAGTTAGGATTCGAACTACGATATTGGTAACTTAACACATAGTATCGTGAGAAGTTGTAACCTAACATCGGCCCTCAGCGTTTGTCAAGTTTCCATTTAACACGATACTTTGTATAAAGCTATTTTCAGACATACTGGTGACGCCCCGCGGCCAAATCGCCTCAGAAAAGTTTTAATTAGAAGCGAATTTTTGTTATCTAGCAACCTGAAGCAGCGATAAGGGCTTGATTGTTAATCGTATAATGATAGTAGCCCACTTACACGATCTTGAGTCGTAAGTTAAATTAAAACAATGCACTCTGTAACAATAACGAAATAATTCAACTCTCTCTTAATTTGCCCTATGACAGTTTCTTAGGTACTGGTTTCAGATCCAAGTGCATCTTCCATCGGCGGTTAGACTTCCGACATGCATTCTACATTGTACCACATATTCGACTGACAATCTGCTCAGGGAGTGTTTCTAAAATATGTGGCTGGCTCAAAGAAAATGTATAGAACCCTCCACGCCATGATGGACGACGAATCTTTGATGTAAACGAAATCAGTAATTGTTGTGCTTGCTAATGAAGCGTTTAAACTGCTGCTGTTCAGTCCATAAAGATGATCTATTACGTAGAGTTAATAGGGCTCTCAGATTATTCTCTGATGACCATGTAGCTACAGAAAAGTATCGGCGCTGAATGATCGTCGGACATGCAGAACAACGTGTACAGTATGTGTACTTCGTGAACTGAATGGCAACTTTCTCTCCAATAGAGATAAAGGCAAGATAATGCGCATACAGCAGGAAGAACCTGATAGCATCTGACTGCAAGATCAGAGGTAAGCTTCTGGAGCCTGCCAAACCCAAGAGTAATAATAAGAAACTAAATGAGAGGAAACAGCCACATGAAATAAAATGTAGGCTAAGTAAGACGAGCATAAGATTTAGATTCGTGGAAGAATACTGGCAAAGTGCTGAGTATTTGTTGATGGAAACATATGCAAGCAGTTGTTGCGACTTGGTATACTGTCCTGCTCTAGAACATGGGACGCTTATCAACAGCGGATATCGACAGAATTTACGAGACACACTGCTAAGATCCTGTCAGGTTGTATATTCTACGTGAAAGTGTAACATAGCTACTCAGGGAACTTAAATAGGAAGCGTTACAGGAAAGGAGACATTTTATCGAGGAAGTTTGTTGTATAAACGTAGGGAACAGGAATTTGATGTAGACTGTGTATCAGTTACTCTGCCTCTATCGACGGGATCCTGATAGTCACTTTCTTCCTCGCTCAGTTCAAAAGTAGATTGGCCTAAGTGATTAGTGCAAAGCGTCCTCTCTCATTCACTGCATAGTTGCCCTTGGTGTACACAGGGTGGTTCCGTCACGATATTAAAAACTTTCAGAAATGGTACAGAAGGCTAAGTGTATCAATTTGAAGTAAGGGACGCTGGTTCGGAAACGACCGAGTTGAAAGATAAGAGAAAATCATTATGATTCCTCTGAAAATGGAATATACGTACCGGTACTACTGCTGTGACTATTGTAGAGTATGCAACCTTCGGAGAGGGTAGTATTGACGAAAGCATGAAAGAAATGGGCAGTAAACGTGGGCTCTAAAACCCATACCGTAACAGCTGTGAGCACTTGTTCGTCTTCGCTACCGGGAAACACATCTCTTCGACTGAACAGATGCCAATGTCTCTTAATGTACGCATTTTAAAACCCATATTTACTGGACTTTTTTTCTTGTTTTGGTCCATACTACCTCTTCCAGAAATATGGAAACCAAAGAGTTTGCCGTGGAAGAAGTGTGTTTCACAGTATCGAAGATGAGCGGGGGTTCATAGCTCTTAAGGTAGGCATTTTGGAGCCCATGTTTACTAGACAGTTCTTTCTTGTTTTGGTCCATATTATTACCTCTGAAAGTTGCCTAACCTACACTCTTAGCGACAACAGTACCGGTACATGGATCCCACTGTTCGACCTAACAGAACGATTTTCACTTATAACAGGGGCACTTACCTTACACCGATACAATCACAGTTCTCCATCGTCCCATAAAGTTTGCAACATCATCACGGAATCACCCTGCATGTTTATGTATTGAAACAACAGTTACATAAATGAGTAATTTTCTCATATGTCAATAATATACATAATACACATAAACATACGTTATATTTGAAACTTCCTGGCAGATTAAAACTGTGTGCCCGACCGAGACTCGAACTCGAGTTCGAGTCTCGGTCGGGCACACAGTTTTAATCTATCAGGAAGTTTCATATCAGCGTACACTCCGCTGCAGAGTGAAAATCTCATTCTGGATACGTTATATTTGCTGAAAGGGTACGTTACTCTCATGTAGGGAAGGCATTCTTTCGTTTGATATGTTACTGATTCATGACTTTTGATGGTGCACCAAACAGTTTTCAGTTTCGGAAAAGTAATATTATGCTTAACTGTTTATAGAACTTCGTTGACAGTGTCAACAGCTCTGTGAGATTCTTTTGTGAGAAGACGATTTTATATGGCAAAGTTGCTTTAATATAAGAGCAGATAAGGAAGTGTAGGCATTGTCCACAAAGCAAAATACTACTTCCTTTACTTAATAATACATGTCGAAAACCTTGTTTCCATGATTTCAGCAGTTGTAAAAATAATTGAGGTTAACTGCTAAGATGAATCATCGTCGAAAGGAGGACACTATTTGCTCTGAAAGGACTGTGGCCGAAATATTACAAGCGAGGAGACAAACCTTGTGAACATGTTTTCATGCAACCGTCATTCTCGATTCTGGTGTCGTTTCTTTTCGCTTTCTTGGACAAAAAGTGTAAATATACAAAAACTTTCATGAAAAACGGCAGTTTCCTTTTCATTTACTCGTTTTATTTATTTTCCTGTAAAACTGCAGACATTACCTTACTATGTTTAAGAACTCATGGAGGCTTAACGACTGGACCACTTGGAAATTTCAGTGAGAGACATCTGCATCACACATTCCTTGTCAACGTCCAAAAATTTTAGTAACAGTATTCGCATTATACTTACTTTTAAATGAATTACGGAAACCTGATATAGGTAGCCAGTAACGATTGATAATTCCTGTAGCTTGAACGTAAGGTGTGGTGTAGCCAGAGTGAAGAACCGGCCTGGCCGCGGTTAGCAACTACCACTTAAATATTATAATCAGCAATTTCTGGTATAAAACGGGAGATGATTTAAATGAGCAGTAAAAGCCGCAGACTACACTCGAGTAATAACGTTTACCGCTGATACATGCTAAGTAACTTGTCAAACTTTTTTCAACACACGCTTTTTCGAGAATCGCGCTCTTGCGAGAGAATAAGAGAGCCTGTACACGCTGAACATAGCGAGCGGAGCAAATAGTTGCTTTTCGACAGCTCGTTCACCACGATCACAAAATTACTGGCAGCGAAGGCCAGAACATTCGGTTAATTTAGTTCCTTAATTTGTAGGCTGTTGTGAGACACGGTGCAACATCACGTAAACACTGAGCCGCAGTTAATTGCTGGTACTGGGTGTATAACACAGCTAATTAACCTTCAGCCCGCAGAAAGAGAAGCTATTTCCCCTCGTAACATTAGCGCACTGGCAATCTCTCTTAACTGAAAAGACGTTTTTGCGGAATAAGGGCAAGAAATGGGTATACGGTGTTATTGAACGGCATACTCAAGTGCGGAGCAGTTTATTTCTCGATAGGTGAGGAAATTTATCACTCGAAACAATCACAGATATCATGCAACGTTGGTTCTTAGGATATGGTTCATTGGCGCTTTTGTAAAAAGCTTCTAATTGACAAGTGGGCTTGTTGTTCACGTCCATGTGCGCAATAATACTATCAAAAGGAAACAGGAGAAGAGCAGCTTGCAACACACTGGATCGACATTACCCGAGAAGGCACACGCCAAATGCGAATAGATGGTGAGTAATGGCTTCAGTGGACTATAGACTACTAAGAAGACACCAAATAACTAATTAATGAAAAAGAACGATTACTTCTTGGAATATACAGATTAGTGGGAAAAGATGTCATTACACAGGAGTAACAGAATCAACGAGAATTACGCCCTGATTGCCAGAACTACGAGAAGTAGAAATTGAAGAAATGGAGATTTTTTGTTAGCAAATAAATTCACGCAACACAGTCAAAGCGAAGGACATATTTTCTAGTGGCAAAGAGTGATCTGCCGTCGGTATGTCATAATGTATTTTCTTCAGCTATGGTTCTGTTTAAAAGTGGAACATGAAGAATACGAAATTTGGAAACGAAGAAGCTCAAATAATTAAGAGCTGCAGTGGTATTACAGAATGGCTTCAGTGGATTGTCTGGCCAACTTAAATATGGATGAATAGGCGAAAGAATTACTGATCAAAAAAGACCGTGGAGAAAATTTTCTGGAGGAGACGGGTAACAGTTTGGCAGAGAGTATGAGTAAAAAATCGGAGGAAAAAAAAAGTGATCTATAACGTACTTGATCGAATATGAAGGTCGTCAACAACTACGTACAACTGAGAGCAATGGTATCAAGTATGACTCATAGTCGAAGTAAAAACATATACTTTATACAGAGTAAATTAGTCACACAATATTTCACTTTCTCCTTCTTCTTACCATGCTTCCAAGGATGTAATATACCACAGACAAGTTGCCAGAAATTCACCTTGGATCTAACCATGATGCATACTTATGTTATTACAATTATAAATTGGGTTAAAGTCATTATGTCGTGAAAATAAAGTTGATGTATTACGATTTCATATACCACATGCAATTAGGGACAATCCTGGATTCGAGATTATGTTTAAGAAGGTACTGACGTTCTCCTTAGACATATCATATACGATTTCAGTGTTTTCGACGATTAAAACCAGTGTTAGAAGTAAATCAGAGGGTTAATACGTATTATAGCGAGATTTAACATCATCTCTTCTACCCAGTACGCAGTTTCGTGTGCAGTTGAAGACTGTTTCGCACTATTGGTTTTATTCGCCACACATATTCGTTTTGACAGGATGTAACCTGAAAAATATTATGTTGTTGAGACTCTCTGTTTCGGTTTCCTGTAGCCAGTCTTTTATTTCTCTCTTGTATACAAGTCAAGTTTCTGTCTTCATAACCCAGAAGTCACAAGAGCCTATTTACTCGTATGTAAGAGGATTTCATACTTAATTTCTCTCAAACTGCTGTCTGTATCTCTGGGTGCTTCAGATTATGTTCACCAACTAAAATGGCACAAAAATGCAATTATTACCTGAAAATATTGTTCAGAAGCTACCAGCAACCTACACGACCACACAGTAATATTGTATACCGTCCTTTGAGGAAAGGAAAACTGCGTGAAACTGGTGTATTTGCAATAGGCGCTCAGGGTGGAGTATTTAATGTTTATAACAGTGTACTTGCCTTTCGTCCCACTGTTCGGTAATATAAACTGACAAGGATAATTAATAAATCTACAGGGGTAAGTCTCGGTTGAATTATACGATACGGTAGCGAGGCAGCGTACAAAAAATTTCTGTTTCAGAATTTCATGGAGAGAATTGTGGATCAGATCCTTAACTATCAGTAAATGTATCGCAAGGAGTTAGTCGGTTCACGCCTCACAAAACACTGCGCGTCTCTACGCAGCGCACCTGCTCGGAGTAAGTCGTTTCTCTTCCCGGCGCCGCGGTGTAAATACTTCATACAAGAGTACAAAAACACGTCGTGCCACCCGTTGGCATAACTCAAGTGTCTCATGCATTCGCTCGAGTCGTGCAACCGGTCGAGTAAAATATTTTACATTACTGGCCTTCACACGTAATAAAATAAGGCTTTAATCTCTCGTGTCAATTAAAGCGTATTGCAGCTGAACCACAGAACTAAACAGATGTTTACGAGGATGAGTTGCAGACATCAGAATAACTTACTTATTGAAATATGAACCAAAAGTACTCAATACTCGGCTGATTGTACGTCAAGGAGAAAATAAAGAGCAACGTTTGTTTGATTAGATTATTGCCGATGTGGCAATATATTTATTCTCAAATTTCCACTAACTAAAGGTGGTCATCACTAAATATACTTGTTTTTCTCTTTCTGATCTAGAGTTGCGGTGCCGCAAATAAACAGGACTGGAATTTCACGTCTCGTCGAGCTCATTCGATTCATTGACAAGGATGCGATAGAAAATCAGCCGTGAACCATCAGTTTATATGTCAGTTGCGACTTAGAGAAACCGTGCGAAACTTAAATGAGAATACATACTTGGACCCACGATTTGCTCTGAAATTTGTACCTCGTTTATCAGCGGTACAATTTTTTAAATTTAATTTTTATCACTTTTGCTTTTTCCTGTTGTTAGAAATGCATCGAGATTTCTACTAATGAAATTGTGTTTTTAAAAGTAGTTTCATCGAAAATGATAAGGAGAAATTTCAGATAGCCATGTAAACCTGCCGATTCCTGGATGCGACAGTGATCATACTACGATAGGCGTGTAACAGAAATTTGAAAGCAGGTTGTTTTTATTCACGCATTGTTCCCCACTCTTTTGGCTACATAACTCTATTTTTCAACAAAATCTCCGTTGAGTGCGACGACCTTACGCAGTCTTACTAGGAGGACCTCGCTGCCCGCATGGTACAACTCTGCTGATCGACGTCAGAGCATATATCATGCGGCGTCAATTACTTCCCCATCATCCACCCACTGCTTCCCGCAGAGCGGATCCTTCATTGGGCCAGACAGATGAAATTTGGAATGTGCGAGATCCTGGCTGTAGGGTGGATGAGGAAGAACCGTCCAATGAAGTTTTTTGAGCTCCTCTCGGGTGGGCAGACTTGTTTGAGGCCTTGCACTGTCATAGAGTAGGAGAGTTTCGTTTGCAGTTTTGTGGCGACGAACACGCTAAAGTCGTATCTTCAGTTTTCTGAGGGTAACATAATACACTTTAGAGTTGATGGTTGCACCATGAGGGTAGACATCAAACAGAATAACCCCTTCAGAGTCCCACAAGACCGTCGCTACCGGCTGAGCGTGCGGCTTCAAACAATTTCTTCGGAGGAAAGGTGGTGTGGTGCCACTCATCAATTACCGTCTTGTTTCCGGTTCGAGGTGATGAACCCCATGTTTCATCGTCTGTGAATATGTTTTACAAAAAGAAAAAAGTTGCCACGATCAGCCTTATAAAGCCCAAACAATTCCGCATGGCTGATCCTTCGTTGCTCTCTATGGTTTTCTGTTAGGCAGTGTGGAACACAGCGGGCACAAACCTTTGAGAACACCAACTGGTGGACGAGTGTGTGATCACTACCAATTGAGAAGTCTAGTGAACAGCGAGGTGTTTCATTGTGATCCCTCAATCACCTAGAATGAGAGTGTCAACACTGCAGGAGTCACAGCTATGTGCAGCTGGCCGGCAAGCGGGAAATCGGACAGGTTTGCCTGATCTTGTTGCGATGATGACAGACGCCTCTCTGGGCGATACACCGTGCTTCAGTTCACCACCAAGTCTTTGAAGACATTCTGCAAGCTCCTATGAATATCTGCGAGGGTCTGGTTTTACGCCGCAACAAGCCCAGTGACAGATCAAATGGTTTAAATGGCTCTGAGCACTATGGACTTAACTTCTCAGGTTCAAAATGGTTCAAATGGCTCTGGGCACTATGGGACTTAGTTTCTGAGGTCATCAGTCCCCTAGAACTTAGAAATACTTAAACCTAACTAACCTAAGAACATCACACACATCCATGCCCGAGGCAGGATTCGAACCTGCGACCGTATCGGTCGCGTGGTTCCATACTGTAGCGCCTAGAACCGCTCGGCCCCTCCGGCCGGCAGTGCCAGATCTTTGCCTGGAACCCACCTCCGTTACAGACGCCATTTTGAAGTCTACGTAAGTTCATGAAATTATCGGGACCGATTCCATGGTGTCCCAGAACAAATTCCGCATTTTTTAAACCGGAACTTAGCGAGAAAAAAATGTGTTCGATTACTTATTGAACGCCTCTCGTAGTTGCTATTGCACTGTTATCGTCGATTGGTGCCGTGACCTTGGGCTCCTCGTAAGAAAACGAGCGAGCGCGGCGACTACGACCTAACCTGCGCCAGCGTCCACATGAGCGCGCCGTAGACGCGCAGCAGCTGCTGGTAGGGCACGGCGTCGGCCTTGGTGAGCAGCAGGCGCGCGGTGTCGGGCCGGCTGGCCAGCAGCTGCGGCAGCTGCGGCGGCAGGTCGGCGGCGCGGCTAGCCTCCACCGGCAGCAGCAGCACGTCCGCCTCCGCCGCCACCTGCGGCATCTCCGCGCTGGGGCAGCGGCACTCCAGCACCGAGAGCGACCGCAGCGGCTCCGCGTCACACACCACCATCTGGAAGCGGCTGGCCCGGCGGGCGACTGACAGACACAGCACAGGCTGCTCGCGTATACAACTGCGCCGACAGAAGCTTTTAAAGGTTCTACCATTTGAAGATGTGTCGCATATGGCGCCCGAATGTCGGCGCTAGATGGGGCGCACTGCGCGAGTGTAGACACCTTTTCTGAGGAGTCTAGTACTGACAGATTGTGAGTGTCTTCACAGCGCGTCACGCGTTATTCGGCTGATTTTCAAAGTCGGGTGACAAACGGTACAAGATGCTCCACGTAACGATAGAATCCTTCAGTCCAGCTATTAAAATACCGTAAAGAAACTAGGCACATGGTTTCTGTGGTGGATACAGCGAGAACCGTGAGCGTCAAGAGGTAACACTTGCAGATCAAACGCACCGCATATTTTCAGAAAGGACTACACTTAAGGACAGAAAATTGGTGCAGTTTGGTTTCCATGGTCAGCAAGGACACCTAATGATCAAATGGTTCAAATGGTTCAGAGCACTATGGGACTTGACATCTGAGGTCATCAGTCCCCTAGAACTTAGAACTACTTAAACCTAACTAACCTAAGGACATCACACACATCCATGGCTGAGGCAGGATTCGAACCTGCGACCGTTGCGGTAGCGCGGCTCCAGACTGAAGCGCCTAGAACCGCTCGGCCATACCGGCCGGCACCTAATCATCATCCTAGGGCAGTGGTTCTCAAACTTTCTGAGAAAATTACCCCTGAGCACAATCAGACATTAAGTTTAATTCCTCCGCATCGACTGCTGGGAACCACTGTCTTAGGGGGTGGCTAGCAAAGGCTGTGCATTAAATAGTTCCAGTACAACACAGATAAAATAAAAGTAATACACCAATAATCAGAATTAGCTTTTAGAAGAGATAAATAGTAGAGTCGCTACGATAACCACGCTGCTTCCGAGATCCGTGGAAGTGCGCTGGTCTCGGATCAAATCCACCCAGCGGATGAATGACTACAGCCGGTGTGGCGGTAACCTGGCTGCTACCCACGTCCCGTCTCAGTTATTTGAATCGCAAATATTTGGAAAATATTCTCGCTCTTTCACATGGTACAACACTAGACGTAGACACATGGGGCAGACAATCTCTGTCCCGAGCGGGGGGGTTTGACGGCAGGCAGGGAATCCGGCCACCTTCTACCACTAAAATTGCGACAATCAGACAAGGTAGAGACAAGGCTGACTGAGATACGCAAATCAGAATCTAATATAAGCAAATAGCAAAAAAATAGTAGCTGAAGTAGACAAAATGGGGAGACGGCAGCCCTGTGACCCGTTGGAGACGTGCTATGGCGGCGGAGATACGTCTGCTGCTTGTGAACAAGGCCGTATCCTCGGCAAATTAGGCTAGTACAATTTGTGGTGGGACAGGAAGGTCACTGAAATATATAACAAGTAACAGTGGAGACGGTACCAACCCCTGTGGAATGCCTTCTGTGAGGTGTCGAAAGGCCTGAGCGTTCCTCGTCGATCCTGACCATTATCTTTCTGCCGTCGAGAAAGCTAAGTATCTTGTGCAATAATCTGGGAAGACGTTAAAGTCTTGAAGTTTGGTGATTAGCTTGTCTCACCAAGCGTGGTCGTACGCCTCCTTTATGTCCATAATATGGTGGCAGTGTAGTTTTAAACACTGATGTTATACGTTATACATTCTGATATTCGCAGTTGTTGGATCTCCAATAAGCTGGAAGACAAATTGGTCTGGCCTTATCACATGCTGGTCGAAAATGAGGTTCGAATCGACATAAGAACTGATTGCACGTTTCACATCCTGTGACAAGCTGTTCCGAAATGTTTTAAGGTCATAGAGGCAAGCGAAAGTCTTCCCAGATGAGGTACTCATCCAAAGCTATACCCAAGTATCTCACTGGTTTTTCATGAGATATTGGAATACCGTCGACAAGAAGAGGTGGGAGTTGTTCACGGAATTCAGAACTTACCAATTTCTGATTGGATTAAGTAGTCGAGACTTTTTCACATTTGTTTTAAGTCGCAGATTTTGCGGCCATCTAACCACTGAAATAGATCATCATTCATTTGGAAAGCCTTATTATTGAAGCGTCCAAGACTTGGACGTAAGTAGAGCTGCAACTTGTCGGTATAGAAGTGATACTTGCAGGAGGATAGAACAGATGAGATATCATTGACATACAAGGAAAACAATAGTGGGTCCAAGACTGACCTCTGTGGCACTCCTGAAAAAGCATGGTATCCATAGACAACACATTACTGTTTTGTTTTCAAGTTTTTCATCATTAGTGGCGTTTCATGATTCGTAAAAGGGTAAATTGATGTTGATATGTGAGGCGTGTAATGTCTCTGGGACTGAAACGGAAGGATTTTGATAATCAGTATATAGCAATTAAGTACAAAATTTCTAATGAATGTAATGTCTTGTTTACAAAAACAGATAACTAAAACTTAGAAAATAAATTCCATGAGTACTACAACAGCATTTATGCAAAAGTAATACAGACAGTCATTACTTGAATGGTACGCAAATGGATTAGGAAAGAAAATCGATAATATTTGCACTATGAGTCCTCTGCCGTAGCGGTATATAGTAGCTTGCAGATGTAGCTGCATATTGTGTACGAACATAACAAATATATAAAAAAACACATCTCTGTGTCTGTATTGCCGGCCTCATGACAGAGCTGGTTAGAGAGTTGTTACCTGAGGAAGGCGTTTCCGAGCTTCTTGAGCGCAGCAAAGGCCTTGCCGTGTGGGGAGGCGAGCGCAGCGGCCCCTGGCAGGAGCGTCTCGCTTGTGCCGTACACGAGCGCCGTGCTGCATCCAGCGCCGGTCGTCGCGGGGTATGGGTTGCAGCCCAGCAGCCAGCTCACCAGCGTCGACTTGCCGGAACCGGCGGCGCCCACCACGGCTACCAGCGGCCTGCAGACACGTCCAGCCTCTCGCTCTCACGCACCACGCCGATTCCATACTCATATCCTATACGTCAGGTTGATCCAATGATGTCCCGTGGACTTGGGATACGAGCCTTTTGAGCGTCCATCACCTCACCCGCGGACAGGCGTAGGTAGTAAAGGCCACCCGCCAGGCGTTTCCATTGCACGCGTTCTACGCGTGCGCGGACCACCAGGCCACCCTTGCCGCAGGCAGTCGCCAAGGCAAAACCTTCGCTTAATCTGCCCCTGGACAATAATGCTGTGCAATATTTCATATTGTGCAGTATTACTGACCGAGACAGGGTAGGGTCGAAGGTTGTGAAATATATTGCATAACTATCTAATCTGGTGATGCTTCACAATTGCTAAATATGTATGAGAATTACATATACATCCAAAATACCTTTCCGCGCTCTCTCTCTCTGCCCGTCTTCTCATTCCCCCTCCCTCTCTCCGTACATCTCCTCCACCTCCCATCTCTCTGTTCATAACCTCCTCTCCCTTCTCTCTCTAATGTTCAGTAGCTCCGTACATCTCCTCCTTCCCCCATTTCACTGCATAACCTCCTCCCCTTGCCCTTCCTCCCCCACCCCTCTTTCCATCTCCTCGTCTCCCCCTCTCTATGTCCATTTCTGTCTGAATGTTCAGCAAAGTATCGTGTAAAAATCTGAAGTAACTCCGTCAAGATCTTTTCGAGATTTTTGGTAGCAACATTTCCCCTGTATATTACAGAAACAGAGTCCGTCTGCTAAGCTGAGTGGTGACGTGCTTTTCTCCCACGCTGCGGGCCCTGCTTTGATTCCCGCCCGTGTTGGAGATTTTCTTCGCTCGTAGACTGGGTGTTGCGTAGCCCTCACCATCCTTTCATCCTCATCACCGGCACACAGTTCGCCTACTGTGGCGTCTACTGAAATAAGACTTGCACTCGGTGACCGAACTTCCCCGGACGGGGCCTCCCTGCCAACAATCCCACACGCTCAGTTCATTTCATTACAAAAACATATCGCCTACGTCCGTCCGAATATTTCTTACAGCACCGTGTAAAAATCTAAATTAAATCGCTAGCAAAAGTAGTATCACCATTTAGAATTACGAACACAACAAAAAACAACAAAATCGGTCGAACCGTTCTCAGGTAATGACCTTTCACAATTTATTTTAATTTCCGACTTTTCTGGTGTATTTTCCTAAAATTTTCTTTCAATATAACCTTGTCCTCACAATTACGAACACTTCAGAGACAAAACTCAACCAAATCTGTCGAACCATTATTAATATCGACATATTTCATACATGCGGCAATTGATATTAATGTCAGACTTTTCCGTTGGATTTTCCAAAAATTATTTTTCATAGGCTACTAACCTTGTCCTGACAATAACGAACAAGCAAGAAAAAAAAATCAACTAAATTGGTCAAGCCAGTCTCATGTAAGGATCTTTCATACGTGCGGCAACTTATTTTTATTTATATAGATAGATATATAGATATGTTGACGGATCTACTGAAATTAAGTTTTTTATTATGCAAACTGGTTGTATGGATCTACTAAGATTATATTTTTATTATGCAGGCTGGTTGTTTTGTATAGTTTGTTGCTAATATTCAGTACCTTTGCCAACTCAATCCCGTGTATGCGAGACTGTTTATTTTGAGCTATTTGTTCTGTTGTGGAAATCAAATGTGGGAATGGCTACGAAATCAGCGAATCGCGTTTTCTCTTTATGGCGTGTAAAATCAAACGAATATAGTAACTGCCAGAATAAATAAGAAATAGATCGGGCAACAAATCAGCTAGAATACATAAAGCTAGAATACGTAAGACTGCGGCCTAATCCTGAGAACTGCAACAAAAAGCGGTGCTGGAGCTGACGAGCTACTGGAGCCAACACTTCGGTACTTCTGACGTGACGAACTTTTTGCAACGGCCAGAAATCCCTTCAGTTTCAGCATTATATACAGGGGGTATACAAAAACATAAGAACACCAAAAATAGAACACATTACCATGCCTAATACGACGTAGGAAAACAGTTGGAATTCAAAAAAGCTTCAAGTGGCCTCGGAATGGATAATTACAGATTATGTATGTGTTTCAAGGGCCTCTGTACCAATCTTTCTGCAAAATAGTGGCAAGTCCAGATAACGATGATGGAGGTGGACAGCGAACACGCACCATTACTTCCAAAGTAGACCACAAAGGCTCAATATGCAGGGTGCGCACTCAACTTAGTAGTTAACTATAATGCCACTGTAAGATCGTAAAATGTGTATGATAAAATAAGACAAATCTCCATTAAGAATGTCAGTGCACATTACGAACAGATAACCTACATTAATTCTTAAAAAAGTACTCACACAGAGAACTTCACTTCATTTACAGGTATATAAAGGTGAACCATTGAGTCAAAGTTCATCACACGTACATTTTTGTATGAAGGTGGATCACTGAATCAAAGTTCGTCACACGTACACGTCTGACATACAGTTAAATAACAGCTTTCCTCCTTCACAAAAATATTGTTCATAATCTGTGTAACATTAAATTTTGGATACATGAGAGAGGGAAAGAGAAAACAAGGAGACAGTTAACTATTTGGCACGTTGTGACTTACTTTGAGGTGAAGTCACGAGGAGGCGCTGGGTGGAATTCATGGAAGTCGTGTCGCTTCTCCAGTGGGAGCAGTTTTTCTTCGTAGGCGGTCTGCAGATCAATGCCCACGCGAGACACCACGTCTTCCGACATGTCGTGGCGCAGTAGGCTACCACACTGCGTATATTTGAACTGAATTAAATGCACTGAAATGAGACAAATGGATTGATGGGGATGAAATCAACTAAGAGTTCATTGGTATTAAATGCTATCAGTGCAAACTGTGCAGATATGCTGAATCTGAAATATAAAGAATACATTGTGGAAGGTTATTTAAACATGCCCCTCCCCCCCCCCCCCTGCCCCCAGGCTTAACTCGGAATTTACCATTGGTAACCCCACAGTGTCAGGAAGACGTGCTCAAATAACGTTATGATCGCTGCCACTGCTCACTAAAAGTAAGAAATACGGGTTACTTCACGAAAGATATTCAACAATTAGTGCTATGATTCGACACTGTTATATTACCTCATACACAGTATTGTTTCTAGGAAAATTTACCATTGCCCAAAAAATTAATTAATCTTTTAATAGACATTAAAAAATTTGTAAGGGACACCGTTGAAAGCTTTCCGTGGAAAATATTTTAGATTCTTATTAAAGAAGCTGCACTAGTTCGATAATAATACCAAACATTGTGAAATATAAACTGTATCCTACAATCTCTCGATGTCAGAGATGTATGCTGCTGACAGAGACCAATGTACAGAGTTCCTTGCTTCTGTATCTCAGTGCATTAATGTCAATAGTCAAAATAAGGACAAATTAATTAATTAAATGGGTAAAGAAATGTAAGAAAATGTGTGATATCAGGAAAGAATTTTAGTAAATGTTTAACATAAAAAGAAAAATTTCAACAGAAATCAACTTCTGGATTACACATGTAGTTTTAATATGCGCTTTAACGTACCAGAAGCACGAAACGTACATTAAGAAGGTGCATTCTAGACTTTTTTTGTTTAAAAGTCTATACCGCGCAAGAAAAAAAGATAAGTGTTTTCGGTTACACCCGTTTATTAAAATGTCCACCTTGATTGAAATTATTAAGGCATTCAACTCAAATTCATTTTGAAGCGCAGTGAAAAACCAGATACTTCTCCGAATTCTCTGCATTCTTAGAACGTTTCGCCGATCAGAAAGAATGTTTTCCTAGGAGGAAAATAATCTCTTCAAATCACAGGATACCAATGGTGAAGATTTTAATAGATGAAATACTCCGGTAGAGATGTCTACTAGAGCGTCTTCTTCGCCCCCATTGAGGACATTTCATATAGTAGTGGAGTATCCTGGATTTCTAGCCAGAACGGCATAAACCCTATTCACTACCCTCTGCCCAACATCACCTCTAATTTCATCAGGTTGCATTTTACATTCTCTACAATTTCTAACGATTTCGGTAAAGGCAACCCTATGGTGTTTGATACAGACAATGAAGCCCTAGTTGTTATAGATGTACCGTAAGCCAGAGCATTTTATGAAAATAAAGATTCTCTCGGAAATGAATTAATAAAAAATTTCAAGGCTTGGAAATGTTACTTATAAAAACCGACAGCCTCAATCATTGTACCCTACCTCGTTAGAAGAAACTCAGACCGCAACCCTAAGTTCAGCAGCAGTTCTCTATACACCAAGACACGATGCTACATAAAATTATTTTATTTTCTTCAGGTTAGCTGGCGCGAACTTATTCGGGGATATGTTGTAGTGCTTGGCCAATCAGATGAAGTGGATTAAATGCGGATAGAAATCGGGTAGGGCAGATGCCGCTTTCAGAATGTAGAGAGCAGCATCCGAACTTTTTCTTCTTGAATTCTTTACGTTACACCATGTTAAGACTGTCATTCACAAAACAGGCTACTTCTGAATATTTTGTGTGTTCCAGCACTCTGCAGCAAATCAGGAATGGCTTTGAGGGTTCTTCTCCATCGAACTATCCGTATGTGGTAGTTACTTGTATAGCAACGTACACTTTTCAGAGCCTCCTGGCAACAAAAATCTAAATAGTATTTCTTTAACGCTGATTCATTAGGAATCTGTTGCCTAATGCACTTTTGTAGAAGCCCGCGGTACTCAGCCACTTGAAGTCTGTACCATGGGAAGTTAGCAAAAACCATAGCGGAGATAAAATTCATTTTTTGAGTTCGGAGTCTTTTGCATCTACCTCAATAATATTTGCTTCGCAGACCATGACACTGCTTTGTTCTTTGTGTGTGCAGCACAGTGTATATGTTGCTCAAGTTGGAAGTTCATAGGGCACCCGATCTGCTTACTGTACGCTCGGCATAGAACAGTCTGTTCATCAGTAGAGAAAGCGTTTCCTCGTAAAACAAGATCTTAAAGTAAATGATAATTATGATAAAATGGGAGGCATCATGAACAAAAAATCGTCGTGAACCTCTAAGAACTCTTTGTCAAACTTCTTGTCGCACGCACTTCTTACCTGTGAATCGATTTTAATCGGCCGGCCGCTGTGACCGAGCGGTTCTAGGCCTTCAATCCGGAACCACGCGGTTACTACGGTTGCAGGTTCGAATCCGCCTCGGGCATGGATGTGTGTGATGTCCTTAGGTTAGTTAGGTTTAAGTAGTTCTAAGAGTAGGGGACTGATGACCTCAGATGTTAAGTCCCATAGTGCTTAGAGCTATTTGGACCATTTTTGGTAGAAGTCGCCTGTAGTCGTAATATGTCTTCTGTTTGACCCACGGCCAATTTTGTTGCACAAGAAATTCGTCACTACACACAATAATGGTTACTATACACAGTATTGTTATTGCATCTGCTTCGCCTTTGAGAACTGAAATTCCGAATCACAGAAAATAAAGCAGAAAACACGATCTTCATAATCCAGATTAGGGCGCAACTAACCATGTTTTATTGCACCAGAGCGTGATTTTTGGTGATAATCTACTTCCTGTCTTCCACTTTTATGGTAGGTCGGATTCGGATTCTGGAAACACATATATAAATTGATACAGTATACAATTAAGCAATGTAAAAAATTGTAATTATAGAGAAATACGTAAAGTACGTAACGATAACATGAAATATATCAACAGTGACAACATAATTCGACAACAGTTACAGGTTTCGCGTGCGTAAGAGCGAAGAAAAAGAATATATAATTACATAAATATCCGGGCTCTACAGCAACGTCGAACTGAATGATATCTAATACGTAACACTGTGTAGTGTCTGAAATGTTCTGTACTGACTGCGTTGAAGCCACTGTTGTAGTAGCTGTCCTTTACTGAACAATGTGATTCACCCATCATTGTTTTCTGGTTGCATTTATATAGCCTGAATTTCGTAAGAGTAACATAGCTAGTTCTGTAAAGGGGAATATCTTTTAGTAACTCATAAATAAATATCTTATGATATTGTCACTTATTTTTTCAGAAATACGTGTATAGAATTAAAGCCTCTTTGCATTAGTTCTCCTATAAATGAATATTTTGCCTAAATTTCTTGTTGCTTTTGCCCATAGTCAGCAGTAAGCTTACGAGTGTCACAGTTGGCCGACAAAGCGTTCCTGAAAGGAAAGTAACTTGTGAACTCAATGGATGGAAAGAGACTACTAACATGTCCAGTATAAGCCTTAAGTTCTCCTATTGAGTCATCACAGCCCTCACACAAACAATGTAATACCAAATAGGCCGACGATAGAGAATACAAATTACTCTGCGCACAATGATAACAAGAGTTTTACCGACACTTTTTTGAAGGGAAGTAATGTCTAGCGAATTGTATTTTTCTGAAACTGGCAGACCAGCGTCTTCTAGCAGTTCTGTGATCAGCTGCAGACTCGAACTAATCGGAATCCCTCCGTCATTCTGAATTTGTAGCGTTCAGCAGTAGTGAACAAAATTCAATAATGAATTCTCTAAAGTTAGGCAAATACGCTAAGTCTGTTGCTGGCTTATGCGAAAGAGTCAACTGCTAGATATAATTTACCATAAAATATACGTTTGATTCCCTTCAAAATG
Organism: Schistocerca piceifrons; assembly: GCF_021461385.2. Classification (NCBI taxonomy): domain Eukaryota; kingdom Metazoa; phylum Arthropoda; class Insecta; order Orthoptera; family Acrididae; genus Schistocerca; species Schistocerca piceifrons. The sequence goes on from NC_060140.1 coordinate 603,341,725, forward strand.
ACTTCATATAGAAGCTCTAAGACTTCGAATTATGAGCTGCTATCGAAGTACCTTGGTTTGCTCTCTAACAGATGGTGGTAACATTATTATACGTTGTTTCCTACAATACTTTATAATGTATCGAGTATTACCAGTTTCACGACAGTTTTTCAAGGATGACATTTATTTATTATCAGCATCTTAACAGACACGTCCATAGGGCTGCCTACATGTTTTATCAAAAGAAGTGTTTACCTTCATTGTCGACTTTTCTCAGAGATGCTTTATATATTTACAGGTACATTCGTTACATTACATCCTGCATCGTGGATGTGCAGTAGTATATTTTCGACATTCGTGTTAGTTCAGCATTATATTACGAACTTTTATTAGTTTTGGTATAGCTCATACCATTTCCAAAGGGGGTCGTTTTAAATAAGAGCACTGGGGAATTAATAGGATATAAATTTCGAATAGTGCTGACAAAATCTCATTGGGTCTGACGGAAAAGATTCAAGGAAGATATGTTATAGATGAACCAACTGGAAAGGAACCCTGAAACACTATCTAAACCGGAGTTCGCCATTAAGCATGCAACATGTCAAATAAACTTCTTCTTAATGACTCCTGTGCACCGTTCTGAAGTTCCTATTGATTGAGGAAAAAAAAAACTTTCTTCAGTGTGAGGAACATATAATTTTCTAAAGACATGTGGGACTGTCCCGAAGTAGCTACGACTGATGACATTGTTTTCCTTATGTGAAGATTATGAAGGTTAGATGCTGCCTCAACGAACAACATTTATTTTGAAACTTCCTGGCAGATTAAAACTGTGTGCCGGACCGAGACTCGAACACGGGACCTTTGCACTAGAGCAATTGACCGCAAAAGGCAAAGGTCCCTAGTTCGAGTCTCGGTCCGGCACACAGTTTTAATCTGCCAGGAAGTTTCAAATCATCGCACACTCCGCTACAGAGTGAAACACTCATTATGGAAACATCCCCCAGGCTGTGGCTAAGCCATATCTCCGCAATATCCTTTCTTTCAGGAGTGCTAGTTTTCCAAGGTTCGCAGGAGAGCTTCTGTAAAGTTTGGAAGGTAGGAGGCGAGGTACTGGCAGAGGTAAAGGTGTGAGGACGGGCCGTGAGTCGTGCTTGGGTAGCTCAGTTGGTAGAGCACTTGCCCGCGGAAGGCAAAGGTCCCGAGTTCGAATCTCGGTCCGGCACACAGTTTTAATCTGCCAGGAGATTTCAAATCAGCGCACACTCCGCTGCAGAGTGAAAAATCTCATTCTGGAATATTTATTTTATTAATGGTCGGTATAGTATCTTTAATTTTAGAAATCTTTATGTTCCAGAGATTCAGAGCCATGATTTAACGACATGGATTATATTTCCATGAAGTAAAGCACAACTTGATTACAAATAGAGACGTCATCGTTTAACTAATTAAGATTCGGTTCTAATTTCCAGGTGCACTCTGTGCTTTGTCTGGGATCGCCATTGCCACAGTCGACATGGTGTTCCCACATCGCTTCTCCACTATCCTCGAAGTGGATTACGACACGCCGTATGACCGTCACATCATTATCGAGGAAAGTCATGACCGTAAAAACGCCGCAGCAGCGCACCGCCTCGAAGCGCCGCCAGGGGCGGGTCTTGGAACGAGGATTCTCAGGCGAGTATATCATCTCTGACTATTGTTCAACCTGAGGACTGCTTGTTGGCAAAAATAATGCGTGTAAAAACCGCCACTTCCTACACTACTACTCACAATTACAACTTGAAACAAGTTGTTATATGAAAAACTGTTAATGATAGTGGGCTCCATAATAATTTAATTTAGTTAATTTATCTGATCATGACTCTGCTTGGCTGCCACTTCAGTTTATAGAGGAGCAGTTCCAACTCACAGACTCCTGCTTCAGCAAAGTATAGGTTTACTTTTCTCTGCAGCTCGTACTAAGTCAAATTCCCCATCAAGACAATATTCCTGGGAGAAGACTTTCCATCTCTACAATCTGTTCCCCTGGTAATGTGACACAGAAGCTTGCGCTGTGTATCTTTATCACCAAATAATTACTTAGAGGCATAAAAGAGGGACTTCTTTTTGGGAGCTGTTGCAAGCTCAGTTCTGGGACCAATACATCTTCAAAATTTCCGCAACAGCAGTTTCTGCACAGATGATGAGACATGTCCTTCGTATTAGTGCCTCCTTCCAATCTAATTAAATACATTGCGTGGAAAATATTGTTCCCTGAAGACAACCTCATAGAAACATAAAATTGTCATCAAATTTCCATCGACATATCATCAAATTTTCATTGACATCACAAATAGTTCTGTGATTGTTGATCCAGCTCAGAGGCTAGAGTGAAGAGTGGCAGAGTTAGTTGAAAGTAGAAGTACTACGCAGGTACACACACATTCATCTGAACCCTCTGCCTCTACTTCTTTAGTTCCAAATAAACCAGTGTTATCAGAATTGCTACACCTAGAAATAACGGACAAAATGAAACTAAACCTGGAAGACGTATATGACAGTATATCAGCAGTAAATGATTAATACCATGCGTGAGTGGAAATATCAGTGTTACACCAAACACGTCCCGTGAGTAAGCTCCCTACCAACAGCTAACTTGCTTGCTCGTTATAATCCGTTTCCATCCACCCATTTATCGTGGATATCATAGTCAAGCCTCAGAAATCTGTTGTGGCAAAGTCATAGCAATACCAACTTCAAAGTCGTGTCATGCGACGGTCACTGACGCACTACTCGTCATCACAATAACACCACATATTTTAATAATATTATTCATATGTATTGTCAAATTATCAGACCTTCTTAAACGTTCACGCTCTGCAGCTTTAGCGTTATATATAATATCATGTTTTGGATAGGAAAAATTTCAAAAATAGACTTGCTTTTCCTGTTTTCAGTCACTGTGTTGTACGTGATCATTTTATTTTGGCTGGGATAATTTGTCACTGACGAAAGAAAATGTTTGCTTGACAGAAGCGTGAAATAAGTATAGTATGTGGTCTTATTACAAAGTCTGGAGAGAATTTGATATAGGTTTTCAAATGTTGCAGTTTCTCCTTTAGGCTTGATTATAAAACTTGCTTAGTCAGGAAATAGAACTATTTCTCTTTCTTGGCGATACCGTGGCAGATCAGTTATATGTAACAAGCACAACATTGGATCCAACTTCTTTTCTTAAGATGCTATTTCGTTGCGTACACTCTTTGGATTTCATAATGTGACACTCTGGAAACTTTTAGTTAAATAGGGTGAAAACCAGTTACCAACAAGATCCCAATAGCTGAGCTTCTCTAGGATAATATCTTGAACTATACGATTAAATGCTCTTTACAAGTCACGGAAAATACCATGTGGTAATATTTTGTCATTTAAATGTTATACAATCTGATTCATGATTTGAAAAATAGTGTGTTCTGTGGAGCACCCGTTTTGAAATCCAAACTAGGTATCTCATTTTAAGACACATATGTTACGGTTTTTTCATACACAGTCTCTTCCAGTACCTTCGAGAAGCAGTTAATTAGTGAGACTGGTTGGTAACTATTAACATCTGTCTTACTACCTTTCTTGTAAAGGGATATCACAATAGAACATTTCAGTCCCTCTCAAAATGCCCCCTGTGATAGTGATGTAAGTATACATGACTGAAAACATGAAGTATTTTTTTAGCAATTTACTTGAAATAGCATAAACCACGTGAGAGTTCTTGATTTGTAGGGTTTAATTACATTTTAAATTTCTTTGGCAGACCATGAAGTAAGCGTGATTTCCCTATATGTATGTGACGTAGATTCATGTATATATTCTACTGCAATATCGCTTAATGTGTCTATGAGCTACTTGAAGGAAGTGATTGTTATTAAGAACGTTGAGTACGTGATTGCTATCATTTGTTATTTGGCTGATTTCTTAAATCACAAAGTCCTCGCATTTCCTATCTGATCTTCCATTTAATCTTTCACCTGTCATTGATATACACATAATTTTACCTCCAGTTTTATTAATTTCAGTCAATATAAACAGTATTTTAACCACTTTTCTTAAGACAGTGCAGTATTTCATGAAATACAAAATAAGTTCTGCTTCTCTGTTAGTTCCAGCTAGTTCATACATTTTTTTCCTTGCATAATACACTGAAGCGCCAAAGAAACTGGCATAGGCATGCGTATTCAAATACATAGATGTGTAAGCAGGCAGAATATGGCGCAGCGGTCGGCAACGCCTATATAAGACACCAAGTGTCTGGCGCAGTTGATAGATCAGTTACTGCTGCTACAATGGCGTGTTATCAAGATTTAAGTGAGTCTGGTGTTACAGTCGGCGCACGAGCGATAGGACACAGCACTTCCGAGGCAAAAATGAAGTGGGATTTTCCCGTACGACCATTTCATGAGTGTACTGTGAATATCAGGAATTCGGGAAAACATCAAATCTCCGACATCGCTGTGGCCGGAAAAAGATCCTGCAAGAACGGGGCCAACGACGACTGAAGAGAATCGTTCAACCTGACGGAAGTGCAGCCCTTCCGAAAAAATTTTTGCAGATTTCAATGCTGACACATCAGCAAGTGTAATAAGAGTGCGGACCATTCAACGAAATATCATCGATATGGGCTTTTGGAGCCGAAGACCCACTCGTGTACCCTTGATGACTGCACGACACAAAGATTTATGCCTCACCTGAGCCTGTCAACACTGACATGAGACTGTTGATGACTGGAAACATATTGCCTGGTAAAACGAGTCTCGTTTCGAATTGTATCGAGTGGATGGACGTATATGGGTATCGAGACAACCTCATGGATCCATGGGCCCTGCATGTCAGCAGAGGATTGTTCAAGCTGCTGGAGGCTATGTAATGGTGTGGGGCGTGTGCAACGTTGGAGTGATACGGGACCCCTGATTCATCTTGATACGACTCTGAAAGATGACATGTACGTAAGCATCGTGTCTGATCACTTGCACCCGTTGATGTCCGTTGTGCATTCCGACGGACTTGGGCTATTCCAGCAGGACAATACGACACCCCACACGTCCAGAATTGCTACAGAGTGGCTCCAGGAACACTCTTCTGAGTTTAAACACTTCCGTTGGCGACCGAAATCCCCAGATATGAACATCATTTTGCATATCTGGGATGTCTTGCAACGTGCTGTTGAGAAGAGCCCCCCCTCCCCCCCCCCCCCACCCCAAAAAAAAGGAAACAAAAAAGAAACAAACGGGATAACATTGCCATGGGCGGAGAGTATGCAGTACGGATTTCTGGCCGCGAGGGATTAGCCGAGCGGTCTAGGGCGCTGCAGTCTTGGACTGTGCGGCTGGTCCCGGCGGAGGTTCGAGTCCTCCTTCAGGCATGGGTGTGTGTGTTTGTCCTTAGGATAATTTAGGCTAAGTAGTGTGTAAGCTTAGGGACTGATGACCTTAGCAGTTAAGTTCCATAAGATTTCATACACATTTGAACATTTTTGAACGGATTTCTGCCGCTAGGCGTGTAGGCGCGTACAGCGCAACTCATTGCCAGTTGAATGCCGTCTGTGTTGTCGACTTGGCTTGTTCTATTCAGCTGCAGTGATTGTTTGTGGTAGCACTGTTTCGTTCTCGTTTCGTTTTTTATGATGGCAACTTAAAGTGCACAACGTGCAGCGGTGAATTCATGTGTACCAGTGATTTGCTCGATTTAAACATGGTGACATGTCGATTGATGACAAACCTCGTTCTGGACGTCCGTCAACTGCCTGAATAGACGAAAATGTAAAAAAAAAATGTGAGACCTTGTGCTCACAGACAGTCGACAGAGAATTGATCAACTGTCAGAGATTACTGCAACAGTGTTCATCAAGAAAGACCGAATTTGTGGCAGCCAGAAGACTGGTTCTTCTACCACGACAACGAGTGCACACACAGCCATCACTGTTCGACGGTTTTTGGTTAAAAATGACATGGCTCCGCTGTCTCACGCACCTTACTAGCTTGACCTGACCCAGTGCGACTTTTTCTTATTTCAACGCTTGAAAAGGGCATGAAAGGACACGTTTTGACAACATTGAACAAGTCAAGGAAAAAAAAAAAACGAGGGAGGTGCTGTCATCCGTTTCTAAAGATGACTAAAAATGTTTCGAGCAGTGGAACCACCAGTGGGGCAAATGCATTAGTTGTAATGGAGAGTATTTTGAAGGGGATGAGGTTGTTTTGTAAACAATTTGAAAACATATAGCTTTTAAAAAATAATCCTGTTCTTTTTGGGTACCCCTATTGTAAGCTTTTAATTGGAAAATTGTTCTAAAATGCTATTTTTGCGGATAAGTAGCTAAAAAATTTCCATGGCTATTGGCTGCACCAGAAATATGGCCCAGTGTTCTATAATTCCTAAATACAGCCCAGGTCCTGACACAACACTTAGTGTTATCCAGAGAAAGTAACTGTTAAAGATTGGTAGAAAAACAAGCTACGAACATATTATCCTGGAACAGGCAACTGTCCTATTATAGACATCCCTCCAGTTGTAAGTGTACCTCCTCCTATTACATTTGCACCTCCTTTGGTCACTATAATTGATTTCGTTTGTATATTTCCATTTTGTGATGTAGTTGACGATCGACAATGAATAGATGAAGTTGATGAAATAAAATTTTAATTGAAACGCGATTTATTAATGAAGAATACAACTTCTGCTGTCATACAAATACAAAATCATCCTGACTGTTAATGCGTGCTTTGCTACAGTTACATTTTTTGTTTATTTGTTGTTTACGGCTCTTTAGGCGGTTCCTCATAACCTTGTATCCTAGCCTCTTCATCCTTGTATAAATATTCTTTCAAATTTCTTTGTTGCATATCCTCCTCCACAGGGTCTTCCGCTTTCTCTCTTGCGTGGAGTCCATCGTTCATCCCACAATCTCATCACAAGCTCATACCATTTTAAACTCCGGTTTCATTTCTTCGGCGATGCACATGATATCTTTGTTTGCGATCTTCTCTTGCTTGGAACTTATACAGCTTCTTCTCAAAAAATCCATTTTCGCAGCCTCAAATCTTCTTTACCTAGTTTTGTCGTTCCCAACAATTCTCCTTCATATAAAAAGTGCTTTGTATTATTGTTTCGTATGTAAGTAACTTTCTTTTTCCTAATTTTGTCTGACCAGAGGATGGAATTCTGCTTAGTGGCTGCTTGTTTAGTTTTTGTTGTCCTCTGTCTTATTTCTTGTTTACTGGATCCTGATCTGAGATTATATCTCATAGATATTTATTATTTTGATATACCTTAGTAGTATTTCCAGCTATGATAATGTCATGCTGTTTGCCTTCTGTACATAAATATTTTCTTTTAGTCTGGTCTTTGTTTATGGATTTTCTTCATCATATACGCTGTATCATAGTCATCTTTGGGCAATATTATTTGTACATTGGCGTATAGTAGACTCGATAATGAATTCCCAACTGTGTCTACGACCATTCCTCCACACTTTTTCAGCCATTCTTCAAAAACTTCGTTCAGATAATACTTGAACAAAGTAGTTGTTTTACAATACCCTTTTCTAAGACCTTTGATTGGTCGCATAACTAGGAAGGTTCCCTTCCCATTTTAATTATCGTCTGTTTTTTAACTGCACCAACATGTGTCTTTTTTATTCTGAAACTATATTTACGTCCTAATCAGGCCGTGGCTCATACAGAAGTGGCGCGTTTTTGTTTGCTGTGCTCTCCGAAAGACACTGTTGGCGTCGGTAATAAACTTAGTATTCCTTCCTTAACCCACTGACGTTATCTACGTATTATGATACGTCGCATTCGGGTAGTTCCATTTCATTTCAGACAATAGGCAACTTTGCAGCTTTCATGGAAGTTTAGTTTTCCGTCATTTAAAATAGACGGTAAACTAATATATTTTGAAAACTCGCAGCTGTGATAAACAAGTGCTTTCGGCTTCTTTTAAGCGCCTAAGTTGCCGTATTTTGATTAAATCACGCGGTTCTGAGATCGTAACTCGGAGACTATTGAAAGTAAAATACTCAGACTTAAAACTGTAGGTAATACTGAGTTGTTTGAGGTGATTTTCACCCGGTATTTTTGGAGCTTAAATTTAATCTTAATTTTCATTTTTTTCTGCAAACCTCATTTTAAATGCAATAAAAATGACCCCATATTGTTCAGCATTTGATTAAAAAACAATATTAGTAAACTTTTTATGATATCTTCGATGGAAAGCTTTAGAAAAAATAGAAAGTAAATACTCGTAGAAATAGTGATCACACTCCATAACGAGGCGGTCGTCGGTCGCCTGTTCCTTTTTCCCGGCAGCACATCGCAGCCTAAGTACTGCGTGAGCATAAATATTTTTTATTTTATTATTTTTTTCCAAGTTCCAGACAAGGAGTTCCACAGATCTTAAAACAGAAATCAATCTGTAGGAAAAAGACGTTCAAGCCTACGTCAGTTTAATCTTCACGAAAATGGTGTTTATGCTTGACACACGAATAAAAGGTTTTTAAAACTTGTATTAATTATTGTCCTGTTATTGTTATATACCTTCATCAAAAACAGACATCCAGCTACTGAAATCCGATGTAAGGTTCTTCAGTTACACGAGACAAATTGTCGCGATCGGAAAGTCACGCAACTTTTACCGAATTTTAACTTGTAAAAACTTAAGAGATAAATTTGTAAATGTTACAATAATTGCCGTATGTAAAAGTTATTAATGATTTTAAAGAACCATGAGGTCAGTTTTCTCATTTTTCATTCTATTTGAAATGGAACACAATTTTTACTCTCGTAGACTACATAATTGGTTGAATTTTACCATGCTGAGAAATTAGAAGGCTCGATCTGCATTATTTGGTAAAGAAAACTTTCTGTAGTCAGGATCGCATAAGTTCGTATTTATGCCTGAAAACCGCTTTCGTCAGATATAGGCCTAACTGTCGTCTTTTTGTCTCCGAAACATTTTTGCTACCAAATGGGGCTCATTGTGAATGAGAGCTCTAGGCTACGTTGTCATTCTGGTGGAATAAGTATTGCACCTTAGTATAAGTGTTTTATTTCTGGCAGACCTTTATATGAAGTGCTGTATTTTATCCACCACAATGACAACATGACATGAGGCTCTAACCCGCAATGAACACGTTTAGCAACAAAAACGTTTCTAAGACCAGAAGATTACAGATATATCTGTCGAAACTGGTTGTCAAAAATAAAGACAAATTTATGCGGTCTTGGTTATTGAATTGTTAGTTCATTATGGAAAATTATATAATAATAATTATATGTTAGCGTACTTTGCTCTAACAAGGTCAGATTCCTGTAAGACTGGCTTGAAACTTTCCGAAAGACAATAACGAGAAAATAAACGATTCGTGAACGCAGCGTAATGGTTGTGTGGTGTTGCGCAGGCGGCTGTCGAAGCGCGAGCGCCTGGAGGAGCGCCAGGGCGTGGACAACGAGGGCTTCGAGATGGACCCGCCCAAGTCGCCGTGGCGCTACCCGTTCCCGAGGCCCGGCCCCCCGCGCGCCGACCTGCCGCCGCCCTTCCGCAGGACTATCTCGCAGGACTCTGCCGCCAGCTCGAGCGGCGCCTCCAGCCTGGGGCTGTCCTTCCTGCAGCGCGAGTGCGCCGCCGCCGCCGCCGCCGCCGCTGCCGCCCCCGCAGCCGTGGCCCCCGCTGCTGCCGCCCCCGCCGCCTCTGCGACGAGTGCCGCCGTCCAGACGGACCCCTTGCCTGTCGTCAGATAACGCACTCGCCACCGCCCGGCCGACTCTCCGCGAACTGTTCACTCTCTGAGGGGTCACCACGTCTCATCGGAACCTAGAAGCGCGGGGACAGTTCCCCGAAAGTAGGTAGATCTCACTAGGATATACCAAAAAAACTCGTAGATGTAGTGCTCGCCGCGTCGCGAGGTACGCGTCGAGTCGCGATCGACGTGTTCCACCTCACCGACAGGTCCGCAGGAAGTGTGGAAACTTCCCTGTTCGCACCTGTCTGAGGGCAGGTCGTCAGATGAAACTGGAAGAAATCCAAAGAACCAGTAAACAGTTTAGAGGAAATGACAATGCCCGATGCTCTTCAGCTCGATGAAATGTCAATATCGACAAGTCTACTTTTATATCCGACAAATACTGGGTGAATTGAGCTGTCTAGTGGCCCCTTTCAGCGTTGCCAGTGCTAACAGAACACTTGCCAGGCAGTTCCTTTATGCTGCAGACTGCTTTATGCTTTTTTCTGCTAAAGTAAACCTACAGTACGCTTGAGTGATCATAAATTATGAACTGAGGATATTTGCATGACCTGTATTATCTCCTACGTATTATCGTAAAGTATTTGTAATCTTTAACATTTTAGTCATGTTTTGAATGATATAGTGTAGCTGTACTAGGTGATAAGGTATCATCTAAAAATTGGAATTGCTGAATCTCTTGTTTAAAAGAACTATTCAGCGCAAGGACAAACAATAATTTATAGGGGGGACTAGAATTGGGATGTGAAGTATTTTTAATATTTTGGAAGACAAATGGAGACTTGTTAGTAGCCATAATAAATTTTTGTTTCTGACCCTGTTAAAAACCAGCATAATACCAACTTCTAATCATTTTCTTAAAAGAAAAACATACTGTACTATATTTTTTTCTGGTTCCTGAGAACTGGGTGGGGAGGCTGGTTAGCTCCCCCCTCCTCCTCTTACTCTTGGTCATTGCTGCCCTTCATACAGTGATATACTATACAGGATCTCTCCAATCTAAATTTTACTGGCTTGTAGGTGTACTTCAGTCATATGAATTCCCCCCTCCCTCTCCCATCACAGTTGTTCTTCCTAATTCCTTGAGATTTTTTACTTTCACTCTGCTCCATTTCCCCCATTTCATTCAGCAAATCAGACTTTGTGTCTTATGATAATCACATGCAGGTTTTACAGCTATTTCCTAATCTTCATATTTTTCTTACTCTTTCACATAACATGTCTGTACCCTGTATTGATGTACATTGTGGTGCTTATCAGTCCCCATGGGATTACTCACCCACATAAGTACTCAGCAAAGTACTGAATACTCCACATGGAGCAGTTACAATTTGTGCACTAAATATGAGCAATATTTATTTCATTCAACAGCATTGGAGCAAACACTTAAATTCTTATATCTATATTCAGTTGTCATTTTCTTTGGGGAGCAATGTATTTGTAGCTACTGAGGCCTGAAAACCCCATCTTAAATAGCAGATCCTGATATGGTTTTAATTTGTGACTGAACTGGAAACTTAATTAGCACCAGTGCAATAAAAAGAGGACCTTTCATAAGTAACCATAAAGCTGATCAGTCATAAATTTCTTCCATAAAGTACTCAAAATATTAATTTTGAAGCTGATCTAAGGTATTTATAGCATTTCTTTACACTCCTTTCAGATGTGTATAAGCTGTATTCATTCCGACAAGCTAATGACATCACAGTTAGTGAAAAAATGGAAACTGTTTATCAAACATTTGTAGCTCACTGACAAACTGGCCACTAGGCAGGTCAAGCGGATATTTGCCAGTTTATAATTTTACTTCTTAATCAGTAATATTTTCCAAAGTTATTATGATAACATGGAGTTCTAGTACACATGAGGTTAACTGCAAGCTGTAAATACACATTCATGACATTTTTTTAACACCGTGGCATGGTGAGGTGGCAGTGTATCATTTGGATGGATGTGTTCCTACATTTATGTACTCCATATATTTCTATAGTCCATCTGCTGCTTGTCTGTTTTATCATTATTTGAAGAATGTAATCTTTCAATGTTACAAAAAAAAATTATTATCATCTATGAGGAATAGAGATTTATGTATTACTTTGCATTTTAGTTGCCCTATAAAATCATGTAACATTTATTTTTGTTTCTTAAAAGTTTATCACATATGAAAGTCTAACTGAAGGTCACTTCCAGTCCTTAATTATTAGTTCTTGATATTTTGTATGCTTTCAGTCTTCTTAATAAACAAAAATTATTTTGTAAAAAGCAAGTTACATACTTTTTTTAATAATCCATGGCACTTGAATGTCTGTGGTTTCCTATGGCTGTATGCTTAATTTATTATTTTATTTAGCTGTATACTATAGTGAGAAAATAAGTAAAGTCAAGTGTGATATTGTATGGCATGTAGAGTACCTGTAACGCTTGTTACATAATTTTTTCAACTCTTTCATTTTCTGCATCTAAATTACTTTTCTACATTGAGATACACATCCTTTCCGTATTTCATAGCCTTGTGTTGCAAAAAGTGACATAATAATACTGCTTGTTAGAACACTCAAGCATGGAGAATTTAGCAAATGAAATAATGCAATTGCTTATAAAATAAATTTAGTAAATAATTTGAAGGAAAATCATAAAATCAGAAATGTAATGGCATATCCTGTAGGCCTATCATATAGCTTCCATATTCATATTTAACTATATGGATGATAACAATTAGCCCATTTAGCTACAAGAGGGAGACTGGGTAGTATCTGTATCTCAAGTGGAAAAAGAATTTGTTACTACATTACAATAGACATTTGGTGATCTCTGAGGGATCTTGGAGAAATTTGAGAGACATATTGTTGAAAACAATTGCCCTAGTTTACATGTCTTCTATTGAAAATACAAAATTTTGGAGTTCAGCAAAAATTGTCATTTGTGATGGATGTACACTGATATAACATCGTGTCACTAAAAATGTAACAATATATGCAATTCCTCTGAAATTGGTTCTGCAACCAATAGTAATAGAAATGTTCATTATGTTTTGTGGTGACCTCATTCAAGTTTATGACTGTTTCCCATGACCAGATATATAAACTCTTTTTATTTAAAAAATCATAGCTTTCCTTAGCAGCTATTGTGATGATTGCAATTACATTTGATAGTTGAGAATATATTTATTATAACTTGAACAAGCTGTAAAATTCAAATAAATGATTTATTTGTGATAGCCAACAATTTTTTAACAGATTAGATGTTAAAATTACAAAATACCAAATAGGTACTTCATTTTAGACAATATAAATATTATTAATATTGAGAATAAATGATTCAGTGCAATATAATGATACTATTGTAGATACTGTGAATGCTGATACAACATACCATAATATCTTCATGGTATGTCTGTATAGAGCAAGAGAAAACTTTACTATTTGTCTTTATAAGCAAGTGAAATGAGGTGTATTGGTCTGGTATGTGAGACTGACAACTTCATGATCTGAAGGACTGGGCTAATGCTCTGCTCATGTGATGGAAATTTTATCAAATGGAAATCAATAATTAGCTTTGTGATATTATCATGTAATCTTTCTCCTTAACAAATGGTTTTCTTTTATTAGCTGAAATTTTATTTTAATCTCTCTTTCATGTAGTTCTGTTGTTACATGACATCACTGATCACTGTAAGCTTATAAATATGTGAATATTTTATTAGTTTTCTGTTTGTAAATTTTGTTTATATGTAAAAATGACTACAATGTAATCTGGTGTTCCTATTTGTATAAAATGAATATGAAAGTGTGATTTTGATGCTAATTGGCATCAGTTTAGTGTAATATTTTATAATCTATAAATTGTACACAATAGAATAAATATTGTTCATGTGGAGTGTTTGAAGGTTCTTGTTTTCATTTATGTGGCATTCACCCCCTCTACTATTGTAGGGTATATAAAAAATTTTAGCAAGACACAATATTTTTGCTTTAAAGGCCTGCCAGAGACATCAGGTGCTTTGAAATATAAATAGTGAAGCAGTGTAAGATGGAAAGTTGATTTAATTATCACAGTTGTTCTTTTTTTTTAATTTTTTAAGTGAGCATGCTGTGATACTTCTGGAGTGAAAAGAGAGTGTTTTTACAAAGGTAATGATCAGAAGACTTAGAATTCACCTTGAAAATTAGTCGTATTTATTACAGTAAACACATTCACAATGAAGAAGTATATGTGGGAATAAGAAGTAATATCTTACAAAGCAAGGACATTCAACTTAGAAGTAAATGATGCAGTCAGAACTGCAAACTGTATTGTCTAATAATGATTGTCATGAAACAATGATTAACTTACAGGACATTAATCAGTCTCTATTAAAATTTTAAATGAAAAAGAAACATGTATGCAAGGCATAATAAAATGTGAAAGGCAGAAGTATAGAAGTACATTTACACAGGCCATATTTTACAGCAATGTGTGGCCGCAGTATAGATGTCATCAACATTAGAATGATGTGCACACAATAAATGGCAATGCTGGTAATTTAACAGGCTGTTAAAGGTAGGTAGAAAGGTGTGGCTGAATCTTACATTAACTGCAATCTGAGAAAAACAACATATCACCACAACTGTTTTACAATATTAGCCATTAAAATTGCAACAACCAAAATGATAGCAAATAATTAAATTTTCTCTTATGTATTCAGTATGATTGGAAGAACTATTCAATGCTGCTTCAGTTCTACATCAGAGTTCATCAATCATAGTGGTTGGTGTCTGTTGGTATGTCAGTCTCTCAGCCGCTCATAACCATGTTTTCAATGGTGAGAGAGTGCGGGCCAGGACAACCAACATGTGGGGTGTTGGGTTAAAATGATACTGTCTGCTTATGTAGTATAGAAGTCGAAATTTTCGGTAGTCTGTGTGATTTTTGGATGCCACAGCCTTTTACAAGGGCCTAAAACTTCTTGTGCTAACATCCAACGATAGAGAATGTGCTGTTCATAGTCTTTAGTCTACAGGCCCACCACTCAGCTCCCAAAACTGAAATAACATGTTCAAACTCCCTGAGAATAATGCAGAATAATCAGAAATAATGAAAGTAAATAAAAGTCTGTTTTCATTTTACTCATCACTATATTATGTCAAAATTCCACAAGCACAAATATTAGTTTTGAAAATCATTAAAACCTGTCTTATCATACTTGGCACTCAACACAGTTCAGACATTATTTTTACTCTTTACTTCTAATTATGGAAAATTAAGTGCTTCCCTTGAAAACAGAGAATAATTTTGGACACTTGCCACTTGCCACCTAAGGCTGAAGTAGTCACTGCCATTGACAAAATCATGGCACATTTAATAGCAAAGTTTAACACATTTTCATATGACTGACAATGCTCAAATAACCTCCATGTGCAGACACCTTATTGTTTGTATATGTTCAGATTGCAAATGAAGCATTGTCTCCAAAATTACTTCCAGCAGTGCCAGGTCAGCACCCTTTATGACTACAAAGTTATTTATATCATTGTTAGTTGCAAGCTAAAAATGATCTCAATTTTTCTCTACGTAAATCTGTACTTTATTTAAGTTCTATAAATTCCTTTGACCAATAACTCTTAAATTTTGACCTCCAGAATTTTTAAAACGGGACTGAGGATAGATAGTGGCCTCTGAACTGTCTCCATTGGAATTCTGTAACTTTGAACAATTACAATCTTCAATATTATCTAGAAATGTGGTACAGCTTCATTATTACTTATATCAAATACTAGCTTAGTATCTGCTGTTTCACTCACAGAGTCTGTATAGTCTGTACAGATCTTTTTTTTTAATCGAATTTTTATGTTGCTCACAATTTGCAACATCTTCTAAACATTTCATGCTAATTAAGGCCATAGAAGCATGGTACTTTCCAAAAGTATGTCCAACCAAAAAGCGACTCTGGTAGCTGGAGCCCAAGGTTTTTTGTCAGTCATGCCTTTTTCATTTTCATGATGGTATTTCTATAGAAAGTTTCATCCCCTAACATATATTTCTTTATATCTAACCTAGAAATGGAATATCAATTTTTGTATACATAGATTTAAAATTTCTCAAAAATAAATATATTCCTAACATTTTTCATTCCCCATTTAACCCCCTAGGTGCTGAGTTTCCAGGAATAGTTAAAGACATATTTTTTACTAACAGAGAACCCAAATACAAATTTTCATATATTTAGCTTGCAATGATTTCAAAATGAAATAATTTCATAAAAATTTCGTCTTCTATTTCACTCCCTGAGGGATTGAATTTCCAAAAACACTGAAACACATTTTTTTTTTTTAAATTTCTGCTCGAGAAGACAAATATCATTTTTTATATATAAAAACAAAGATAAGGTGACTTACTGAACGAAAGCGCTGGCAGGTCGATAGACACACAAACAAACACAAACATACACACAAAATTCTAGCTTTCGCAACAAACTGTTGCCTCATCAGGAAAGAGGGATGGAGAGGGGAAGACGAAAGGAAGTGGGTTTTAAGGGAGAGGGTAATGAGTCATTCCAATCCCGGGAGCGGAAAGACTTACCTTAGGGGGAAAAAAGCACACACGCACATATCCATCCACACATACAGACACAAGCAGACATATTTAAAGACAAAGAGTTTGGGCAGAGATGTCAGTCGAGGCAGAAGTGTAGAGGCAAAGAAGTTGTTGAAAGACAGGTGAGGTATGAGTGGCGGCAACTTGAAATTAGCGGAGATTGAGGCCTGGCGGATGACGAGAAGAGAGGATATACTGAAGGGCAAGTTCCCATCTCCGGAGTTCGGATAGGTTGGTGTTGGTGGGAAGTATCCAGATAACCCGGACGGTGTAACACTGTGCCAAGATGTGCTGGCCGTGCACCAAGGCATGTTTAGCCACAGGGTGATCCTCATTACCAACAAACACTGTCTGCCTGTGTCCATTCATGCGAATGGACAGTTTGTTGCTGGTCATTCCCACATAGAATGCATCACAGTGTAGGCAGGTCAGTTGGTAAATCACGTGGGTGCTTTCACACGTGGCTCTGCCTTTGATCGTGTACACCTTCCGGGTTACAGGACTGGAGTAGTTGGTGGTGGGAGGGTGCATGGGACAGGTTTTGCATCGGGGGCGGTTACAAGGATAGGAGCCAGAGGGTAGGGAAGGTGGTTTGGGGATTTCATAGGGATGAACTAACAGGTTATGAAGGTTAGGTGGACGGCAGAAAGACACTCTTGGCGGAGTGGGGAGGATTTCATTAAGGATGGATCTCATTTCAGGGCAGGATTTGAGGAAGTCGTATCCCTGCTGGAGAGCCACATTCAGAGTCTGGTCCAGTCCCGGAAAGTATCCTGTCACAAGTGGGGCACTTTTGTAGTTCTTCTGTGGGGGATTCTGGGTTTGAGGGGACGAGGAAGTGGCTCTGGTTATTTGCTTCTGTACCAGGTCGGGAGGGTAGCTGCGGGATGCGAAAGCTGTTTTCAGGTTGTTGGTGTAATGATTCAGGGATTCCGGACTGGAGCAGATTCGTTTGCCACGAAGACCTAGGCTGTAGGGAAGGGACCGTTTGATGTGGAATGGGTGGCAGCTGTCATAATGGAGGTACTGTTGCTTGTTGGTGGGTTTGATGTGGACAGACGTGTGAAGTTGGCCATTGGACAGGTGGAGGTCAACGTCAAGGAAAGTGGCATGGGATTTGGAGTAGGACCAGGTGAATCTGATGGAACCAAAGGAGTTGAGGTTGGAGAGGAAATTCTGGAGTTCTTCTTCACTGTGAGTCCAGATCATGAAGATGTCATCAATAAATCTGTACCAAACTTTGGGTTGGCAGACTTGGGTAACCAAGAAGGCTTCCTCTAAGCAACCCATGAATAGGTTGGCGTATGAGGGGGCCATCCTGGTACCCATGGCTGTTCCCTTTAATTGTTGGTATGTCTGGCCTTCAAAAGTGAAGACGTTGTGGGTCAGGATGAAGCTGGCTAAGGTAATGAGGAAAGAGGTTTTAGGTAGGGTGGCAGGTGATCGGCGTGAAAGGAAATGTGCCATCGCAGCGAGGCCCTGGACGTGTGGAATATTTGTGTATAAGGACATGGCATCAATGGTTACAAGGATGGTTTCCGGGGGTAACAGATTGGGTAAGGATTCCAGGCGTTCAAGGAAGTGGTTGGTGTCTTTGATGAAGGATGGGAGACTGCATGTAATGGGTTGAAGGTGTTGATCTACGTAGGCAGAGATACGTTCTGTGGGGGCTTGGTAACCAGCTACAATGGGGCGGCCGGGATGATTGGGTTTGTGGATTTTAGGAAGAAGGTAGAAGGTAGGGGTGCGGGGTGTCGGTGGGGTCAGGAGCTTGATGGAGTCAGGTGAAAGGTTTTGCAGGGGGCCTAAGGTTCTGAGGATTCCTTGAAGCTCCGCCTGGACATCGGGAATGGGGTTACCTTGGCAAACTTTGTATGTGGTGTTGTCTGAAAGCTGACGCAGTCCCTCAGCCACATACTCCCGACGATCAAGTACCACGGTCGTGGAACCCTTGTCCGCTGGAAGAATGACGATGGATCAGTCAGCCTTCAGATCACGGATAGCCTGGGCTTCAGCAGTGGTGATGTTGGGTGTAGGATTAAGGTTTTTTAAGAAGGATTGAGATGCAAGGCTGGAAGTCAGAAATTCCTGGAAGGTTTGGAGAGGGTGATTTTGAGGAAGAGGAGGTGGGTCCCGCTGTGATGGAGGACGGAACTGTTCCAGGCAGGGTTCAATTTGGATGGTGTCTTGAGGAGTCGGATCATTAGGAGTAGGATTAGGATCATTTTTCTTCGTGGCAAAGTGATACTTCCAGCAGAGAGTACGAGTGTAGGACCATAAATCTTTGACGAGGGCTGTTTGGTTGAATCTGGGAGTGGGGCTGAAGGTGAGGCCTTTGGATAGGACAGAGGTTTCGGATTGGGAGAGAGGTTTGGAGGAAAGGTTAACTACTGAATTAGGGTGTTGTGGTTCCAGATTGTGTTGATCGGAATTTTGAGGTTTTGGAGGGAGTGGAGCTGGAAGTGGGAGATTGAGTAGATGGGAGAGACTGGGTTTGTGTGCAATGAGAGGAGGTTGAGGTTTGCTGGAAAGGTTGTGAAGGGTGAGTGAGTTGCCTTTCCGGAGGTGGGAAACCAGGAGATTGGATAGTTTTTTGAGGTGGAGGGTGGCATGCTGTTCTAATTTACGGTTGGCCTGTAGGAGGATGCTCTGAACAGCCGGTGTGGATGTGGGAGAGGAAAGATTAAGGACTTTTATTAAGGATAGGAGTTGACGGGTGTGTTCATTGGCTGAGTTGATGTGTAGGTGAAAGATTAGGTGGGTGAGGGCAATGGATTGTTCAGTTTGGAACTGGTATAGGGACTGATGGAAGGAAGGGTTGCAGCCAGAGATGGGAACTTTAAGTGTGAGGCCTTTGGGGGTGATGCCAAATGTCAGACAACCCTGAGAAAATAGAATATGGGAGCGTAATCTGGCTAGGGCGAAGGCATGTTTGCGGAGGGAATGTAAATAAAACTTAATGGGGTCGTTGTGCAATAGTGATGTATTTTCAAAATGTCTTTCATCCCTTATTCACTCCCTTTAATAGCAGAATTTTGAACAATCGCTTTTTAAATGATTTCTAAGTATAACATCAACACCCTCTCCAAATTTCAAGTTTTTATCCTTAGTAGTTTGGGCTGGAGGATGAGTCAGTGAGTAAGTCTGTCTGTTGGGACATTGCCTTTTATGTATAGAGATAGTGCTGTATCTTATGTACTAAGTTAAATTAATCTAATTTGTTTTTATAAATTTTAGTTAAGAAAATTGATTTTTACTTAAAACTCAAAAAGTAGATGAGGTATCTTCATGATAAACTAAGCCTGATTCCAGAAGTAGAACTCTGTAACTTTCAGATTATGTGCTTCTAAAATTTCAAAAAAAGTGTGGAATTTCAAAGAGTAAATAAGGCAGCTTTCTGAAAACTTATATCATGTGTATTTTTAATAAACTGCATCTCATTCCAGAAGTAGAACTTTCTAGCTTTAATATTATGTGTCTTTAGAATGTTACAAAAAGTGATTTTTCAAAGAACTAATTAGTGAACTATGTTGATATTCACAATATTTAACCTTTTCATAGTTTTATACAACCTGACAAAGTCTTGAAACAGTATTTAAACATCTAATCTTATGCAAGTGTATGGTGCAATATCTTTGTTAGCAGCTCACAGTATGCTACATCTCTTGGACCTTTGCTGAGTGACAGGGAAAAATCAATAAGTACTTAACTCACCACACTAGCACATTCTTACTTCCCCACAAACAGTCAAACACTCTTTGTGTAGAGGTAGACAGGGACAGCATGGACAACATGCAGTTTTGTGTTATTCTGTTGAAAGATACCATCATGAAGACTTTCAAGATAGGGCTCAGCCACCAGCCTTAACATGTCAGAAATGCAATGCCTATTGTCCAAATTACAGATTATGTTAACCAAAGCGTGTTGTGTACCCAGTGGAACCCCATACCATCATTTTACATTCTGGGACCTTACAAGGATGACAAATGCAATATGGTAATGTTTGTGCTTCTGTACAGAAGATTCAGATTGGTATGATGCTATTCTTGTGTCCGTTGTTTTTGTTGGAGGTACCACTGTCAGCACGTCTCTCTTTGCCACCACATCAAGGGAGAAGCCACAATAATGGCTGCTATGCTGACAGTCTGTAGTGCTCCAGACATTAATGTACTGTCCATGTCAGTATTTGCTATGCTGCAAATAAGCCCGGGTGCTCTTGTCCTCCTGAAACAACAATTCAGTACTACCAAAATGAAATTTTCACTCCACAGTGGAGTGTGCTAGTAGGAAACTTCCTGCCAGATAAGGCATTGACAGAAGTAAAGATGTGAGGATGGATCATGAGTTGTGCTTTGGTAGCTCAGTTAGTATGTAAAAGAGTCTTGAGTTCAAGTCACCATCTGGCACACAGTTTTAATCTGCAAGGAAGTTTCAATTCAGTATTTGCATGACAGTCATAGGAATATGACTAATGCAAGCAGTGATATCACAGTACAGTAAAGAGAATTGTCTGTAGGCCAAGATCCTGCTGCTGTCGAATTCTGATAGGTGTTGGTAGAAATTCCTCATTTTTCACAAAATTTAACTTCATCTGCCCACAAACATATAATATCCACATACAGTTTCTGAATGAGAAACTTAAATTGTCCCATGAACTCATGTATATCTTTTAGAGAATGGAGGGGTGACCTCATAAATAAAGGAAACAGATGAAGAACAGAATGAAGATCCATCTTTTTTCTATTATCCACAAATGTTTTCTTGCCTTAAGTTATCTGAGAGAACTTGGGGAATGAACATAAATAAATTAGGTACGCATAAATGAACTGTGCATATAACAATAACTTCCTCCTTTACAGAAAATATTTTTGGGAAAAAACATCATTTTAAATACCAAGAAAAAGACATGATGCAAAAAACTGATGGAAATATAAGTGGGGAAGGACTACTCATAACTATTTTGAAAATGCTGTTCCTAGTTTTCTCTAGTAAAATATATCACATGAGCCAGACATTAATACAGAAATAAAAATTTGTTGCTGTTGATTTTCACCTCTGTACTTGCAGTCTGATATTTATGTACTGAGTTACCAGTCACCATATACTTCACAGAGGGTAATTAATAATGTTTGTAGATTCAGTACATGGTTTCTTGAAGTACAGAATGAATAGTATACTGAAAATGGATTATACAGTGATTAAGGAATGAGATGCTAAAGAAGTAAAGCCGCAGATGAATTTTGCTACTTGTCCATCAATATAACTGATAATGGCCAAAGCAAAGAGGATATAAAAGGCAGACTAGCATTACCAAGAAAACTATTTATATAAATATAATAGTACGGTAGTAGTAGTAATTACAATTTTTTTAAATATGTTTGTCTGGTGTATAGCCTTATAGGGAAGCAAAACATGGATGGTAAACAATGCTGACAAGATGTACAGCTGAAGTTTTAAAATGTGGTGTTGCAGAACATTTCTGAAGATTAGATGGGTAGATTGAAAAACTAATGAGAATGTACTGTACTTCCCTAAATTGGAGAGGAAAGAGCTGTATGACATAACTTGAGTAAGAGAAAGGATAGGTTGATGTGACACAACCTGAAGCATCAAGGAATAGTTAATTCAGTAATGAAGGGAGATTTAAAGGATCTAAATGGCAGAGTGAGGCAAAACTTAACTGAATACAGTCAACAGCTTCAAACAGAGGTAGATGTAAGAAGATATGCATTTGTGGAATTACTGTTGGATTGTAGCCCAAAGAAACACACTTATTTCTGTAAGATTTGGTATATTTCAGACAGATGTCCACATTACAATAAGTCATACAGCCAACTGGGCAATAAAGATGGTGTGAGCCATTAGGTTCACAGAGTGAAAGAACTTGCAACAATGGCAGAGATATGTCGTTCATACTTTTATACTCAACACAGCCCCCCTCCCCACAGTGTGGAGCACGGTTGGAGTACATTGCAAGGGATGTGTCTAGCGGTGAAGGCAGTGAGGGAGATAGCAGTGACGTGATGAGGATGTCCATCTCTGGAGGTTGTTGCAGCAGGGACCACACTGGAAGGTTGACTTGGGTCTCCTGTAGATGGTTTGGGTGAATGAGGTGTCAGCCCATGCATGGGGATGGACCGGTGTGGGGAGGGACTGTGTTCCCTGTGTGATTGGCTGGCAGCATTCAAACTAAAACCCTCCCAAGGGGGGGTTACTGTAACTCGGAGGAGCTAGTGGTCGATCTCACATGGGAGCGGGAGGAAGCTGGCGATCGACTGATGAACTCTGTCCCCGGTTGGGTGGGGCAAGTTGTCTTGCAGCAGGATGAAGATGTGCTAGTCATCAATGAGGATGGTGACATTCTCCACACGTTCGGGTGGGATGTCGGTTTGCAGAACTGCTACAGGGGGTACGGGGGAGGAGGTAGAGAGAGAGGGTGAGAACCCGAGGAATGGCTTTGATGGCGATGCAAACACATGTTTGGGTGAGGTCTGTTGTGGTAGCTCTGAGGGGTCATAGCTTGAGGGCGAGTCCTCAGTGCTGGGAGGCTGCATAACATTGTCAGGAGTGAAAGGTGCTGGGTCAATTGTGCCGGTTCCACCCAATGGAGAGAAACAGTGAGACATGAACCTTTAACATGGATCTCTATCATGTTAGCGATGTATTTTATGGCCTTGTATGAGCCTGAATATGGTGGGGCAAGTGGGGCCTGGACAGTGTCGCACAGAGAAAAACAAACTTGCATGAAAGGAGATCAGAGGGCATGTAGAAGTGGGGGGGAGTATGACTAGATGGGGGGGGGGGGGGGGAGTTAGGGAAATGTTTTCAAAATGCAAAATCCAATTGAATCCAGTTTACAAAGTTGGGAAGGGAGGGTGGGATGGTCAGGGGAAGTAGGCTGTAACAGTTCCCCAGTGAGGACAAGGTTTCCACAGTAGACAAGCTCACTTGTGGTGCCCTCAATATCTGGTTTGTATGACTATCATAGGTCCAAATACTGTCATGACACCACAGTGCTGTCCTGAATGTGATGCCTTATTTCTACCAGTTATAGAGTCTGTCTATTGTCTGTAGTGCATGAGAGAGGTGCACTCAGCGGTGGCGGCGGTGCTGAGGTGCTGATATGCACGGAGCTATGG
This sequence comes from Schistocerca piceifrons, assembly GCF_021461385.2. Lineage (NCBI taxonomy): Eukaryota > Metazoa > Arthropoda > Insecta > Orthoptera > Acrididae > Schistocerca > Schistocerca piceifrons. Next base: position 603,365,188 of record NC_060140.1, read on the forward strand.
AGCAGGCCATGCGGGGAGGCACTAGAGGGGGGAAATGTTTATCATCACACTGGGTGGAGTGGCCAGAGGCCAGACAGCTGCACTGTCATGAGATGCGCGAGTGTCAGTGTGCAAAACATGCGAGAGAGACATTGAGCAGAATACACTTGATGGGGGCGGGAGAGGAAGGGGTAACACTGTGTGGTTGTCACTGGAGTCACACGAGCTAGGTGTGGTGTTGCTAATCTGTCTGCTGTCATCAGCAGAGATGTCAGGTGTGATGGAAGAGGGTCTAGGTGTCAGAACTGCTGAGCAGTGTGAATTGATGCCGGTGGTGATCAAGGGAAGGTCATCCTCAGTGCGTACAGTGCAATATTTCAAAATGGCGTTCTCACAGAGGAGGGTGCATGTCCTGGCACTTTCCAAGAGGACGATTCACGGTTGCACAAATCCTGCTAGTGAGAGCTGCACACTGATGCACTAAACAGCTGCCTGAGCGACACAGCGCCAGCGCGCCTTATCGCAACGTCACTTCCGCTGATAAGTTTGATTTTCCAGCAACACGGGCCTAGTAAATCTAGGGCCCGTGTTGCGCTCTCTCTCACACACTCCACAGCGCTCTCACTCGCACACTCAAGGTCACGCGCCAGGCGGTCACGTGACCCACACAGCAGCATAATGCTAAGTCACACAGCCATGGTCACACAGGATGTGAGAGTTAGAGGTGTGGTGAAACAGAGAACCTCAAATGACATTTGGAGACAGATGGTGGTGTGTTAAGAAGTCAATTCCCAGGATTGATTCTGTGATGTCCACCACATGGAAGATCCAGAGGAGGGAGCGGTCGTTAGAGAGGCAGAGTTGAAGCTCGATGGAGCTGCAGGTCTGGAGTGTAGAGGAGTTCACGGCCCACAGGAGAGTGCGTGTGCGTGTGAGGGGGCATGTGACCATCGATTTAGGTATAATTGAGATGTCAGCACTAGTGTCCATGAGGAAGGTGAAACTTGCAGAATAGTCTTTGAAATAAAGGTGGCCTTTTGACAGGATGGAGGCATGGATGGAATGTAGTGCGGGTTGACACTTATTGGACGATTGGCTTTTCGGATGTTTCCATGGAGGGCGTCACTTTATGGCATCATTGCTTAATATAGTGTGGTACCAACAGTGAGGGTAATTTGAAAGAGGAGGAGGCTAATCATCCTCAATGTGTTTGGGTTCATATGCCAGTGTGGATGGTGCAGGTGCTATATGCAGCAGCTCAGTGGGCAGAGAGTGCACGTGCTGGGTGCCAGATGGCACAATAGCCTAAGAGGCAGAGCACAGCCTGCCCCTGCCTGCATCTGGGTGAACTACCGGTGCAGGAGTGCCACCTGCTGTGTGAGCTAATGCTGGCAGCACTTGTGTGTGAGCAAATAGACCTGGTTAGCCAACCGCAGATGCGAACCAATGGATTGCAGTGCGTGGGGGAGGAGATGAACCTGTAGATCTGTAGGCAGCTTTGATAACCACACTGACCACAAGTTTTCGTCCAGCATCATCTGCTCACGGACCAGGAGGTGTAGCTGGTGCCGAAGCTGGGATGGGGTGTGGTCACCGAGATGTTCCTCGTACAGTATTTACAGAATAACCTATTGTGGTGAACACGAGAGGTGCTCGATAACAGTCTGTTCTGTGAAATCATACTTCAGAGTTAGCGGCAGCATCAGATGAAGGTCACATATCAGTTCTGTGTGCCCATGCAGTTGAGTCATGAGGCATAGGAATTTTGAATTGTCATCAGTGATGCAGTACAGCTCGAACAAGTTCTCCACCAGTGCAAACCACATTGACCACATTGCTGGATTGTCCTCAAATAGTGGGGGCAGGGTCAGTAAGCAGCCTGGTGGTGGCAATGAAGGCACAGCTGCTCCTATATCCGAGTCCCTCATATCACTTGTATGACATGGATGCCATCCTATATCCGAGTCCTGCATATCACTTGTATGACATGGATGCCAGACCAGCACGGTCGACGCAGATGGCACTGCGTAGGGTGTGAGTGAGCAGTCTGTTGGAGCAGATAAGAATGGCACTGAAGCACTAGAAAATGATGTTGTAGAACTGTCCAGTGCAACATTCATAGCATGGAAGGCATGACCAGCGCAATGTGAAAAGCGAGTGGGTGAACCTCCTGCAAGCAAGTTCACTTGCAGTGGCAGGGAGGGGAAGGGGGGGGGGGGAGGGGTGGAAGAGCAGACGTGCACGGAACAGCACAGTAAAATGTGATCTGTTAAAATGATGAACTGGAGCATTTCGGAGGAGTGGCAACCACAGTTAGTATCACTATTGTGCACATTGTTCACATCAGGTGGGGGCCTGTAAAGTGCACTGAGGGGCCGAACGGTCACTGGGGGCGGAAACTGGCTTGGAAATGTTCATGATTTACAATAGGCATTGGCCACTTTGTAAACTGATGAAGCAGAAAGCACTTGGGCACCACGGGAGCATAATCCATACATGTGGTCTGTCCTAACAAAGGCAAGGTTGCACACGGCACTGTTGTAACGGTCGCCCGGGCGGCCAGCATCTGATACATAGTTTGTGCATGAAATGCAGAATCCACATCAACATGATGAAATGTAGGAACTTTGCTCACCTTGTTATCATTTTTGAAATGTATGTGTCAATGCACACTTGCTGGAGAGGCAAAGTCTGAGTCTGCAGATTCTGCAAGTTCATACTTGCTCATGCCACACATTTAATCAGAATTATTTATCTGAGGAGAGCAAAGCATAATTTCTGGTTATGTATTATGCATTCTGCTCTACATTGACTTCTTTGACTTGTCTCTCTTCTCTCATGTTTCATGCCATGCTTTGTAAAATATCACACTGCATTGTGTTCTCATGTTGAATAAATCTTTTCAAATCATTACTTGGTTGACTATTACTGGCATAGTCTACATTATTACCATATGTAATATCCACAGTTACTTACTCGGTACATAATTTTGATACTGATTAGACTGTTAAATCTGAAGGATAGTGTTTCAAGAGTATAATTATGTGACTGCATTAATTATTTGATTGCCATTTAGTGTCATTTCAGTGGTAGTTTACTGCATGTGAACTATCACATTATATTGTAATATGTGGCCAGCTGTTTATGTGTGCATAAATTACAATAGAACAGACATGATCTCACCACAAAAATTAATTCAATCAGCAATCAAAGCAGAAGTAAAATGTTTGAACTGCAAACCTGGTGTTGACCATATTGTCACAATCACCAAGTTTTAAGCCAGATTCAACAGGGGCACAACTATCAGTGGTATATTTGTCAAGGTAAGTATGACAACACTACATTTGGTGCCCAGTTGTATGAGCACTGTTCCACCCAGGCACAAGTTGGACTTTTGAAATGTGTGGTGAAATAACGGACAATGATTGTGACAATAAGAAGTGAGAAACATTGGATAATGACAGTGATTAAATTTTGATGTGGAAAAAACTGAGGTGACATGTATGCAGTGAATAGGACTGTTAACAAATAAATTTTAGGAACAGTGGTATTTGTATCTTTTGAAATAATGATGGAAAGAGTTGGACTCTGTTATGGAGGAGAGTTTGACCAATGAGAAATGCAGTTCTGCCTGATGTCACTAACGCCAACTGCAACTTAGCTGCCAATCAGCATGCAACTGATGTCACAGCCCACAGCATGACAGCTGAACAGCATGAGCTGAAGTGGATGTAAACAACAATGGATGGTGCTGATATTATGAGCTGCAGCAGTTAGTGGATGATGCAATGGCAGCTGCAATTATGCAGAAAATAATTACAGTAGACTGACATAATTATTCACAAAAATGTATAACAGTGAGGTCAGTGACAATGTGTTATCTACACATATTATATTCAAGAACAATAATCTATTAACAAAAATATCAGTACATAGCACTGAAAGGCCCCACAGTTTGTCAGTGCTACAGGTCTTGCTCAATCTTAAACTCTCCCTGTAACTAATTTCAATCAGTGGTAACATACCCACATTCATAATAGTATTGGAATTATTCTTAATTTCTTTCTTACTATATTTTAAGCTCCCTGAGATGGTAGACATCAGCTGCCAACCAATGTTCACAACAAGCTCCTATCTATAACAAACCATGGTGCTGTAATTGCCACCCAGTATTAAAATCCCACAGCATATAACAAGAGAAGTTTGGCTCTTGATGGTATGAGCTTGTATCACAGTTACGAAGACATAAACCCTGGTTAAGTGATGCTGGGGTAATATTAAGGTTGCACAAAAATTTGATTATTATGTTAACTCACTATAACGAAGTTCTAATCTCTTGAAGGTAGTGTGTCTGGTACTATGATCTTCTTATATAGGTAAGGATAATAACATTTACCCATGGTCTAAAGTAAATGATTTGTGGCAAATAAAAGTAATTTCATTTCAGCTGTATTCCATTCCAGGGTCAACACACGCTACAGAACCCCCGTCCCTTGGGTAGTGCAGAGCATGGGGTAGGTGCAGAGCTAGAAATAGTGTAGACAACAAAGTCTTAAAGCCATCCAGGAGGACAAAGGTGGTGTCCCATGTGAGGGTACAGTTGCCCTCTGTCGGTCAAGGGGAGAGCGGTTGACAGCAGGTGTATAGGCACATAGACTGAAAGAATGCTATCACCTGAAACAGATGCTGTTAGAGAGTCAACTATAGCTTCATCAGGAACATCTAATTTGGTGAGAGGGATGACATTGAGGTGCGAGTATGTGTCCTGTGGTGCGGTTGAAGAATGTTGAAGACAAAAATGGTGCCATTGCACAGTCTGATGGATAGGTCATCAAAGGTAAAGTTGTAGACACTGACATGAACACTGAGTGACATAAAGGAATAGAATCACATGTAGAGGAAGAAACACTGCATTTGGGGAGTGAAGTATCCCTACAGGAATCACCTGGAACAGAAATGTCATCATGACAGCTGTAGAATCAGAACTGTCATCCATACTAGGGCGGGAGGGGGGGGGGGGGGCATCAGCTAAACACCAGGCTCGTTTGAGCCAGTTAATTGAAACTGTTTGCTTATTCCCATTAAACAGAATGTTGAAGGTATTCTGTCCACTAATGAACCATCTGTGAGGGCCAGAGGAGGTGGGCTGGAATGCGACTCTGACTGAATCATCACGTAGCATTATGTAGTTACAATGTTTGAGATCTTTATGCAGGAATATGAGAGGAATGGTATGAGCTTTTGGAGGGGGGTATGCATTTCAGAAAGTCATTTGTGCACTTGTTTAACCAGTTCTGGAAGTTAATCTGTGGTTAGAATGGGTACTGGCTTGACAAACAGAGCAGGTAGGACAAAGGCTTTGTGGTATAGGACCTCTTCTAATGGGGCCTGAAGGTTGTCTTTATGCATTGTGCACAACATGAGTAGAACCCACAGGAGTTCAGAGGACCAAGAGCTGCCATGGAAAATAAATGCCATCTTCAGAGTACCAAGCCATCTTTCCACTAAACTGTTATTGCGGGGATGGTATGCTGTTGTATGGAATTTCTGAACCCCACAGAGCTTGTACAGCTGGAAGAAAAATGCTGACTCAAATTGCGAGACCTGGTCCAAAGTAATAGTGGAAGGGCAACCGAATCGAGCAGTCCAGGCATTGATGAAGACAAGAGCTACAGTCTCAGTCATGATATTGTCTAGTTGAACAGCTTCAGTCCAACATATTGTTTGATCAATAATAGACAGGATGTAATGGAAGTATTTGGATAGGAGCAGAGGACTGATGATGCCAATGAGGACTGCCCTACACACATGCTACACATTCTGAGGGGAGGCTGGGCACATCTACCGACTTTGCTCCTTTGGCACAGCTTGCATGTACATGTCCACTTCCTGCAGTCCTTTTTAATCCCCAGCCAGAAGAAGCATTCTGTTATGATGGTAGTCGTAGCTTTAACCCCTTGATGGGCGAGGCCGTGAAGAGAGTAGAAAATTGCATGTTGGAGAGAAGTGGGGACAACTGGGTGGAGTGTCCCTGTGGAAATGTCACAGAAGATAGGCATTGTGGAGCCCAGGAGGAAATATTGCTTGAGTGGCAGTGGAGCCCAGTTCAAATCCTGAAGCATCTGCGACAACTCCAGGTTGTTTGTGTGTATGATGGCAAGCTCACCCATATTGATTGGGGGGGGGGGGGGGTTATAGAGTTCACGTGGGAGAGATAGTCCACGATGACATTGTCTGCACCCCATATATACCCCACATCGATAGAGTCTTGACAAATGAGGTCCGTGTGGCATAGACATAATGTAGGTACATCCCAGCTCAAGTTTAAAATCACATCTGCTAGGGATGGCGATCTGTTTAGATGCTGAACTTGCGGTCCTCACTGAAAGTATCCTACCATTTCACAGACTGCAGTAATTCTTGGTCAGATGTGGACCATTTGCACTGAGAAGCTGTCAGTTTCTTGGGAAAAAATTTCAAAGGCTCTGTTTTATCACCCACACATTGCTGTAACACCACACCTATTGACGTATCACTAGAATGTGTCATAATGGAAATACGAGCATCTGGGATGTGATTGATGAGATTGACTGTGTGGGAAAGAGCTGACTTCAGTGTGTCGTAATCCTGATGCATGTCTTCTGTCTCAGGAACTTCCTGGCACCAGAAGTGTTTTTGCCTTTAAGGGCATCAGTGACGAGGGCCTGAAGGCATGCAGCATGAGGAATGTGTATCCTGTAAAAGTTGATAACACTGAGAAACTAGAACGACTCACTGTAGCCACTGGGAAATCGAAGATGTTTAATGAAACCAAGCTACTCAGAGGAAGGATGATGTCATCCACCAAAACTGCATGGCCAACGTAGGTGATGTCTCTTTGCACAGTTGAGATTTCTCTTGGTTTTTCTGGACGCCATTCCTATGTAGTTTGTTCGGAACATAGGCAAGATGTGATCCTTGTTCAGCCCCAGATGAGGAGGAATTAATGAGTATGTCATCTAGGTAGGCATACATATACAGTTCGTTAAAAAGCAATGAATGAATTAAACATTGCCAGGTCTGGGCAGTGTTTCTTAGGCTGTATGGAATATAAAAGTATTCACAGAGGCTAAAGGATGTAATTACGGCAATCTTCAGAATGCCCTCTGCGGACATCAGAATCTGATGATAGCCTATGCAGAAATCCAAAACACTGAACACCTGTGCACCACTAAGCAGCTGTGCAAGGTCTTGTATGTGCAGAAACATATAGTTGTCTATAATGGTGCAAACATTAACAGTCCTGTAATCATCACAGAGCCTAACTGAATTGTCTTTCTTTTGCACAATGTGTATGAGAGAAGCCAGGTGCTATCTGATTGGTGAACAATGTCCAAACTAAGGGTGTAAGGTGCTGCAGTCATGGAGTGTGCGGCTGGTCCCGTTGGAGGTTCAAGTCCTCCCTCAGGCATGGGTGTGTGTGTTTGTCCTTAGGATAATTTAGGTTAAGTAGTGTGTAAGCTTAGGGACTGATAACCTTATCATTTAACTCCCATAGGATTTCACACACATTTGAACCTTTTTTTTTCCAAACTAAGGAGCTCACTGACGATGGATTTGGCCTCGTGGAGTTTTATTGGATAGAGCAAATGGGGTTTATGATGAACAGAGGGTCCCTCAGTGGTATTCATTTTATGATATGTTCTGTTAGTAATGCATGGTAGACAAGATTCATCTGGCACCACGAGAGGAACTTTATAGTAAACTTGCACAGGAGAAAACACTGTAAGTTGGTACTAGACGGCATAGTGTTACTGACCAGACTATTAAGGCAGCTGCTGTGAGATTTACACTCGGTAATGGCCATGGAGTCTGACAACATTGTGTTGATGGCATTTGTTGCAGAATCTAATGTGCCTGTGTCAATTCCTCAGAAGCCACACCAATCCGTTGATGGAGGACATTGTTGCGCTTGCAGAGAGTGTCAGTTGCTGCACACCCCATGGTCAAGTGAGCAAGAAGTATGGTAAGACGAGCTGTTAAAGATGAGCACTCAACCAAAGAGTGCATGAATGGACCTTTGACAGAGGAAACGCAGGAGGAAGAGCAAATGAGCTCAGAATTAAAGTTCCAGAGGCATGATCTAACAAGGCAGCTTCATTAGTATTCAATGGAAGGGTGAAATGTTGTAGAAAATCCATACTTTGAAGGGGTTCATCAATGTCCGCCTCGTGGAACGCCCATGTAAAAGTGAGTCCAGGAGCAAGTTGTAATGAAAGATCATCTGCGCTGAGGATGTTAATGACAGAGTTATTTGTGGCGCATAATGTCAGTTTAGTAGTTGTCATTTATGCCAGAGCTATTGCAGGAATTATCACACTGGTTTCACCACCCATGTTGATCAAAAAATTATAGCCAGAGAAACCATCCAATATGTAGAGGCAGTCAACGGTGGTTGTCAAGGCAGATGTCGACTGTTGCATCTGTAGGTCTTGTGAGGAAGTCACTCAGTCCAGTAAGGTCAAGTCCGAAACATACATGAAACAGAGGTTGAGGCATATTGTAGGCTTAGGGACCGATGACCTCAGCAGCTTGGTCCCATAAGACCTTATCATATATATATGGTAAGGTCTTATGGGACCAAACTGCTGAGGTAAGGTCTTATGGGACCAAACTGCTGAGGTCATCAGTCCCTAAGCCTACAATATGCCTCTATACATAAACAAAAAAAGTAGAGATACCCTCTTCAATTTTTTACTTTCTTTAGATTCCTCTATCTGTCTGTCTCTATAAGTGGTAGCAGGTGAACGTATGATGACTTCCACTGAGTCAATATTGTTAAAAAAGGTGTATTCCAATTGTACAATAAAAGATGTAATAGATACTGATCAAAAGTTTATTCGTACATTCAGGACGACCATACCCAACTGTTCATCATTCCACGGTGCACCAACAACCCCGCATCAAGAGGATTGAAGCAAACAAGAATAATTTACGTGAGTGGAAGAGGAGCGATCTGGAAACGGTATTGTCATACCAAGCTCTATGCACAATAGCGGTAACAAGAAAAAGAAGTACGTAAATTTAAATGTTGAATATATGTATTGAATTTTGAGGACCTGTAGATATTAAAGCCAATTAAAGTTCAGTCATGATATGTGTACCTTCCAATTCTTTTCAAATATTCTTTCACTTGTTTATTTAAAAAGCAAGTTTTAATCAGTTTCCATTATATATTACATTTTATTGCCCCCACCACTATTCAATGGCAACCTTGACAGGACGGCACCGAGCGGAACAGACCTTTCAATTGTTGAGATAAATTGTTTTTTACATAAATGGCCCATTGTATCGTTACAAGAAACCAATGAGGATTTTGTTGCATTTGTTGCATGTTCCTGAGATTGGAACTATCAACAACTTGAAGCAGCAAATTAAAAATTAAGTACTGCTCACAAACGAGACATGCCAGGAATGCGAATTTCAGAGGTTCAGGTAGGAAGCTGCTATGCTGCATGCTTATATGGTCGCGCTTGGTGCCGTCTCTCTTGCAGTAAATAACCTCATTTCCTTCCAATTAATATCCTTTACGGAAAGTGTATTTCTATAGGAAAGATTAACATTTGTGTAAAGTCAACATTAAAGTTCAATATAAGTCGTTCAAATTCTGTAAGGGCATATGACAGAATAATCAAGATCATTAATGAATACACATTTAAATCTGCTTTAATTGAAAAGTATCGATAAAAACAAAATTTCTTCTTTGAAAATCATTTTTTTTTCTTTTCATAATTCTGTCAAATGTTGTGCACAATGGACTCAAAGGGAATGGCCATTGTTGAAAACTCATTACAAAATACAATATGCCAAGATGTTGGAAATCTGGCAACAGTTGAAAGTAATGCGCCAACTTGTCAACAGCCCGATGGCTACCAAAACAACCAGCTTGGCATCTCACTATTAAGAAATGATGACACTGGTAATATAACTAACCATAATGTCAGTTTCATGGCAATCGATGAGACAATTTCTCAATTCTCACGAGGAAACATTTTTTCAAATAGTGAAACTGGAGCGTGCGACAGCGAAACTTTCTCTGACTATTTGCTCACTACATCGCGAACGCCAAGAGCAGGAAACAGTTCGAAAAAGCAATGTAAATACTAGTGACACCCACAATTTGACACAACTCATGCAACTAATAACACAGCAGCTTACAAGACAATAGGAATTTCAAAAAGTGTAACACAACATCTTAAGAATGTAACACAGCAGTCCACAAGACATCAGGGAAATATAGGACAACAGTTTAAACAGCAGTTCACAAAACATCAGGAAAATGTAGGGCAACAGCTTACACAGCAAAATCAGGCATTGAATGATTTCAAGAATAGCATTAGCCAACAGCTCAGTGAGGTCAGCAAAACTATAAACACTGAGTTATCTGACGAATTATCCGGGAAGTTGACAGAGCTCGGTAAACAACTAAAACATGAAATAATTACTGACATGTACCACAATATAATACTTTAACAGAAATGTAATATCTGTAGATTGTAAACAGGAACAACTTGCAGGTGAGTTGCAGAACCTCAGTGAAGCATATTCTCAAATTCTGGAGACGCAATCCCAAGTGGATGCGTTGGTAAGAAAGGTGACAAACACAGTCAGCAAGCTGCAAGACGTATGCAAAAACCTACCTACAGAAATACACAAGTTGAGTCTTATTAGATCAGTTAAATATAGAGTCAGAATTTTCCGAAAAACAGAGAGATAAGTTATGTGCAGATGTAATGGAAGTAAATGAAAAAGCTGAAGCTGTGTTGCAGGATAAAGGCAACATCCTTGCTGAAAAGGTAGTGTCAGAATGCAAAATTTATGCAGATACTGTAGAAGAAGCTCTAAAGGAGAAAGAAAGTCAACTCCTAGCTAAAACAGACTCGGGTTTAAAGGAAACAGAAGAAAGGTTACGAGGCAGTGTTGCTAGAACTACTGACATTCCAAAGCAACATATGACAGAAAACAAACGTATGCTTTTAGAGAAGTTAGATACCTTCTCTGGTTACCCATTATATGTGGATAGCCAGTCGAAGGAAAATAGCGATGGTTGCACAATGCAACAACACTTGCCGGCAGTTGGACCTGTTGAACAAGCGCAGTTGCCATGTGCTATCCCACGAGCGAACATAAACATGCCAGTCACTGATGGTGTGGTGTATTTGTCAACATTACTTGCAGATGAGGAATTACTTAGGCACCGACAATTCCCAGTATTTACTTCTGAAGGGAAAAGAACACACCCTGTGGTCTTTATCAGAGCATTTCGAAATGTTTTGCCTAGTACCTGGACTGAAGCCCAGAAAATTAGATTTTTTTGGTTGGATACACATAGGGTGATGTTCTGCTATGGGCTAAGGACATGGCACAACGTTGCCACTACAACCAACAGTCTGAGAGAGCATTTCTGGAGAAGTATTGGTCTGAGGCCATACAAGAGAGGCTCAGATGTGAAGTATTCAACCCAGCTCAGTTCAGTAGCAATTATGGAAGCTTAAGGGGCTATTTTGAAAAACATTTGAATAAAACCAGATACTGGACAAACCTGGTATCGCAAGTAGACAAAAATCAAATGGTTCAAATGGCTCTGAGCACTATGGGACTTAACTTCTATGGTCATCAGTCCCCTAGAACTTAGAACTACTTAAACGTAACTAACCTAAGGACATCACGCAACACCCAGCCATCACAAGGCAGAGAAAATCCCTGACCCTGCCGGGAGTCGAACCCGGGAACCCGGGCGTGGGAAGCGAGAATGCTACCGCACGACCACGAGATGCGGGCAAGTAGACATGATGAAAATTTTAAACATTCTTCTTCCTGCCCACATTAAGGAAAAACTCATTACCATCTCACAACACAACATTGAGTACTTTCTATCTGTACTGGACTCAATAGATTTAATATACGAAGGGAGACCAGTACAACCGAAACCTGTTAATACGCCCATAGCAACACAGAGCTTTAGAGACCAACAAATAAACAATGGATTTGTAGAACAACACAGATGGTAACCTTACCCCACACAGAAATGTGATAATGGTAATGGTAATCACAACAGCAATGGAGAAAGCTGTAAATACAAAGGTCAATATAAAAGAAATGGGCAAAAATTTAACAAAAACAATTACAGTGGGCGAGTAGCATATGGCCAGCCTGTACAATATGTGCAGACACAAGCTACTGGAAAAAATCAGCCGATTGCTTGGCAAATGCAAAACAATAACAGACAACCGAATAACCCACAGACAGTGGAATTTGGCCAGCAAAGTGACACACATATGCCAAATAACATGCAGAGGCTAAGAGAATTTCAGTTGAGGGCCTCTCAGGACACTAGTTGGCATAACCAAACACCAATGGTCAAGAAAGTGGAAGTTACACCTAACTTAGAGATTGGTGCCACCGCAACGCCAGAAAACTTGAGCCGGTCACGGTTGGCCCCCATTCTGTGACCTTGGAGAGGAGTGGGAGTACGAGCTTGATCGTGACTTGCTTTATCAGACACGATCATGGTAATGACGTGAGAGATGATCTGTATCAAGGTAATGAGGGTACGCAGAAAAACTTGACAGAGAGCAAGGTACAAGCTACTATTAAAGCCAAAATATTTTACTCAGGTGCTACGACTAATTTGATGTCACATGGATTGTTTCAAGAATTGAAGAAATGTGGGCGTATACCCACACTGCCAGTGTAAAATTGCAAGGTACAAACTACCATTGGTCACAAATTGAAAGGAGTCAAGATACAAGCCTTAATGCCCCGTACAATTAGGACAGTTTTCTGTTCGATGAATTCTTTGATAGTAGAGAAATTAATAGTTGACTGTTTAATCAGTATGGATACATTTAGGATATACCAAGTACAAATTGATATAGGAAAAGGCCAATGTCATTTCACTGTAAATAACCAATTATTTGTAATAAACCTAATCAGGGGAAGTACTAATAGAGGTAAAACTGAAGTTACTCATGACTTCGAATTTCAATTGGTAAATCCCATAGTTATCTTTGTCAAAACATACAATAACAAACAGTCATCAGCAGAAGAAATAAATGTCAACACAATAAGCACAAAGGTAAGTGAATCAAAGTGCTAGTCTACAGAACAGCTAGCGGAACTTAGGGAACTGATACTTTCTTGTATATATGTATTTGAAAAAATACCAGGTATTATTAAGGATTTCATGTACAGAATGGAAGCGTATCTTCATGAAACATTCTGTTCTACCTGGTACCCTATACCATGGACAAAGTGGGAAGCAGTAAGAAAAGAGATTAACAGGATGCTTAAATGGGACATAATGCAACCATCATTTTCCCCTTATTGTAGTCCTGCCTTGGTTGTGTGTAAGCCAGATGCCAAGGTGCACTTGGTCGTCCATGCACGTAACATTAATAAGATTATTTTACCAGACCGTACATGTCCAGACAGTTTAGAGGAACAGCTTTTGAAATTACACAATTTAAATTTTTTACTATAATCGACCTCCAGTCTTAATATTGGCAAATAAAACTACATGACAACAGTAGGAAGTATACTGCCTTTGTATGTGGGGGCAAGTATTACCATTTGCATTGAACATAAGTGCAGGTGTATTTATCTCTGCATTTGACAGAGTGCTAGGGCCCGAACTTTTTAGTAAGGTAACATTATATATGGACGACCTTTTAGTCGCTACACCTACTTGGATAGAACATTTAAAATTATTTGAACAAGTATTGAGCCATTTTTCCTAATATGAAGTAACAGCAAATCTCAAGAAATCTAATTTCGGATAAGAAAAGGTAAAATTTTTAGGACACATAATCTCTTCGGAAGGCATACCGCCAGATCCTAAAAAACTTGATGCCATTAAGAACTGCCCTATTCCTCAAAACAAAAGACAAGTAAAGGCATACTTAGGCCTAGTGTAATTTTTCAGAAAATTCATCCCCCAACCAACTTGTGAACAGTGATGCTCTACTCAATTCTCTCCGGTAAAACAGACCTTGGGTATGGGACAAGCAATGTCAAACCGATTTTGAAAACATCAAACGAGCCTTATTAAATGCTAATATTTTATCTCAACCAGACATGAAGAAAGATTTTTGTTTATGCACTGACACGTCCTCTCACAGCCTAGGTGAATACCTTTTTCATATGGTTGAAAAAGAAGGGAATTTCATCCCTAAAGTAATTAACTTTGCCAGTCGCATTTTACCCAAAACTGAACATTCATATTCAGTCACAGAGTTAGAGGGTTTGGCTGTAATTTGGTCCTTTAAAAAGTTTGAATATTTCCTTTTGGGTACACACACAAAAGAGTACAGTGACCATCAGTCCCTATCGTTTTTGTTAACTTGTAAATTGCTACACTAATGGATAGCCAGGTGGTGTACGTATCTTCAAGAATTCGATTTTGAAATAGTATACATAAAAGAAAATCAAAAAATAATAGCTGATGCTCTTTCTCGACTACCACAAGGCTCAGAGGAATTCAACAATCTTTTAGAACAGGAAGGTGAAATAAGAGTGATGTTGAGGGAGGACGAAACATTCCGACCATTCTATGTCCACATGTGCAGACATATGGAGCAATTACAGCAGGAAGTCACACACTGGAGTTAGGTAAGAACAAAAGTTGCACATAATGGCGATGAAAAATTAAAAAGGTTTTTCACTATTCACAAAGGTGTTCTGTTCCATAGGGAACCTCCCGAACTAGAGAAATGGCGCTTGTGTTTGCCAGAGGAATATGTGGATTATTTTATCTTACACAAACACAATACTTGGAGCTATTATGGCACTGCAAAATGCACTGATAAAATAGCTAAATATTGTTATTTCCTCAGCATTAGATGAAGAGTACTACAGGTGGTAAGAAAGTGTATTGTTTGCCAGAAAGCAAAACATTCTAACATCTCCAAACAGATAGAACTACATCCCATTGTGGCTAACAAACATATAGAAATGGTGTCATTAGATGTGGCTGGACCCTATCCCAGAGATAAAGAGGGAGTAAAATATATAGTAGGCCTGTATGATATTTTCACTAAATACGTAAAACTCTAAGCTGTCCAGAAATGCACAGAATATGAAGAAGAGGAGGTATATGCATAGTAACGAGCATTCAATCATCCCTAACATTGTTACAGTGCGTGTTAAGGAGGTGACACAAAAAGAACTGTTGGCTAATATTACCAATCCCAATGAAAGGGCTGCAGTTTATGCAAACATCAGCCTCACCACAATAGGACACATAAGCAAGGAACGCGAAAACAAGCCACATGGTTTACTGGAGTCACTGTGAAGAAAACCTTATAATTTAGGGAGGAAACCCATTCTTATAGACAGTTTCAAAAAATCGGTCATTCGACAAACAATGAAGGACTTTTACGTAAACCAAAAAATAGTGCTGACATTATGGAAATTACTTACTGCTGTGAAACAAAAAATACATTTTCCTTGGCAGAAAGATGTTTTATATGAGACACTGTGTGAAATGGGATTTACCTGGAAAAGATCTGTAAGTAAACAAAAGATTCTGATAGAAAGAACAGATATAATTGACTGGCAATGTAAGTACCTGATCTAAGTGAGTAAACTAAGGGAGCTAGGCAGAAAATTCTCTTATATTGATGAAATTTGGGTGAACAACATTACTTACAGAAAATGTTGGCAGGGTCCTGGCATTGATGGCATTATGGACAATGTTAGCGGAAGCAATAGGATTATAGTGGTCAATACTGGACCAAAAGATGGGTTCTTACCCAACGCACAGTTGATTTATAAAGTGGGGTGTGCAACAGGAGACTATCATGGGCAAATGAACTACAAAAGTTTTCCTAATTGGATATCGAATAAAGTAATTCCAAATCTTCCACCGAACTGTGTTATTGTTATGGACAATGCTTCATATCACAACAAGGAGCGCAACAAAGCTCCAGGTCCTCAAATAAAAGCAAAATGATTGAATGGTTATTAAAAAATAAGGTGGAAGCTGATTTGACAATGAGAAAAACAAAATTATTTGATTGAATTAAACAACATAAGCTCGAAGACAAAGTATTTGAAATTAATAAAATACTTGAAGCTCATGGATACACTGTGCTGTGACTTCCACCATACAACTGTGAGTTAAATCCAATTTAAATGGCATGGGCAAAGCTTAAGAACTTCGTCAGAGGAAGAAATATTCTTGGAGATTTTGCATGATGAAGTTGCTGCAGTTGGTGAAAGAAGGTATATAGCCATTTTCTGAGCTTCCATTTTTTATTCTGAACTAAATTTTGCAGTAACTGAAAGAAAGCGTATACAAAAACTTGTCCCAATTGTTACAGATTTTGAAATGATAACTCAGGATGACTGGAATGCATATTGCCTGAATGTGGAGAAACTTGAAAGAGTCCATGACTGCAGTGCCTTAGACCATTTGGCTAATCCTGTGCGGCTCACTTTAATTTGGAGAGAAACATCTGAAATGATTCAAATCTGTTATTACTACAATTTATATAAATATTAGATTCTAATTTGAAGAACTTCAGCAATGTAAATGTCATAAAATATTACTGACTTTTAAATTTTGATTTTTGATGTGAACAGTCAGAATGTACTTGTGACTTCTTTGAGTTGCAATGTGACATGGACAGTGCTAGTCACTTTCTATCTGAGTTGGTTTTTGGCATGAGATAATGATAGTCAGTAGTCTGGACTCTGCTATGTTCTGTTGTAAAAAGTATCTCATTCTTGTTTTACTTGTGAACTATGATTAGAAATGAACATGTCTGGAACATCTGAAACTTTTAATTCCAATGCTAATATTCAGCACATAAATAGACCTGTGTACCCTTCTGCAACCAACAGCAAGGAATTATATCTCTTAGATGATTGAACCTACTAGAAGACAACACTACAATAGACTATGACAGAAGCAGACCTTAACAGTTTCAATTGTTACTATCCCACTGATGTTTAAACACTAGTGTTCTCCCTTTTATGCTTCATTGATTTACACTATTGGAGAATCGTAGGGCAAATCAACTAGTTGCTCAAATGAGGTTTGTGACTTCATTTTTACAAAGCAATTTGCTTCAGTAAAAGTAAAGGTGGGAACCATTAGAATCGTGGGAAACAGCCAGGACAGTAATACTGTCTACATTAATACTTTAAAATTTTGCAGGAAATTAATAATAAAATAAATATAGCGGACCTGGAAAATATGATTCCAGGCAAAGGATAAAACCTGGACAATAGAGGATCTAGCATTGTCTGTAGAAGCAGATGAACAAGTTAAGGACAGTGTGATTTCTTATATATATAAAACATTAGATTCTTTGTGCGTTGCGCGTGCAAAAAAAGTTTAGCCAAAGTGATGATCTCAGAGCCAAAAATAGAATCTGAGACAGTGAAGGGGAATAAAGAGGTATCAGTCATAGGGACGGTATAAAAATCAATTAAAGAGGGTGAGGTGTTTGAAACAGTATAGGAGAGAGATTTTGATATGAAATATGACTCTTTAAATCTATCTCAAACTATATGAAAGAGTGAAGAATGATTCTGAAACATAAAACAGTTGATATTAAAAATGAAAAACAGTTGAAAAGATATTAAACAATCAGTTTTAAATCTGGGAAATTCATTCTTAAACTTGGGGAATAAATTGGGAATGTACAAAACTGAAGAGCATTGAGATTGCACATAAAATTGAAGTAATAAAAACATACAGAAATTATGACAAAACAAACTTTGAGAATACTCATACTGAATCTAAAAATGTTACTAACTCAGTATTTTTTTTTTTTTTTTGTAACTGAAACTAAGCTTTTAGCTGATGTTGCAGTCTCGAATGTTATCTTTTTTGGTAACTGAAACTAAGCTTTTAGCTGATGTTGAAGTCTTGAATGTTATCTGTTGAAGCTATTGGAGAAAAACTTGCAAGCAATGTATGTAATGAATGAAGTTGCTGATGTGAGTGGGGTCATTGATTTATTTGATGAAATGATTATGCTAATGAGAAAAGTGAAAATGAAGTATGTGAGTTGCCAGTAGTGAATGAGATTTCAGCACTATGTATAGCCACTCATATAACACCACAGTTTTATCAGAAAGATTTTATGTGGGAAAAGGATCAGAATATGATTTGCAAATAGTTTAAGAATAATATCTGTATCTGAAGTGATTTTGCTTCCAAGCCTGTGTCTCACTCTGCTGCACAGCAGAAGAAAAGTGCTCCAATGTAAGAATGTTGTCTGCATCAGAACTGTGCTAGTTTTATATTTGGATACCACACACAAACAATTGTGAACAATACCAACCACTGTTACACTCCATGGCAGAATGTAAATTTTCTCTCCTCCTCAGGAATACTGACGAATAAAGATATCCCCTACCTGACAGCATTTTATAAGTGATTTCACTGATGATGAGTGGTGATGGGGTCTGGGGTCATGAAAGGCAAGAAGGGAGTCAATACTAATAGGCACAGTTCCATTAATTACACGTCTTCATTCTTACCACAACAGATGCATACATAAACACACTCATTCAAGGCCATGGTGTTCTACTGACTTATGTCTGGCACAGATGTGTGTGACAACAACAAAAACAGCAACAACACACAGACAACATACAGCACTGATTCCACATAGATAGCTTTTATTTACTGCCGGCAGTCTTGCATGGAGTCAGTTATAGTGGGAATGTGTGTACTGAGAATGACAAGGTGAACTCTTTAATACCTTACTTCTGTGGGTTCTAATATCTACTGATATTGGTGTCATTTCCCAATCAAATTCTCTCAGCAGTATCTGATTTAATTTAACTACACTTCTGTACCGTTGTTTTGCCTATGATGATAGTCATCTTATAAACACTTTTCAAGATACCTGCATTTTAATTTAACTGATCTTCTAAGTCCTTTGATGTCTTTGACAATATTATAATGTCATTTTAAATCCTCGAAAATTTTAATGCTTCTCCCTGAACTTAAATTCTCTTTCAGAATTTCACTTTGGTTTCTCTTACTCCTTTCTCTAAATCTACAAATGCTATGAATGTAGGCTTGCTTTCTTCAGTCTACCTTCTAAGATTAATTTTATGGTCACTATTTCCTCATGTGTTTCTACATTTCTGTGGAACCTATACTGTTCTTCCATGAGTTCAGCTTTTACCAGTCATTCCATTCTTAAGTAAATAATTCATGTCAGTATTTTGCAACCATAATTTATTAAACTGATGGTTCTGTAATACTCACACCTATCAGCACCTGTCTCCTTTGGAATTTAAATTTCATATCCTGCTTGTAGTATGAGAGTATTTCCTCTGTCTAACAGTACTTACTAAATCTTAAAAATTCAAAACACCAAGTTAGAACATTAACAATGCAGGAAAAGATAGATTTCTACTTACCATAAAGATGACATGTTAAGTTGCACACAGGCACATTAAAAGACACATACCCATAAGTTTTTGGCCACAGGCATCATCAGAAAGAGAAACAGAAACATACAACATTCATTCACACAAGCAAGTACATGTCATGCACACATGACAGCTAACTCTGGCAGCTCATATCAGAACACAACTGCCACGTGGACTGGAAGAAGCATCCACAGGGGGAGAGAAGGGCAAGGGATGGCTGTGTAAAGGTGCAGAGAGAGACATATACTGTCTCGTGGTATGTGCAGAGACTAAACTGCTAACAAGTGTGGTGTCAGGAGCTTGTGAGGCAGGGAGGTGGGGACAACAGAACAAAAAAGGAGGGGAGTGGGAGAAGATGGGTGGGTGCATTGGCAGAGGGTGGTGGACAAAGAGGGTGGGAGACAAGAATGGGGTGGAGGTGATAGGACAGATGGTGTGGAAACTGTTGGGTGGAGTGTGTTGGGATAGTATGTTACCATAAGTTGATGCTCGGATAATTACAGGAGCAGAGAATGTATTGCAAGGATAACTCCTGTCTGCACAGTTCAGAAGAGCTGGTGGTGGAGGGGAGCATACAGAAGGCTTGAGTAGTGAAGCAGCCATTGAAATCAAGCATTTTATGTTCAGCTACATGTTGTGACAGAGGGTGATATACTTTGCTCTTGGCCACAGTTTGGCAGTGGCTGTTTGTCCTGGTGGATTGCTGGTAGGTAGTAATATCAACATTAAAAGCTGTGCAATGATGGCAGCAGAGCAGGTATATGACATGGCTGCTTTCAGAGGTGGCTCAATCCCTGATGTGGTAGGATAAACCTGTGACAAGACTGGAATAGGAAGTGCTGGGTGGATAGATTGGGCAGGTCTTGCACCTGGGTCTTCCACAGAGATACAATCCTTGTGGCAGGATACTGGGATTGGGAGTGGAAAATGGATGGACTATGATGTTGTAGAGCTTGGCTGGGTGACAGAAAATTATTTTAGGAGGGATGGGAAGGATCTTGGGTAGGATGTCCCTCATTTCAGTGGATGATGATAGGTAATCAAAGCCCCAAGGCTTCATTTGTTCCAGTTCAGGGTAGTATTGGATGATGAAAGGGGAACTCCTTTGTGGCTGCTTCTTGGGGGTGGTAGGGGGATTGGGGGTGTGAGGGGAAATGGTATGGGAGATCTGTTTGCGGACTAGGTCTGGGGTTAGCACCTGTCTGTGAAGGCCTTGGTAAGACCTTCAGCAAACTGGGGAAGGGAATTCTTGTCAATGCAGATATTCCACACCTGGGTGGCCAGGCTGTATGGGAGAGACTTTCTGGTGTGAAAAGGATGACGGCTGTAGCAATGCAGGTAATGTTGGTGGTTGGTAAGTTTAATGTGGACAGAGACGCAGAAGGCAAAGATATCAAGTTCAAGTCCTTGTCTGGTACACAGTTTTAAACTTCCAGGAAGTTTCAAATTTTCCAGGGTTTACTATTAAATAATTTCATGCATATTACCTTTACATTCTAAAGCACAAGGAAACAGACTAAATTTATAACATTAAAATACAGAATGAACCATGTGATACAATTTTAGACCTGTAGTTTCCGATACTGATTTATAGCTGAAGTATGTGACACAGCTGGGCTGTTTCAGAAACAATTTTACCTTAACTTGTCAGCGATTAAATTGAGCAGTCCTTTCATTTATGATTTTTCATAATACATAAAAATAAAACTTCCCCAGCAAAATTCATCAAACTGTTGTTGCATTTGGAACAGGGGAAAGTGGGGCACATTGAGACACAAAAATTGAAAGGGCTGTACATTTGTAAGTACCCCCTGTACAGTTTTGCTATCACTATTTTTTTTTTTTTTTTTTTTTTTTTTGGAGTATAAATATTGTAAATACAATGAATAATGGAACTGGATGTAAATTTTGCTTGGTTTTCGAAAATTCTTTCAAAATATGAAAGATTTACAATGCTGTCCCACTGGTGGGGTACGTTGAGACACTATATGGGGAAGGTTGAGACAATATGGGGAAGAATGAGACACTTTACAATTAGATTAGAAACATTGAATTTTGTTCCTATTTTTTTAATTATTTGGGGATAGTATTTTAAATTAAGTCATAAGATAAAATATCTCCGAATAAAATAACACTTTATTGGTTGAAAGAGGCACAAAACAGTTGCAATAGTGAAACTTTTTACTGTGAGATTACACATGAAATAGAATAGTAATAGAACTAGAAAGAAAAAATTTATGAACCACCTCTATAAAAAAACTATTTTAACAAATGTTATACTGCAAAAATGAAACAGGGAAAGAAAGCAGTGATTGCTGGCATTTTGTTCTTCTATGCATTGAGGTAAAGGTAGCACCATAACTGTATCACACATCTGGACATTAGACATATCTTCAACTACAGGATAGAAGAAAGTATTTTCAGTCTACTGTGACTTTCTCAGAAAACAAACTCAAAGTCCCCATCATCACATTTTTTTTCAAAACCTTCCCTATATAATGGACTACACTTTTCTTACTGATAAATTTAATGAGAACGTAATGTCCAATGTCAGCAATTTGTGGAACTGTAACTTCATCTTCACTTAATTGAGCCATACCATTTTCCAAGGCTGATGTTCCATCAATCTGGTGCATTTCATCTTCATTCTCAGAGTTAGCTTTCTGTGTCTTGAAGAGACTTGTCTTTACACGTGTAACCTGTAGGCCTACTTTTGTGGACTTCAAGAATTTTGCTTTCTGTTTTTCTTCCAGAATTACCTTCTCTGGCCTATAAGTGATGAATTTTCTTCTCTCCTTTTCTCTATGTTTCCTAGTCCTGTTGTTTCTTTCTGCTTTTGGATAGCCACAGAACTGTTTGGGGCTGATGTAACTTGAAGGTGGAGGAGAATGGATGTCTGTGTGATTTGAACTTTGTGAACTTTCCGGTTGTTGCGAAAAATCAGCCTTCCTTCTAGCATCACCACTTTGTTGAGGTAGATTGCATTCAGGCACTGTCTGGTCACTGTTCTGTCCTTCGTTTAGGATCCTGGCTTGTTTCTCTCTGTTCACCTTGGGGATGGGGTTTGTCAGTGACCATACTTGGCAGAAACGTATCATCTGTGTAAACATGCCTGACAACAGGAAAAATGACAGTTCTGGACTCATTGCATGTACATGGGCTATACCTACACAAGCTGCAACATTATAGATGGTGAATGACTGTCCTGGATGTTCACTCATCCATGTGTCTACAGCTGCATTATAATAAACCTGAAATGGCTTCATAATTCCAATGACCAGTGGCTGCATTCTATGTGTTGAATGTGGAGGAACAGTTAAGATGTGCACTCCGTTAGCTTTTGCCATTTTAATGGCTTCAAAGGACATGTGACTTTCATGGTAATGACAATTTAGCAGTGTTTGTTGTGTCATAGAACTCCCAGAATATTTAATAAAATGCTGCATGACGAGTACAGAGGTAACTGAAGTCATCCAACCTGAGGCATGAGCCAGTCCAAGTGTTCCTGTAGGTGCACCATAAAGCATGATCTCTTTAAAATGAACTCATTGGAAAACCATTACTGATGGCATGGTGCTGCCACAGCATTCATCACAAGCAGCATTGTTACTAAATTTCCCTTTTCTCCGCTGATAACTTTGGACACTTGTTTTATTCCTTTCTATGCTATTACCTTTAAAGGCTGCTGGGTGGTTTCGGTTTTTGTCTCATGCAGGTTGTAAATGTGAGATGGGTCACAGAATTCTGTAAGTTTCTTATGTAATGTCTCTAAATTATCGAAAAACATATCCACATTGAAGTGACTGAAGGAACTGGCTCTTGCTAGACTGTACCCTTCAGCAGTTCAAAGAGACAGTTGAAGATGGTGCTCGAGAAAACCATAGAGCCAGTCTTTGCCAGCCATGCAATGTTTATTCCATGTTTCAGAACATTCTATTTTATTGATTTTTGCTGTCTCATACACTAACTTACATGTTTCTAAAGTTCTGAGACCACAGAACATCTTTGCATTAGCTATTAAAAATTTAACAAAGTCCTTTTCTTGTTCATCTGACAAAACTCTGCAAACATCACAGTGAGCTTTCATTTCTATAGCACTGCCAGGATTAGTTCTTAATTTCTTTATGTGTCTAGCAAGAGTCTGAAACTTTAGATTCATCTTTTTAGAGCAGCCCTCCTGATAGAATCTCCCTGTAGAATAAGTTTAACACCTTCATTCATTGTATCTGCATCAAAGGTACCGGTATCGTTAACCTTAGGCTTTTTTTCATTCTCGCACCATTTTGAACCTTCAGCAAACAATCTGAAAGCAAAAAGCATTTATTAAAATAACTATATCTATTTCTATCCCACTTAAAGTGAGTATTTACATTTTAAATGATGTCCCAACCTACCCCTCTGTGCTTTGTCTCAACGTGCCCCATCATAACTTCCCACAGTAAAATTGTAGTCCTAACCTCCATAAACAATTTCTAAATAATTTGAACAATTTCAGTCATGCACAAATGCAGATGCAATAACCTGATGTCAATTACACAAAAACTAATTCCATAACAAATCAAATATATCAAATTAGCTGAGTGCAGAAAAATTTACATCACTAGTAAGAATTCAGTCCTTCCAGTATTTCACAGATGCTATACAACTGTGCCAAAACAAATGAAGTTCTTTTGCATTCTCCATGGCAATGTCAATCTACTGTTGTCCTCAAGTAAAGATGAGTATTAATGAATATATTTATTACCAAACATTTATGTGTTGTAATAAAAAAAATGAATAAATAAATATTACTAAATATTGCTAAATGTGCATATGAAAACACTCTTTAAACTGATACAACATGATTTCACTACTAGAAATGTTCTGCAGGACATTGGACTTCATTGCTTACTTCTTCAATTGTAGCTACAGTTGGCAGACTCTGAGAACACCTGTGCTTGTTGTAATTATGAAAATCCTCCTTATATGTTCTTCTCTTCCCTTCAATAAATAAAAATACTGTATACTGTAGTTCATTATAATATTATTTACAATCACATATGATACATAGAGCTTGCAATACTTCATATCTAAAATCACACATCTCCATCCTCCTACCTACGAGAGAGACTGAAAGAGTGAAGGAAACAAAAAGAAAAAAACTGTACAAGAGTTGAATGGCTTTTCCTGTCATTTGTCTGTGTCATACTGCACATTCATAATTAATGTCTTTGCCAACTCTCTGGCCACTCAGTTTTTGATTTTTTGTTTTTTAATAAATCTTAATTTTATGGCGTCCTGGGGACCTTTCATCATGTACCTACACAATTGCCCCCACTCTGTATGTTGAGATGATATGAAGAGGTATAGTTTTGTTTGTTTGTATTTACCTTTGCTGATAGGGTTGATGCCCTTAATTGCCATCTTCCTTTTTTATTTAATGGAATGGATATGTCAGCTTATCTTATGTATGTTAGAATTCTACAAGAAATTAAAAGATTATATACATAATGTGACAGTCCATTACATATTTGAAATTTAGAGTGCTAACAATAATGTTCAGTTTGCTTCATTCTCACTGTCATGCTTCATGCTGGCACACTGGAAAATTTGGTGACTAAGAGCTAGATGCTACCGTCACACGTGTGTGCACTCACTTTCTTCGTGTTGGTTTCACATTGAGTGTCACACTTTCACCTGAGTGTCACATATCAATGAATTTCTGTGGCATTTGTCTTCATTCTGGGTGCAGTGGATGTGTGCTTATTGTTCAAAATCTGAAGCTGTGGCTGAAGATCCCCATTTTTATGGCCCAGGCATCATTATTACCCATCGTACTTGCATTTTCAGTGGAGAGAACCCTGAGTAACAGCATCCATCACTGAGGTAAGCACCAGCTCGAACAACTATAGTTCACTTGTCAATGTGTTCAGCATTGTGAGCCACGATACTCAGAAGTTATTTTGTTGCACACCCATGTTCATGTCACCACACTTGACCATGCCCTTGTTGAAAGACACATGTAGCCATCAGAAACACTGTATAAATTGCTTGTCTTTAAAGTTCAGTTCTTCATATTGAGTTTGGTTTCCAATGAAAATTCATACAAATATTGAGTTACAACAATATACATAATATGATAGCTTATACCTATGACTGACATTCCATCCATCACTTATATTATGAATATAAATTTCTTAAGTTCTAAAATGTAATAAAATTTTGATTAACTGGATTCTGTTGTTACAGTTTGTTTGTTAGTTTCAACTTCTCTTCATTCACACCACATGTACAAATTAATTACATATCACATTATTATGACACAATATATGCTTATGATACATTTATGTTTCATTTTATAGATAGGCTTTTATCACTTATGTGGGAGCTCATTTCCTCCTTAGGTAAAAGAGGGAGAAAAACAATGAAAATAGGACTAAAACATTTTGCAGCAACTATGCTTCGTGCTACCTCCTTTGTTTGGTAGGGGAAAAGGGAAATACTCATTGACTGGTTCAAGGATTTATTAGGAAATGTTACCCACACAATGATGGACTAGTTGCCAAGGAACTTTTGCTTCATTGAAATGATGTTTACTGACTAATCACCCAAGTAGTATCATATTGTTTCTTTATGTTTTAGTGCTGTTTACTTCAATTAATGTGTAGGTTAGTGTGAAATGTGATGTTTTAAGCATCGTAGACTTATCTTTCTCAAATACATGGAAATGTCATTATGCAAGCTTTCATGTGACATGATATAAATTAACTGGTTTTTGTAAAATCTCATGCTTAAATGTTTATGTGTACTCTGCAGCGAATAGGTACTGATAATTTTCATGGAGACACACAATGATGATGCATATTTCATTTCTAATTTGCCTTATGACCCTTATATAAATATCCTTATAACTAAATAGTTTACTTGAGGTGTGGCCTGTTTCTTCATTTGGTACCTGTTCCTCTTGATGCAATTCTCTTCTTCTGCACCATGATGATGCACTGGTCACTGAAAGAAAAAACTTAAAACTAACTGCATTTCATAGTTCGGTGGCCCCTGATACGTTTGGTCACTGCATACAACAGCAGATATTTCCAAATTTTGTGTAAATTCATAGACATTCGTTTATTCTGTTACCCATTGTGATCATTTACTCTGCAAAGAAAATTATTTGACATCTCTCACTGTATTTTGTCATTAGTACTTAGCTTACACGTCTCGAAAAGCTTTTCATAATACATCTTTTTGGTTTTAAATATGTTGTATATAACTTAGTATTTAATTAAATCTCTGTGTACATATATCACTAGGTTCCCTAGCTCTTAGACAGTAGATGTATTTGAGTAGTATTTCCATTTACTTTGTATTTAAGTTAGGTACCTATTGCATTCCTGTTTTGATTGCGCCTTCTGCCAGTCTGTCGCACATGCACACAAGTCAGCAAGTCAATGTCTCCTCTCCTGCTACTGATGTCAGCAGGTATTGTTGAGTGCACAACAGCTGAGCCATAAGCTATTTTCATTTATACTTTAGCTTCACATGAAGTGGTGTGTTACTTCTCATTGCTGTTAATATTTATGCCTACATGTACAAATCGAAGGAATTACTTATGCCTATACACATTACTTTATCTTAAAGTACTCTCCAGAAGAAAAATTACACTTAGAATTATGTACACTATGTACAATCATCTTGCGATAAAAAAACATTATCATGCTTCGTCATTCTATAAAGACTTTTATATCTTTTTGAGGGTGGAGACCCTTATCTCTTCCTGTTTTCTCATAAACTAATCTGTACATTGCAGGATATGGTATTTTGGAAATTACATATGGTCCTAAATAGAGTAATTGCCACTTCTTATTCAGTTTGCCAAATTTTGTCAATTTATGGTGCATGAACAAGAGGATTTGTTGCCCTTCATAAAATTGTGTAACACATTTCAGTTTCTTGTTATAAATTTTCCTTATATACTTGGCCCTGTTTTCTAGTGTAATTGTGACTTGTTTGATTTTGTCTTGAAATGTCATTTCTGTAGTGGATACCTTTGGTATGGGCGACTCCCACTCATCTGTTTGTTTTGTCTGGAGCATCAATTTGTTATGTGTGAAACCTATTGAAGAATGTGGAAGGTTATTGACCACTTGCATGAAAGGAGTTATGTATTCTACCCATTGGGTGTGTTTGTGAGGGGTGTATGTCCTAATAAACTGGTTAAATTCTTTAAAGACTCATTCTACTGGGCTTTCTTCTGGGTGAAAAAGGCATACTAAATGTGCTTTATGCCCTGTGAGATCATAAATTGTTTCCACTTTTGCCCAACAAAATATGAAGCATTATTGGGTAGTAGTACCTTTGGTTTACCTACTCTTCTCAAATAGTCTCCCACAATTCTTTTTCTAATATTTGTGGTTGTTGCATTTTTGATGACATACATTTTGATATATTTTGAGAAAATTTCATATAGTGCTACTACATACGTTACTCCTCCTTTCTTCTTGGATATGGACCAGCTGTGTTCAGGGATACTGTATCTAGAGGGTTTTTCGTGAGTGTTGGTTGTAGCTCAGTATATTTTGACACATTGTACTGTTTTTACTTTTGACATATTGCACACCTTCTTAATACTTGTAGGGCTCTCCTTCTCAAATTTGGAAAACAACAAAGTGCTGCAATTTTTGCAGTACATTTGCTCACTCCATAACATCCCCATACTTCAAGTGTGTGTCTTATAAATTCACTCAGGAATACACACACACACACACACACACACACCATTGATCAGATTTTTCATGTTTCCTATGAAATAAAACACACTTGTATTCCTGATACCATTTACTTACATTTGCACCTTCATCTTGCTTAAGGTTTTGCATGACTTTACTCCATCTGTGACCTTGCTGTTGTATAATTTTAATTTGCTTACAAAACTTATGGTAATCAGACTGTTGTGCTGTACCTTGCATTCATTTCATTCTTATTTCTGCACCCTGCTCTGTTAATTCACCAAATTACTCTAAACCTTGTGGTAACCAGGACAAGGCATCTGCAATAACATTCTGACATCCTTTAATATAAACGATTTTGCAACTGAATTCTTGTAAATATATACACCATCTTGCTAATTGATGGTGTAATAGTTTACATCTTAAAAGAAATGACAGTGGCTGATGGTCACAGTAAATTTAGGTATTCTTTCCCCACAAAAATTCCTGTATTACTGCTAAACTTTCCAATTCTGACACAGAGTAAGTTCTTTCTGCTTCTGATAATGTACGACTAGCAAATCTGATGACCTTGGATACTTCCTTACCTTCTTTTTCTCGCATCTGGAACAAGCATGCACCCAGCCCGTAAGATGAGGCATCTGTGCATAGATAAAAATCCTTGGACATGTCAGGGTGGCTAAGAATGTTTGCATTGACCAATGCCTGCTTAATGTTGTTAAAGGACTCTTGACATTTATCATTTGATAACCAAAGCCTATTTTTTTTTATAACAAATAGGCAAAGCAACAGTGTTCATCAGTTGTTGTGGTATGAACTTACAAAAAAAAAAAAGATGCTAGTCCTAAAAAGACTTTTAGTTGTTTTTTATTCCTTGGAGCTGGACAATTGCACATGGTGTCAAGTTTTTTCAGATCAGGTAATATACCTTGTTCTGACACAACATGTCCTAAAAATTTGACTTGCTCCTTTCCAAAACTAGACTTTTTTAAATTGGATGTTACTCCATATTCTGCAAATTGTTGAAGCACCTGTTCAATGAGCCTGATATGTTCTAACCAAGTGGGTGTGGCCATTAGCATATAGTCTACATAAACAGTGACTTTGCTAATCAATTCTGGCCCCTAAAATCTTGCCCTATGCAGGTATGAACACTCCTGTGCTAATATTCAGTTCAAAAGGTAGAACAAAGAATTCATAACTTCTGCCACCACCAACAAATTCTGTATATTTTTGACTTTCTTCATGGAGCATTATTTGCCAGAAGGACATCTTGGGATTGAGTATAATGAAATATATTTTGTATTGTAAAACCTTAGAAGCTGTTTGTCCAAGTTGTCTGTTCTTATGCATACTGTCACTATAATCATATTGATACCTCTAGCATTGAGAACTACTCTTACAGAACCATCTGGTTTACATACTGGTAATATTGGACTACAATACGATGAAAATGAAGGTTGTATTATTCGCCATTTAATCATGTGATTGATCTCTTCCCTTACTGCCTCTTGTATTGCCAATGGAATAGGATATGACATTATACAAAATATTTTATGTGGATACACTTCAGATTTATATTCATAGTCTTTGATTACTCCTGGCTCCTTACTGGAAACATTGGCATACTTAAATAACAAGTTAGAAAGTTCTTGTCATTGCATCTCATTTAGTACCTGTGATTCACTTAGTTTCTGTTCCACCATTCTGTAACTAACCTCAGTGTTTGCTTCTTGTTCAGTATCAAAATTGTTTGTGAAATATACAGCTGGAAGGGAATATTGTACCACTACATTTGGCTCTGGTTTGTTTTTGTTACTTTTTTTCAGGTGTTCTGACTAAATCAATAGAAAAGATCTGGTTCTTTACAAAAAAAGTGACATTTGTGATTACCTATGTCAATCTGCATTTTGTATATTCTAAATGTGTCCATGCCAATAAGACAATTAACTATAAGTTTGTCAATTATAAGATTGCACTGTAAAATGTTCAATTTGCACTGGAATAAGTGCCTGATGTTCAACCAATTTAGTCTTACTGACTGTAGCAGTTTGCACCTTGAAATTTTGTGCAGGAAATGTTGGCAAATTGCCTCTCTTCTTCCATTCACAAAAAAACGCATTTGACATCAGGTTGGTAGTTGCACCTGTATCTAAAATTAACTGTGTGTGAATGTTAAATAGTTTCACCTTAATGATTGCTCGTATTTGTTCTTCCTTGAATTTATCTACTATATCTAGCTCATGCCAATGCAAATCATCCTTGATGTCACCTTGTTTGTCAAACCTTATAAAACATGTTTGTAGTTCTGCCTTTCCCCCACTCCCTGAGACGTCAGTAGCTTGGAGCTTAACTACGACTGGTTGGTGTTTTCTGGTGGTGTAGCATGACTTAATTCGTTATCTGGAGAAATTTCAGTTATTTGTACTGTGTGGCTACTTCACCAATTTGAGTCAGCTGCTGTGCAGTTATTTTGCTGCCAACAGGTCGGCTGATGTATAGCGTAAGGCATGACATTGTTTCCGTGCGTCGGTCACTGCTGCAGCTGACTGTTTCCATTCATAGTCAGCATAGGGCTTTGTGATGGTGAATTGTGATTTGCTCGTGTATTGAAATTACCCCTGCTGTTTTGGAAATTAGTTTTTAATTTATTTTTTTTTCCCCCGTTCCTGTTACTATTCTCATTACCTCTAGGTATGTAATTTTGCTGTTATGTGTACCAACTTTGCTGTGTGTATAAATCACATTTTTCTGACTGATTTACATAACTATATTGTTGTTGTGCCTGACTTTCTGTTGCCCTATCAGGTACATGTCTTTCCTCATAGATTAAGTCAATAGAATCAAACACTGACAGAAAATATTCAGTGTCAAGCATTGGTATTGTGACTAATTTTTCTCTAATGTGCGATGGCAAATGACTGCATCCTTTGAACACCCGATTTTTTAAATATGAACTTTCAGAGTCTGAGTTACATGGCCTCTGTGTGGTAGGAATTAGGTAGTGGTACCATCAATGCTGCTTTACACTGTGTAGCATGTATCTGCTACTACAGAGTGAAGGGACGTCGGAAGGAAGGAATATCAAGGTATGTGGACTTTTGATAATTCAGAGAGAGAACGAAGATGAACAACACTGCCCTGCTACAATTGGTGCATTTAGAGCCTGGGAAATGTGAAGCTCAAGTGAATGCGAACTTTAAAAGCAGCAGTGTAGTTAACCCAATAAAAGAAAGACCCACACATGCATAAATGAACTTTAATAGAAAGACAGGGGAACCGTGTGATCCAGGGAAAGGTGATTCAGAAAGGACAGCAATAGTGAAGTGGAAGATTTAGAGGCTAGAACAACTGGTGGGGAAGGGGGCTGATGATGTAGGTAACAGTTGAACATTGCGCGACAACGAGTAACAGCAGCTGGGAGTCTGGCAATTTGCAGAGCAGAGCTTGGTGAAGGAACCCACTCTAACATCTCACCACGCTGACAACGTTTGTGAAAAGCTAAGTCGTATTCTACTTTGTTTGGTATGTATGATTGTGTGTAAAGAAACTTGTGAACATGGCAGAAAATAATAACCAGCTATAGTAGATGAGAATGTAGGGGTAAATTTGGGTAAAGTAAATGCAATTGCTGATGAATTTAGTTTTGATACATCACAAGCGAATGACAGTGGCTTGCCATATTCAGTGTATGCTAATTATGGGACAGATAATGATCAGCACATGGTGGAAACTGGTATCAAATCTATACCTGTTACTGTTACAGAGATAAAGCAGGAACCATTGTCAATTGCTTGTGAGCAAAAGGATAGTGTTTCAGAAATGTTATGAAATATTTTGAAGCATTATGGGGGAAATGTGTTCTGATATAAAGAATTCTTTAAGTTCTGAAATACACTCCTGGAAATGGAAAAAAGAATGCATTGACACCGGTGTGTCAGACCCACCATACTTGCTCCGGACACTGCGAGAGGGCTGTACAAGCAATGATCACACGCACGGCACAGCGGACACACCAGGAACAGCGGTGTTGGCCGTCGAATGGCGCTAGCTGCGCAGCATTTGTGCACTGCCGCCGTCAGTGTCAGCCAATTTGCTGTGGCATACGGAGCTCCATCGCAGTCTTTAACACTGGTAGCATGCCGCGACAGCGTGGACGTGAACCGTATGTGCAGTTGACGGCCTTTGAGCGAGGGCGTATAGTGGGCATGCGGGAGGCCGGGTGGACGTACCGCCGAATTGCTCAACACGTGGGGCGTGAGGTCTCCACAGTACATCGATGTTGTCGCCAGTAGTTGGCAGAAGGTGCACGTGCCCGTCGACCTGGGACCGGACCGCAGCGACGCACGGATGCACGCCAAGACCATAGGATCCTACGCAGTGCTGTAGGGGACCGCACCGCCACTTCCCAGCAAATTAGGGACACTGTTGCTCCTGGGGTATCGGCGAGGACCATTTGCAACCGTCTCCATGAAGCTGGGCTACGGTCCCGCACACCATTAGGCCATCTACCGCTCACGCCCCAACATCGTGCAGTCCGCCTCCAGTGGTGTCGCGACAGGCGTGAATGGAGGGACGAATGGAGATGTGTCGTCTTCAGCGATGAGAGTCGCTTCTGCCTTGGTGCCAATGATGGTCGTATGCGTGTTTGGCGCTGTGCAGGTGAGCGCCACAATCAGGACTGCATACGACCGAGGCACACAGGGCCAACACCCGGCATCATGGTGTGGGGAGCGATCTCCTACACTGGCCGTACACCACTGGTGATCGTCGAAGGGACACTGAATAGTGCACGGTACATCCAAACCGTCATCGAACCCATCGTTCTACCATTCCTAGACCAGCAAGGGAACTTGCTGTTCCAACAGGACAATGCACGTCCGCATGTATCCCGTGCCACCCAACGTGCTCTAGAAGGTGTAAGTCAACTACCCTGGCCAGCAAGATCTCCGGATCTGTCCCCCATTGAGCATGTTTGGGACTGGATGAAGCGTCGTCTCACGCGGTCTGCACGTCCAGCACGAACGCTGGTCCAACTGAGGCGCCAGGTGGAAATGGCATGGCAAGCCGTTCCACAGGACTACATCCAGCATCTCTACGATCGTCTCCATGGGAGAATAGCAGCCTGCATTGCTGCGAAAGGTGGATATACACTGTACTAGTGCCGACATTGTGCATGCTCTGTTGCCTGTGTCTATGTGCCTGTGGTTCTGTCAGTGTGATCATGTGATGTATCTGACCCCAGGAATGTGTCAATAAAGTTTCCCCTTCCTGGGACAATGAATTCACGGTGTTCTTATTTCAATTTCCAGGAGTGTAAATAAGTTGCATACTGTAGTTGATCAAAGGTTTACTAACTTGTCAGTAGAAATAGAATCCAGAATGGAAAATAAAGTTTCTAAATTAAGAGATTCTTGGGAAAATGATATGACTATGTTTAGTGACAGTGTAAAAAAAGAGATTAGTAAAGTAAAACAAGATTGTAATAATGCTGTTGTAACAGTAAGAAATGAATTGACATCTCAGATTAAGCAAATTGCTGATGACAGCAAACAGTTAGGTGAACAAGTAAATGCAGATTTAAATGAAATGCAGGAACAAATAAATAATGTGGAAAAACAATGTGAGGATAGTCACATTATAATGTCAAATAAAATCGAGGAAGGAAAGGATGTGTGTACAAAATTTGGTGTGCAAGTGGATGTTAAATTTACTAACCTGGAAACTAACATAAATCAGTGTAGTACAGCTGTAGATGAACAACTGTGTAACTATGACGGTAGACTAAAAAGAGTAGAACAAAGTGTTACTAACAATAGTGGATATGTAATATTTAATCTTCAGAAATTGTGTATGTTACACATCAGCAGTTTTTGCGATTCAATCCAAGTAAAAATGTACATCTTAAAGAATTTTGGGGTGATTTTGAGGGCATCTTGCCCAAATCATGGAATGGTAAACAAAAATTAGTTTCATTACTTCAAATTTGATGGGTGGAGCTAGAGTTGGGGGAAACTGGGCACTAGATAAATATGACAAGATAGAGAATTTAAAACAGGCATTTTTTGAGGAATATTGGGGCAAACAAAAACAGATGGAAGTTTTAAACAAATTCTGGTCAGATGAAAAATATGATCCAAAGAGAGAGACTATTAAGAGGTTTGAACAAAAATGGGTCACAACTTCATCATATTTGAACTCTAAAGTGGAAGCAGGACAGATTATTACTGGGATAGAGAATAAGTTGCCTTTGTACTGGCAGAATACAATAATCTCAGTACCTAGGGATGATACTGATCAATTTATTTATTATCTTGAGAGGGTAGATAATATTTTAAAAGAGGGGGAGAATGCTAGGAAGGATTATAGGCCTGCCATTAGGCCAAATGAAAACAGAGCTGGGGCACATATAAATAGCATAGGAGTGCAAAGATCCAGTAATTATAGAGGCAGGGACTGAGAGTGAGGAGGTGCTCTTGGAAGTAGATATAATAACAGAGACCAAAACATTGAATATAAACAGAAACAATCTGCTGACTAGGCAAAGTGGTGCAAACTGCCAGATGAAAGGAATATCAGTGGAAATGACCATGTAGGAGAGGGGGAAAACTAATGGCAGTCTGTAATGGTGCTAGTGTTTGCAGGCTGCAGCAGCGTAGTTTAAATCTGCTAGCAAAACCTTTTGTAAGGCAGCCACCAACAGAACATCTTGGGGGTGGTAGCATAGAAACAGATGTTGCAGAGTAGAGGGACATGATTACTAATTGTGTTTTTCATGGAAGTATAGTAGATTTTTGCAAAAGAAAAAGGCATAACAGGGATTCCAGGAACCACATTAATGAGGATCAGCTATTAGAAAATAACTATTCAGAACAGGATGTTAGTGTGAGAGAGCACTGCAATGCAGATGAAGAACTTTCAGTGCACTGTGGAGTTAGCACTATAATAGGGGAAACAGTATTAATGGTAACTGAGGAAGAATATAGAAGGGCAGGGGAAATTTTATGAAGATCAGAAGTAGTAGTTTCTGTTAGTGATGAAAAAGGAACAGTAGTGGAGGAAGTAGGGGGTTATTTTGATAATTCTGACAACACAATAGGAAGGGTTGCAGAATCTGATATTATTATTAAAGAAGGAGAGTATTTGGAGAAGTGTTTTGATTTGTCAGTAGTGGACAGACTAATTAAAGCTGCCACAGTTACAGAGGAAGAAAACTCTGTGAATATGTTCATAATTTCCACAGAAGGTGTAGGATTCAATAGATGTGATGTAGTGCAAGATTTGTTAGATGGACCTGATTCTGAAGTCAGAGGACAGCCAGCAATAAAAGTTACTATTTTTAATGAGAAGGTTCCTTGTTTATTTGGTAGTGGTTCCAATTTATGTGCAGTGTCACAGGGTTTTGTGAATGCTCTCCCTGCTAATAAGGATGTGGCTATAATGCCAGTGAGTGGCATAAATATTATTGTAGCAACAAGAAAAAGTAAGAAAGTAGTTAAACTTGAAGTTGTGCTTCCTTTCAGGATCAGTGATGTAGAGTTGGAAGAGAATTTTTTGATAATAAATTGCTTAAGCATGGAAATGCTGGTGGGAGCAGATTTCTAATAAAAGTACCAAGGAAAAGTGGATTTTGCACAAAATGAAGAGGTCATTGTGGTACAGAGAAGAACAGTAGCTATTCCTTTTATTGGAAAAAGGCAACATGAATCGGATGAGAAAAGATGCAGATCTTACTGCAGAAAGAAAGAGGATGTTATGGGGTATAATAAGTATGGTGATAGGAAAGAATTAAATCCTTCTGAGATAGAAAACATCAGGATAAGAATTGACAAAAAAATACAGGGATTATCAAATTTGTAGAAGTACATACACAAGGATGATGGGGACAGTAGTAATTAACTGGCCTCAGGGGATGTGCATTCTTAGTGTCATAAAGTGTTTGACGAACATCAGGCATCCTGAGTTGTTGGCAATATTATTTCCTTTTCATTTCGTATTGTCAACCTAACTCTTCATCATTTGGAACTTTTTGCTATTTTCTTTCCTTCATCCCTATTGTAGTAAATAATGTAGATAAAATGTACATAAAGAATAAATGTCATCAGAAAATAAGAGAATGGGCAAAAGAAAGATATTTTTGGAAGTAAATGATGACTAAAAACTAACACGATGAATTGGGAATGAAAGTGATGAAAAAAGGGATACTGAAAGGAATAATGTAATGTGACAATGTAATAAGTGATTTCTAAGCAATTTTGGGAACATGTAGAAATGTTGCTGGAAGATGTTTGTGGTAAAGGTATAAGAAATGTGCCTAGTAGAAGTAAGTAATTAGATTATGTATCTGATGTGTTTTTGAGAGCCATATAAGTTGGCATAAATATTTTCAACATTTCCAGTAATTTTACATTCATCATCATCATCATCATCATCATCATCATCATTCATCTTCATTACGGCCAGAGGAAGGCAATGGCAAACCACCTCCACTAGGACCTTGCCTAGTATGGTGGTGCAGGTCTCCCGCTTTGTCCCCAATGATTTGTTACGGAGTATGGGACTTCATGATCATCACGTGTTTAATAGCTATTTTATGTAAAGTCATGAGATTTTAATAGTAACTGTAACGCAAATATTTTTTCTGAAAAGAAAAGTTAATGAAGAAAATGTCTGTAAATTTTTGGCTAGCTTTCAGCAGGAACTTGCTTAGGAATTCTCTCCCTATAAAATGCTTATAATGGTTTTTTGAAAAAGCATAAAGTAATAGTGCCAATTTGGGTACTGTTATTATTTCTAGGTAATGGTTAATTCATTCTTTACTGAAAATAATTAGTACTATGTAGGAATATTTGATAAAAGATGATGAATTTCAATGAATATTGAGTTTTCTTGGAAAAAAGTTTTGTGAAAATAAGCAGTAATTTTTGAGTACACTAAAATTCAGGAAGTTTCCTCACGAAGTTTTTCCTTTAGATTTGAGAAAAAAATGTACGAACTATGATACATGTATATGTGTAAAGTTAGGGTGCAGACAAAAAATGGTGGCTTAGATGTACTGTATTTTTCAGGTACACAATTTGGAAAAACCTGATACGAGACTATAACAAATCAGATCTAGGACTGGGGGCTGGACCCTGTATCACAGTAAAGTGCCTTTAAAGCAACCCAACTGTAAGTGTGAAAAAGAAAATTGTTATACCCCAGTGCTGCTACAGGAAGTCAGGATATTTTCTTTTTTAAATATATAAGAAGAACTCTCCCCAACGCTGTTAAAATAATATATTCGTTTTCATGAATGCTAACATAGTGACTGTAAAGTGTTTAATTCATTTCAAAACAATATAGAAATTTGTAAGATAATTCTTCAAAGATAAATTTAATTTCAAGGAAAACATGAATATTTACTAATGTAAATGGTTTGATAAATGATTTTTTTTGTTGGAAAATGTTAAAATGCAGAATTTTGTATGAAAGATATTAGTTCTGAAAAAAAGGAAGTTCTGTAAATCAGTTTTGTTATTCACTATCATGTCCAAGCCTTTTGATATTTCATTCATTTGAATCTTTTTTTTTTTTTAAGTAGGAACAATATTCATTAGAACTCCCATAGTTAAATTTGTTGGTTCAGTTAAAGAATTCAGTAATAACATTGCCATTATATGAACCTTAAATGCACTTAAATACTTAAATGTAATTTTAGGTTTGTAGGAGGTGTGTAACACAGCAAGTTATTACAAGATGACAGTCATTGCAGTAATAAGGCATGCAGCATGATGCTGCCTGCCATGAGAACTGCATAGAGTAACATTCAGTTAGTATGAAAATTCAAACCCTCTACGAACTTAAATAATCCATATTAGTTATTATTCGATTTTGTTCAAATTTGGTACACAGCCTTTTGTTATTAATGGAATGATGCTGTCAAAATTTCAGATTTTTATTTATTACAGTTCCGAGATAATGTAATTACCTAAAAGTTGTAAAACTGACGCTTATGTTTTAAAACCCAGTTGTGACCATAACAAATTGACTTTCATTACCATTTGAAGCCATTACAAAGCTATCAGTGCATAAAAATCAGTTAACTATAATTTTCTTTTTCAACACTTTAGTCACTGTGCATTACGTAATACAAAAATCAGTCAAAATTATTATTTGCTTATGACTTTGCTGTGTGAGTGCATGAAAGTGATTGAGAGATTGTATGAGGGACATACATTAAAACTTAATGTCATTTTATGTAAGACCTTGTAAAAACAAACTGTGGGAAAGTTATGGTGCAACCACGATTCAGAAGATGTGGGTCGGTGTGAGCCTGCTTTTGTATAAAAGCAGCCAGAATGAAAGTTAGAGGTGGAATAAGTTTATTTATCAGTTTGGAGAATATTTTGAACTTTGCTTAATTTGATTAAACAATATACTAGAAACTGAAGTTTTAATGACATTAATTACTGTCAGATTAGTGATTGGATAAGGCAAGTTTTGCTGTGAGAATGATCTGGAAGGAACATTATGATTGGTCATTTAGATCAACAGCCAATCAGAATTAAGCTGCTCCTGCATGAATATAGTGGGCCGAGAGTGGAGGAGCTCAAAAAGTTCCTTGCTATCTGGCCAATGGGTAACACCATGTTAGATAGCTCTGTAAAAATAGTCTACAATGAAGAACTAGTGAGTTTATTTAGATTAGAACATGTTGTGACTGAAGCGACTGAAGCTACAAACATTTGGTGTTTCTAAATTAAATAGTTGGAGATTTATGAGTGTGTGAACTTTTTAGTCATAGTAACAATTCTGTGTGGCATATTATGTGTTCTGTACAGAATACTTTGGCGAGCACCTCTTACTAACAAGACCACTGAAATGACCGAATGTTTAACTCACAAAGAGTGGTGGATCTGTGACTGTCAGAGCGTGAAAATTAGTCGGGTCGAACTTACAAAAATTCTGGCTGCTTTTTGAGTGAAAATGTGTTGTACAGACAGTGAATTTTCAAGGATAAAGTTTACCATATTAAATACGGACTTGATAGCCATTTCATGTGTTTCCGTATGAATAAAATGCAGATTCAATCTAAATTTTAAAATTCTTTCTGCAAGTAGATAGCATTCTCTGAACACCCAATTTTTTAAATATGAACTTTCAGGAATTGACTTTCAACTCGAGTTACGCGGCCTCTGTGTGGTTTTTAGATTAGATTAGATTAGTTTTTTGTTCCATAGATCCGTGCTGAGGTGATCCTCGTGGATGTGGAACATGTCAATTTTTTATATTTTTTTCATTTTTAGCTGAAATAACAACACTAATAGTATGAATATATACAATACATCATTTGTTTCTATTAAAAAATTCGTTTATGGAGTAGAAGTAGTCAGCCACTAGTAAGTCTTTCAGGTTCCTTTTAAATTGATCTTTATTTGTAACTAAATTTTTTATGTTTGCTGGCAAATTATTGAAGATGAGTGTTCCTGAGTAGTGGACCCCTTTTTGAACTAAAGTAAGTGCTTTTAAGTCTTTATGCAGATCATTTTTGTTCATGGTATTGTATGTATGAACTGAGCTGTTTGTTGGAAAAAGAGATATATTATTTAGGGCAAATTTCATTAAGGAGTAAATATACTGAGAGGCAGTAGTTAGTACACCCAATACTTTGAAGAGGTTTCTACATGACGTCCATGAATTTACTTCACAAATAATATGTATTACATGCTTTTGGACTCTGAAAACTTTTGTTTGACTTGAAGAGTTACCCCAAAATATTATACCATATGACATGATGGAATGAAAGTAGGCAAAGTATGCAAGGTTTTTCATTTTTATGTCACCTATGTATGCTAACACTTGAATTGCAAATACAGATTTGTTAAGGCGTTTCTGCAGTTCTGTGGTGTGCTCCTCCCAACTGAATTTATTATCAAGTTGTAATCCCAGGAATTTAAGACTGTCAACCTCCTCTATCTGCTCTTCTTCATACTTTATGCATATGCTGGATGGAAACCTCTTACAGGTTCTGAATTGCATGTAGTGAGTCTTTTCAAAGTTTAATGTCAATGAGTTGGCTTTAAACCATTTATCAATATCCATGAAAATATCATTAGCAGATCTTTCTAGAACTACACTTGACATACTATTTATTGCAATACTTGTGTCATCTGCAAACAAAATGAACTCTGCTTCTGCCAATGTAACTGATGAGAGATCATTAATGTACATGTACATGTGGGACACCACATGTGATTTCTTCCCATTCTGATGATGACTGATGACTTAATTCACTAGTCCCTTGTACTGACACCCTTTGTTTCCTATTAGCTAGGTATGACTTGAACCATTTTGCAGCACTGCCCTTGACACCATAGAATTCTAATTTATTTAAAAGGATGTTGTGGTTCACACAATCAAATGCCTTTGACAAATCACAGAAAATACCTGCTGCTTGTAATTTTTTAATGAATTAAGTACATTTTCACTGTAGGTGTAAATAGCCTTCTTGATATCAGAACCCTTCAGAAATCCATACTGTGTTCTTGATAATATGTTATTTGTGCTCAGATGGTTGAGAAGCTGCCTGTACATTACTTTTTCTAAAATTTTTGAGAATGCTGGCAAAAGTGAAATCGGTCTGTAGTTTGATGGTATCTCTTTATCCCCTTTCTTGAATAGAGGCTGAACATCTGCATATTTTAGCCAGTCAGGAAATGTCCCAGTTATAATTGACTGGTTACACAAGTAACTTAGAATTGTACTAAACTCACAAGAACATGCCTTAATTAACTTTGCTGATATTTAATCTTAACCACTAGAATGCTTTGTTTTCAGAGATTTTATTATGGAAGTTATTTCTTTTGGTGAAGTGAGTGACATATTCATGTACCTGAAGCTATTTTTAAAGGCTAGTTTCAGATATTCAAGGGCATTATTTACTAATCCTGCCAATCCTATTCTATCAGTAAAGGATATAAAGTACTTGTTGAATAGATTTGCCTCACTATGCCCATCGGTTGCCAATGTGTCATCTACCCTTAATGGTATTTGCTCCTGTTCCTTTCTGGTTCTACCAGTCTCCTCTTTCACTATATTCCATATTGTTTTCATTTTGTTCCCTGACTTGCTATCTTCTTCTCGTAGTGCATTTGTTTAGATGTCTGAATTACTTTTTTTTTTAATATTTTACAGTATTCCTTGTATTTAGCTAAATCATCAGTATTGGAGCTATTCTTGGTTGACAGATACATTTTCCTTTTTGTCTTAAAGGAAATCTTTATTCCTTGTGTAATCCATGGTTTTATTATAGACTTCTGTTTAATTTAAGTAACTTTTAGAAGAAAACAGTTTTCAAACATGGCACTGACATTGTTAATGAATATATTATATTTTTCATTCATGTCATGGGCACTATAAACATTTTTCCAGTTCATATCTTGGAGCAGTTTTCTAAAACACTCAATTTTTGGTTGACTGACTACTCTCCTGTACTCAGACTTAGCAGTCTTGATAATCTGCTCAGAATTTACATCTAAAACAAGGAGCTGCATGTCATGATCTGATAGTCCATTTATTACAGGTTTTATGATATGATTTTGTTCCTTTGATTTGTCTATAAAAATGTTGTCAATGGCTGTCCTTGAGGATTTAGTGATCCTAGTTGGAAAGTATTAGGCAGTGGTTTCATCAATGCTGCTTTACACTGCATAGTATGTATCTGCTACGACAGAGTGAAGGGACATCGGAAGGAAGGAATATTGAGGTAAGTGGACTTTTGATAATTCAGAGAGAGAACGAAGATGACTGACCCCACCCTGCCGCACTGGTAATATTATTTTCTAAAAGATTGCAAAACCTACCTTAATGTTTACCTTGTTCACAATTTTGTTTTCTTTTTCCTGAATAGCCTTTCCTACTGCAACTGTGTAAAACTTACAATCAGTTACTAACTTCTCTTATCTAACACACCTGCTTCAGCCTGACTAATGATATCACTCAGATTTTCATTGATCTTCTCTCTCTCCTTCATATCATATGCTGAGACAACTTCTAATGTTGCCATCCTTAATATAAGCTCTTATACAGCTAGAGGTACACCTTTAAAGTCTTTATTTAATTTGTTAACGGGAGAGGTTACCTTTCTTACTGTCGAAAACAACTGGTTTTGTGTGGCTTCAATGATTGTGTTTGCATCTGTGATTTTCTTTATCTGTTGTTCTGCTAGACCATGATGGTTATTAAAAGAATCTACCTTCTGTTTTAAATCCATAATGTTACTGTTAAATTCAGAAAGTACTTCATGCTCTACTCGTGTTTTCATATCATTCAATTTTTCATCGATTTCAGTGTTAAAAGTTTTGGCTAAGTCATCAAATTTCTGT
This sequence comes from Schistocerca piceifrons, assembly GCF_021461385.2. Lineage (NCBI taxonomy): Eukaryota > Metazoa > Arthropoda > Insecta > Orthoptera > Acrididae > Schistocerca > Schistocerca piceifrons. The sequence goes on from NC_060140.1 coordinate 603,407,678, forward strand.
GAGACTGTGTCTTGCAACTCCTTGACTACTTGTTTTTCTTCTTGCTTAATTGCATTTAGATCTTGTGTAACAGTCTTTTGTTGCTGCTTTACCATGTTCATATCTTGTGTGGTGGTGTTCAGATTCTGTGTCAAATTATCAATTTTGGTATTCATATCTTGTTTCATATCACTGAAATTGGTGTTCATATTGGGTCTCATATCATCAATTTTCATGTTTATGTTCAATAATAACTGCAAAAGTAGCGCTTTAGTTCTACTACTATGATTACCATCAGCTGTACTTTCTAAGTTAATATTTTGGTTGTGAACAAGTGATGTTTTGTAACATGTCAAAATTCATATTGGAATCACTCTCCAGTGTTTCATTCATGCGCAGTATGTCACTCTGGGAGATGCGTGATGTTGTCTTGTCAATTGTAAACACTGTGTCATCAAGGTTATGCTGTTGTGTAGCGTTGGTATCATTTGTCACACCTGTGACACTAATCTCTGATCTACTTAAACTTTCTGCAGTAGGCATGCATGACACCTGAATTTCAATTGTTCAATCATACAATTCTATGCCACCTTGATGATTGCATTTTCGCTATTGCTATCAACAATGGGCATATATTTTTTGGCCATGTTATATGAATATGCAAAAAATAAAATTTTCACAAAAATGTTAAAATTTCATATGCTAATTATTATACTAAATAATTGAAATTTATTGATGTCAAAGCGTGTTTTATGTTTATTATAAAATGCCAACTATTGTAGTGCAGTTCTTTGTTTTTCTGGCAATATGTGTCACACTGAAAAATTATTGTAACTTTCTCGCAAATAAAGTTCAAGGAAGGGGTGTGCATTGTCAGCAACACATCAAAAGAGATGTTACCAAGAGTAATCATGCAAGCAACTTACATAGCCATCCTACCTTAGCTGTGTTGAACAAAACAGCTTACTATGGAAAATTTTATGTGACTGGGGTCCAATTCTTATTCCTTTCAACAATTTTCTCCCCATTGTGATTCATGTACACAGAAATACAGACAATTAGTTTTTATGACCAATAACAATGTCATAAAAATTTCTTACAGTAACAATAATTAACAAACCCTTCTCACAACTGGTGTCCTGAAGTTCTGGCACTAAGGTCACCAGTTGTGTTAAAAAAAAAAAAACAAACAAAAAAAAAACCATTGGACTTTGTTTCTTATTTCTTCAATTGTAGGGCTCGCAATACTTAATATCTAAAAATTGCACATCTTCATCCTCCTTCTACCTATGAGAGAGACTGTAAGAGTGAAGAAAACATAAAAAACTGTACAAGAGTTGAATGATTTTTCCTGTCATTTGTCTGCACCTTACTGTGCATTCATAATTATCCCCTTTTCCAACTCTCTGGCCACTTGGTATTTCATTTTTTGTTTTTTAACAAATCTTAATTTTATGGCATCCTGGAGGCCTTTCATCGTGTACCCACAAATTTACTGAAAATATCATGTGCCACACGTTAGTGTTGGACTTCTTAGAAGGGCACCATCACAAATTAAAATTTACTGTGAGATTTTTCACATGTGTGAAGCATAGTGAAAGTGTTGCTATGTAAGGGAAGGGTGTTTCCGTTGCACAGTATCAAGAGTTAGTTGTAAGAGAAAATGAAATGTAAAACACATTAAAAATGTCAAACAACTGCTCAAAGGTGCCAGAGTGTTTCAAAGAAGCCCTATTCAATGTATGTTGGGAGACTTTAATTTATGGCCATTCGTGAATTAATAAATTTTTGATTCAACTTCTCCAGATACTGCACACAACTTCAACTAGCTTCCTCTTCCTAACATTTCCCTAGAATGCTTGTATCCCTCTAAAAGTATCAGTTCTGCATTGTATGAAGTAATCAGACAATGTAATTCAAACGTAATGACAGTGTAAGGTTTCATTCAGTGATTACAATTATACTAACAATTTGTCCTTCTTCTAAGTTCCTTACCTTGAATTCTTAATATGGTGTTAATTGTACCAAACCTACAGCATTAAAACATTATTTCACCACTGAGAATAAGCACAGTGGCTATTCCATGAAGATTGGAATAAGAATCTAATTCCTTATCTTACCGTGACCTTCTTCAGCATCTTCAGAAAATTACTGTGCAGTTGCCCACCTGTCCTGAAATGAATCTTGATTGGTTCATTCCTCCTTTCATGACTCCTACAGATTTATTTCATTTTATTTTTCCAGTTGATCTTTATCTTCATTTCCAAAATATGTGTAAAACAAATGCATACATGTTTTATATTGACCCTGTTTTCAGCGAATTTCTGATTTTTGTGAAGTTTATATTTACACATTTCTTTATTTTAAGGTGTCAACTTGAAGTTTGATTTGGATATTTCAGTGGTTTACTATGTTTGATTCTGTTGGTGATTCAGTTACAAACTGATATTAAATTCTCTTAAATTCTGCACACTGTTTAAATTGGTTTTTGAGGAGGTTTCAAAAAGTAGTCAATTCAGTGGCAGCAGATGATGATTAACTGTGGGTATTTGAAAGTCCTCTCAACTATTTAATTTTTCAGTTTTTTGCAAAAGTATTCCACTAATCCACATTGCCTAAATTACTACCATAGCTACAAAAATATATACAGAGGCGTTCTACTTGCTGCAAAAAAATCATAAAATAACAAAATAACATATAATGTAGAAAATAAAATTAAAGTAGTGTGGGATGTCATAAAACATGAAACTGGAAAGGGTAGACACAAGTCAAATCAAGTAAAAAATGGGAGTAGAGTACTAAAAAATCCTCAGAAATTGTAAAATTTTATAAATGAGTACTTCTCTGGTATTGTTGAAAAGTTGTAACAAAATCTTCCTAAAATACATGTACTGCCCATAGTGAATTACATGGAAAGCACAATGATATTGTTTCCCACATCAGAGCTAAAGCCAGGAAGGAAACACAAAAAATTGAGATAATAATAAATCAGGAGTAATGGAAGACATTCCAACTCTGCTATGAAGGTGTGCATAGATAGCATACAGACACCAACAACAACAATAAATATGTCATTTGGTTCAGGTATTTTTCCAGAGTACCTAAAGTAAGTAGAAGTTGTGTCCTTACAAAAGAAAGGCAATGCAGACACTATAGAAAACTACAGGCCAATTTCATTACTGTTGGTGTTATCAGAAATAACTTACTCATTCATGAAAAATAGACTAATGATTTACAATTCAATTCAATTCAATTCAATTTATTAGCCTCCTTGTAGTACATCATCGAAATGATATAGGACTTGTCAATAAACATTACAGTTTAAAATACATATACATGAAAATTTGTAATTGAATTTACTTGTCACTTAGACATTACAATTTTAATAGAACTTTTAGAACATTAACATAAAAATATACAAGTAGGATAACAACGTACAAAAAAAAAAGTTAGTGATTCTCACATCAAAGATTATTTACATTCTTACATTAACAGTTTCACACTTTCATAGAAACAGCAAGTATTTAAATGTGAGCAATTACACATATTTATTGTGTCAGGGAAATATTAACGGCGCTTTTATTGTCAACGATTCACAAACTCTTCAATACTGTAAAAACTATTGCTCAATAACATGTTTTTTAATTCTCTTTTAAATATGTACAGTTTTGGTATTATTTTTAGTTCTTTGGGGAGAGCACTGTAGAGGATTTTGGGTTGGTATAGTACACTTTTGTGATACATAGCTGTTTTATGAATTTCTCTGTGGAAATCATTCCTATTCCTTGTTTTGTAGTTGTGAAATTCTCTGTTTAATGTAGAAAATTCCTCATGTTCTTTTAAGAAACATATGCTTTCATGTATGTATAAAGATGGTAGAGTCATGATTTTTAATTCTTTGAAAGCTTGCCTACACGAGTCTCTATATCCTTTACCTTTTATTATTCTGACTGCCTTCTTTTGTAGTCTAAATGAGTGTTTTGTTAGACTGATGTTCCCCCAAAACTGTACGCCGTATCTTAATAAACTGTGCATGAATGAGAAATAAACACATAACACTGTTTTAATATTACATGAGCTTTTAAGCATTCTAAGTATATAACATGTTTGACTTAATTTTTTGTTCAATGATATTACATGCTTTTCCCATCTTAAGTGTTCATAAAACCATACTCCCAAGAATTTAGTGTATGATGCTTGTTCAATCTTACACTTACCCAGTTCTACTGTAAGGTTAGTTTTTATTTTATTTGTAATATGTCTGAAGTTGATCCACGTTGTTTTTTTGGCATTCACAATGAGTCTGTTTTCATTAAACCATCTGTCTGCTTCGTCTGTTGCTAATGTGACTTTTTCCTGCAAGTCAGCTTCACTATTTGCTTTAACAAGCAAACTTGTATCATCAGCAAACAGTACTGCCTCTGCTTCAGATAGTTGACTTGGTAGGTCATTGATAAATATTAAAAACAGTAATGGCCCTAATACAGATCCCTGGGGTACTCCATACAAAACTCTCTCTCGAATCTTGATGAATATGTCCTATCTGCCTGGCTTATCTCCACCTTCTGATACCTGTCTGACAGATATGATTCAAACCATTTGTGGGCAACTCCATGTATCCCATAGGCATATAACTTCCTAAGCAGTAACTTATGGTCGATGACATCAAAGGCCTTTGATAAGTCTAAAAACAATCCACAATTTAATTCCTTTCTGTTTATGGAATTTAGAACAAGTTGCAAAAAATTCAAGATAGCTGTTTCAGTTGATTTATTTTTATGGAAACCATTTTGTGCATTAACCAATATGCTATTCTTAATAAGAAATTTGTATAGTCTCTGATACATTATCCTTTCTATTATTTTTGAGAAACCTGACAACATTGATAAAGGCCTAAAGTTACTAACATCATATTTATCACCATTCTTGTAAAGTGGCTTTATAGTAGACATTTTAAGTTTTGATGGGAACACCCCTGTCTTAAAAGATTCATTTATAATTTCAGTGAGATGCGAGGCTATGTTTCTTGCACTTTGCTTAATGATTTTGTCAGGAATCCCATCACACCCACATGACATTTTATTTTTTAACTTATTTATAGCATTTAGTACCTCTGAATCAGTTACTGGATAAAGGAACATTGTCAGGTCATTCATGGGGATTTTTACCTTGCTATTGGAATTGCATTTAGTTTTAATTAAATTTATGGCTATATTTGTGAAATGTTCATTAAATATGTTGGCAATCTGAAGTGGGTCCTTAACAGTTTTACCCCCACTTTTAAAGACAAAGCTGTTATCTTTTCTTTTGTGTCTACCTATATTTTTATTTATTACCTCCCAAGTTGACTTCATTTTGTTGTTACCTTTCTCAATATAGGTATCATTATCAAGCTTCTTAGCTGCAATTATTACTTTCTTGTACAGGCTTCTATAACATTTCACATGTGCTTTCAGTACTACATTCTTCCTGGCTGATTTATTTAACTTTCTGAGAGTGTCTGATGACTTTCTAATCCCCTGTGTAACCCATGTTGTGGTTTCATGTTTAGTTTTGACTCTTTTTATAGGAAAGGCAACATCGAAGCAGTGTTTGTAGCTTTCAAGAAATGAGTCAAACTTTCTGTTGACATCACCACTTGATTCACTACCCCAGTTGTTATTTTCCAGAACGTAATTAAAAATTCTTATGCTGTCATCATTTATAAATCTCCTTTCTCTGTAATTGTTATTGATAACAGGGTCCTTGTAAGACGTGACATTTAAACTCAATTTGATACCCTTGTGATCCGAGAAACCAGTGTCAATTACTTCAGTGTTATATTCACACTTGTCCTTGATTATAAATACTTGATCTATTATAGTTTCAGACATACACTCCTGGAAATGGAAAAAAGAACACATTGACACCGGTGTGTCAGACCCACCATACTTGCTCCGGACACTGCGAGAGGGCTGTACAAGTAATGATCACACGCACGGCACAGCGGACACTCCAGGAACAGCGGTGTTGGCCCTCGAATGGCGCTAGCTGCGCAGCATTTGTGCACCGCCGCCGTCAGTGTCAGCCAGTTTGCCGTGGCATACGGAGCTCCATCGCAGTCTTTAACACTGGTAGCATGCCGCGACAGCATGGACGTGAACCGTATGTGCAGTTGACGGACTTCGAGTGAGGGCATATAGTGGGCATGCGGGAGGCCGGGTGGACGTACCGCCGAATTGCTCAACACGTGGGGTGTGAGGTCTCCACAGTACATCGATGTTGTCGCCAGTGGTCGGCGGAAGGTGCACGTGCCCGTCGACCTGGGACCGGACCACAGCGACGCACGGATGCACGCCAAGACCGTAGCATCCTAAGCAGTGCCGTAGGGGACCGCACCGCCACTGCCCAGCAAATTAGGGACACTGTTGCTCCTGGGGTATCGGCGAGGACCAATCGCAACCGTCTCCATGAAGCTGGGCTATGGTCCCGCACACTGTTAGGCCGTCTTCCGCTCACGCCCCAACATCGTGCAGCCCGCCTCCAGTGGTGTCGCGACAGGCGTGAATGGAGGGACGAATGGAGACGTGTCGTCTTCAGCGATGAGAGTCGCTTCTGCCTTGGTGCCAATGATGGTCGTATGCGTGTTTGGCGCCGTGCAGATGAGCGCCACAATCAGGACTGCATATGACCGAGGCACACAGGGCCAACACCCGGCATCATGGTGTGGGGAGCAATCTCCTACACTGGCCGTACACCACTGGTGATCGTTGAGGGGACACTGAATAGTGCACGGTACATCCAAACCGTCATCGAACCCATCGTTCTACCATTCCTAGACCAGCAAGGGAACTTGCAGTTCCAACAGGACAATGCACGTCCGCATGTATCCCGTGCCACCCAACGTGCTCTAGAAGGTGTAAGTCAACTACCCTGGCCAGCAAGATCTCCGGATCTGTCCCCCATTGAGCATGTTTGGGACTGGATGGAGCGTCGTCTCACGCGGTCTGCACGTCCAGCACGAACGCTGGTCCAACTGAGGCGCCAGGTGGAAATGGCATGGCAAGCCATTCCACAGGACTACATCCAGCATCTCTACGATCGTCTCCATGGGAGAATAGCAGCCTGCATTGCTGCGAAAGGTGGATATACACTGTACTAGTGCCGACATTGTGCATGCTCTGTTGCCTGTGTCTATGTGCCTGTGGTTCTGTCAGTGTGATCATGTGTTGTATCTGACCCCAGGAATGTATCAATAAAGTTTCCCCTTCCTGGGACAATGAATTCACGGTGTTCTTATTTCAATTTCCAGGAGTGTATTTCCACATCTGATAACTTCATTTACAGTTGCCATCATATTATGACACAAAAACAGATTGCACAGTTGCTGTTGTTTACTACAATCATTCTTAAAGTTAACATTAAAATCACCAAGAACAATTACATTATGTTTAAGTTCATTCAGCAGTCCCTCAAGGTTTTCCATAAAAATGGCAAAGTTGCCCAGTGGTGATCGGTACAAACACACAATAGTAATTTTTAATTTGGTTAGCTCACATATACTGTATTCAAAATCTTTTTCTATGCATTTTAGTTTACATTTAATTTCTTTTGATTCTACCCCTGTCCTAACATAAATACATGTCCCACCCCCTTTATGGTTGATTCTACAAAATTTGCTAATCATTTCAAAATTTGGAATAATTATGCTAGACGCTTGCATTTCTTTTACCCAGTGCTCACTTATGCATAGTATGTTAATGACTTTTAGATAGTCAGTTAATAGAACTTCTATTTCAGCTAATTTACTTTCTAGTCCTTGCACATTTTGGTATACAACTGTTAAAGTTTCATGTAGTGGATTTGCTGCACTATTTACCTTTGTACTTTCTTGTTGCTGACACTGTAAAGATTCTGCCTTTTCTTCTTCTTCAAATTGCGAAGGTCCCATAAAAAATAGTCACTACGCACAGCAGCTCTTCTTATCCTGAGGCTCTTCCTTTGAGATGTCTGCAGAGCAGCTGATGAGTTTCTGGATGTAATTGAATGGTTCTTGGCTGTTGGTGTGGTTGCAGTCCTAGTTACAAGTGAACATGAAGTGTTGAGTGTGTCGAATGTGCTGACAGCTTCATCCTTGGAGGTTTCAGGTGCACATGAGTTTACACTAGGTTTGTAGGCTTTCTCATCTGAAGAAATTGTTTCCTCTTCAACTCTGCTGGATGTTCCTGACATTTCTGCTGGTACCCCATATTCTACCACTCCTTCAGATACTGGTACCGGTATGTTAGGTATCTCTCTCATCTTAGACGTTTCCTTGCAAATTTCCATTTGCTCAGTTACTGCTATGGTGAGGATACCAGGCAGTTTGTGTTGATCATTGAAATTATTTATTGTTTTCATAATTTGAGCACAGACATACAGTTGTCCTGCTCTATTTAGGAGATCTCCACTGTTTATGAAATGATGTTTTCTGAAATCTAGCTGGACAAATGTTGAATTTGGGTAGCACTTTGTTATTTTGTGAAGCAGTCTGCTAGTTTTTTTTATTTCTTCGTTAACACGAGATTTCTTTAAAAAAATCGTATGGAATGCTGGTTACCATCACATGTACATTTTTGAGCTTTTCGAGCGTCTCTCTTAGCGCTCGTCTTGCTGATAATACATCATTGCAGCGGACGTCTACTCCGCCCCCTAGGATTAGAACACAATCATTTTTCTTTATCTTGATACTCAGATTTTCGCAGTTGTTGACGATCTCTTTCAGTGGAGCATCAGGTTTTATTACGCTAGTAACACTGCATCCTGAGTTATATAGGGTTTCTGCCAGTCTTTTTCCGAGACTGTCGGCAAGTATATGTACAGTAAAAGCATTATTTGTTGTGCTCAAGTCTTCCGAAGTTTTGCAGTCTATTATACGATCTTCTTTCTTTTCACAGTCTCTATGTATTATATTATTAACAAATTTTAACGTTTTGAGCACATTATAGGCTGAGTTGTTAAGTTTTCGCTCGAGGTTTCTATTAACAGTTGCTTGTATGTTAGGTGTAACGAACTTTTCGGAGGCTTGTTTACTTTCAGTTCTCACGACACTTACTGCTTCCACTCTCTCTCCGCAAGATTTTATCTCGTCACATATTTCCCGAGCATTGTATCTGTTTTGTACAGCGATCTTTTTAGTTGCTTTTAGTTCGTATTTTTTTAAATTTTCGCTCGTTTTTGGAAGAATAGATGTGCTGTAGATTTCGGAGTTTGTGTTAAGTGATGATACTCCATTCAATTCACATTCACGAAGCTTTACTTTTAGGACTTTTATTGTTTTTTTAGCACTTTGCAATTCATACAACACACTTTGTAACACATTAATTTCACGTCCGGTAGCGTAAGCGACTAACATGGCGTTAAATCCGTTACAACTTCCCTGATCACATTCACATGAAAACACAGTTTTGCATTAATGAATCTCACACACGCAGAATGTATCCATACTTGTGATTCTAAGCAAAGTCTGAAACCATTTTGCACATTTGAATTACAGATTACACACATGATTACTATAGAATTACTGTTTTCTTGAGAGAAACTATCACACAATGCTGTTACTGACGCCATCTTACTTCACATGAATAAGAACAACTTATTTCAACATTTTTCTTTCCAAATGGAAGAAATACAATGTCAGCCATAACAGAGTTCACACAAATGGTCCTTGAAGTTCTTGACTTGGATGACTGTGTTTCAGGCATTTTTAAACTCATCCAAAGCTTTTGTCATGGCCGATCAAAAATAATATTAAAGAAACTAGAAGCAATAGGTGTAAGTGGAATAGCAAATTGGTGCTTCCAGTCGTACCTAGAAAATAATGTGCAAAAGGTAGGGGTAATTTACATGCCTGTTGATGATAAATTTTTGGTAAAACAATTGTCAGACAAAAAATAAATAAACTTGGGTGTGCAACAAGGTAGTGTACTGGGTTGAGTTCTGTTCTCAATATATATCTTTAACTAGCAAGACAGGAGAAAAGGTTCTCTTTCATTATGACAGCAACAGCATAGTCATTGATAAAATCTTCAAGGATGTTTACCAGTGGATAGTATAGAATTCATTAACACTGAACATGTTGCAACCATAAACCATGAAAAACAGCACTTCTGAGTTTTGAGTTGCAGACTTTTTAATCTATGTTCTTTTATGTCTTCATCTTTGTGTGGGTTTTCTGAACTTTGTACTTCATGTCAGTGTTCTGCAGCTTGTAATTAAACTTGTTCTACAGCATATCTCATGTTGGTGATTTCTATTCCTTCGTCATACATTATACCTTTACCACAATGTTAACTCAATTTGTTTCCCTTTCTTTGCACATTATTCTGGTGACTGTGTGATGTGTGCATGTTACAAATTATAAGCCATTCAGTGTATGATACACCAAACCCCGTGTTCTTCCATCACAATTTGCCTTTGGACTGTGAATCTCAGGTGTACCACCCACCTCATACCACAGTTAAAATGGAATAAGTATCAATTTTTCAAGAGAGTTCTCTAACCTGATTGAGTTCACAACGGTGCAAACCAAGTGCGTTGCCTTTGGTGCTTATGCAAGGTCACATCACTCTTGGTACTCCACAAGTTCCACAGACTGATAAATGCATGTGTTTTGGACCTGATATTACCACCCAGTGTGGTGATAATGTGCTGCGTACATTGTCATTGATGCTCAGTGACTACCAAACAGTGAACTACTACACTCAACATACCACTCAGGCTACAGTACATTCTCTGATTCTGTATACTTACACATGTACCGCTACAGTGTTTCACACCATGGCTGTACCACCTGCTACGGCCTAAAGCACATCTGCAGCTTCCATGTAGTGAAATCTTGGCCCCCTTTCAGGAGCCTTGGGCAACTCATCACATTGCATTCTCACTCCACATGAAAGCACATTGCTGCTGCATTTGATAACTATGGTGGTCCCTGACATGTTGGTCAAACGTGCTCTCATGCCTACCACATCATCAACTGCATGTGGTCACCACCTCAATCACCCCTTGATGATTTCATCTAACACTGCTCTGGGATACCATACATTGCTCAACAAATGTATTGCCACTCATAGTACCTCATTACTCTTGAAACCTCAGGTTCCTTCAATTCAGCTTTCATCTACACAACATGTTCTGACACACTTTTCTAAACTGCCTCTTCCCTATTTAAAGACAACACCAAGTTGGTTTGCCTCAGCTGACAAGCTCTTCAGTTTCCATGGCATCATGATATATGATGACTCACGCTTTATCTGCCTTGTCATCCATCTGCATGACCACATGGATCTCATCAGTGATCTTGTTCTTTGCCTGTCTACTCACCATGACCTCATCAGCAATCTAGTTCTCTGCCTGCCCACTCACCATGATAATTGAGCATTTGTCATGCTCTCTATCTAAAGTTATTCATCACATTATAAACAGAGAAAGCCTGGGATTGTGACCTACGTCCCAACTCTGGTGCCACCTGCAGGCACTGCTAGATGTGAAATTCATGTTTGACATTGTGTTATGGAATTTGTGGCTCATTAAGCTCCTGTACAAATTGGAACTACAACTACTTTCCTATGCTTCAGATTCTTTGGAGACAAAACTCGATCTTGTGGGTCAGGCCTACAGTACCCTCCAACATAGGCACCTTCTCACCAACCCTGATGGTTGTGTAGAGGACAAGGTTGGTACTACCAACTTGCCCAGCTGACAGGCCATGCAAGAGCATGTGTAGTACTTCAGCAAGACATACAGCCACCTGGTTGCAACCTTCGCATACTGCCTGGGCTGAGCCACTGACTGTTTACAAACACACAGCTGACTCCACTATGAATCCAAGAGATGCCATGTAACTGGTGCAATGCCCACCTGATGTACCTCATCTGTCAGTTCCACACTACATTCAATGTTGCCACACATAACTGCCAACCTCCCTGCACATTCCCAAGCTCTGCTCACAGACTGACTTCACATTAGTCAATACCACCCCTACATTGTGCCTTAACAACCAACAGTCAGTAAACACCACCTCCAGTCTTAGTGGTCTCCTGTATGTTGTGAACCACAAATTGGGCTTAAGATTTCTTACTGATATGGGTGCAGAGGTAAGTGTCATACCTATAGCATTAGCCCCCACTTGCACATCTACAACCAAGCTAGTCTTATGTATCTGCATCTGCATCTGCATCCATACTCCGCAAGCCACCTGTGGCGGAGGGTACCCTGAGTACCTCTATCGGTTCTCCCTTCTATTCCAGTCTCGTATTGTTTGTGGAAAGAAGGATTGTCGATATGCTTCTGTGTGGGCTTTAATCTCTCTGATTTTATCCTCATGGTCTCTCCACGAGATATACGTAGGAGGGAGAGGGAGCAATATACTGCTTGACTCTTCGGTGAAGGTATGTTCTCGAAACTTTAACGAAAGCCTGTACCAAGCTACTGAGCATCTCTCCTGCAGTCTTCCACTGGAGTTTATCTATCATCTCCGTAACAATTTCGCAATTACTAAATGATCCTGTAATGAAGTGTGCTGCTCTCCATTGGATCTTCTCTATCTCTTCTATCAACGCTATCTGGTATGGATCCCACACTGCTGAGCAGTATTCAAGCAATGGGAGACAAGCGTACTGTAACCTACTTCCTTTGTTTTCGGATTGCATTTCCTTAGGATTCTTCCAATGAATCTCAGTCTGGCATCTGCTTTACCGACAATCAACTTTATATGATCATTCCATTTTAAATCACTCCTAATGCGTACTCCCAGATAATTTATGGAATTAACTGCTTCCAGTTGCTGACTTGCTATTTTGTAGCTAAATGATAAGGGATCTATCTTTCTATGTATTCGAAGCACATTACACTTGTCTACATTGAGATTCAATTACCATTCCCTGCACCATGCGTCAATTCGCTGCAGATCCTCCTGCATTTCAGTACAATTTTCCATTGTTACAACCTCTCGATACAACACAGCATCATCTGCAACTTCCGATGTCATCCACAAGGTCATTTATGTATATTGTGAATAGCAACGGTCCTATGACACTCCCCTGTGGCACACCTGAAATCACTCTTACTTCGGAAGACTTCTCTCCATTGAGAATGACATGCTGCATTCTGTTATCTAGGAACTCTTCAATCCAATCACACAATTGGTTTGATAGTCCATATGCTCTTATGTTGTTCATTAAACGACTGTGAGGAGCTGTATCGAATGCCTAGTGGAAGTCAAGAAATGCGGCATCTACCTGTGAACCCATGTCTATGGCCCTCTGAGTCTCGTGGATGAATAGCGCAAGCTGGGTTTCACACGAGCGTGTTTTTTGAAACCCATGCTGATTCCTACAGAGTAGATTTCTAGTCTCCATAAAAGTCATGTGCTGCTAGCAACTCTTGTTTCAACATCCTGAGCACAGCATATCTTCAGCTCCACCTCATTCCTGATCTAAATTTTCTCTGGACTTTTCATGTCACAGATTTCAGATGTGCATGGAACAAGCTTCTTTAAACTTTTCAGTTTATCACCTAATACCTAGTCTGCCTCATTGCTCCACCATGTCTCCAGCTCCCTATTCCTATGTTCATCTGGCTCTACTCCTTTATTACCCACAAATGACCCATTCCTTAGCTCTCTCTCTGAGTGCTCTACTTTAACGGCTCAACTCACTGCATTATTGGTCAAGTTTACACTTGAGTGGTCTGCTTCCAATACTTTATGAGCTCACAGTGTACTTCATGAGATGATCAACACAGCATACATGCATCTGGCATGTGCTCATCACACCTTACATCAGCTCACCATAACACACTCATTGCACTCTGATGACAGTCTGGCAGCTACACCCGCACTCTCCCTGGCACCACCTCGTCAACAGGACTTAAAGGTCAGTTACATGTTGCTTCCTAGTGATTCCCTTCTGGTGTGCCCATCCTCTGTGAACCAACAGTGATGCTTCTTTTGTGAGTTTGAATGATTTGCTGTAGCTGTGATTACTACTGTTAATTGCACAGAATCAATATTATGAAGGGAGCACCAGTACAACACATCTCTATCCCAAAACATCTGCACTATGCCAAAACAGCAGTCAGTGAGCTACTTGACACTGGCATTATACACTCATCAGATAGCAGTTGATCTTCTCTCCATTCACCTCATCCAGGATAAAGACAGTTTATTTCATCTGTGTGGGGACTACAGGGTTCTGAATTCTCACACTATTATAGATTATTATCTGATCCTACATATTCAGGACTTCACTCAACTGCCCAGTGGAGTGCAAGTGGTCAGTGGACATTATTGGTGCAAAAATTATACCAAAGACTGCTCTCATTACTCCATTTCGACTCTGAATGCTGTTTCACATCACATAGCCTCAAAAATTCAGCTCAGACTTTATGGTCCAACCTCCTATCCAGGTATGCCTATTTGGATGACATCCTGATTTTTTTCTTCCACCCCCCGAGGAACACAAACAGCATCTGGCTCAAGACCAGGCCACCCGCCATAACAATGGTGTCAAAATCAACCATGAGAAGTCACAAATAACTTGTGACACTATAACTATCCTAGTTTATACTGTGCTGCACGAGGGCACCCAACCAAGTTTGTTCGAACCTCCCCCCTACCAATGGAATATTGTAAATTGCAAAGATTTCTTGGCATTATAAATTTTGAATGACATCATTTCCCTTGTGCTGCCTCCATCCAGGCACCACTTATTGACCCACTGATAGGAAAAAAAACCCTCAGGCACAGGGAAAGTTCCATGGACAGATAACTTATCCAAGCAGTTGGAGGATCTCAAGTCTGCCTCCACCCATGCCTTCGAACTATCACACCTGGTACATGACACCTACATCCTGGTCACTGCTGACATGAGCATTACATCAGTAATCATGTTTTTGCAACAGAGCATCGGTCATACCACTGAGCCTCTCAGATTTTTCTGTTACAAGATGGCTGCCGAGTAAGTGACGCCAGAAACCATTTCCAGAAAGTTAAGTGATTTAGACAGGAATATAATTTAGTTTAACGCTGACAACAAATTAAATACGTGCATTAGTGTATCGTTTAGTCTTGCCATTAAAGGTTTGACTTTTCTTTGCGTATTTTTTCAGAAAACACGAAAAGATCGTACTTCGCGAAGTCGCGCTTAGGCTTAAATTTTGTAAACGTGTTTGTTTCTTGTTTCACGGTAATTTAACTAGTTTCTCGGTAACAAATAAGTAAACTACCGTAAATAGCGTATAACTTCATTGTTGTAATACAGATTTCAGAAAAACAGCGTAACTTTATATCAGAAACTTGCCTATATACATTTGTTTATAAAGGCCTAATTCTCGTAACGTTTTTGGAGAATCAAAGTTAAAGTATCTCGTTTAATTGTCCTTTTTTTCATTCCATCGAGTGAAATATATAATAAATAGCGTATACCTTCATTTTTTTAATACAGATCTCAGAAAAACAGCGGAATTTTAAATCAGAAACTTGCTTATATACATTTGTGAATAGGCTTATTTCTTGTAACGTCTTTTTTGATTTTCGGTAATTTAATTGATTTATTCTAGCTAAAGTATTATTTTTGCCATGAGTGAGAAGTGCCTGACTTGCCGTAGAATTGTTAGTTCCGGGGTTTGGTGTGATGGATGTAGTAGTTTTTTTCACTGGGGGGACTGCAGTGGCGTGGGTGTTGGGAAAGTGGATCAGGCTCATCAGTGGCTATGTAGGATTTGCAGCAGAGATAGGAAGATAGTGGAACAGGAGGGGAAAATCGCTGCCCTTCAGGCTGAGCTAGATCAGGCTAGGGAAGATCTGGACAGGTTAAGGAGGGAGAAGGGCAAAGAGAGGTGGGAAGTGGCAACAGGTAGCAGAAGGAACAGGCCTAGAACTAAGTCTGGCAGTTTTGTGGTGAATGTCAAAAATAAGTTTGACCTGTTGCTTCAGTTAGAAACTGATGAGCCTCAAGCAGAGGTAGGTGTAGACAGGACACAACAAACTTTCAATAGGAAACTGAAAAAGAATGTAGGAAAGTCATCGAAAAGGAAGAAAGTTTTGTTGTTAGGCAGTTCTCATGCCAGAGGTGTAGGCCAACTTCTGCAGGAGGAATTAGGACCAGAATACCAGGTCACAAATTTTTTCAAACCAAGTGCTAGTCTGGATCAGGTGACAGAGGATTTAGGTTCACTCTGTAAAGGATTTACCAGGGAAGACACCGTGGTTATTGTGGGAGGGCCAGGGAACAGCATCAACAGAGATCCTGGGTACAGTATAGAGAGTGACCTGGTAAAAATTGCATTGGCATCGAGACACACCAATGATGAATTTGTATCTGTCCTGAGACGCCATGACCGGCCTCATTTGAACTCTTCTGTTGGGAGAGTTAATTTGGAGTTGGAACGGCTGCTTGGGTCGGGTGCGGGGGCTCATATTGGTGTGGTTCCTGTTGATTATCTCAGTAGGTGGGACTATACCAGGCACGGCCTACATCTCAACAGGAAAGGGAAGGGGAAACTGGCTGGGGTAATAGCAGGAAATTTAAGGGGGGGAGGCACTGCCATGAATGGTAAAATACCAGTGGTTACAGGTGTTGGAGCAGCACCTTTTTTAGGATAGGTAAGACAGAAAGATGTCAAGTTCTACGAGAGGTCAGGATTGAAACAAATCTTCAGTTTAGGAAAGAAATTAAACAGCACAATTCTAGCACATTTGATCACCAATCACAGCTATCAATTCTAAATTTTCACCAATCACCAGAAATTTTATCTCCACCAAGTTGTATCTCAGTCCTAGGTAATTCCATTGATGAATTAAAGTCACCCAACCCAGTTGACATAATCTGCCTCTCTGAACACCATGTGACCACTGGTATAGGAACTAGGCCTAAGCACAATGAGAAACTCAGACAGGAGAGTACTGCAAATGTTAGAATAAGGAAAGGTTCTCATAAAAGTATAATTAAAAATAATGTAAGTATATTTCATCAAAATATTGGGAGTTTAAAGAATAAAGTAGATGAGCTTCTGGTTTGTTTAGAAGATTTAGAAGCTGAGAATGAAATAGATATACTATGCCTGTCTGAGCATCACATTGTTACTGATATGGATAAGGTAAATGTAAGTGGATATAAGCTCTCTGCACATGTAATGAGAGAAAATATGGAGAAAGGAGGAGTTGCCATATATGTCAAAAGTTATCATTGTGCAAAAAGTATAGAAACAAAAAAGTTTTGTGTAGAGAAACATTTAGAAGCATGTGCCTGTGAGCTTAAATTAAATAAAGGCACATTTATAATTGTAACTGTATATAGGTCCCCAGCAGGAAATTTTCATCTATTTCTGAAAAATTTGGACTCCTTGTTGTGCTATCTGTCAGACAGGGGGAAGCAAATTATTATTTGTGGGGACTTCAATGTAGATTCTCTGAAAGAGGGTAATAGGAAAAATGACCTTGAAGTATTACTCGGTTCTTTCAATTTGACACCCGTTATTGATTTTCCTACTCGGGTGGTAAAGGATATCAGCTCACCGATAGATAACTTCTTTATAGACCAAGATAAGTTTAACCAGATAAATGCTCAGCCTGTTGAGAATGGTCTTTCTGATCATGGTGCACAGCTAGTTACAATATATGACATAGCTCCATTCAGCAATACTAAACAGTCCTCCAAAGTAGTACGTTCAGTCAACGATTTAACAATTGCAAATTTCAGGGAAAGCCTACAGCAGTTAGACTGGGATGAGGTGTACCGTGAACCTGATGCCAATTTAAAATATAATTTATTTCATGACATTTTTGTAAATGCATTTGAAAACTGCTTCCCCAAGAACTTTACGAACAAAAAGTCAGAAGTTGAAAATATTTTTAATAATCATTTTCTAAATGTTGTGGATATAGTAGGATCCAGGTGTTCATTAGAAGATGCTAGGCTGTTAATGGAAGAGGCCATACCTATGCAATTTGATACAATTGAAATCTCACCCACTTCTCCCTCTGAAATTAGGAAAAAAATAAACTTGCTTAAAAGCAAAAACTCACATGGAATTGATGGCATTTCCAGCAAAATACTAAAAGCTTGTTCTCAACAGATAAGTAAGATTCTCAGCCACCTGTGTAATAGCTCTCTGAAACAGGGCATTTTCCCTGATAGACTGAAATATGCTATTGTTATACCTTTGCATAAAAAGGGGGATAGATCTGATGTCAACAATTACCGTCCAATCTCCCTTCTAACAGCTTTATCCAAAATTTTTGAGAAAGTAATGTATTCAAGAGTAGCTTCACATATCTGTAAAAATGAAGTACTAACAAAATGTCAGTTTGGTTTCCAGAAAGGTTTTTCAACAGAAAATGCCATATATGCTTTCACCAGTCAAATTTTGAATGATCTGAATAACCGAACACCACCCATTGGGATTTTTTGTGATCTCTCAAAGGCTTTTGATTGTGTAAATCATGAAATTCTGCTAGACAAGCTCAAGTATTGTGGCATGAGTGGGACAGTGCACAAATGGTTTAATTCATACCTGACTGGAAGAGTGCAGAAAGTTGAAATAAGTAGTTCTCGTAACTTGCAAAAATCAGCACATTCCTCAAACTGGGGAACTATCAAGAATGGGGTTCCACAAGGGTCAGTCTTGGGTCCTTTGTTGTTCTTATTATATATTAATGACTTGCCATTCTATATTCATGAAGAGGCAAAGTTAGTTCTCTTTGCTGATGATACAAGTATAGTAATCACACCTGACAAACAAGAATTAACTGATGAAATTGTCAATACTGTCTTTCAGAAAATTACTAAGTGGTTCCTTGTAAATGGACTTTCACTGAATTTTGATAAGACACAGTACATACAGTTCCGTACAGGGAATGGTATGACGCCATTAATAAATATAGACCTTAATCAGAAGCATATAGCAAAGGTAGAATATTCCAAATTTTTAGGTGTGTCCATTGATGAGAGATTAAATTGGAAGAAACACATTGATGATCTGCTGAAACGTTTGAGTTCAGCTACTTATGCAATAAGGGTCATTGCAAATTTTGGTGATAAACATCTTAGTAAATTAGCTTACTACGCCTATTTTCACTCATTGCTTTCATATGGCATCATATTTTGGGGGAATTCATCACTGAGGAATAAAGTATTTATTGCACAAAAGCGTGTAATCAGAATAATAGCTGGAGTCCACCCAAGATCATCCTGCAGACATTTATTTAAGGATCTAGGGATATTCACAGTAGCTTCTCAGTATATATACTCTCTTATGAAATTTGTTATTAACAACCAAACCCAATTCAAAAGTAATAGCAGTGTGCATAACTACAATACTAGGAGAAAGGATGATCTTCACTATTCAAGATTAAATCTAACTTTGGCACAGAAAGGGGTGAATTAAATTGGCACTAAAGTCTTTGGTCACTTACCAAATAGTATCAAAAGTCTGACAGATAACCAACAAGTATTTAAGAAGAAATTAAAAGAATATCTGAATGACAACTCCTTCTACTCCATAGAGGAATTTTTAGATATAAATTAAGAAAAAAAAGAAAAAAAATATTTAAAAAATAAAAATAAAAATAAAGGAAAAAAACACAAAAAAATAAAGTTGTTATATTAACTTAAGTATGTTGTTAAATTAACCTAATTATGTCATGTATTAGAAAATTCGACTCGTTCCACATCATTATGAAATATCGTATTCATGATCCATGGAACTAGTATTAATCTAATCTAATCTAATCCAAAAATCTTTTATATACCACATGAAAGTGGTCTACGTTTGATAGCGAACTCCTCACAGACTATGAAGTGGTCAGACCCTTCCACAATGATATCAAAGTTGGTGACTTAACTTTCTTTGCCAACAACCAGCTGCTTGCAGACACCATCCGCAATCTTGGCAAAGATGTTCCTCCCTGATGACCGTGGCACAGGGACCTATTCAGCCAGTATTCTACAGACATGCTATACACTGAAGTAACAAAAGTCATAGGATAGAGATCACAAATAAAAGGTATATAAGGGCAGTGTATTGGCAGAGCTGTCATTTTTATTCAGGCGGTTCATGTCAAAATGTTGCTAACATGATTATGGTTGCACAGTAGGACTTAACAACTTTAAATGCGGAATTGTAGATGGAGTTAGATGCATGGCACATTTAAAGACCTAAATATGTCTGCTTGTGTCTGTATGTGTGGATGGATATGTGTGTGTGTGCGAGTGTATACCTCTCCTTTTTTCCCCCTAAGGTAAGTCTTTCCTCTCCCAGGATTGGAATGACTCCTTACCCTCTCCCTTAAAACCCGCTTCCTTTCGTCTTTCCCTCTCCTTCCCTTTTTCCTGATGAGGCAACAGTTTGTTGCGAAAGCTTGAATTTTGTGTGTATGTTTGTGTTTGTTTGTGTGTCTATCGACCTGCGACCTGCCAGCGCTTTCGTTCGGTAAGTCACCTCATCTTTATATATATATATATATATATAAACAAAGATGATGTGACTTACCAAATGAAAGTGCTGGCAGGTCGACAGACACACAAACAAACACAAACATACACACAAAATTCAAGCTTTCGCAACAAACTGTTGCCTCATCAGGAAAGAGGGAAGGAGAGGGAAAAGACGAAAGGATGTGGGTTTTAAGGGAGAGGGTAAGGAGTCATTCCAATCCCGGGAGTGGAAAGACTTACCTTAGGGGGAAAAAAGGACGGGTATACACTCGCACACACACACATATCCATCCACACATATACAGACACAAGCAGACATATTTAAAGACAAAGAGTTTGGGCAGAGATGGATGGATACGTGTGTGTGTGTGTGTAAGTGTATACCCGTCCTTTTTTCCCCCTAAGGTAAGTCTTTCCACTCCCGGGATTGGAATGACTTCTTACCCTCTCCCTTAAAACCCACTTCCTTTCGTCTTTCACTCTCCTTCCCTCTTTCCTGATGAGGCAACAGTTTGTTGCAAAAGCTTGAATTTTGTGTGTATGTATGTGTCTCTGCCCAAACTCTTTGTCTTCAAATATATCTGCTTGTGTTTGTATATGTGTGGATGGATATGTGTGTGTGTGTGTGTGTGTACACCCATCCTTTTTTCCCCCTAAGGTAAGTCTTTCCGCTCCCGGGATTGGAATGACTCCTTACCCTCTCCCTTAAAACCCACATCCTTTTGTCTTTCCCTCTCCTTCCCTCTTTCCTGAATTTTGTGTGTATGTTTGTGTTTGTTTGTGTGTCTGTCGACCTGCCAACACTTTCGTTTGGTAAGTATATAGAGGGAAACATTCCACGTGGGAAAAATATATTTAAAAACAAAGATGATGTGACTTACCATACGTAAGCGCTGGCAGGTCGATAGACACACAAACAAACACAAACATACACACAAAATTCTAGCTTTCGCAACCAATGGTTGCCTCGTCAGGAAAGAGGGAAGGAGAAGGAAAGACAAAAGGATATGGGTTTTAAGGGAGAGGGTAAGGAGTCATTCCAATCCCGGGAGCGGAAAGACTTACCTTAGGGGGAAAAAAGGACAGGTATACACTCGCACACACACACATATCCATCCACACATACACAGACATAAGCAGACATTTGTAAAGGCAAAGAGTTTGGGCAGAGATGTCAGTCGGGGCGGATGTACAGAGGCAAAGATGAAGTTGAAAGACAGGTGAGGTATGAGCGGCGGCAAATTGAAATTAGAAATTAGCGGAGATTGAGGCCTGGCGGATAGCGAGAAGAAAGGATATGCTGAAGGGCAAGTTCCCATCTCCGGAGTTCTGACAGGTTGGTGTTAGTGGGAAGTATCCAGATAACCCGGACGGTGTAACACTGTGCCAAGATGTGCTGGCCGTGCACCAAGGCATGTTTAGCCACAGGGTGATCCTCATTACCAACAAACACTGTCTGCCTGTGTCCATTCATGCGAATGGACAGTTTGTTGCTGGTCATTCCCACATAGAACGCTTCACAGTGTAGGCAGGTCAGTTGGTAAATCACGTGGGTGCTTTCACACGTGGCTCTGCCTTTGATCGTGTACACCTTCCGGGTTACAGGACTGGAATAGGTGGTGGTGGGAGGGTGCATGGGACAGGTTTTACACCGGGGGTGGTTACAGGGGTAGGAGCCAGAGGGTAGGGAGGGTGGTTTGGGGATTTCATAGGGATGAACTAAGAGGTTGCGAAGGTTAGGTGGACGGCGGAAAGACACTCTTGGTGGAGTGGGGAGGATTTCATGAAGGATGGATCTCATTTCAGGGCAGGATTTGAGGAAGTCGTATCCCTGCTGGAGAGCCACATTCAGAATCTGATCCAGTCCCGGAAAGTATCCTGTCACAAGTGGGGCACTTTTGGGGTTCTTCTGTGGAAGGTTCCAGGTTTGAGGAGATGAGGATGTGGCTCTGGTTATTTGCTTCTGTACCAGGTCGGGAGGGTAGTTACGGGATGCAAAAGCTGTTTTCAGGTTGTTGGTGTAATGGTTCAAGGATTCCGGACTGGAGCAGATTCGTTTGCCACGAAGACCTAGGCTGTAGGGAAGGGACCGTTTGATGTGGAATGGGTGGCAGCTGTCATAATGGAGGTACTGTTGCTTGTTGGTGGGTTTAATGTGGACGGACGTGTGAAGCTGGCCATTGGACAGGTGGAGGTCAACGTCAAGGAAAGTGGCATGGGATTTGGAGTAGGACCAGGTGAATCTGATGGAACCAAAGGAGTTGAGGTTGGAGAGGAAATTCTGGAGTTCTTCTTCACTGTGAGTCCAGATCACGAAAATGTCATCAATAAATCTGTACCAAACTTCGGGTTGGCAGGCCTGGGTAACCAGGAAGGCTTCCTCTAAGCGACCCATGAATAGGTTGGCATACGAGGGGGCCATCCTGGTACCCATGGCTGTTCCCTTTAATTGTTGGTATGTCTGGCCTTCAAAAGTGAAGAAGTTGTGGGTCAGGATGAAGCTGGCTAAGGTAATGAGGAAAGAGGTTTTAGGTAGGGCGGCAGGTGATCGGCGTGTAAGGAAGTGCTCCATCGCAGCGAGGCCCTGGACATGCGGAATATTTGTGTATAAGGAAGTGGCATCAATGGTTACAAGGATGGTTTCCGGGGGTGACAGACTGGGTAGGGATTCCAGGCGTTTGAGAAAGTGGTTGGTGTCTTTGATGAAGGATGGGAGACTGCATGTAATGGGTTGAAGGTGTTGATCTACGTAGGCAGAGATGCGTTCGGTGGGGGCTTGGTAACCAGCTACAATGGGACGGCCGGGATGATTGGGTTTGTGAATTTTGGGAAGAAGGTAGAAGGTAGGGGTGCGGGGTGTTGGTGGGGTCAGGAGGTTGATGGAGTCGGGTGAAAGGTTTTGTAGGGGGCCTAAGGTTCTGAGGATTCCTTGAAGCTCCGCCTGGACATCAGGAATGGGATTTCCTTGGCAAACTTTGTAAGTAGTGTTGTCTGAAAGCTGACGCAGTCCCTCAGCCACATACTCCCGACGAACAAGTACCACAGTTGTGGAACCCTTGTCCGCCGGAAGAATGACGATGGATCGGTCAGCCTTCAGATCACGGATAGCCTGGGCTTCAGCAGTGGTGATGTTGGGAGTATGATTTAGGTTTTTTAAGAAGGATTGAGAGGCAAGGCTGGAAGTCAGAAATTCCTGGAAGGTTAGGAGAGGGTGATTTTGAGGAAGAGGAGGTGGGTCCCGCTGTGACGGAGGACGGAACTGTTCCAGGCATGGTTCAATTTGGATAGTGTCTTGGGGAGTTGGATCATTAGGAGTAGGATTAGGATCATTTTTCTTCGTGGCAAAGTGATATTTCCAGCAGAGAGTACGGGTGTAGGACAGTAAATCTTTGACGAGGGCTGTTTGGTTAAATCTGGGAGTGGGGCTGAAGGTGAGGCCTTTGGATAGGACAGAGGTTTCGGATTGGGAGAGAGGTTTGGAGGAAAGGTTAACTACTGAATTGGGGTGTTGTGGTTCCAGATTGCGTTGATTGGAATTTTGAGGTTTTGGAGGGAGTGGAGCTGGAAGTGGGAGATTGAGTAGATGGGAGAGACTGGGTTTGTGTGCAATGAGAGGAGGTTGAGGTTTGCTGGAAAGGTTGTGAAGGGTGAGTGAGTTGCCTTTCCGGAGGTGGGAAACCAGGAGATTGGATAGTTTTTTAAGGTGGAGGGTGGCATGCTGCTCTAATTTGCGGTTGGCCTGTAGGAGGATGCTCTGAACAACAGGTGTGGATGTGGGAGAGGAAAGATTGAGGATTTTTATAAAGGATAGGAGTTGATGGGCGTGTTGATTGGCTGAGTGGATGTGTAGGTGAAGGATTAGGTGGGTGAGGGCAATGGATTGTTTGGTTTGGAACTGGTATAGGGACTGATGGAAAGAAGGGTTGCAGCCAGAGATGGGAACTTTAAGTGTGAGGCCTTTGGGGGTGATGCCAAATGTCAGACAAGCCTGAGAAAATAAAATATGGGAGTGTAATCTGGCTAGGGCGAAGGCATGTTTGCGGAGGGAATGTAAATAAAACTTAATGGGGTCGTTGTGAAGGTGTTGTGAGGGTGACATGGTACTAGAAGGTGGAAAGTGGAACACGAGGCTGAAATGAAAATGAAAATAAATATGAAAAAATATATGGGGAGAGATAAAGGTAAAATTAGAAAGCAAACGGAGATCTGGTGTGAAAAAAGGCGAAAAAGGGTTGGTTAGGGCTGGGCTATGTTGATCCTGTGGTGAACTTGTGTAGGTAGATAATGATGTGCATAAAGGTTAGGTGGTTGTGTTGCCGCCAAAACACGTTAAAGGGTGGAGAAATTCGGGAAAATTTCGAAAAAACTACGTGAGGATGTATTAAAAGGAGTGGTTTGGTGGTGGCAGATTATGGAAATGAAGCTAACAATTGTTTGATGAAGAAATAATGACGTTAAAACCTGTGGGAAGCGGCTAAAAATGATCGGTGATGTGAGAAAAACGGAAATGGAAATAAAGCAAAAGTTATTAAAACTGGTAAAAAATATGAAGAAGAAGTGATGCACAGAAACTCTGTATTATAAAGTGTTTGTTAAGAATTGCTTTGTGTGAAATGTGCTTTTCACAATTAAATGTTCTCAAGTTGAGTTAAAGCAAAGGAAAAGTTTAAACTTTGCTTCAAATAGCAACTAGTTGTTTTTAAAAAAAACTCATTAGGTTTTCCAAAGGAAATAAATTCTTGAAAAACATTTTGTAGTGGGTTTAATCTTGCTGATTAAAGTAAAATAAAGGAGCAACACTATGTTAATTTAATTTCATTTGAAGTCAAGTTAAATGAAATATAAAATTTGAATGTGTATTAGGATGTATGTAAAGAAACTAGTCTCAGACGGAAGTAACGTTTCAGGGACAATGTTGCATGTAAATCCTGGAAGGACAGATATGTGGAGTATGGAGGAGTGTTACAGAGCTAAAATGCAAAAGGTGTCATAATAAAGAAGCAGGAAAATGTGTGTGATGAAAAGACAATAGTGATGTGCTAGTGCCAGGGTAGGATAAAATGCCATAATTAAATAAAAGGACACAAATCACAGTGGCTTTAAATAAAAAAAGTGAACAAACAGTTAAATTCAAGAGACTTTCATGAAACATGAATTTAAAAATGTTGAAAATTTGTTTTGAAAATTCGAATCAATTTTCTCAAGTAAGAAATACTTTTTCATAAAGTAATTAAAAGATTAGGCTAGGTTAGTTGTAGACTGCCAAGTCTGGAGTAATAAATCTGTAATTTTAGTTTATGAGAATGAGAATGTTTTGAAAGATTTAAAATTTGTAGCCAGAATCGATAATTTGTAGATTCTAAAATTTTTGGAGGAAACTTTATAATCATTGGGGGTGTGAGGAGTGGCAGCTTATAATGCCCCTGTCTAGAGCCTGTGTATCAGGAGAATGACTCAGGCGTGCACAGTGACAGATGGTCTGAAGCAGGTTCAGTCAAGTACCTAGATTGAATTTTCATCTGCTACAGGACAGTAGCGGACAGGGCTAAACAGAAAGTACTATAACGTAGTTACAAATTATGACCACCCGAGTCCAGTAGTGCACAGAGACATTCAAGAAACAGGTCAAGAGAATATTTTTGTGAATTTTTCTGTTTGTTTCTTAAAGGCTTTTTTGTTTATTTATGTTTGCACAGTTTTGTATATGCTTTTAGTAGTGCGAATGATGCATGACTGTGGTCTAAAGTAAATATGTAGGTCATTGTTCTAATGATTAATGCTTTATGAACTAGTGTGAGAAAGTGTTAAGATAGTGCAAATGCAGACAATGGGGAACTTTGTATCATAATATGTTAAGTAAGTTTGTGGTAAAAGGAAAGCTAGTTTAAGTGAAAGTTAAAATAGTTAATAATGTAAAGTATAAACAATATATCAGAATGTTAAATATTTATTTTGGGATTAAGCACAGTTGAGAAGTATTTTATTTGTTGATTGGTTAGTCATGAAAAGTGTGGACTACCATGGGAGAATAATGTTTTTGTGTTGGCCTTAAAGAAAACTGACCAATCAGGATAGAGTATTCCTTGTGTGTCTTTTCTCTTACATATATAGAATGCTTACAGCAGCCTAAGGGAGTTGGAGCCCGCCTTGCAATGGTAGAGTCATGTGTTGTACGAGCTCCAAAAGAAGTTATAATTTGCTGCTTTTAGTTGTGCTACATGTTTCAAGAGTGTTTTTAAGTGAAAGAATATTTATTCCTGTGCATTTTTAGAAAGAATGGACTTTCAAGAAACTTAGAGAGGAAAGACAGTAATTCCATGTGGCATATTGAGAAGATCGGTGACTAAAAACTTGAGTGCATTAGACACTGATAAACTTAATAGTATTGTGAGCATTTTCATTTAAGATAAGTCCATGCTTAGTAGCTGTTCAGATTTCAGGAAATACATTACTACAAACTTGCTAATGTTAATGAAAGTGTTTGTGGATGACTGTGTTAAGATGAGCACTGGCTTGGGAGTGAATGTGTACAACTTGTTCAGAATATACTGAAGTTTTGCCAGTATTTCCACCTTTGATTCAAAATTAAGACCTTTTCTGAATTCTTAGAATAGTTAAATTGCATGCAGCCTGGTGTGAGTTGCAGTATGGTAGTTTTTTGCTCAGCTTTCCTACCAGCTATCTGCTGCATTGAGTTCACAGGTAGGTGCAGGTAATGGATGAACATAACCGTGCCACCACAACATCCATCAGAGATTGAAGAATGTGTATGGGGCAACATGTCTGTCAAAAGCCACTGTTGTGGAATGGTATGCTGAAAAGGGTGCTGCTGCTTCATGATAAAAGACATACCCCATATTGCAAATGTTGAAACACAGAAGTTACACTTGAGCACTTGAGCACCCACCCTATAGTCCTGATTTCTCTCCATGTGAATATCACACCTTCAGTCCCTTAAAAATGCCCTTGAAAGGTCAATGATTCCTGTTGGACAAGGACATGCAGCTGGCAGTTACGGACTTCTTCGCACAGCAGCAGGATGTGGGGTTTATCAAATGAGTATCAACCTGATGCATTGGTGGGACAAGTGCCTCAATGCTTGCAGCAGTTTTGATGATAGGCACATCAATTCTGTAGTGTACAGCCTTTAAATAGAAACTTTTTGAGACCACAATTTAATTACACTTTACTAATTATCATATTTTTACAGAATATTTGCAATTTAGATTCAAACTTTCATATTTTGTAGGTTTGGTGGGATCTGTACCATCTCCCTTCCCCCTCTCCACCCCCCAAGCTTATTATGGTTTCCACTCATTTCTCTTTTTTTACATTTTCACTGCATCTGCTCACTTTTGCCCTTGCTGCTACTATCTCCAACCATCTCTCTTTCTCTTTTACTACCACAGTCTCTTACTGACCATCATTATCTCTTCCCACTGCTGTTGTCTTCATCCATCTCTTTTTCTCTTTACTGCCACTTTCTCTGTTCCACCACCACTGTCTCCTCTCTCTTTCTCTTCCACTGGCACTGTCTCCTCTCTCTCCCACCATTACTGTCTGTCTGCTGTTCAAATGCCAAAATGTTTGTTAAGAAAGGCAGATGAGGACTGAGACAACTGGTCTCCCACTTCTTTGCCAGAATCATTCAAAGAAGAA
Organism: Schistocerca piceifrons; assembly: GCF_021461385.2. Classification (NCBI taxonomy): domain Eukaryota; kingdom Metazoa; phylum Arthropoda; class Insecta; order Orthoptera; family Acrididae; genus Schistocerca; species Schistocerca piceifrons. The sequence goes on from NC_060140.1 coordinate 603,435,772, forward strand.
GATATTTGGAGAATTTTTCCACTGGTTCCCTTCTTTTTCCCCACTACAGTCAGTTGTGCTGCTCACATAAATGAATTCTAAAAGTCAGTAAAGTTTTGACAGCTAAATTATGTACTCCTACATACATAAGCAACAGATAAGTCTGTATAGTGTACGGTTAACACAAAATCATTTGCTTTACATTTTTTCTGGATACTTTGCTCATCGACAGCCTGTATAGGTGTGAAGTGCCCATTACAGAAAAACACCACATCAAAGTTTTGTTGGTGAAAAAATGCTACCTAACAACATATTTAATGACTTCAGAACCCTACAATGCCTGCAGAATCCTTTCCACATATACAATAAGCCAGCTGAAGCTAAATTTATGGGAGGCTTCAGACCGAATATTAAATGCACATTTTATGTTGATAACTATAGTAATTTTGAACCTCTGGAGATCAGTAACAGATAATGGTATCAAAAAGAGTATAAAGTACAAGTGAGAACATCATCTTAAGAGTATATGGTAAAAGTTTTGATGTTTTGCCATAAACAGAAATTACAGAAGTGTCCACATCCACAATTGGTACTGTTGGTATCCAAAAGTGATTGATAATGCACAAAGACTTTCAGAAATGGGAAAATGGTATGTCTAGATAAATGTTAACAGAATATACAGTTCAATTATAAGTCATTTGCTGTGTTTAATTATTTAGAAAATAGCAGCCCCCACTGAAAATAATACCTGAATGCTGGTTCTTGTACTTTTCTCGGGCACTACCCAAGAACAAATGGTGCTTTTGTTAGCCACCTAAGGCCCTCCCAAAACCATACTTAATGCAAAAGAACTAACTAATTTGCTTAATTTGAGTGGGTTGGAGGAAGTGTGTAGTTTTTAAATTTTGACCCTGTACAGTAGAATAGTTGCCGTATACCCGTCCCTCCGATATGTATACAAATGGTCACTAGACCAAGGCCTATCCAAATCACTTGGCCTTCTATCTCTGTGATTAATTGAATGTGGATTATGATCCCCTTAAAGTATAAATTTTCGTGTATGGATTTTTTGGAAAATATTGTTATTACAACATGTACATAAGATAAAGATGAATATTTTGGGACTGAATTGCAACATGTCATTCAAAAGTATTTGAATTACACATATATTTGATCTTGAATTTTCAGCTACTAATAAGTGTTTATTGCACTGTCTGTCAACCCTACATTTACTGTTTTATTATGCGTATTGTTTCTTTTATTCCCAGGGCTTGATTTGACACTAATGATATGCAGATTAAGCAAGAAATTCAAGCAGAGGAGATGAAGATGCAAATGTGGTCTCAAGAGAAAAGAAACAAGAAACAAAGGAGGTGAAAGAAGACAAAGATTATATAACATGCAACATAAACAATCACACAGTTTGGGTTTTTTGAAGAAAACAACACAAATGGTTGCTCTTTACAAGGGCACCCATACCAAATCGAGATCTGTGCTGATTCAGTCTGGGCAACATCAACATACTTCTGATACATAAACACGAAAAATGTTCAAATATGTGTGAATTCCTAAGAGACCAAACTGCTTAAATCATCAGATCTAAGCTTAGATCATCAGCCCCTTACTTAACTAACTTGTGCTAAGAACAACACACAAACTCATGCCGAAGGGAGGACTCGAACCTTGGATGAGAGGGGCCACACAATCCGTGACATGGCATCTCAAACTGCGCAGCCACTTTGCGTGGCCACATAAGCATGTTTTTCTGTTACATACATACTCTGGTAAGACCTCATCCATAAATTTTTGTGGTAGTTACTGTAATGAAGGGGAGCATAGTGTAACAGCCTTGAATTTCATATAGAAGTAAGGAGAGCATAGTTTTTAGAGTTTTACTTGAAACATTGTACCATATATTGCATTATTATACAACTGCATTTCACATTTATTACAAATTATTTAATATTTCTTGCAACAGGTGAAGATTATATGTGTATTCATGCTAAGCACATCATATCATTAACAAAATTATGAATCTCAGTCATTTCAAATGGCATGTTTCTGAGTTAACATTCACTTAAAAATTATGAAGTTTAAAAGAATAATAACTCAGTTACATAAAGTTTTTCTAATGATGTTATCACTCAGAAAGTTCCAGAAAGCCAGCCTGGAAAAAAATGAAGACAGTTTAGTAAGACAAAATAACTTGTTGATTGAAAAAATTTTGCTTTAAGGATGGAGCATGTGTTAATGTTAGTAATCAAAATAATTACGTGTTTAATAGAAATCTGCACAGTTTGTAAGTGATTCTTTGCAATTCATATTTCATGAAATTTTGCATGAAAAAAAAATTTATGTTACAAAACAAACTGTGTCAAAAATTTTCCTGTTTATTATGAAACTGACTGTTAGTCATGTTTGTGGGTAAGTAATTTTTCATTAGCATTTTACAGAAGTACTACTATTAATGATGTATTTAATATCATGAATTGCTATTTTTCTATATAACAGCTAGTGTTGAGTCAAGGAAGGGAGTTATCAGCTAGTTCATGTGTGTTATTAATGACAGTGTGTGAGTGAATTCACTGGAAAGGATAACATACTGATAAATTTTCTTATTTTTGTTTAAAAAAGACTCCCTATGAGGAATTGTTGCTAAAGAATCCAACATTGTCCAAAAGAAGCAATGAAACTTGAACATCTGCAGCAAACAAGCATGTACAACAATGAATCTCACTCTTGAATTCCTCAAAACTGTATTATAAAAGTATCGTTTCTTCCACTGATACCTCTATGACTAGCAGTTCTGTCACATTAGCTTTTGAGGAAAATTCAACTTATGAATGGAACTAAATTTTGATGTTTTTTTCAAGAGTATGAATGTTGCAAGAAGTGCATGTTCATGGTCCTGTAGTTGCCAGTGAACATCTGTACTGTATGTGGCAGAGGAGTGCGAAACTACCTTTTATGTCATACAATATTTAGTGCAAATAACATTCTACAACAGGGACCAACTCAATTAAGTGGAGTGGTTGTTGCATCAGTGATATAAGTGATATATTCAGAAGGCAGAGTTTGCCCTATACAGCCATCTTGATTTAGGTTTCTTCACGTGGTTTCCCTAAACTATTTCAGGTAAATTCCAGGATGGTTCCTCCAACTAGGCCATGGCTGACCACCTGTTTCATCCACATAAAGTGTATGAGAGCTATTTATTTTTATTGTTTTATGATGACAAAATACTCTCCTCTGTCAATAAGAGAAACCCATGCAGTGGTATGCAAATCAGAGATGTGCTGTTTCCAGTCACACTGGCAGAACATTTTTACTTCCAATATTTTGCCAGCAAAGGAAGGAGAGTTGTTGGTGTAAAGAACCTGATAACCAGTCTTTGTGTCAATGTCCTGGGTTAAATTCCAAACCTCTCAGCAGTGTTTCATGAAATGAAGGCAGGTGACACTGTTGATTGTGATCCATCCATCAGATAGGGATGTAAGGCTCAGCAAGCATCTTGATACTATTCAAGAGCTGTAGGCTATATGGTGCCACCACATTTACCCTCTGCCTTCCCTTTAGTCATAACAACACAAAATCAAGACTACAATGTACAAACACTCGTCACAGTCATCTACATGCCACAAATACATTTGACACTTCATAATAGGGCAGAGGAAAGTAACAGCAAACCATCTCCAGTAGGAACTCACTATGAGAAGGAATGTGGGATTCCTACATCTACTCCCCTGCACTCATCTCTTGAGTACAGGACCACTTTGAATATTTTGATGATAACATATGTTTTAGCATAGTGATACCTTGATGAATAAATCAATACAATTGTTTAAATGACTTGAATGAGCTAAGCAACTAAGATCATGGCAGTACAGAAAGGAGGGATTGCTACTCACCACCTAGAAGGAGCACTGAATCACAGACAGTCACAATAAAAACAACTGATAAAATGATGATGCTTTTGGACAAATTCCTCATGGAGGAAGAGGGGAGAGGCTCAGTTTAGAGGGAAGCTAAGAAGGGAGAAAGACTAGTAGACGTGTTAGTGGGTTAGAAGACATGGGTAGTACTGCTGTGGGAGCAGGGAAGGGTATAGCTAAGTGGAGGATAAGTATTAGTGAAGGATGGACAAGGGGACTTGAATGAGCAATGCATATCTTGTAGGGAGAGTTTCCAGCCGTGCAATTCAGAGAGGCTGGTGTTGGAGGGAAGAATCCAGATAGTGCAGGTTGCAAAGTAGTCATTAAACTGAAGCACATTGCATTACACAAAATGTTCAGGAATTGTGTGGCCCAGCTGATTCATGGTCACAGTTTCGCGGTGGCCACTCATGTAAACAGACAGCATGTTAGTTGTCTTGTGAACATAGAAAGTGGTACGATAATTTGCAGATTACTTGGCTGCTTTCACAAGTAGCGCAGCCTTTGTTGGGGTAAGAGAAGCCTGTGACAGGACTGGAGTAGGTGGTAATGAGAGCATGTATGGGATAGGTCTTACATCTAGTCTGTTACAGGGATTGTTGTTGTTGTTGTTGTTGTATTTATTGGTCCTTTTGTCTACAAAGCAGCTTATGCATAAGACATTGGAGAAGTCATGTTATAAATATGCAGCTGAAAGTCATTTCTAGACATAATTCTTTAAGGTTACAATAATACACTTTATATATAAGTATTCATAAGCATACACTTGATAAATTTAAATATTATTCAATGGAGTAAAAGCAGTGATGCTGTAAATATGACTTTAGAGATTTTCCAAAGGTATTGACCACAGAAATAGCTTTTATGTTTTCAGGAAGTTTGTTATAAAGCTTAATTCCCATGTGAAAAATACCTTTTTCGCACAGAGCTGTGGTGATTTGGATTATATGTAAGTTTCTGATTTGTCTGGTAAAGTGATAATGTATATCACAGTTCTTTTGCAGTCTGCAGTCCTTACCTATTACATTTATTTTAAAGAATAAAAGGGTTTACATAATGTATACACATGGCAATGGAGGAATACCAGATTTCTGAAACAGACTTGCACTACAAGAGCCTCAAGCCTTGCACCCAAACAAGACTCTAATAGCCCATTTTTTAGTTTAAAATTGCTATTAGCTGTTTTATAGTTTTCCCAGAAGGTGACCCTTTATGTAAGACGAGAATGAAAGTAGACACGATATGCATTCATTATTGTTTTCTCACTACAGCATGATTGTAGTGAGAAGAAGGTAACATGTTTTTCTCAGTTCTGCATTGAGATATTCAATGTGCGTATTCCATTTGACATTGCCCTGCAGCCAAAATCCTAAGAATTTGGTTTCAGTACTGTTGCCAAGAAGTTTGTCATTGATAGAGACTGATGGGATGAACATGTCCTTGTTAGGTGCATTATGGATCTTCAGTGCAATTGGTTTTTTACTGTTTATTACATGCTTATTATTCTGTGCCCAGTTGCGAAGTTGTTTCATGACCATGTTTACTGATTGCTGTAACTGTTCATTGCTGTCACATTTTAGTAAAATTGTGGTTTCATCTGCAAATATGATTGTTTTATGTGTATCAACATTTAAGTTTAGATCATTTATGTACAGAAGGAACAAAAGAGACCGCATTACTGATCCTTGGGGTACACCACATTTGTGTGATAAGTGTTTGGCTGCAGTTTTTAGTTTGATATTTATGTCACCTGTTTTAGGATGGAATTGATGCACTCATAAATGGCAGTTGTCATTGACCTTTTATTTCTTAATCCATGTTGTTCATTACATAGGATACTGTTTTTATTTACAAATTTCATAAGTTTATGATACATAACTTTTTGTAATACTTTAGAGATGAAGGAGGAAATTGTGGTAGGTCTGTAGTTATTTACATTATCTTTCTCACCCCTTTTATGTACTGGAATAACTTTTGATGTTTTCAATACATCAGGGAAAGTGCCTGCCTGAAGTGAGCAGTCGTATAAGTGTGAGAGTATTTCAATTAGATTTGATGCACTCTTCTTTAATACTGTTGCACGTATACCATCAATGCCTGCAGGGTTGGAATTTTTTAGTCCTTTCATTGCTTTAGCTACTTCATCTTGTGAAACAGAACTGTTGTACATTGATCCTCTTCATGCACTTATTTTGCATTCATTTGTCTGGGTGCTCTTAAAATTTTACCATAACATATTATCAGCAACACCTGCAAAAAAATTGTTAATGTGTTGGCTACTCCTAAGGGGTTTGTTACTTTTTTTAATTTTTTTGTGAGTGTTATATTTTCCCCAGATTGTCTGTATTCTTCAGATTATTTTTTTTTTAATATAATACTCCACATAGCCTTTGATTAATTAGCTGAATTATATATTTATTCATCATTATGCATTGTTTTTGCTGCTTTTATTATTTTTATTAATATTTTGGAGTATTAGCTCAAATGCATTCCATGCTTCATGTTCAGATTTCAATGCAGCTTTCTTATATCCAGTATATGGCACTTAGCCTATTGTGAACACAGTTCCTTTATTTTAATGTTTGTTTTCTGAATTTCTTTGTTTACTCATGAACTACAAATTATATTGTGCCTATGAGACAGTAAGGCAACTACTGTGTTTCTGCGTTTGTTAGCTTGTAAAAAAATTCTGCAGCATTTTCATGCACACCTCTGCTACATTTTTTGTCACATCATTTTATCCCATTATAAAGATGATAAAGTCATTTTCCTGCATTAATTTCCAGCCATGAGGCAAGGGTTTGGGAGCAAGGTGGAGTAAGAATGGACAAGTTTCAGTGGGTGGTGGAAGGATGGTAATGATAGGGGGATGTTATCCCTTATTTCATGGCACAGTGAGAGGTAGTCAAAATCCTGATGGAGAATGTGATTTAGTTGTACCAGTCATTGGTGGTATTGAGTCACAAGAGGAGTGCTTCTTTGTGATGAACAGTGAGTATGTGGGAAGAGGTAAGTGACAAATTACAAATAATCTAAATGGAATGCTCACAATGATAATGTTGTGGGTAGAGCAAACCAAAGACTGTGATTCATTGGCAGAACACTTAGAAGGTGCAACAGGTCTACTAAAGAGACTGCTTACATCATACTTGTCTGCCTTATTATGGAGTATTGCTGTGCAGTGTGGGATCCACATCAGGTAGGATTGACAGATGACATCGAAAAGTTCAATGAAGGGCAGCTCATTTTGTATTATTGCACAATAGGTGAGATAGTGCCACAGACGTGATATGTGAATTGGAGTGGCAATCATTAAAACAAACGTGTTTTTCATTGCGATGGGATCTTCTCATGAAATTTCAATCACTATTTTTCTCCTCTGATTGCAAAAACGTTCTGTTGGCATCCACCTACATAAGGAGAAATGATCATCATGATAAAATAAGAGAAATCAGGGCTCGCACAGAAAAATTTAAGTGCTCATATTTTCCACACGCCATTTGAGAGTGCAGCAGTAGAGAGTCACCTTGAAGGTGATTCATTGAACCCTCTGCCTGGCACTTTATTGTGACTAGCAGAGTAATCACATACATGTAGATGTAGACTGGAAGAGACTTGGCATGACAGATCTGTTTCTGGACATGCTTGGGACAGTAATTTTCGCCTATGCAGGCTTCAGTGAGAGCCCTCTCCCACACCCCACCACTTGCATAGCCACCCATCAATACTTATAGCAGCCCTACCCTATCCATCTCCAAATATGCCCTAAGATTCTACATGTTCCCACACTCCCATTCAGCACTACACACATCTTCTATCCCACCAATGCACCTAGCAGTCCTTCCCCCTTCTCTCTTGTCTTCTCTCCCCTCCTCCTTCTTCGGCACCCCTCCCCCACACACAGCCTCCTGATACCGCACCACCACATCCCTGCACACTCTCATGCTTCCCCACACCTCACAGCTACAGTACATCCCCCCCCCCCCCCCCAATGCCTCAGGCAGTGCCTCCTCCTTACCCTGACCATTCACCCCAACAGATATTTGCTCAGTCAGATGCAGTTGCTGGTGAGCCCCAGTACCTGAGGATAGTGGCCATGTGTGTGTGCGTTATGGGATGTGGTTGTGTGACTGACTGTGTGTTTTCTACTGTGGAAGATGTATTTTGTCTGAAAGTAAACTATTTTAGCAGTATTTTTCATTGTACCTCGTCCATGTGGCAAGTAGCAATGTATCATTACCATGTTGTTGTTATTCCATCCTGGACTTTCCAATTTTGGAACTAAGATAATGGTTGATTTTGAAACACACTGGGGTGATGAGTTAGTGTGTTTGATTCTGTAGTTGTTTTTCTAATTTAACTTTGTGGTAGGAATTAGTACTTTAAGAATACTGAAACTACACCATGTATACAGCAGGAGCAATTTTTTGGAGTTAGTAAGATCTGAAATTCAGCAACTTAGTCATGGTTATGAATGTTTTAGATGTGCATCTACAGGGAGCAATAATTACAATCTTGCTGAACATTCTGTCATAGCATGTTAGAAGAACATAATTTGATAGTCAATAGACAACAAAAGTTACAAGAGCGTTTGAAACATGAATGATAAAAAAGAATTAAATTGATCCCTTTTAGTAGCATCATATTTTAATACAACAAGACAAAATTATAAGGTTAATTCTATTTCTCTCTCTGTCACATTTCTATTTGTTGTTTCAATCTTCCCCTCCACCACATTTCACTTTTTGTCTTTTCAGGACATATTGTCAATATAAAACCAGATATGAAGAGAGATAGAAAAAACAATGTTTTTAAAGATGTATGTATATATTTACTCTAAATGCATTTGATCAAAAAACAGCTACTTGTAAAGGCTCCTGTAATAACATGGATCACCTGTTATGTTATATGCAAATTTATGGAACTGCAAAATACTGATGATGTCCAACAAAAGTTTTGAAAACATGGGTGACACTAGCACTGTAATGTGTAAAGAGTGATATTTATTATGGGATATATTCTTTTATACAACAGATAATTCTTGGACAATAGTAAGTAATTTCTGAAAGATACAGATAAATTAGGCAATACTGAATATTGGAAGACAGGTGATTTATTTTTTATTAGGTATACAATATTGGCTGCACATCATGATTCATTTTCACTTGGCATTATAAGAACTCATCCCTATAAACATATATAAATTGCTTGACATATCTGTAATTAGTTCCTTTCAAAATATATTTGCATTTGAGCAGCATCTACCTTCAATAATGTTCATTTCAAGTAGTACCAGAGATGAACAATCATATTAATGTGTACATTCGTGAAAGTTAAAAGTATGTGCCACATTAGGTCTCAAACTCTGCTTTCTGTGTGTTGCATATTGGGATATCACAGCATACCTCTCAATCAAATGAAGGAATATTAGAATTTAATGTATGTGACAAAGTCATTAAAGGTAGTGTGGGTAAAAGGTGCATTACACAAGACAAAGAAGGTCAGTCCTGAGCTTTTCAGAGGAACCACCTCTGTGTTGACTCTTCTTTGTGTCAGCCTATGAGGTGTGCTGGGATAGGGTAGTCAAACACTCCACACAAATGACAGGGATCAATTTCTGATTCCCAGTCAAGGAAATAAATTTAATTTGCTGTAGTATTCATTTGCTGTATAAAAATATGTCATTTCACACATTAATGTGCAGATTCACAATTAGTACTTCCCTTAATATATATTTTATTTCTCTTTTAATTTACAGTTTTTCTACCACATTCTGCTGTTCTCTGTTCTTGTCACTTTTCCTTTTGCATACATGTTGCAATTTTCTCATTTGTAAGTTTTTGATAAGTAAAATTTACCTCTTAATGCTACAAATCTTCTCATTACTATTTGAAGTTATTTATTATCTTTTCCCTGTTTATTTAATCAACTTTAGAATAGGTGATACAATTAAAAAATATCACTTGTTAAGGGTATGGTAATATCTATATCTGTGAGACTTTTTGGAGTCTCTTAGTCTCATTTAATGCATATGGCTTATGAATGTAAATAAACAACATTAATAATAAAAACACACACTTAAAGTCAAAATAAATGAGTCTTTAATAATGATATTTAAATTATTAAATTAGTGATTAGTGTTACATATACACAAGAAAGATAGATAGATAGATAGAGAGAGAGAGAGAGAGAGAGAGAGAGAAAGACTGAGAGAGATAAGAATATGTGATCCTGTTTCTAGTGCAGTTGTGTATTTAACACTTTATGCTGATGGTGAGGATATATATTTGTAGGTGCAGGCATTACTAACAAAAAATAAATATTTTAAAGTAAAGGTAAATAATAAACAAGACAACTAGTTAAAAAGAATGGTAAAAAACACAAATTTTTGGAAAACACATCAGACAAATACAAAATACAATGGAAAATCCAGGATGGAACGTAACAATATTATCAAAAGGAAAGTTGCTACTCACCATATAGTGGAGATGCTGAGTGGCAGATAGGCACAACAGGAAGACTGTTACAAATAAAGCTTTCGGCCAGTAAGGCTTTTGTGAAAAACAGACAAGACACACACACACACACACACACACACACACACACACACACACACACACTCACACAAATAAATACAAGCCACACTTCAGTTGCCTAAGACTGCAGCTGCCTTTTTGTGTGTGTGTGTATGTGTGTGTGTGTGTGTGTGTGTGTGTGTGTGTGTGTGGGTGTGTGGGTGTGTGTGTGTGTGTGTGTGTGTGTGTGTTGTGTGTGTGTGTGTGTCTATTTTTGATGAGGGCTTTACTGGCTGAAAACTTTATTTATGTCAGTCTTTCTGTTGTGCTTGTCTGGGACACAACATGTTCACCATATGGTGAGAAGCAACTTTTCTTTTCACAATATTGTTATAAATGCAAAATACTAATTTTTGTCATTGGGTAGTAACTTCTCAATGTATCTATGATACACTTTAAAAGTGGAGTTATGAGAACCATTTCAAAGGAACTATATAACATTCAAACACAAGGAGCTTTGCAGCAACAACAATAAATATATTTGAAAGAGGAATATGGTGTCTCTGTTTACTGAAATTTTCAATGTATCTTGCAAATTTTTACCCTCAAGGCACTGGAGATCCTTACAGCACAATAAAAGGTGAAAATGCAACTTACCAACAAACTAAAAAACTGTATCAGCCCAGGATCTGAACCTGGGTATTATACTTCCTTGGCCATGCTCTTATGCACTGGCATGACCCTGACTACTCATTGTACCAAGATTTCACTGATATTCTTTTAAAGTCTGTTGAATGTCTTTATCTGACCTAATTTTAAAATGAATGGAATGTCTCCTATATGCTCAGAGCAAGCCCTTCTGTGATAAAGAATAGAACATTTGTTTTGATGCAGCACTCCACTCTAGTCTATTCTGTGCAAGCCTATTCATCTCTGCATAACTATTGCAACTTCCATCTGCTTGAACCTGCTTACTGTAGGTAACCTATGCAAGCTATCCAAATACTTTTAGTATGATGCTAAATCTTTATGAAAATAATACAGGGTGTACATAAAGTCTGGGAACCCTTTCAATTATTTATTGCACAACAACCAAACATTGTACAGATATCAAACATATGTCATTTGAGGAGAGACCCGGAAAGTTTTTTTTTCACATATACCACCACAGCATAATTTGGTAGTTTACCAATAGTCAGTGCTAGTCACAAACATGGCAAGTCCTGGTGCTGTGCTACAGAAGGGGACACATGTTTCATGAAATGGCCTCCCTGATCACCAGATCTCACTCCGTGTGCCTTTTTTCTGTGGGACACTAAAGATCTGGTGTATGTACTGCCTCTACCATGTGATGTAGTAATGTGATGTAGCAGAGCTCTCACTTTCAGAATTTCTCTTCAAAATGCAATATGTATGAACCTGTACAATAGTTAGTTCTTGTGCAATAAGTAATTGAAAGTGTTTCCAGACACTATGTACATCCTGTATTTCAGTTCTATGTTTGGAAACAGATATCAGCTGAGTACACTGAAAGTTACCATATTGTTTGTACCTCTGAATATTATTTATTTTGATCAAATATTAGTTAAATTGTAAGCTAAATCTTAGTTTTATTTTATACACAATTGTTACTGTTGTGAATTAATTTATTTTCCATAGTTCTGTAAGGAAATGCAAAAATAGTAATAATGATCATATGATCAGCACCAAATGATAACAGTGACAGTCAATTAAAACAAGACAACCAACACAAGGTTTTTGAGTAGTTAAAATGTGGAATTTTGTGATTTGCATTTTGCTTGAAATTGTAGCAAGTTCTTACATTATGATAACATTCATATTCAGCACACTGACATCCATTCATTTTCAGCTGTAGTATGCATGGGGTTGCCATTAGCAGATTGACTCATCTCATAAGAAAATTGGAGTAATCTCATATACTGCACTGCTAAAGCACATCAAGAGAATTCATGAAGATGTGCTCTTGATAGAAATGTTTACTGCCATAACTTTTGAAATGGTATACAGTAGACAATTTCAAATGAATGACTCATGATTCTTAGTGTTCATAACATGAAAACAGCCAAGTTATAGACCAAAATCCACAATGGATTAATTATTGTGAAAGTAGAAGATTTTCATTTATGGAAAACTGTCAGATGTAATTTTATAGATGGCATCTTTTTTATGTGTAGAATACATTCCCAAACTATAAGCAAGATTAAAATATAGCCTCTAAGCGAAGGAGAAATGTTGTAAACACCTGATGAAGAAAAGAATGATCAAACTGAAATAAATGCTGTGTCTATGCCTTTTGCAGTTATGCGAATTCAGTGTAGAGTTGTACCCGAAGAAAATACATTTAACTTTTGATTATTTTTAATTCTTTCCCAATAATCAACCTTTAATGTATCTCACAACTTATTCTCTTGTCTTGGATGAAAAACTTATTTCATTAAAATTCCCATTTTTTATGTACATGCTTTATTTCAAAGACCTTTACAGTTCAATGTAACATGTGAAAACTTTATCAGCCATTATTTATCTCACAGCCAATACATTGCCTTAAATGTTAACAACTGTGCACTCCTTGCTTGCTATTAGAACATTCAATTTTCATTCCTTTTGGCACAAATTGCATCTCTTCATTGTCAGTTTGCTGCACAGGTAAACCAAGTGCCATCTTTGTTTCCTCAATCCAGTTCATCTGTCTTCTCATCATACTGACATTATCCTCTGAGTTCAGACCGTGAATGTGGACATATGCACTGCCTATCCCTTCCACACTGAATTTTTTTAACATTCATTGACAACACTTTATCCCTGAAGTTAAATAAATACTACAAACAGTTAATCTACATTACAAGACTGGTTTTCTTCTATCCAGCTTCAATTTTTAGCTTAATTTATCATGAAATACATATTTTTTCTGTCCATTCTATAGGCAGTTGATCAGACAAAAGCTTCATAGGTCAATGACCACTATAAACATTTGTAATATTTATTCACTTCTGACAGTGACTGGATGTGAGAGAACATTTGGATGATTTGTCCAGTGAAATATTCTCTGTTCAGTATGGAAAATCAGCTGATCATTTTTTCTCTATAGTTGTTGAATTAGTTTAACACTGCCTGGACTATTAAGCCTTCACTGCAGTGTTGAAATCTCAGCTTCAACATAACACAGTTTCAAATTATGTAGGTGGTAAGTGCCTCCATGATGCACAAAATTAAAACCTTACAAAAAGAGTTAGATAATTATACTAGCAGGCATGCCCTTCTGTTGATACATATCAGTAATAATTCACACAAAACCATCAAAATGTTACTACTGAATTGATCATTAGGGTACACAATATTTTTATTTCATGCATGTATGTGTAAAATGTGTGCTTTCAGGAGTAACAACATATACTATATTTGCAGAATTCATCTTCTGATAACTTAGTCAAGAGCTATTTTTATTCAGAAGTCACACATGCATGATAGTTACAAAGGATTTGTTTCATGATGGAGTGTCATCTCTTAGCAGAGACGAAGTTTGATTCCTTATAATCATAATTTTACCTTTAAATCTGAATTCTCATGAGAACATAATTACATCCAACAAACCACAATAATTAAAAAAAAGAATGAAAATAAATTAAATAATTAATGAAATACAATTCTTAGCAGCAAGAATTCATTAAAAATTTCTAAATTATTATAGTAGGGACAGTGTCAGCAGCAAATGCTACCATAATAATATTGCTGTGATCAAATTTAGAGAGTATAATGATCTTATGAAATATACAGTAAATACTCAATGATGGAATATAACCTGATGACAGAATAAGCCATTCTATTGTTTTCCTCTGTCTATTTCCAAATCAAGTATGTGTCTTCAGACCACTTGCAATGAAGTCAAGGTTGTCAACAAATCTTAGAAACACTACTTCAATATACAAAGTAAATTTGGATGTTGTTAAAAGGAGGTTATGATGAGAATGTGTCACTGTTGAATACTTTTCATCACACACATTCCTTAGAGCCAGTCTATGTATATTAGATTATTAACTACAACATTTTGCTACCTTTTAGGATATAATGTAAAGTTTTAAGCACAGTTATTGGATTTTATCATTTTAATTGACAAACTCCTCTTATTAATACTTGGACATTTTATGATACAAATAACTATTTGAACTTCTTTAGTAAACCAAAGACTCAAAATATATCTGCATTTTCTGCATGAAATATTGAATTATGTTGATATTGTTCCTTTAGTAGTAGCATCAGTGTTTTGCTTAGGAAAAATATGGATGGATTTGATATGTGAACACACTATAAGTATTACATGAGCTTTGTTTTAACAGTTATTCTAAAAAGTCTTGTGATTGGACAATGAGAAGGAAAGACATAATTAAAATGATACTGTGTTTTCTCATAAAATAAGAAATGTTTTAAAAACAAAGTTACAATGAGCATAATCACTAAAAATATTCTTTAAGTAATCTCTGCATAAGAAAGCTTAAGAGAAAATTCTTACAGGCACAGGCTTCAGTGCTGATTGTGGTTGTGTGTGACACTTTTAGGCTGCATCATGTACAGTAAATGTATTTCTCATGAAGTTCTGTGACACCAATTATTTTTTTTTAACATGTTGTGCAAAATTAAGCTGCTTTTTTAATATATATTTGTATATACATATAATTTCAACATAGACATATATGTTAATAACATTTAATATGATTCCTTAAGCCAGATTTAGGCATTAATTTAGCATGATACAAAAATATAACACTACAATCTCTTTAAAACTTATAGCTGCTGCAGTACACAGATACAGTGGGTGGAGTAGATAACAAACAAAAAAATTCTATATAATATTCTGTTACAGATAATTAATCAGTCCAGTACAAGAAATATTCACATATAATCAATTCCTTTTATGAATCATGTGCCTTCTTTACACCAGACATTTATATGGTTGTTTCTTTTAAGCTAAGTTTGTATTATTAAAGCACATACAAACCATTAATAGCAAAATAATATGTCAGTCTATCTCAGCTTTAAAACTCACCTCCAAACAGTAAGTTTAGAACTTTGTTATGTATAAAACTGGTGTTAATCTTGTATTACTATATTTTTTGTTTCAGTGGGTTAAATTCTGAAACATCTTGTTCACAAAAATATAAGATTGCCTTATTGAAACTGGTGTTAAGGTGACATTAAAATCACTCTTACAACCTCATAAATTAGGATCACAATATAAATTGTGATACATTTATGTTTTTCCTCATGACCACATGCTCAAATTGATAGGTCATCACCAACGATACTACACACTAAGAACTATGGTAGCATCACCTAGAGATGAGAATGGTGTCCACACGAGTGAGACGATGAGCACTGGCATCTGTCAAATGACGGTGGCTAGGTACTAATGTAGATACAGTTGAGTGACGTGGGGGTGCATGAAGACGAATTCGCTCCCTGTTATGCGTAGAGCACCGAGGACTTCTACGATAACAGCATCGACGTTGCCGACAGAACACAGCCAGACCTAAGTGCAATTTAATTAAGAAATTGTTACAAATGTCCTGTTTAAAAATATAAAAATTACAGTAGATAGCTGACAACTTGCAACTCTACTTACAGCATTTGTCATTTGAAATAGCTATAAACTAATTTAAACCTAGGCTTCTGCAGCCATTGTTAAAGTCAATAAAATTCTTCTGGGTGTGTGACTGCATTGTCAACTATAAAATTACCACTTTTTGGCAACTATTGCAAGACGCCTTCCTCAGGGTGTATTGCTAATTGCTGAATGGGCACTATTTTAGTTACTTATATACTATGGAGGAGTGCTGTCATAGGATATGAGGGTGAGGAGAAAGGGTATTAGGTGTTTTTTTAATTGGTCTTTGCATTGCATCCTGTCATTGGCAGAAATAGGCATAGTTCGCTTTATTGCTTGCCATTGTTGGAAATCAGTGAATGGAAATTGAGCAGCTAGGGCATGTCAGCACTCTGTGTAGTCTTCTCAGCTGTGGCCTACTGCACGCCTGTTGCTTTGTGAGAAAATCTGTCACTGCTGGCAGCCAAGATGCTTGGAGTCAGTACCTGTCTTCTCTATCCATGTTGTCAGGTCGCTTGGCTATTTCTATAGCCCCTCTGATCATCCTTTTCAAGATAAAAGGCTGTTTTGCCAGTAAGTGGGCCTCCTGAAATTCAATTTTCATCCTGCACTACTCCTTATGCTCTGATTTGTTGTATTGTTTCAGATGGATATATCTCTTGCGTTCAGATTACCTTGTGCTTATTGGATGCCCAGTCTCACCTACATACACCAATAAGCACAAGATTATCTGAACATGAGAGATATTTCTGTCTCAAACAATACAACAAATCAGTGGTGCCAGAACACCAGGAATGGTGCAGGATGAAGATTGAATTTCAGGAGGCCCACGTACTGGTGAAACAGCTGTTTATCTTGAGGAGGATGATCAGAGAGGCTATAGGAATGGCCAAGTGATATGACAACATGAATAGAGAAGATAGGTACTGCCTCCCAGCATCTTGGCTGCCAGCAGTGACAGCTTTGAAGAAGGACAGCTTTCACAAAGCAACAGGCACATGGTAGGCCACAGTAGCAGAGAGTACACAGAGTGCTGATGTGCCCTAGCTGATACTAGGCAGTTAGTAAACAGCACTATGCTGTAGGTGCCGCTAACTTTTCTATTCGCTGATTTCCAACAATGGCTAGCAATAATACAAACTCCAATGAAAAACACCTGTTTCTGCCAAAGACAGGACACAATGCAAAGACCAATTAAAAAAAAACATCTAATACTGTTTCTCCCTTTCTCCTCACCCTCATATCCTATGACAGCACTCCTCCATAGTATATAAATAACTAAACTAGTGCCTATTCAGCAATTAGCAATACACCCTGAGGAAGACGTCTTGCAATAGTCGCCAAAATGTGGGAATTTTATAGTTGACAATGCAGTCACACACCCAGAAGAATTTTATTGATAGCTACAAACTAATTTAACTTTCAATAAAAGATGCTCACTGATTACCAATAAAATTGTTGATACCAACTATATTAGAGAGTTAGCCCTCTTCCCTATTTGAAAAATAGTTTAGCAAAGCAGTAATTTGGAATGGTACATTATTACTTTGTTTGCAAATGTTACATGGGCTGTAAAGGTTTGAATGTACAAAATCTCGGCTTGTATGACTGTGGCCAGTTGGAAAATCTATCTTTGGAATAGAGATAGTACTAGCTTCCTACTGAAAATTGTGTCACAATTGTCATAATGAATAACATGTGTATGGCACAGGCTGTTATCAATGAATTTAGAATTTAACAGCAAGCATATGGGGTAAAATGCAATGTACCAACATGAGAGCATACATAGAATCCAGAACCCATCTCATTGCTTTCAAGTATAGAAATCAGCATCTCTCACAGACCTTTCTTCTACAGCTATGTCAAAAAATATTTAAAAAATGTTGCAGTAAAAAGGCCAGATTAAATTAGATTAGATTAGATTAGATTAATACATGTTCCATAGATCATGAATATGACACTTTGTAATGATGTGGAACACGTCAGGTTAATAAAAGATGTCTATACAAGATATTACATTACACAAAATATTGCATGACACTAATGTTTAAGTTTTTTAAATTTAATTTTATTTTTTTCCCCTTAATTTATATCTAAAAATTCAGCCAATGAATAGAAGGAGTTGTCATCTAGAAATTCTTTTAATTTATTTTTAAATGTTAGTTGGCTATCTGTCAGGCTTTTGATGCTGTTTGGTAGGTGACCAAAGACTTTTGTGGCAGCATAATTTACCCCTTTCTGTGCCAAAGTCAGATTTAACCCTGTATAGTGAAGATCATCCTTTCTCCTGGTGTTATAGCTATGCACACTGCTATTACTTTTGAACTGGGTTGGATTATTAACAACAAATTTCATAAGTGAATATACATACTGTGAGGTTACTGTGAGGATCCATAGATCCTTAAATAGATGTTTGCAGGATGACCGTGGGTGGGCTACAGCAATTATTCTGATTACACGTTTTTGAGCAATGAATACTTTTCTACTCAATGATGAATTACCCCAGAATATGATGCCATATGGAAGCAGTGAATGAAAGTGGGCTTAGTAAGCTAATTTACTGAGATTCTTATCACCTAAATTTGCAATAACCCTAATAGCATACATAGCTGAACTCAGACGTTTCAGCAACATCAATGTGTTGCTTCCAGTTTAACCTCTCATCAATGGACACACCTAAAAATTTTGGAAATTCTACCTTAGCTACAGACTTCTGTTCAAAGTCTATATTTATTACTGGAGCTGTGCCATTTACTGTACGGAACTGTATATACTGTGTTTTATCAAAATTTAAAGAGAGCCTGTTTGCTGAGAACCACTTAGTAATTTTGTGAAAACATCATTTACAATGACATCACTTAGTTCTTGGTTTTTGGATGTTATTACTATATTTGTATCATCAGCAAAAAGAACTAACTTTGCATCTTCATCAATGTGGAATGGTAAGTCATTAATGTATATCAAGAACAGTAAAGGACCCAATACCAAACCCTGTGGGACCCCATAATTGATAGCCCCGCAGTTTGAGGAATCAGCTGTTGTTTTAACATTACATGAACCACTTATTTCAACTTTCTGCATTCTTCCAGTTAAGTATGAATTAAACCATTTGTGCACCACCCCACTCAAACCATAATGATTTAGCTTATCTAAAAGAATTCCATGATTTACACAATCAAAGGCCTTTGAGAGATCACAAAAAATACCAATGGGTGATGTCCAGTTATTCAGAGCATTTATATTTGATCAGTGAAAGCGTATATAGCATTTTCTGTTGAAAAGCTTTTCTGAAAACCAAACTGACATTTTGTTAGTTCTTTATTTTTACAAATATGGGAGGCTACTCTTGAATACATTACTTTCCCAAAATTTTTGATAGAGCTGTCAGAAGAGAGATTGGGCGTAGTTGGGTGGTAGTTGTTGACATCCAATGTATCCCCCTTTTTATGCAATGATTTTACAATGGCATATTTAAGTCTATCGGGGAAAACACCCTGCTCCAAAGAGCTATTACATACGTGGCTGAGAATCCTACTTATCTGTGGGGAACAAGCTTTAAGTACCTTGCTGGAAATGCCATCAATTCCGTAAGAGCTTTTACTTTTTAGTGAGTTTATTATTTTACTGATTTCAGAGGGGGAGGTTGGTGGAAATACAGTTGGAAATACAGGTATGGCCTCTTATATTAGTAGCCTTGCCTCTTCTAGTGAAGAGCTAGATCCCATTTTCTCCACAACATTTAAAAAATGATTATTGAAAATATTTTCAATTTCTGATTGTTTGTTAGTGCACTTGTCATTCAGTTTTATGGCACTACAGTTTTCCTGTGTTCTTGGTTGCCCTGTTTGCCTTTCAATAATATTCCAAATTGCTTTAATTTTATTATCAGAGTTACTGATCTCAGACATGATACACATGCTTCTGGACTTTTTAATAACTTTTCTTAGTACTGCACAATAGTTTTTATAATATTGAACAATTTTGGGGACAGTACTCCCTCTTGCTGTTAGATGCAGTTCTCTTTTACGGTTGCAAGATATTCTTATTCCTTTAGTTAGCCAAGGTTTTTTATATGTTTTCTTGGAATTACGTTTAACTATTTTCTTGGGAAAACAATTTTCAAATACCCTTAAAATGTATTGTGAAATAAGTTATATTTCAAGTTTGCATTGGGTTCCTTATATATTTCATCCCAGTCTAGCTGCTGTAGGCTTTCCCTAAAGTTTGCAATATTTATATTGTTAATTGAACGCACTGCTTTGAAAGTCTGATTTGATATACTGCATGGAGCTATGTCATGTATTGTAACTAGCTGTGCACCATGATCTGAAAGACCATTCTCAACGGGATAAGCATTTATGTCCTTAAACTTATCTTGGTCTATAAAAAACTTATCTATCAATGTACTGCTGTTCTTTGTTATCCGAGTAGGAAAATCAGTGACGGAGCTCAAATGGAAAGAACTGAGTAATACTACAAGGTCATTCTTCCTATTACACTCTTTCATGGAATCAACATTGAAATCCTGACAAATGATAATTTGCTTCACCCTGTCTGACAGGTAGCACAACAAAGCATCCAAGTTTTCTAGAAATAGCTGGAAATTCCCTGAGGGGGACCTATACACTGTTACAATTATGAAAGTGCCATCATTTAGTTTAAGTTCAGTGGCACATGCTTCCATATGTTGCTCTACACAAAACTTTTTAGTTTCTAAATTTTTTACACTGTGGAAGCTTTTGACATATATGGCAACTCCTCCTCTCATCATATTATCTCTACTTACATGTGCAGCTAACTTGTACCCATTGATGCTAACCTTTTGCATATCAGTGACAATGTGATGCTCAGACAGGCATAATACATCTATTACATTCTCAGTTTCTTTCTAAACATAGCAGAAGCTTATCAATTTAATTCTTCAATCCCCCAATATTTTGATGAAATATACTAACATTATTTTTCACTTTACTTTTGTGAGTATCTTGAACTTTTTTAACATCTTTAATACTTGTCTGGCTGAGTTTCCCAATGGACACTGATCTTACACTAAAAAAGAGTTTCCACCATGAGATGTAGTTCCTCTCCCCTTTAAATTTCCTGCTATCAGACCAGCCAGTTTACCCTTCCCTTTCTTGTTGAGGTGTAGGCCATGTCTAGTATAGTCCCACCTACAAAGCAAATCAACAGGAACCACACCAATGTGTGACCCTGCACCAGATCCAAGTAGCCGTTCAAACTCTAAATTAACTCTCCTGACAGAAGAGCTAAAATGAGGTCGGTCGTGGCGCTCCAGAACCGACACAAACCCAACACTGGTATGACTCGATGTTGATTCAATCTTTGCCAGGTCACACTCTATGCGGTACCACGGATCTCTGTCAATACTCTTGCCCGGCCCACCCACAATAACCATGGTATCTTTCTTAGTAAAGCCTCTACATAGTGAACCTAAAGCCTCTGTAACCTGCCCCAGTCCAGCACTAGGTTTGAAAAAACTTGTGACCTGGTATTCTGACCCTAATTCATCCTGCAGAAGTTGGCCCACACCCCTAGCATGCAAACTACCTAACAACAAGACTTTCTTTCTCTTTGCAGACTTCCCTACATTCTTATTCAATTTGCTGCTGAAAGCTTGTTGAGCCCTGTCTACATCTACTTGTGTGAGAGGCCCATCAGTTTCTGACTGAGGCAACAGGTCAAACCTATTTTGTACATTAATAAAAAAGCTGTCAGAAGAATTTCTTGGCCTGTTCCTTATGCCTGTTGCCACTTCACACCCCTGTTTACCCTTCTCCCCCCTTAACCTACCCAGTTCTTACCTTGCCTCATCTAACTCAGCCTGAAGGGCAGC
This sequence comes from Schistocerca piceifrons, assembly GCF_021461385.2. Classification (NCBI taxonomy): domain Eukaryota; kingdom Metazoa; phylum Arthropoda; class Insecta; order Orthoptera; family Acrididae; genus Schistocerca; species Schistocerca piceifrons. The sequence goes on from NC_060140.1 coordinate 603,457,672, forward strand.
AATTTTCCCCTCCTGTTCCACAATCTTTCTATCTCTACTGCATAGCCTACAGAACCACTGATGAGTCTTGCTCATTTTCCCAATTCCCACGCCACTACAATCGCCCCAATGAAAAAAGTTACTACATCCATCACACCAGACCCCGGAGCTAATGATTCTATGACACGTCAGGCACTTTACACTCATGGTACAAATCGATTTTAGTGACAGAAAGACAATTAAGTTACTGGAAAACAATGAAAATACGTGCACGAAAAATTAGGCCTACTCGCAACTATGTAAACAGTGGTTCAGAAGTTTTTTACTGGAAATTACTCAAGAGATGGTGATACTCTACAGATATAAAGGGGCAGCAAACGTATTTAGCACATTAAACTATCAGTAAATGCACTTAAAATTGCAGTATGAAGTTTAATCTGAAAGCTCGTAAGTTCGGCCTGGCTGCGATATGTAAACAAAACGAACTTTAGGTGATTACTGTGAAAATAAGAAAGTAAGACCAAAACCTTTAATGGTACACTTGAAGAGCACTATAATTAATGTAATAAATTAGTTTAAAGTGTTAAAAACTGTTTATTACTACTTAAATTACTTATCTTGTATGAGAGCTATGACTGAGGCGTCCATATAGCA